>NC_091792.1:39456666-40110000 GCF_041296235.1 Equus asinus
TTTCTGGACTTTGCTAAGTTTCTCTAAGAGGGTGGGGAAGGGTCAGGAAGCCAACAGGAAGCAAGTCAATGCAAACACTGGACCCTGGAAAGTTTCAGAGGCTGGAGGCGCCACATACATGTGAAGGCAGGTGTGAGGGGTGAGGCTGAAAATCAGAAGATTGGTTAAAAGTCTGTATAATGAAAAACTGGATCCAGATTCCGTCTTCTAAGTACTCAGCCAGAAAGCTGTCCCTCCTCTACCCCAGAGCAATGGAGGGTTTCTCTCTGGAGAAATACAGTCAACAGGCTCTGGCCTTGGGGATACCAGATTTAGCTGAAAAACTTTCTGAAAGCCTCCTGCTTTAAGCGAATTCCCTTTCCCTCCCCCATAACCTCTTACCTTGTTTAGCTCCCACAATTCTAGCCTCCAGAGTTATGACCAGCCCCACCCTAACTCCCAGACAAAAGGTTAGAGGATTGGTATCTGAAGAAAGGGACTGACCCAAAAGAAAACAGCTACAGACTCTTCTCTGAGGGGTGAGGCGAGTGCTCTCCAGTGAAACAAACGGGTCCCCATCTACCATCTATATTAGTCTGCTAGGGCTGCCATAACAAAATACCGCAGACTGGGTGGCTTAACCAACAGAAATTTGTTTTCTTACAGTTCTGGAGGCTGGAAGTCTCGCATCAAGATGTGAGCAGGTTTGGTTTCTGGTGAGACCTCTCTCCTCAGCTTGCAGAAAGTGACTTCTTGCTGTGTCCTCACACAGCCTTTCCTCTGTGCACAGGGAGAGAGAGATCTCTGGGGTCTCTTCCTTTCCTTATAAGGACACCAGTCCTATTGGATTAGGGCCCCACCCTTATGATCCAATTTAATCTTAGTAACCTCCTAAAGGTTCTTTCTCCAAATACAGTTATATTGTGTTTAGGGCTTCAACATATGAATTTGAAGTAGACACAATTCAGTTCATAACACCATCCTATCATGAAGGAAGTCTCCCAGTCCATAAGCCTTGCCCCATCCCACCCAAAGTTTCCCATCATATCTTTTGTGTTTCAGTATTAAATGTAAACAGATGGCCATGTGTTAACAGACATTTGAGGAAAGTTCCCAATATGAAAGTCATACACCAAACAAACAAAAAACAAAAGCCAAAAAGAGGCATTTGGAGGGAATGAAACAAGGCAGGAACAGAGAAAAACTATAACAACAACAAACTATAATTAATATTCAAAGATGAGAGATAATACTGCAACTAGGAATAACAAAATGTAATAAAAAGGAACAACCATAGAACAAGAAATAGCTCTTTAAAATTAAAAATATCGTAATGCACATTTAAGAATTCAATAGAAAGAATTGGATGACACAAGTTGGGGAACTCTTATAGGAAGTAGAACAAAAAATATGAAAAATTGCACAGAAAAGATAATAAAATGTGACTATCAGTCAAGAGTTCTAACTAACAAATAACAGGAGTTCTAAAAGGAGAGAAGAGAAAAACATGAAGGGGAGAAATCATTAAAGAAATAACAAAAAATTTCCCCCAAATTGAAGTATACAGATATCCAATTTGAAAGAGGCCATTGAATGCCCAATAAAATGAATCTTTAAGAAATCCACCCCAAGTCACATTGAGTAAACTTTCAATAAAATAAGGATAAAGAGAAGTTCCTAAAAGCTTTGGTGCAGGGAGTCGAAGAAAGAGGTCATATAGAAAGGATCAGGAATGAGAATGTTGTCAAACTTTTCAACAGCCACAATGAAACCTCATAGACAGTGGAGCAATGCTTTCAAAAAACTGAAGAAAAAAATATTTCCTACCTCAAGTTTTATACCCAGCCAAATTATCAATCAAATGTGAGCATAGAATAAAAGCTTATTCAAACAGGCAAGTTTATTTTGCATGCAGTCTTTGTTAGAAGTATGGAAGGTTGTACTCCAGTAAAACAAGGAATTAAACCAATATAGGAGCTAAGAAAAAGTGGAATCTAACACAGGAGAGTGACAAAAGGAACCCCTAAGATGATGGAAAATCAGACAATTAAAATAGAGGTATGTTATTTAGAAATTTGGGGATAAATACCAGAAAAAATTTTAAAAACAGCTAAAAGACTTGAAAGTGGTTGCTTCAGGAGAATGGAACCTGGGGTTGGATAAGAGTGGAATGATGGCTCTTTTTCAATATGTCTTATAATACTATTTGATTTTCAAAAATCTGTATGCATATATTACTTTAAAAATTTAAAGTATTTAAATGAAGAAAAAAATCTAACTCAAATCTAATCTAGGACACCCAGGAGCCTAGTCCTTTTTTATTTTTTAAAGCATCTCCTATAGCTTTTTTTAACACACATTTAATTTTCCATTTAAGCAATGAAGCACAGTAGGGAAAAATCAGAAATGAAAAAAAGATCACCTTACTCATAATCCCCCAATCTCATTCTAATCATTTCATTTACAGGCTTTTCACATGTAAATTTTACAGTTACAGTCATGGCTGCCATACAGTTATATCGTACTTTTATCCCCACAACATTATACCATGATCCAACTGGCTGCATAGCACGTTTCCATCTTGCTGCATAGCATTATAGTCATCTTTCTTAACAGTCTGACAGCATTTTGATCTGTGTCCCACTCAATAACATGGATCACCTCCTCACTGCCTCCCTCACGTTGTTGTTTCCTACGTTCTTCAGACTCTCTGAGCCCCTGCCCCTCTAAGGGCCTCGGCCCTGGGTTACTCTTCTATAAAATGGCTGCATCACTGTCACCATTTAAGAATCAGCTTAAACGCAGTTCCCACAAGACCTTCCTCTACTCCCCCCCCCCCCCGCTAAAAGAGGCTCCTTTTTGTCACATTCTGTTTTCGTCATGGCAGTTTTCACTCCCTGCTCCTTTCCTGTTTATCTCTTGGTTTATTTACTTATTTATGGTCCGTCTCCTCAACAAATTGTAAGCACCACGAAAGGAATTATATCTGGCCTTTTTCCTACTTCATATACAGCACAGAGAATGTTACCGAACCTGAAGTGAGTTCGCTCACCCGTTGCGCAGCAAGCCAATCTCTGACACCGGGTGTGGTGGAAGAAAGTAGGAATTTTATTTTTTGCACAGCGCTGAGCAAGGAGAGAGGGCAGCTAACACTCAAATCCCAAACTCCCCGAAAAGCTAAAAGGAAGGGTTTTTATTTGGGGCTTTAGGTAGGGGAGGGGGAGCATATGGCCTTGCTGGTCGGAACTTTCCCACCAGCCTGTCTTTGGCCTTGAGACACTTGCAGAGAGGAGGAAGCCTGTGACCTTGCTGGTCAGCAGCTTTCCCACGAGCCTGTATCTCTTTGTGGGAGGAGATAATCCAGGTGCTTGTCCTTGACGGTGTCTGTCTCCATGGAGGATAGTGGATTCTGGAGCCAGGAAGCCAGAGAGTAAGCAGGGAATGAGTGTTTTGGTTTTAACCCCATATATGCTGGGTTTAGTGTGGGGAAACTGATATCGGGGTCGATATCAAGAACAGAGCATGGCACAGAGAAAGCACTCAGTACATATTTGGAGAGTGAATGAATGAATTAATAAGTGACTGACTGATGAACAAATGAAATGCTCACCGTTTCAGGGCACAGGGAGAAACGTGAAGCCAAATAGAAGCAATGGAGGGTTTGTTAAACAGTGAGTCGGGAGACGGGCTTCTAGTCCCGGCTGCCGCTAACCAGGCACACAACTTGGAATAAGACACCCTTAACCTCACTGCACCTAGTTTTCTCACCCGTGAAATGAGAGGGTTGGAGTAGGTGGCCTCCACCATCAGTTTCAACAATAAGTACTGAGGTCTGCACCTTTGAAAGTCCTCACTTTGCTAAAGATTTCTATTATGAGTTTCGGAAAATAACTTTTTGGTTCTGTTTCCCAGGATGATGGATGAGTGGTAATTTCAGTCAAAAAAGTATCTTTTTTTCTTCATGGAAGCAAGTAATTAGTTTCAATAGTTCTTGTCTCTGTCTTTTTTCTTTTGAGAGAGGACATGGACTCATTGATCAGATAAATGGAGCAGCTGGAAATTGAAGAACACCCTGACATACAGAAACTTTCCTGATAGGCAATGATCTTTGAGGGAAATGGTACAAAACAGTAGTCATCTTAGTCCATTCAGGCTGCCATAACAAATACCATAGACTGGGTGGCTTATAAACAACAGAAATTTATTTCTCTTGGTTCTGGAGGCTAAGAAGTCCAAGATCAAGTCACCAGCAGATTCAGCCTCTTGTGAGAACCCATCTCCTGGTTCACAGACGGCCATCTTTTCACTGTGTCCTCACATGGTGGGAGGGGTGAGGGTACTCCTTAGGGTCTCTTACAGAAGGGCACTAACCCCATTCATGAGGGCTCCACCTCATGACCTAAGCACCTCCCAAAGGCCCCGCCTCCTAATACCATTTCATTGGGGGTTAGGTTTCAACATATGAATTTTAGGGAGACACAAACATTCAGTCTAGAGCACGTAGTCTGAGGTCAGACAGACCTGGTTTCAAGTAGCATCTATCCATGCATGAACGTGGGCAGGTACTTAGACAGAGAGGGTTGTAGGGTGGTGCTGAAGGCTAGAGCTAGACTGTAGGGTTTGGGTCCTAGCTCTGCCACTTACTAACTGTGAAACCACTCATGTCTCAGCTTCTCATCTGAAAATGGAGGTAAGAAAGTTTCTACTTCATAAGTTTGATGCGAAGATGAACAAATTCCAAATTCGTAAAACATTGGGCAGCAGGCGCTGAGAACACAGAGTCACCACTATTTGGGTTTGCTGCTGTCGTTGTGTTGTTGTTACTTAATGTCTCCAAGTCTGTTTCTTCATTCATTCGTTCAATGAATACTTACCAAATGCTTTTGAAGAAGAATTATATCCCTTCATTAATTTAAGATGATACTTCTGACCCTCTATAATGCCATTAGCCTATAAGACTGGGATTATAATCTAATCTAATCTCTCTTGCAGTAGTTCTCGAACATGCTCCCCTGGCAATATATTTGAGGGAGGATTGCCCCCTGGATGTGCTGGTCATCCACGGGGACATGTTTCACCACCACTATGCAACATTCCTCTCCTCCACCGTTCTATCAGAGGTCAAACCTAATGTGCTCAGGGTCAACTCTCCTGATTCCCATCCTGGGCCAGAATAAGCAGGGGAGATAAATGATAGAGAGAAGAGGGAGAGTACCTCAAAAGCAAGAAATACATTTAGACATTCAGAGAAAGAAAGACATGGCTGACAATGTACCAGACCGTTACCTCATCTCACTAGAAGTGGCAAGAGGCACAGATGAATTTGGGATCTGGTGCTCATCTCTACCTTCACTTTCTCTGTCATTTCCCTCATTTCCATTCCTGATCAAGTGAGAATATTTCTGGCGGAAGGATTTGGATCAGTGATAGTGGTTGAAATATAAAATATTTCGGAGTAAATAATGGCAGCTTCAAGGAAAATAGTATACAAGTTGCTGAGTATATTTATGCACTTGCACAAAGAAGCATTAAAATTTTAAGTTTGTAATTAAATGAAAGTAAATCTTGAGATTATAGCCATCGAATAATCCTTGGATCAATAACTGAAACCTATCATTGTGGAGTATTTCTAATTCTACTATTCCACTTTCAGAATTAACATCAATGATCATGTTCTGTCCAACTGCTGTAACAGGACTTTGGACTTCAAACAGAATTATAACTTTCTCCTGCAAGCCTGGTCTTCTTCCATGTTCCCTATCTCCATCAAAATAAGCCATAAAACCTAGGAATTACTTTTCACATTCCTACTCCTCATCATATCTAAAACATCAGCAAATCCTATCAATGTGAGCACACAAGTATCTCTCAAATTGATTGATTTTTTTCTTAGCTCAAAATAGCTATGTTTAGGATGTTCAAAGGGATACATAAAAAATAAAATCTATAAAAATGAATAAGAAATCATTAAACAAAAACAGGGAAAACTATAATAAGAACAGGTGGATAAGGGAAAAGAACCAATCAGAAACCTCAAAAATAAAAAAAAAGTCATTAAAATATAAAAAATCAGTAGATGCAATAAAATTTAGACTAGACGTAGTCACAAAGATGAGTGGGAAGGTAGTACCGAAGAATTCATCCAGAATACAACACAGAGAAACAAAGAAATAGCACGTGTGAAAGAGGCGTCAGAGAAACATGATGTGGTAGCTTTTCTCCAAAGACAGCCACCATTAATGTCTTTTCTCTCTGTGCACAGATGTGACCCTCCCGTCAAGAAGCGATGTCTTCCTCTCCCCTGGAATACCAGTTTTTTTATTGCTTTAAAAAGATGAAAGATCTTAAGCACAATAGTAAAATGTTAATTTGTTAAATCTGAATGGTGGGTACTTTTGTGTTTATTTAAATATTTCAAATCTTAACATAGCATTTTCACCAATAACTTATGGAAATCAGTTCCATTGTTTTCCTTTACAGCCACATCCCAAACATAGCTCTGCCTGTGTGCATTTTAGTGATAGCTCATTGTTTAGTTTGGCCCTGTGGGAGGAAGAGTGAGATGTCACCACTCCCTGAACTTTTTCATCCACATTTGGATCTCTGATGCTGCCAGATAGAGCTGACCTGTGCCCCCCACCTCACTCACGAGTTTGCATAGGGCTGGGAGAAGAGGTTCAAAGACACATGATTGTATTTGATGAACTAAGTTCCCAAATGAGGCCGAATTCCATTTTTTTTTAATTGTAGTCCTGAGAGGAAGTTTACTTACAGTAGGTGACTCATACTTGGAAATTGAAGTGATGTGCTGGACCAGGGGTAGAGAAATTTGATGCCCAGGTAAATGGGCAGGGATCAGCAGGAGCCACAAAGGAGCAAACATGGACATGAACGTGAATCTGGATCTGCCGGGCTTTCTCCTGACCAGCAAGTGGATGGCAGAGCCAGCAGACAGCTAGCCAGGATGAAGGCCAAGCAGTTTGGACGTCCCCAGCCCCCAGGGACCTGTACTGGTTCCTTCTCCAACATGGCGGCAGCAGGCAGGCAAAACAGGGACTGATTAAAGGACAAGTCTCATCCATCCCAGTGATTCTCAAGAATACCTTGGGAGGGAAATCCAAGGAAAGTCTGAGCTTTCTGTTGATTTGACAGGTGTGGCCCGGGCCTTTATGATTTGGGCATTTGAGAGGAATCAGTGTCTTATTTCGGATATAGAGACTGATGAAGGTGGGGCTTTGGGTTACTGACTTTGTCTCCATCACCCACACACTTGGTGAGGGGTAAGCAGAGGTGGAAATGGCTCAAAACAGCAACTATCCCCAAACCATAGTGCCGTCAGTGAGGCCTTGCCTGCCCCCACTTTGTAATACTGTACCCATCCAGCCTAGCACTCCCCACGCCCTTCCCTGCTGTATATGCCTTAGCAGACTTATGGCTTCAATTTTTAAAGGTTACTTAATATCTTTTCTCTCTCTCCAATTGAATAAAAACTCCAGGAAATCCAAGATTCTCTATTTTGCTCACTTTTGATCTGTAAGTTTTAGAGCAGTGCCTGGCACAAGATAGGAGCTCAGTAAACATTTGTGGAATGAATGACTGAAATTGTGTAGGTTTTGGAGTGGGCTCAGACATCATATACATCACAAACATCCTCAGACACACACACACAGACACACACACACACTTCTTCCCTGTGGCTCAATTTCACGGAAAAGAGGAAAATCCAATCATGGATAATGGATATTTGTCCATAGTCATGTCAAGATGTCCTAGGTAAGAGTAAAAACTTACGCAGTGGCCAGCCAACTGCTTGCCTCTTCTTGGGGCTTTGTACTTGCTGAATTTAGGTGGGGTGGAAAGCAAGGGTGGCCAGGAGGAGTGAGAATTGAGCACCATGTTTTTGGTTTTAAGGACAAGCTGTAACCCTGGTGGGGTTGGCGGAAAGCAGGGCCTGCACCCACCCCAACCCTTCCCTAAGGACCAGAAAGGGGCCAGAGCTGAGGTGAGGAGGAGATCCCCCTCCCTTGGGACTGGGAATGGCTACCCAGAATAGGGGGCTGGGTTGGGACCATGCCTGCCTCTCCACTTCTCTCTCTGTTGTCCCTGGAAGAGCGGTCTTGCCTCATGTTCAAATCCCCAACTTCCAGTAGCTTCTCCAGCTCCTTCTACTAGGCTGGGAGAAAACAAAGAGAGAGTTTGGGGAGGATGAGATTAGGGGAAAGTATTGGGCTGGGCTGAGCTGGTGAGCATCTCCCCAGGTGCAGGCCAGGGAGGGGCTGATGGGGAGGCAAGGCTGGACTTTTGCAAGATGTGATGGAGCAAACGCAAAATCCCTTTTCCTCGAGGTGAGGAGGCATTCCTGAAATAATTGTTAGGATTCCCAAAACAATGTCCATTGTGGACTTCCAAAGCCTGGCTGGGGTCCCCGATTCTAAAAGGGTTTGGCGTGGTAACGAAGAACTCGCCTGTTTTCGTGGTGCTCCCTGGGCCACCTTATCTGACTGTCTGACCTTCAGGAGGCCAAACAAGACCAATTGTTCACCTTATCTCAGCTTGCTTGACAGGCCGAGTTATCAAGAAGAGGATCTGCAGGCGGTTTCCCTCTGTTTTGGTATTTCCTACTGTACACGCTGCCAGAGGCGGTACAATGGTGGAAACTAATAAACTCTATGTGTAAGCTTTTCATTCTGGTACAACAAATACAGGTTATGAGTTTCTCTCCCTATTTTAATCCTTGCTTAAAGTCTTTTCTTTTCCTCGCCTGTGGAATTCAGCAATTGCCACACTTAAAGGCCTTCTGCCTTTTGTTAAGCCCAAACTCAGTGACAATGCTCTCAAATTAGGGCCTTCTTTCTCATTCTTTCTGTTTCTCTTTCCATCTGCCTCTCTCTCCCCTTCCCTTCTCTACACCTTACCCCATGCCCCAAACCCATTTTATTCGTCTGAAATTACCAACACAGCATTTCCCACACCGACACTGGCAACCAGTGTTACAGATTCTGTGTTTCCAGTCCACTGCCCAAACGACTCACGGCATTTATCTCATGTGCTTCTTCCAGGCAGAACAGGCAGTAACAGACCTTACGTAGAATGCAAGCTTGCCACAGTAAGCTCATACTTCTGCACAGACCGATTAGATCTACATAATGAAGTGCATGTGGGTCTCCCCCAGTTGGGGGTGTCAGCCTCTAGTTTGGGAGTTGGGGATGGGGCTGGCAGGCAGCATAGAAGCGAGGAGGGGTTGCCAGGGATCCACGCCCCTCTTCTGGGCTTATCTCTCCTGGGGATCTTTGCCACCTGCCTCTCAGCCTCCATCAGCTGGGTAGCCAGGCTGCCTAGCATCTTGTGCCCTGGGAAGGAGGAAAGTGGGAAGCAGAAAGGGCCATTGTCTTGTTCTGTGTCTCTAAAAGCAAAACTACCTTAGTTCTAAGCTTTAAAAAAATACTCTTATAAGTAAGCAGCACATTTCAATCACTGGTAAATTACCCCTTTCCTCCTTCACAATCATATATCCAGTCTTAATCCAGGTGATCTTTTGACTTAAGAAATAAAAACCTACAAAAGAACCTTTAGGTGTAGATTTCAGTTAATTTTGCCACTGATTGCTGAGGGCTGGTAAGTGACTTGCAAGACTAATAATTCCTCATTTTAGACTGAAACCACCAGAGAATTATGTGAGTAAATATAATATTTGTCTGCAGCAGCTTAGCTCTTTTTGACCATAGCATTATTTTCTCTGTAGCTGGGCCGTGTCTGAGCCCTGGCCGGGAGGAGAGGGCT
This sequence comes from Equus asinus, assembly GCF_041296235.1. Classification (NCBI taxonomy): domain Eukaryota; kingdom Metazoa; phylum Chordata; class Mammalia; order Perissodactyla; family Equidae; genus Equus; species Equus asinus. The sequence goes on from NC_091792.1 coordinate 39,466,426, forward strand.
AGGCCGACTGCCTCTCCACCCCGCTGTGTGGGCTCGGGCACACCACTTCCCCTCTAGCCTGTGTTTCCTCAGCTAGAAATTAGGAATTGCACTAAATTATTTCTAAAGTCTCTTTCAAGTTCATAAAATCTATGAATCTGAGATTCAGTTTGACTCGTATTAATCCAAGTCCATTAATGATAATTAACCCCCAGACACCCCCACAAAGATGTGAGCTATTGGTGACTTCAAGGACTTTTATTTAAAAAGAAAAAATATATTGAAATGCAACACACACACAGAACAGTGCAATAAGTGTGCAGCTTGATGAATTTTTCCCAAACTGAATGTCTCTGTGTAGTCAGCTTCCTCATCAAGAGACAGAACATGACCAGCTCCCACAGACGCCCGTCCCATGCCCCCTTTCCAGGCTCAGCTTCTTTCTTAGTGCTTCACAAGTAACAAATTTTGACTCTACAGGTAATCTGCCTCCCAATCTGTTACTTAGGCAAATTCAGGAAGAGTTCACCTGCACTGTCATGAAAATAGGAACAAAATAAGTGATTTCAGGGAACTAGAAGTGGTCCTTTATGACCCAGAGAAAGAGGTTATCAAACACAGAAGAGATACTCAAGAGTACAAATAAAGAAGAAATGTCTTAAAACATGACAATTGTGACAGCGGTCAAGAGTATCGATTGATTGAGTGCTCCTGCCTGGATGTGGAAATCAGTCCATTACTGAAAGGAAGATTACAGCAATCAGACACATTTCCCCCACACCCACACATGCGCACACACACACACACACACACACAGTGGCATGATTCATTTCAGTCACTGGATCTAACTCCTTCCTTTAGAAAAAAACAAACGTTTAGGGTTTCACGAGTCATACAAACTCACCCAAACAACATTATAAACACCATATAACTTGTTTGAAAGGGTATGTGTAATTCCCTTCTCAGCTTGTTGAGGAGTCACTGACAGATCTGCCTTCTTTTCACCACGAAAGCAAACTGTGGAGCCTGGTTCGACACCCTGGAAGGGCGCAGCGAGGAGAGGAGGTGGACTTTCCTCCAGATGTGCTGAGATTCCTTCCTAGGGCTGGAGGGAGATAGGAATTTCAAATCTAGGAAGGACTTTAGAAAACATGAAGTGCAAACCCTCCACTTTATGGATGAGAAACCCAGGCCCAGAATGGGGAAATGAGTGGGCGGGTCTCACAGCCAGATGTGGCAGAGCCAGGCCACTCCCACGCCTTTTCCCCCATACCACCTCGCCAGCCCGCATCCTGTGCCCTGCTGTGGCAGCTTCTGGATATGGAGTTATCTGCACCCCCTGGTACCAAAAGCAGGGGAGACAGAAGGAAATGTGCCCACAGTGATTCTCTCCCCAGCCCAGCCCTGGGCAAGGTGCGCAGTTGGCCAAGATCATCTTTTGCCTTTTTCCATTTTTGGACTTAGGTGCAGGGAGCTGAGGCCTCCAGTTCAAGCCTCAACATCTTCATCCATCTAGGCCAGTTCCCTCTCTTGTTTGGGGGAAGTCTTTGCTGTTTTCCTCCTCCATTGCAGTCCCCATGCACCCTGCCTTCTTTCCTGTAGGTGCCCACTCTAACGAATTCAATGTGTACACATCTTTAAATGTCTACGTCCTTGTAAAATGTGTGGTTTCCTTTATGAGTGTACAAGGTTTCTAAATCACATCAATGGTGCTGAGCTATAGACTTCTTTATACTTCTTCCCTTTCTTATTCACCCCTGGATTTTTCTATTCTATCTGTGCAGCTGTAAGTACACTCTGTTCTGTTCATTGCCTCTAACTGCTGCAATGCATTCAATGGTGGCATGGACCGCATTTTACTTATAAACTCTGCTAGCAAGGGTGAATTTGTCTTGTCAGTCTTCCCAGCTCCCCTCTTGATGACCTCCTCTGCTGGCCCCGTCTTGCTCCCTGGCTGCCCAGATGCCCTGGCTATGCCTTTCTCTGCCCCTAGACTGTGCTTCGACTTTGGGCTTTTCCTCATCTTCTCTATCCATCCAAGGCCACCATCAAGGGTCCTGTTCGTCAGGGGCCTGTGAGGTGAGACAAATCTATTGATTGGGTCTCAGATATCAAGATTCCCTCTCTTTCATTTTATGGAGACACTGACTCTACTCACACATTCCCACTGCCCCCACCTGTGGGTGGCCTCCATCTCCTGACCCCAATATTGACTTCTCTCTCCACTTTCATTCTCTTCTCATTGAAGGTTTGTTTAATATACCACAAGACTAAAATTTCTAAATTTATGCTTTTCACAGGTTCCTCCTCTGGTGAGTAACTGCTGCCCATGAGAGGGAGCAATGCCCCTGACTGGCCCCTGGCTGTGTAGTTGTTAGGAGAATGAGCCAAAGCCATAATCCCAGATGCAACTCTTGTTTTTACTATTTACTTGCTGTGTGACCTCTGGCAAACTAGTTCACTTTTCTATACCTCGATGAGAATTAAAATGAGTTAAAACATGTCAGCATTTAGATCAGTATCTGGCGCATATTAAGTGCTCAGTAAGTGTTAGCTGTTTTTATTATTACCATTCAGCCAACAGCATCCCAGCACAAACTCTCTGCTTTATCCCCACTGAGTTTACATTACTTTCTTTGCATATTCCCAACTTTTTTACTTTTCCAGTTTAATCAGGCAATCTTCTGCATTCCTCAATATCAAATTCTGCCTCCTCCACCAGGCCTTTCCCACTTCCAGCAGCTCTCAGCTCCTAAACGACCAGAACACACTTTGTCCATATTATCCTTTTCTGGTTCTTGATTATATCTTGCTTCAATTTATTATATAACCTGAATAAAACCCAGAGCACCACATGGTCCATTCTCAGGTTAGTGTCGTGTTCAGAGAAACACAACCCAACAACTTAAATCAATTCCTAATGGTTCAATTCTTTACTCCAAATGTTAAAGGAAAAAGTGCACAGCAAACATCATTGAAAACAAAACAAATTCTCTTTCTACTACAGCCCTTCTCAATAGCTTCCAGATGGAAGGCAAAGGCTCTCCACTTGGCTCTTTCATCACCATCTTCCCTTTTGCTTTTCCCTAAGCCAGAAATGACCACCAACACTTCCCTTCTACCAACCACCATGTTGCGTCACGTCAGGATGGGTGGAAAAAGGGCAGCTTCTTTTCTCCCAGTCCTTCTCTGTGAATGGACAAGCACAGAGACCACTGGGAAGTCTAATTCTATCAAATTATTTCTCTGTAGAAATCTGATGAATGCGATTTTCTGCTTTATGACAGTTTTTGAACTTTGTAGCAGGCTAATGGCTTGGGTAAGATTGACCCCAGCCCCAGTCCCATAGGTGGACCTTACTTGGCAAAACCACTCACTATGAGCTCAACCATGAGGCCAGGGTTAAGAGATGGGGCTGAGTCGCTCATCAGGTGGCCTTCCCTGTCCATAGTAATTGGTCAGTCCAATCCGAGTGAACTGCAGGACTTGGTTCATAGTTGGGGAGGCAAGAGCCTCTCTCGCCCTGACTGGTATGTGATGCAGACCTGAGGCCTAAGGCTGCCACAGCCTTTTTGTTGCTATGAGGGAAGCCAGTCTGTGGATGAAGCCGGTGTATGGAGGAAAAGCAGAATCTGGAGAATCAGAGACAAGAACCAAAACCCTGATAGTGCTGTCCCTGAAACCTGCTGTACCTTGGGACTTACCAAGTCAACTTAGCTAATAAATTCCTTTTGTTGTTTGAAACCATTTGAGCTTGGTTTACTATTACTTTGCAACCAAAGCTGTTCTAAGCTATATAGACCAGCAAGTTAATTAATTTCTCCAACCTCAATTACCTCTTTTGCAAAATGGGGTTTTAAAAATTACCTCACCTCACAGAATTTTTAAAATTACCTCCATCTCATGGATTACAGGAAATACAATACGTAAAGTGCCTAGCATTATGTCTAACACCTAATAAATAAGCACTTAGTAAATGGTGTTCTTTTCCATTCCTCCTCCCCACTAAAGGATTGGCAATTAATAGGAAGATAAGAGTGCTACATAGGCATCCCAATTCACAGAGAAGAAAGAAGAGAAAGAAAGGAGAAAGGGCATGGTTGTAAGCCAAACTCAGCGAGGGGAATTTGGCCTCTAAGCCAACAAATGGGGAATGGGACCCAGCGTGGGCATTTTGAGATTCTTCAAGTCACATTGCAAGGACCCCACCCTTTCCACTGCCATTTACAGAAAGCTCTGGCTCCTGTACCTTGGTCTGACTCCCGTGAACAGGCTGCTGCGTCAGTGGGTGATTGTCCCCATTCAGCACTGGTGTGGCTGGAACAGAAAACATAGAAGGGAACTGGCATGGGAGCCACTCTCACAAAGAGAAAATGACTCCTCTACCCTCAGTCTGCTACTTGGAGGAACGGCTGGAGGATTCTTCAGTGAAGAATATAAAGACAGCTTTTTTTTTTTAAGGAAAAACTTTTGGTTACAGAAAATTTCAAACGTAGGCCAGAACAAACTGAGCTCCCAAGGATCCAGGCCTGTGTTCAGCAGTCGTGAGCGCCTGGTGCTCTGATGTCACCCAGGTCCCTCTGCACTTACCCGTGTTCCACACGCTTTTTTAAGCAAATCCAAAACATTCTATCATTTTATCAGGAAATATTTCAATACGTCTCTAAAAGACAAGGACTCTTTTTTTTTTTTTAAACATACGTATATTACCATGATCACCTCTAAATCTAACAACGTAAAGACAAAGTTTTATACTTCAAATAGTGTCCAGACCTGGGTCACTCTAGGCTGTCAAAATGTTTTGTCGTCACCTAATAAGTAGACAATAAATGAAAGACTGGACAAGGAATTTCACTAGACGAGGATAAAGGATTCATCAACAAAAAAATATTGTTTAGTCAATTTACTACTCCTGGAATAAAGCCTTTAAGAAAATCTCATTACCAAGCTTTAAAACATGAAAAAGTAAAGAGTTAAAAATTAATCTGATTCAGGGGTAACAATGGCTGTTTGATATACTGTCAATGAACGATAATATTTCTCTCCAAACAACATGTTAGAATTTTCCCCTTAAGGTACCCATCTAACTTTATATTTTCAAGGATTTCACAAGAGGTGAAGACAGCAGCCAGAGCGTGCTATTCCTTGCTTTTCCTTCCACCTCCCATCTTGGTGGGAGAAATGCTCCCATGCACTGTGGATGTTTCTGTACTCAGTCTACTGCAGCTGATCGAAATGTGATGGAGGGTAATGCATATTCCTTCCACTTCTCCCAGCCCTGGGCGTCTGTGTTTAAAGAGACTTCATATCATGGTTGTATTTCCATTCTCCCAGATGGGTACTTATTTTACGGGGAGAAAAAAAATCTTTGCTTTCTTGTATCTTTTTAAAATGTAAAGCTGAAGAGCTACTCATCTTTATTTCCTATTCCCAGGAAGCCTGCTTTATAAACTTGGGGGGTTTCACATTCTTCTCTATTAAAAATGGTATTACTTTGCCTTGAAATAATTTTCTGAAAAATCATTTGGGATTTTTATATAGCTATGATGCACTTCTCATTTCTTAATTTCTTTCTCGAACATGTTATCTGTTTTGATCTTTGATTTCCTTTAAACTTACAGGGAGGCAAATGTAGTTTCTAACCATCACCTTTGATGCACCCCAAATTATACCCCTTGGAATTGCTTCAGTATTATTCATTTCAAAATGGTTTCTCAACATTTCTTGAATTTCATTTATACAGGTAAAGTCTTTAAGCAAAAGGTTATTTTGAGGCCAGTGCTCACAGAATCCTGAGCTTACTCAGCCTCCTGAGATGATTTCCTTTGGAACCAGCCCAGGAAAGAATTCAGGTTGAGAGCTAAAAGCACGGCAAAATGGGCAGAGAATTAAATATATATCTGAATGCATTTGGATCTAACAAAAACTGGAGTGGAATGCCTGATTTTTTCTTTCAAAGACCTATTAGACTGATATGTTTGTTTATTTTGTCATTTAATCTTTCAACTGCAGATTTAATATCCAATTAAATCCCCTTTTTAAAACAACACTGACTTCAGAGAATAATTAGCATTTTAAGAAAAGAAGCTTGTTCATGATTTGGGGTCTGTATAGAACTCAAACAACAGCAGTTGACCTCACTAAAAAGATGATTTCCAGGAGCCAAGTACATGATTAGTAAAGTAATTATGTTATTTAAGGCCCTTCTTTAGCGTTGAAAGATGAAATCACATTTGCATAGGTGAAAACAAAGCCTCAAATGGGAGAAAATAAACCAAAGATGTTTTGCGGAAACAAAGAAAAATAATGCTTCAGTGGTTTCTCTTTCTGAAGCATTTTCCTGTTACTGCCAATCTACGCAGGCTAGAAACCAAACCCTCAGTGGGGCATTGAGCATGACCCTAGGAATGTTCCTGAGGCTCCAGATCCCCACAGAGTAGCTGCAGCTTCATTGCAGTCCTGTGAAAATGTTCATTCACTGATGAAGGAACCAAGTTTAAAAAGATAATAAATTGCACACTCATGTTCACAGCAACAGCATTCAGAATATCTAAAATGTGGAAGCAACCCAAGTGTCCACCAGTGGATGAATGCATAAATAAAATGTGGTGTATACATACAATGGAATAATATTCAATCTGAAAAAGGAAGGGAATTTTGACACATGTTGCAATGTGGATAAACTTTGAGGACATTATGCAAAGTGAAATAAGCCAGTCACAAAAAGACAGTGTGACTCCTCTTAAATGAGCTACCGAGAGTAGTTAAATTCTTAGAGACAGAAAATAGAATGGTGGTTGCCAGGGGCTGGGGAGAGAGGGGAGCGAGGAGTTATCACCTAGGGTACAGAGTTCCAGTTTCACAAGATGAAAAAGTTCTGGAGATGGATGGTAGTGATGGTTGCACAACATGAATGTTCTTAATGTCACTGAATTGTATACTTAAAAATTGTTACGATGGTAAATCTTATTATATATTTTACCACAATAAAAAAATGCATGTTAAAAAAGACCAAAAAAAATTGTAGGATTTAAGCAGAGGGACAACCCTACCAAAGAGTCATTAAGAAGCAGCCCACATCAGCAAGGCTCCTCAAAATATTTAGACCCCCACCCATTCCCTTGCAGCTGTGGTTTTGACGGACATTCCCAGCATCTCCATCATTACTTGAGATGAGGGCCAGCAGCATGGACATGCAAGCAGTGAAGCTGCACAGGGCCCCGAACTTGGGATTTAATGCTCTGCAGTGATGGCTTGATATTCGTAATCATGTTATCTGTGAATTTGTGTTTTGTCAGTGACATCTGATGGGACAATGGAGCGTGTGTTGGGGGCTTGGAGCCTCAGCTGACACACAGTCTGGCCTCCTGCTGCTCCCCCTAGCAACCTCCTTGGGACAAGTTCTCAGCACCCAATCCCCCCGACGCTGCCCAGCAACCCCTGCCATGTGACACCCCAGTGGGCTGGAGGCTCTAGGCTGCATTAGGGCGGGGGCGACCTTCCTGCATTAGTCCAGCGGCTGGGGGTGGGGAAACAACAGACATCAAGCCCCATTGCCCTGGAGTGTCCTGGGTCTTCCCTGAGGGTCTGCACTTGCTCCCTGGGCCCACTCCATGCCTGAGGGACCTTCTCTTCCTCCTTCCAACCTTTCTGAGTCTGGCTTATTTGTCTCCTCTGGCCAACTGAAGGCACCCTCCAGGGACAAGCCAGGAAATATGAGTTGTGTAATTTCAGTGATTCTGCATACAAGTTAAATGTTCTTATATTTGCATTTAAAAGAGATGTTGTACAATGTAAAGATGAAAGGTAAAATTCGTGCTAATGATGTGAATTATTTTTCTTTACTTAGAACGATATAAAAAAAACAACATGACAAACCAAGACAGAAACCACACAAGGAAAAAGTTTTATATTTTAGTACCTTTAACAGCACTTTTTTCCTGCTTGTTGAAAGAAGGGTCTGAATTTTCATTTTGCACTGAGGCCTGCAAATTATGTAGCAGGTCCTGCTTGGGACTTAGCATGTTAGGATGCCAACGTGTTGTCTTAAGACAAGCATCAGTAAATTTTTTCTATAAAGGGTCAGAAATGATATTTTAATATTTTAGGCTTTGCTGGTCATACAGTCTTTATCACAAGGACCCAACCCTCCCACTGTCACAGAAAAGCAGCCATAGACAATATAGGTATATTTCAACAAAATTTTACTTACAAATATATGTGGCCTGTGGGTCATAGTTTGCTGATTCCTGTCTTAAGGGTGCATCCATGCCTTTCCTCAATGCCATTTACCAAACTTGCAAGGTGCCGTCTTAGAAAGTAGGTGTAGGACCTCGCTAGGAGAGAGAGAGAGAAGTCCTCACTCAAAAGTCTTGTTTTTAGCAAGAATCCCCTGTAAAGTCCTGAATACAGTGTATTGTAGAGCTTTCATAATTCAAGCCATGTGGCAGTGGTACGTGAACAGAAAGATCAGGGGTACAGAAATAAGCTCAATCAAGTGGGAATTTAATATATGATCAATGTGGCAACCCATACCAAAAGGAAAGAGATGGACTTTTTCATAAGTAATGTTGGGTTAAATGAAAAGTCATGTGGAAAAAAGATAAAATTGGATCTTTTCTTCATCTAGACACAATAAGATAAATTTCAAATGGATCAGAAATTTAAATGTAAATAAAAACGAAGCCATGCACATATTAGAATAAAGTGTGGAAAAATTCTCCTATAACATGGGAGTGGGGAAAACTTTCCCCACCGTGACTCAAAATTCAGGTGAAATAGGGGCAGGCCCGGTGGCATAGCAGTTAAGTTCACACGTTCTGCTTTGGCCTTCCGGGGTTCATCAGTTCAGATCCCAGGTGCAGACCTATGCACTGCTTATCAAGCCACGCTGTGGCAGGCGTCCCACATATAAAGTAGAGGAAGATGGGCATGAATGTTAGCTCAGGGCCAGTCTTCCTCAGAAAAAAAGAAAAGGATTGGCAGCAGATGTTAGCTCAGGGCTAATCTTCCTAAAAACAACAACAACAACAAAAATTGAGGTGAAATAAGGAAAAGACTGGTAGATCTGACTACTTAACAATTTAAAATAAAACAAAACAATTTTGTAGGGCAAAAAGCACCATAAGCAAAATAAAAAATAAAGAAGACAGGAAATAAACAAGCTGAAAAAAATATCTGCCATGAACTCACAAATAAAAATATAAGATTGATTAAGTAAAAAATCCTGTAGCCATGAATCTTAATTGGAAGTATCAGTATGAACTCAAAATATATTTTCTATATATTTAAAAAGTACATATTCACCCCAGAAAGGCCCCAAAATGGAAACCCATCCTGTACCAATGACCATCCTAGATTGTAGTCTTTAGACGCCATTGCCACTAAAACAAACCAGAAGAAAAAGCTGGTTTCTGTTGGAGAAAAAGCTGACTCTGGGTCTAAGGTAGGAAATACACAAGGTGAGCCTGGAACATCCTGTTACACAGATGGCAAGGAAGGCATCAAAGACCACTGGAGCCAGGTCAAAACACTCAGCATCCAACCTGAAGAAGTGATAGGAGCCAAAAGTAGAACATTATGGTCATCAGTAAGAAGAATAACTGTGATGGATTGAAATACCTCAAATACATTTAAATCCATGAGTTCCGGGTGACACTTGACAAAAACACCCGTTGGTCATATTTAACGGATGCTTAGAGAACAAATAGTTTTGAATCAAACATTTATCTTCCCTTTGCAATGTGAACTGTAGCTCAGGGTAACCAAATGGTTGATGAGAAGTTAGAAGTAGTCTTGTTCATAAACGAAGGAGGAACGATAGAATTAGGATATCACCATTTTGCAACCCCTAATGGTCTAATGCACCTGGGCATGATCATCAGTGACTGCTGACATCGCAAAAAGGGAAACAAAAAAACATCATGTGCCTCTTGATGGAGACGCACAATATCGCCTTTAGAGGACTGCCAAAAAGTTGAATCTGAATCTGAGTGAGACTCTAGTCTAGATCTAAAAACCAATTTAAGGAAAATAGAGGAGATAAAGGAAAATTTAAAATAACAACATAAAAATATGGTCAGCAAAATCCAGACTGTGGAAAACTACAGGACAATGACTCTGTTTCTTCAACAAATAAACTGCAGGAAGAGAGAGAGGGAGAGAATGAAAGAGGGAGAAGAGGAAAAAAAGGAGGAGGAGGAGAAAGTGGAGGAGGAACTTAGAAATTCAGTGACACATCAACCATTACAAGGTGTTGAGCTTATTTGAAATATGAGTCAAAGAAAGAAACTATAAAAAGACATTGATCAGATAATTAGGGAAATATGAACACTGACTGGATATTTAATAATATTGAAGTTAGTTTAATTTAGTTGTGACGATGGCATTTTGGTTGCATTAAAATTTTTTCTTTTAGAAACATGCACAGTAATATTTACAAAGGAAATAATATGAAATCTTGGATTTCCTTCCAAATCAGCATGAGAAAAGAGGAGATAGGGAAAGCACGAGAATATAGACATGCAACAAGACTGGCCCTGAGTTAATCGGTCCTGAATCTATGTTATGGATATAAGGGAGTTCATCGTATTATTCTACTTTTTTATGTGTTTGGAATTTCCATAGAAAAACACTTTTTTTAAAGTTTTGTTTTCTTGGGTGAGGAAATAACTTTGAGTGCAGCGGAAGCATCCCACAAAGCACTTAATGGGCGCTTACTAAATACGCAGCATTGTGAGCCCACCCAGGAGGACGCGGCAACAGTTCAGGTGAAAGTCAGTGTCGGATTATGGTGATGCCCTGAAAATGTGGAAAGGAAAAGGATGGAATGTCGTTTCTTTACTAGAAAAAATGTTAGCCACTGTGAAATCTATGCACACCCCAACAAAGGCACATTCATATGTATTTTATTTATTGTCCTTGGAAGGACTGATGAATAAGCCAATTGTCTAAAAAGATAATAGATTTCTCTATTTGAATGGAAGTTTAAGTTCTTTGAATTTCATTAGAATTAAATACCTTGAGAATTTACATCTTTTTATTCATTTATGTTCAGGAACCAACATTGTATTACAATTTACAAGGTCTGCACTGTTATCTATAAAATAAATGGATAATAAGATTCCTTGTAGAATAATTAACAATGCTTCATATTGTTGCTGCTACTTATCAATTCTGATCTTTATTTTACCTATTTATCCCACCTCTGCTTTCTTACAGCAGCCCACATTGGGCGTGAGGGGGTCTCTTATGAGTGCCTATGAAGAGTCCGTCCTTAAGGTGCCTCAAGGAACAAGGAGTCTGCTGAAATACGTAAAGACTGTGTCTGGAACTAGAAAACCATCCAGAAACAGAGCAGCACCCAGAATTAACTAGACTCTCTGTCTCTCGTACTCACCCTGCTTTCTCTGTGCAGAAGCTCTCTTCTCTGCTCCCTACAGCTTCCTCTTTTTTCTCTTAATTTCTCTGCAGTCTTAACTTTAGCTTGTACAAGGCCCACGCCTTTGCAGTTTCCCCAGTATTTTTTTTTTTTTTTTTGAGGGAGATTAGCCCTGAGCTAACTGCTGCCAATCCTCCTCTTTTTGCCGAGGAAGACTGGCCCTGAGCTAATGTCTGTGCCCATCTTCCTCTACTTTATACGTGGGATGCCTACCACAGCATGGCATGCCAAGCGGTGCCATGTCCGCACCTGGGATCCAAACCAGCGAACCCCGGGCCGCCAAGAAGCAGAACGTGTGAACTTAACCACTGTGCCACCGGGCTGGCCCATCCCCAGTATTTTTTAGTTGCAATTTCTGAGTGAAGATATATGACTGCCCAAGCCTAGCTTGCCCTGGTCATTGGGCAGCCTAAGGACTGCTGCTGGGCCAAGGGCCTATGCTTGCCCAATTAACTGCAGCCTAGGCAGGAAGCGGGCTGACTCATGTAGCATAAAACACGGCTGCCTCAATGGCCCCTTCAGCACGGCCTGGACAGGGCAGAGCTTCCAACAAGGGACCTTGGGAAGACTAGTATTGTACAGATTCCTCATACATTCTGCCAATCCTGGGTCCATTGCTGCTCATTTTGACACGAGTCACAAAACCAACTTGGGCCTCCATTTACCAAACCCAAAATTCTAACACATCTCAAGTGAAAGAGGATTCATAGGGTCTGACCACCAACTCACTACAACCCATCAGGAAATGACCTTGGGTCCCAAGAATAAAACCATTATTAACTCCTGCCACTCTCTCAGCTCCTCAGAAGATACTAACGACCATCTTGGCTACTAGAGAAAATACTTTGGGTGGGAGTGAGGGTCGGTTTTGTTCTTCTGATATTTATGAACATTTAAGGTCCCCAACAATTATTTGACTAGCTGCAGTGGGTTGCACATGAGCTATGTGCCAGGCGGTGTGCCCAGAGCTTTTACATATGCCACCCCATTTCATTCTCCTAATGACAATCGGCACTGTCTCTATTTGACAGATGTGTACACTGAGGCTTAGAGGTGCCAAGTAGTTGTCTAAGGTCACACAGCCACTAAGTGGCACATCCAGAATCTGAATCCGGAACTGACTGCTTCTGTGCCTGACTCATTGGATTCTTTGCTGCACCATGACCACCGGTCTCGTCATGTAAGTCGCTGTGCCTCATCATCTCTTCACTGAAAAGGTACTGTTCTTTGATCATGAAATGTTTTTTCTCAACTTGTTTGGACATTGCTAGGTGCCCAAGCTGTGGTGTCAGAGAGTAACCTAGCTCATTCTGGGGACAAAAGTCTCTGATTTAGCAAACTCATTCAGTGGCTGCAACATTTTCTGATAAGGGAATCTTGGCCTGCACATCATGCAAATACATTTCAAAATGAACTCATTTATGATCGCATTAAGAAAAACTCCAACATAACGAGTTTCTGTGGTCTTGTTTATGAAAAGAGAACTTTTAGAATCTGCAATTACCCAAAGCAGTAAAGCAGCAAAGAAAGCCAGCATGTTAAATAATAATTGCAAATGTTATATAAATGAGAGTGGTTTGATTGAATTTATTAGATATGTGTTGCTGGCATTTTAAGATATAAAACATTTATCACAAAATGATGATTTCTTCACTTAAGCTCATTAGGAAATCACACATCAATTCACACATAATTACAGAGGAATTTCCGCTACTCCCCACAAATCATTACCACGTTAGCTCAAGTTGAATTAGTTTTTACATGATTTGGAAAGGTGACTTGTCAACAGGAACCTATGGAGAGAGGCATACCCTTCACTGGGGGCCCGATCTCCTTCAAGGACGCTGGACAAGAGACAGGGACGGGTCCCAAAGCAAGACCGGAGGCTTTCTCTCTTCCTCTCATAAGCTCACCATGCAGATGATCGTGCACCAGGTACTTAATGAGTTAAGAGTCTAGAGTTAATTAGTTGCCCCAGACAAATAATGATCACTATTTGAAAAGAAGAGAGAGCTATAAGAAAAACAAAAAGTAAGGTGCTATAAATACAAATTTAAGAAGTCTGTTGAATTTGGGCATCAATTTATAGTCAAGGAACAAGACACAAGGCCACCAAGTGTCCGTCAATCAACCAATAGGAAGAGTAGTCTTTTGATACAGGTAAAGGGCCTCTCTGGCTTCAGATTTTCTTCATATACATCTTGTAAAATACACACTCACTGGATATTCAAAAGTATACTTCCTTGCAAGCCTGACTCTCATCCTTCCTTCCTGTCCATATAAACAAGATAAGGTAAATATACAAGAAAGCAGTAGGAGAGATAAGTTGGGAGAGAGAGTGAGGAAGGTGATCTATAGAGCAATAACTGATTATTAGAAGTAAAAAAAGGGTGGGCTTTAGAGGGTATGAATCATTGATCCACTCCCTCAATATATAAAGAGCTTTTATGAATCAATAAGAAAATAATCATAATTCAATAGAAAAATGGGCAAAGATCATGCAAAGGTAGCCCACAGAAAAAGAAATACAAATGACTTTCCAACACAGGGAAGATGCCCAATCTCATTTTAAATTAAATAATTATATATTAAAACAATAATGAGATAAAATTTTTAACCCATCAGGTTGACAGAGATCAAAAAGTTGGTTATACATTGTGTTGGTAAGGATGCTGAGAAATACATATAAGTGGTGAATTTTAACGTGATACAACTTCTTGGGGGTGCAAAATTTGTCAGTGTATATCAAATTGTAAAATGCACATACTCTTTGACCCAGCAATTCCACTCCTAGAAATTTATTCCATAGCTATACTTACACATGTTGACAATTTGTAGAGGGATGTTCATCATAGCAAAAGACCAGAATACCTAAACTGTCCAACAATTAGGTACTAGGTAAAGAATGCCATGTAATATTTTAAAAAGAATGAGATAGGTTTATTTTCACATATTGATACAAATCCAAGAACTATCACAAAGTTTTAAAAAGGGAAGTAAACTACATAATATGTTAACATTTATATAAAAACAAAAGGATATATATGTGTATGAATATAGGACATAGTCATATAGAGAATGTATGAGAAGAGAAATCAATTTTTTCTCATTGAGAATGGGTAATAGAGTTTGTTATCATTGCCCATGCGAAACCGACATTAAAAACTACAGAATTTATTCAATGTAACTCTGAAGGCTTTTTCTTTTTCTCCATGGGAAAATCAATCTTTGAAACGTAAATTGTGTGTGTATGTGTGTGCGTGTGTACATACAAACACCTACACTTGTAAATACAACATTTCTGGAAGGACACTAGAGAAAGTATGGTAGCCTCTGGGAAACGAAAGGTCTGGGGGACTTGGAGTGAGTATTTTTATAGTAAATTCATTCATTATATTATCCCTTTTTTAAATCAAGTTCCTATATTACATGTTTAATTAAAAATCAGCCTTATGGGGGGATCTCCTTATGATATAAATAGAAATGGCATCTGTGAGAATGATTTAAATCAATGGAAATCACTAGTTAGGTTCTTGGGCTCAGAGGCCCCCATCTTGAGAAGACAGACAAGGTCAGATGGAGGAGGCAAAACCCTGAAGCTGGACACTGCTGTCATCACTGGACACATGGGGGTTTCAATTCTTCTGCTTCCAAAATGGGGCAAGTGATGGAGAAGGAACAAACTCTCCGCCCTCCCCCCACCTCTCAGGAGATGTTTCAAGGCTGAAGGAACTATTATTATATGAAGTGCTTCCTAATGGCTTTTCTACAATATGTTTTCTCAGAAAAGATGTGGGAGATAAATGACAGACATCAGTATTAAAATTCTGCTTCAGAGAACAAACCACCCTTTGGAGGGGAACTGCTTTTGAAAGTGAATGAACTTCTTCAAGGAATTAATGCGAGTCAAAAGTCAAAGAAAATCGCTTGATTGAAACCGCAAGACTTTTCCTGTGAGCGGTCCGGAGAGCTGAAATTTCTCTTCAGTTTGCCTTGGGCCTCATAAGGCGTTTGGTCCCCTCAATCACCACCAGCAGAGCAGAGGCAGTGGTTTAAAGAGCCTGGTCATTTGTCCTCAGACCTACCGGGAAGTCAGCTTCAACATTCCAGCTGCCCCAACTCCTTCAGTGCTCTAAAAGTGTGCTTCTCCGACCTTACCTAATTCCTAGATCCCGGAGCTGGAGTCTCTCTCAGACCTCCTAGAAGCACACGAGATTTTGAATGATTCTACCCCAATTCCAATGGGACCAGATGCTGACTAGAGCAAGCCATTTCAGAGCTGCAGGAGGTCCAGTTAAGAAAACAGAACCAAAGCTTTTTTTAAAAAAAGACTCTCCCTGTGCTGAGACCAAGGCCTTTCAAGGCATTTTCTCCCGTGAATGAGCTTTGCATAATGAGCTCAGCATGCTGCTAGCCTAGGATCTGAGCTGCTCCAACCCAAAATTTGCTAGCCTAATAGCCAATAAAAACAAACAAAAAGAGCAGGGGGGATAAAAAACCTGAAGTCTTCTGGAAGGATTAGCTGAAGAATTATAGTCTGCTTTTTTTAATGCTCAAAGCTCCAGACAAGTGAGAGTAGGAAAGAGATTCTCTTGTTAAGAATGAAAAGGGGGAAAAAAATTCACCTCTCTTTTCAGGTGTTGAAGGAGAAAACCATGAATAGAAAAGTGAAATGGTTTTCTCCTTTTTGGGAAAGAATAGTTTTAACCTTCAAGTAATTGCAGAGGTTGTTGGAGCTTATACAAGGAAACTCTTCAGAAAGACAGGGACATGAATCATGGGTCGTTTTATCTCCACTTTAAAGCACTTGAACATTCAAATTCCCTAAAGAAAAGAGAGGTGGTGATGCAGACAACCCAATCTAATGGATTTATTCATATCCCCAGCGCCAGCCCAGGAGGTTCCTTAGTTTCTGTTGGTAACACCAGCAGTGTTTTTTCCTGTGTTTGACTCACAGTTTCCCCAGTCGTGGGGCTGAGGTCACCGGAGAGGGAAAGTGTGAGGCACTCTGGGTGTGCTTTTTATTTTTAATGTACTAGTGAGAAGTCGGCAGGACCCGGTTACAGGAAGTCATGTGCTGATGCTGGGAGTTTGACGAATGTCTAAAGAATGTTCTGTTAACAATATGAAGGCTCCAGATGGCAGAATGGGAAGGAGCAATCCAACTAAGTGCCTTTCAAAGGGCTGTGTACAGGTTGCCCAGTGTGGTACCAGGCCCCTCCAGGTCAGGGAAGAAATAGGAGTGGATGGGAAGTAGCTGGCTCGCCTTTCCCAGTGATATATGAAGGATTACGGGGCAGAAGTCTTATGATAGGAATTTATTTTCTCTGGGAAAGGGCTGAGGCATTTCCTTTTCCAGCAACATACATCAGGGCCTGACATTTATTTGACATTCTCTCATCAGATATTCATGAGCACATACCCTGAGTTGAGCGTTGGACTTGGAGTAGGGTGGCAAACACCCTGGATGAGGCCCCTTCCCTTGGGAAGCACGCAGGTTCCCGGGTGGTACCCACAGGAAAAAGACAACTACATAGTGCACGGTGAGGACCAAGATGAGGGAAAGCACTCATGCCTGGGACACACAGGAGGGGCATTTGGGGGTCAGAAAAGGTGTTTTGGAAGAAAAGGGAATCAGCTCTAATCAGTAAAATGCAAAATAATAGAAAACATATATATTAGTCCCTGCCCCCAGTTCCTGGCATAGAGCTCCTAAAACTCTTGTGATTTCCTGAGTAACAAGATCACTAGGAGCATCATTTGTTCTAATATTTGGTCTTTGACCCTTTTGACTCCCTTGGCATTTCCTAGGTGATAGTGTCTTTTGTCCTAACGAGGTGACTCTTGGTGAGCTCCTGCATGGGGGCTGGTCACCAGAAAGATTAAGCCATGATTCCAAGCTTGGAACTTTCAGCTCCATCCTTATCCTCCAGGAAGGGGAGAGAAGATGGAAATTGAGTTAATGATCCATCAAGCCTATGTGATGAAGCCACCATAAAAATCCCAAAAGGACAATGTTCTGAGAGCTTCTGGGTTGGTGAACACATCTTCACACTGGGAGGATGGTGCACCCCAACTCCTCAGGGACAGAAGTCCTGCACTTGGGACCCTTCTGGACCTTACCTCATGTATCTCTTCATCTGGCTGTTCATCTGTATCCTTTATCATATCCTTTACTATATAAGAAACTGGCAAATGTAAGCAAGTATTCCCCTGAGTTCTGTGAGATGTTCTAGCAAATAATTGGATCCAAGGAGAGGGTCATTGGAAGCTCCAATTTGTAGCCAAGTCAGACAGAAGTTGTGGGTAACCTGGGGCCCTACTGCGTGCCATTGACCTCTGAAGTGGGCAGCAGTCTCACGGGATTGAGCCCTTCACCCATGGGATCTTCGCTGACTCTGGTTAGCATCAGAATTGGATTGAATTGTAGGACACCAAGCTGGTGGTGCAGAGAATTGCTTGGTGTGGGAAGAAACTCACACATTTGGTGTCAGAAATGTCATAGTGCAGCAGTAGTGTGAGAGTAAAGGAGAAACAGCAGGAGGAGTATTGGTTTTTTCTTTACATAAAACGAAGAGGAAAGTGGCCCAGGTGGAGAAAGCAGGGTGTCCAAGGACCAGCAACAAGAGAGAGCAGAGTCCCCTTCAGTCCCTTGCCATGTTCTTATCATTCTTCTCTCTCATCTCACTCCTTCTGAATTTTGGCGTCTACACCCTTCAGAACCGATGCAGCCCCGTCCATCTCTGCCCACACTTCATTTGTCTACTGTGCGTAGGACTCCTGGCCCAGCAGTGGCAGCTGCGAGCAGCCCAGAGCCGACCTGATGCTCCATCCCCCATCTGACGCGAGCCCCAGATCAGTCCTGCTTGTGGCCCTAGCTTTATGATCTCCAGCCTCAGCTACTACTCAAAGCGTTCTCCCTCTCGCCTCCCATTACCTCTCCTTCTCGTTCCCCATTCAATGAAAAAGATGGAGGAGAATGTGAGGGATGATGTGGAAAGAGAATAGGTGAAAGGAATCCATGAATGATTTATACCAGGAACAAAAACAGAAAGATCCTTCAATTAAAATGCATTCCTCACAGAGACACCAGACTGCAATTCCCTCCTGCCTTACCCCACCTCAAGCCCTAGTGAGTGAGACCATGCATACCACAAAAAGGGAGAACATTCAATCTGACAACTAATTTTTCTACATGCTGTCAAATGTCCCTTTTGAATGACTTTTCATTAGATTGTCCAAATATTTTCGTTTTCCGTTATAGATCCTCGGATGCATGTGATATTTTCAACAGAACCCTAGTGGACTTTAATGGCTTTATATCTTTATATCTTTTTATTCCCATGGTGCCTACTTACTCAGTAAACTAATTTTGAGTGAATGAATAACTTAAATTGTCCTAAGTTTTAAGTTGTTCAAAGGCAAAACCCCAAAAGAAAACCTCTGTCATCCAGACAAGGTTAATTTACTTTGTGGAAATCACAAATGGCTCCCATGACTTAGGAGACAGAGGAAGGGCGGGCCTTAACTTTTCTAAATCACAGCTAATCAGATCAATACCCAGTTGCTCGCTACGAACAGAACACATCCAAATAATATCAGTAAAGCAAACTCTGCCCAAAGGTATTTCATCTGTTTAAGCTTTCCAAGGTCTTGTTTATATGTCCGAAATGGAACGGTGGGAGAGGAAGAGAGAAACCCTTTCTGGAGCAAATGTCTGAGCTAATAATGTAGAATCGTCTCGAGGCTCACTCGTGGGACTTCGCCCTCTCCCTCTGCCTCCTGTCTAACAGGCCCATCCCTTTGCACAGATTTGTAGATCAATCCACTGGATCCTCCCTAAGGCCCAATTTCCATAATGTGGATTTAATGGAATCTGGATCTGGAACCCCTTCCAAAGTCATTACTAGAAGGACCAGAACAATCCCATTAGGACATTTGCACCTGTGGTCTAAGTCCACAACAAGTGCCCCAAGACATCCCATATTTTATGTTTGAGACCTTAGGGTCCTTGTGGTTTGGGCTGGGGGTGGAGGATATGCTTGTTTCATTGCTTGTTTTACTCTTCCATACTTTCTGAAGAAACTGAGAGACCATACAGTAAACTTGCATGTTATGAGACTTAGGAAGCCCCAAGTTCATAACCTTCCCTCAGAAACCCAGCAAGTAGACAAACACAAGCAGGCCCGCCACGTGGATGCCGGGTGGTAGCTGGGCTCCCTCACCCACGGGTGCCTCGGGGACGTTTGGTTTCACATCTCAGCAAAATGGCAAACTCTACACGCGGTAGACTCTGGGTTGGAAAACAAACAAACAAACAAACCCTGAAAGTGAGAATATTAATCGTGGATACCAAGACTCTGCCATAAAGAACCTCATAGGTTCAGGTGCTTTACGGTTTAAAACAACTTCACATCATCTTCCCTGTTGGTGATGAGACGGAAGCTGAGAAAAACATCCTGACGAGTCTGAAAGGAGCGAAGGTCCCTTGCTGCCTGAGCAGTTATAGAAAAAGACCAAAGCACCAGGGAGTGACATCCCCGGCAAACTCCAGCCTTTTCTGAATTTTCTACGGGAAAGTTAAAGATACCTGGAGAAGGAAAGCGTGGACGACAGAAGAGGCATCCATAGGAAGTGCCTCTCACCCTTGCTGGAAACAGAGCTGGGCTGCTGGCTCACATCTCCTTGCTTGGCAAAGCTTCCTGTGGTCGCTGAGCCGGTGGGAGGCGCTTCCTGGCCGGAGGCAACAGCTGGGTGCAGAAGGTGAGGAGGGCAACAGTGGGGAGCCACTCAGCCATTTCACCGTGATATTTCCCTTATTTCCCAGGAAGGTTCACTGCTAATGAGGCCAAGCATCATCTGATCCTGTAAATTACATGAGAATCAGGGAGTACTGGAAGGGAGGAAGAAATGTGACTCCTTTTGTGCTTGCTATCAGTGTCCCACCACACATGCTCATCAAGAAGCTTGTTTCCTCCTGAGTCTGGGGTGTTCCCCCCAACATCACTGGTGGGCGTCTCAGCAGACACACAGCCTTCCTTAAAGGGCCCTCTGCATCATCGCTCACAGGATAGGGCTCAAGCAACAGGGTACACACTACCATGGGCCTAAATAGGCCCAAGCCCACGGGCCCCTGGTCCAAGGCAACCAGTGTAGTCAGGCCAACTTCCAGCATGGGGATGGACACCTGGCCCTCCTCCTCTGAACACCAGAGTCACTAGGAGAGGGCCACAGATGTGTCCTCTTTACTGCTTCCTCCTTAGTTCATTGAGCAGCCCTTCTAAGTATCATCTTCAGCAAAGGCAGCGTCTTCCCAGCTCTGAACACGGGAACAAGCTATTCATCTGCCACCAAGGACCCAGTGGCCCCAGGACCCAGCCACCGAGCTTGTGAGTAGGAATTGCTCAGCCGGGCAGCATCTCTCCTCGCCACCACGCATCTGGAGCCAGAGTCTCTTTGCCGAGGCAGCAGGTTTCCCCTGGGGCCACAGCTGACCACAGTCTAGAATCCAGCTCCCTCGGCCTGCGCCCTAGTTGCACCCATTTCCCTGGGCTGTTTTGTCCCTTTCTTCCTGAATGAGGAGAAGCAATCTAATGGGCCTCTGTTTCCCCCATGACCTCGTGAAAGTGGAGTTCCCATTGGCTGCCACCCCTTGACTGTGTCCAGGTTGCTCCGTGCTGGCGCTGGGGAGAGGGGCTCTGAGCACACTTCTAAGAGACGATTTTCTTCTCCCCTTCCTGTGCCAGTGTCTGGGGGCTCCCTCAGCACAGCTCCCATCATGGAGAGCTGGGAGCTAGCGAGAGGACCAGCGCTTTCAGGGAAAGAGAACGAAGAAATAGGCAAAAGAAAACTCAGAGAAGAACAGAAAAAGCACAAATTTAAATATGCAACTGCATATAAATGTATGTATATATACTTCCCTATAGAAATAAGTCAGTAACTATAAAGGCAAAAAGGCAAGTGGTCTGTCTGGCAGATTCTTTCATTTATTCAATGATATTTTGCGGGCCTTATAATGCGCCAGACTCTGCTGATTATCCCTCATGCCAAAGGGTGTCAGACTGGAAGCCAGGGCTCTGTGGGCATCTCTGGGACGCTCTTCTGATTGTGGCGCACACAGACTACCTTCCTCGGCCCTAAGACCTTCAGAGGAGAAAGTCTGGCTAGAACCTGTGTGTGTAGGCTCACTGTCTCCTGCCAAGGCCATGGTGGTCACGGCTGGACAGTAGAGTTATCTATACCAGGCCGGAAGCTGACGACAAGTCCTGAAAGCTCCCTCAGTCCCCCTCTGGCTCTAGGTCACCTGCTCAGTTCAGTTTCCTCCATGTGGTTCATCAAATCCCCTCAGAACAACAGGGCCAGAGACAAAGAATATGCTCCAAGCTGGAGCCCGTAACAACAGGGTAACTTCCATCAGTATTTGAAGACATTTGAGGTGGGGGAGAGCCTATGTAGATAAAAATGAAAGGATTTCATAATTCAGTAATACTTTCTGATATATTAAGGCATTTTTATAGGGCTGTCTATGCTGTTAACCATAAAGAATGTTAACTGATTTTATAGGTGTTTGAAGAGTGGGTGTAAAACAACCATTAACCATCATTTTTTTATTAACAAAAATAAAATGATGTTCTGTGTGTACAGTGTATTATATTCAGTTTTCATAGAGGTACCTGCCTCTTTCAAATCCAGACCACTCCCACTTAGCTACACAGACAGAAAGATCTCAGAGGATCTCCCTGTAGGGTGGCTTGGGTCAGGAGAAAACACTCTTAACAAAGAGGGGTGATGATGATGATGAGGATGAGGATGGCGGTAGAGGCGGTGATGATGGTGACGGTAGTGGCGGAGAGATGATGGTGGAGATGGTGGAGGAGAAAGGAATGGTGGCAACGGTGTAACAGAACCGTGGAAGTAAGTAAGGCAGATCACTTACAACGGGCTATGGTAATATTTTGAAACAATATCCTATAGATAGTTTTAAGCACTCAATGAACGATTAAATTCCACCAGCTGGTCTCAGTCCTTCCACGTTTTTTTCTCCATTGCACCTAGAGGATAACCAGCCTTTCAAAGGTCAAATCATAGAGATAAATTATTTTATATCTCCAGGTCCCAGGGTCATTTCAGGATTTAAACTAAGACTCACTCTGCTCCACGCAGAGGAGATTGGCCCCTTGTTCTTTGAGGCTTCCCCAAGGAAATTAAGTCCTAACTCATTTATAAGCCTCCTATGTACTTGGTAAAGACACTCTCCTAATGATCTTGGCATTTCTCCCTTTTCTTCTGGTCCCCAAGATATTAAGTCACCAAGACTCAAAGCAAACCAACTACATGCAAAAAAGAAAGGGATAAACAAAGCTAGAAAGAGAGGCTAAGAACTATGCCTTCGCTCCTTTGCACCTTTGATAAGAGAGCTCCCACAAATCATTCATTTACTCAACAAATATTTATTCCTAGCACTCTGGGCTTGGCCCCAGGGAAAAATGGGAAACCAAAGATTCCCATCCCTCCATCCGGGATCTTAGACTCCAGAAGATACCATAAAGGGAATATTCCAGCTTGAAAGAATGGCCAGGGCTGGGCGGGCTCTACATACCCAAGGAATACGGGAAGAAAAGATGAAGCAGTTTTTGAAATATGACTTTCTAAATGCCCTGTGCCAGTCTTTTTAAGATCTCCCTTTAGGACTCTGGGACTCCATAACAACTAAGAGACTAAAGGATGTTTCTTGAAGTTTGTCCATGGACTACTGGCTTTATAACCACTGAGCACTTGCCTAAAAGGCAGATTCTGGGATCCCACTGCAGGCCTACCAAACCAGAATTTCTGAGGGTGGGATCAGGGAGCCTGCTTGATGAACATGCTCCATAGTGATTCTGATGCACACAAGTTCACTAAGCAAAATATAAGGAAGAGGATTGAAAAGTCGAGATCAGGATGGGTTTTTATGACCGAGGTATGAAAATGAAGATGCCCAGGGTCAGTTAAATGGCCATTGCTTTGGAACAGCAGAACGTTTGAGAAACCCTTTGGACTGGGAGCCAGGGGACCTGGTTGCAGTCCTGACAAGCTCAATAGTCTTTGCCATTTCCTTTCTTTTCCTCTGTAAGCTGAAGGGCATGGTCTGGATCTGCACTGTCCCATGCAGTAGCCACTAGCCGTATGAGAATGTTGGGCACTTGAAATGTGACTATTCTGAATTGAGATGTGCTGCCAGTATGAAACACACACTGAAAGATTTTGTGTGAAATAAAGTATGTAACATGTCCCAATATTTTTTCTATATTGACTACATGTTGAAATGATAATATTTGGGATATACTGGGTAAATAAAATTAAGTTAAATTAAAATTAATTTAGCTGTTTCTTTTCCTTTTCAAAATGTGGCTACTAGAAAATTTAAATTACATCTGTGGCTTGTATGTGTGGCTTGTTGGATATTTAGATATGATATATGACATGATGTTGGACAGAGTTGGTTTACATGATCTCTAATCCAGCATTGATATTCCATGTGACTTTTAAACAGATTAATGGAGAATTGACAGGAAGTGCCACTTGAGTTGGTCCTGAGTCAAGGTTTTGGTCCCTGACCAGAAGCCAGCCCACCTCTGGCAGGAAGTCCTGCCCACCCAGAGCAGGAGGAAGCTGCAGAGGGCGGAGGTAACCTCTAGAGAGCTGGCTGATAGCACAGCCTCAAACACATTGTATGACAGATTTGGGCAGTGTCTAGCTATTTTTTAACCTTCATTCCCATTTTCCATCCTTGGGGCTCTCGTTAGGTCCCCTCTGATCTCTGGCCAGCACACATGAACTGAAGGTTTTCTGGGCGATTTGACATTCCTGGAAGGATACTTTGAAAGTGAGTTTTCTTTTTTCTGCTCAGACTTTATCTTGGGGACCATATTTGACCATATGGAGTATTGGGGACCTTCTTTTGACTTGCCATAATGAAAATCAATTTTATTTTCCTCTCTTCTGTAGGAGTAAAAATAAAATGTTTTACATTTCAGCTCTATGTTTGCTAATTGTACTGTGTTAAGTACGCCTAAAACAAATAGATCAGCTTCCAAGAAAGTTCTCGTACACCCTAAGTCCCCACGATTTTGTCTTTCGTTTCCAATACTAATACTTGTCAGGGCCCCCTCATTCATCTTGGCATTTGTCCCCCTCCTTCTAGTTCCTGGTTATTGCCTCACCTGGTCAGTCTCCTGTGACCTCATTGGCTGCTCCTTCTCAGTCTCCTTTGCTGAATCCCACTGATTTCCCCCAACATCCTCCTGTTGAAATGCCCCAAGCCTCAGGACAGGCCTCTCATCTTCTGTGTCAACCTTCGCTCTCTGGGTGATCTCATGCAGTTTCAACACTTGCAGTAGGACACCTATGTGTGAAGGACCCCAAACTTCCATCCCCAGCTCACACCTCTCCCCTCAACTCTGCACTGGTATCTCTCACTGCCTACCCACCAGTGGCACTTGCGTGCCTAATGAGCACCTCAAATGAACAGTCCAAGCTCAACTCCTGGTCTCCCCCACTGATTTGCTCAGCTCAGAGTCGATCAACGGTAACTCCATCTTTCTAGTAGTTCACGCCCAAATCCCTGCAGTCAGTCATCATTGACTCTTTTCATGCACCCTATATCCTATCCCTTAGCAAAGCCTGTTGGCCGTCCCTCCAAATACATCCAGAATCTCGCCATGTTCCACGGCCACATTCTGCTGCAAGATGCCGTCATCTCTTAGCTGGAGGGAGAAGCCTCCTGCCCAATCTTCCACTTCCACCCTTGCCCCTTACAGACTGCTCAACACTGCAGCCAGAGTAAACCCGCTGAAATGTAAATGAATCAGGCCTCTCCTCTGCTCACTCAGCTACACTGTACAGTGACCTACATGCCCTAGGTAATCTGGCCTCTGGCCTTGCTGTTTTCTTCCTTCACAAAAACGTGTATCAAAATTTGACATAGTAAATATTTCCTTTATTGTCTGTTTCTTCCCTTTGTCTGTTTGGTTCAGGCTGAATTCTCAACAGCTACGACAGTGC
Organism: Equus asinus; assembly: GCF_041296235.1. Taxonomy (NCBI): domain Eukaryota; kingdom Metazoa; phylum Chordata; class Mammalia; order Perissodactyla; family Equidae; genus Equus; species Equus asinus. The sequence goes on from NC_091792.1 coordinate 39,491,888, forward strand.
AAATAGTTTTGAATAAATTAATGAATGAGTAGATGGTGTTCCATAAGGTGAGTCCAAAAGATGAGTGGATGATGAAATTAATTAGCGCACGCGTGCTTGGAGTTGTGCTTACAAACTTGGGAAGCCAGAGCTCGCCCTCTCTGCTTGGGCTAACGTGGAGTGGAGGGGGCATTTCTGGAAGTAGAGTGGCATCACTCCTCCTCTCCTTTTCTCTCCTCGACGCATATGTTCATTCAACTGGCATTCACTGGTGTGGGCTTACGCCATGCTACACAGGGGGCATATACTCATGGTCTTCTAGGAGCTATTGTTTACCCAGAAGACATGCAAACATATGACCTTAGAAATGAGGTAGGTAGTGATATAGAGCTGTTTCTGAGATCAGCGACTTCCACACAGGGAAGCCATGGGAGTCCAAGAAAGGCTTCTCCAATGGGAGACAACTGAATGGATTCTTGAAAGATAAAGAGGAATTCTTCATATAGACAAGAATAGAGGCATTCCAGAAAACAGTATTCCAGGAAACAGGAACAAAAGAGAGGAGACAACGTGGCACTTTGAGGAGCTAGAAGTTGTTGGGCATGCCCACAGTCCAGACCAGATCAGAGAGTTATGAGACCTACAGTGAGAGAGGGTAGGACCGCTGTATCGTGAAGGGCTCGTTCCCACATTGAGACTTCATTCTCCAAACAACGTGAAGCCTTGTGAAGCAGCAGATTGACACAATGAGGCAAGCAAACAGTATGACAACGCAGCCCCACGAGTGCAAACTTTGAGCTACACATTGAGTCTATGGGCGCACAGGGGGCAGGGCAGTGCCTATGGCAACAGTTTAGAGGATCAGGGCAGGAAGGAAGAAGGAAGTGACAAAGCATCCCCTAGGCAGGGATGGTAACACAGCTCTTAAAGAACAAGGAGGAGTCAGCAGGGCAGGCAGGAAGGACGAGGGCTTTCCTGGGAGAGGAACAGGAGGTTTCAAAGGCAGAGCATGAGAGAGCATGGGGCACAGCTGAACACCACACTAATACCCACTCCTTCTAAAAGCTGGAAGGGTCTCCTAAATCCTTCTCCTTGATCTTCCTCACAAAACCAAAGAATCACAGTACTCAAGAGCTGGAGGGCATCTTAAAGCACATCTAATCCAGTGCTTCTCAACCTTCCCCACTCAAGCACCCTGAATAAGAGGGGAAAGAACGTGAACCAATTTTTTTGACATTGCCTATTATATCCTTTTATTAAAAAAAAAGTATAAATTTTGCATCCTGAGCCAAAATGTCTGTATTTGTTTTAATATAAAAATAACCTTTTTTCCTCAAAAATCTCCTACTAAAGTTGATCCTCCACAGGAAGTTGTATCATCTTTCTTCACAGACACCCCTAACCCCAGCCCCAGGTGTGTGGACACCTCTGGGAAACCCCTCCTTTACGGATAAAGACACGGAGGCCAACGGAGAGGTCACACGTCTGCCTGGGTGTTGAGTGCAGAGCGAAGCCTGGAACCAGCAACAGAGATTTCTTTGGACCCTCTTTCCTTGCAGGCCTTGCATTGGACACCGTGGCCCCCTCTGCCTTCCTGACTCTCACCTTCCCTTCCCCTTGCCCCTGTTTCACTGTCTGCTCCTCCTTTATACCATGTTGCCCCCCACGCTCCCAACCCCATCAGGGCTCCAGACGGCTCAGAGGGGAGAGAGGAGGGGGAAAGCATCGCCAGGAGAGGAGGTCACAGGAAACAGTGCATGAGCAGCCTGGCCTGATCCTCAACTGCCACAGCTTCTCCTTCCTCCAGGATCAAAGGCTTATGGGGGCTTCTTTGGCTGTCCTTGATTAATTATACCTTTGCTTCCTGGAGGCACTTAGAACATATTTCTGAGAGTTGGCTTAGAGCACAGAAGAGGAAACCAGCAGTCCCAGCACCAGGCCCAGAAAGCCTCCTGCCCTCCATTTTCACCTGTGCTGAAAGTTTTACAAGCATCTCCAGCTGGGTCCCTTGAGTGGACGGTGCCCAGACTTTGCTCCCATAGAGGTGAAGTGTTGCTATTTCAAAAAAGCCAGAGTGACTCTGCAGTCCCCTGAGTCAGCCAATGTAGGAGAAAAAGCTAGGAAGCTTGCACGGTTTCTCTTCAAAACACAAATCCGATCTGGTCACTCCTTCTGCCTAAATCATGTCAGCAGCTCCCATTGTTTTCAGGATAAGGACACTTCCCTGATGTGGCCTATCCAGGGTCCAAATCTGTGCCCTCCTTATTGTTCCAGACTCGACCTGCATCCATCTCTTTCCTCTCTCTACTCCAGCCACACAGATGCCCTTTGCTCCCCACTCCATGCCCATCTCCCTACCACAGGGCCTTTGCACCTGCCACTTTCTCAACCTAGAAGGCTCTTTCACCCACGGTTAGCCTAGTTTACTCCTCATCATCCTTCAGCTCTCAGCTCAAATTTTCCTTCCTCAGAGAAGAAGCCTACTCTGAACTCCCAATAGTCGGAGCTCTCATTGTAGGTTCTGCAAGCACCAGGTGCCTTTCTTCACAGCACTTATCACAATCACAAAATTACATTCATTTGTCTGATCAATAACCTGATTACTATCTGTTCTCCTGTAAGGCTGTATGATCCACAGGGCAGAGTTCATGTAAGGATTTGCTCATTTTCATATCCTCATCACCTAATATTATGCCTAGCATATAGTAGGTGCCTTAAAAATCTATTTAAATAACAACCAAATAAAGGAATAGTAGATTTGGTAACTTCAAAAATGAATTGTTGAAGGAATGAACACCTGGAATTGTTTATAAAGGTCATGGGGATCCAGAATTTAATTTTTGGACCTACATGTCTATCGGGGAACATTTACTATAGTTAGCAACACCACCCCTCATTGCTTCCCATTGCATCACCTGTAAATGTCCTTTATGTACCTATTATGGGGGAGTGCTCTGCTAGAAGCTTTCTTGGCTACCCTCTTTACCTCATTATCACTCTCTATTCCAGTCATCAGCAAATCCTGCCAACTTCATTCCAAGATATATCAAATTCCATCAGACACAAAAGCTGAGAGAGCTTATCACCAACAAACTATCATGAAAAGAACTTTAAAGGATATACTTTTGGAAGAAAGAAAATTATCTCTGAGGGAAGATCTAAGATGCAAGAAGAAACATAAGTCAAGACTTGGCAAACATGCAAATAAATCTAAGAGAATAGTTACTGTATAGAGCTATAGAATAATAATGCATAATTTAGGGATTTAAAAAAAGCAGTCAGGGGCTGGCCTGGTGGCATAGTGGTTAAATTCATGTGCTCTGCTTTGGCGGCCCAGGGTTTGCTGGTTCAGATCCTGGGTGTGGACCTACACACCACTCATCAAGCCAAGCTGTGGTGGCGTCCCACAGAGAAGAACTAGAAGGACTTACAACTAGGATACACAGCTATGTACTGGGGCTTTGGGGAGAAAAAAAAAAGAGGAAGATTGGCAACAGATGTTAGTTCAGGGCCAATCTTCCTAAAACAAAAACAAGACACATCTTAAAACAAAAAAAAGAAAGCAGTCAACAATAATGTGTAAGATGTGAGGGAGTGGTCAGATTTAAGTGTGCTGAAAGTTTAAGAAATGAGTAAGAGATGCTAAGTAACTTGATGCTTTGTTAAGTACAATTAAACTTTTAAGGGTAATCACTAGAATTATGAAAATAGAGTTTACAATTTCCAAAAAGTAATGGGAAAAATGTTTTATAAAAAAATTCTCAACCAGTCAAAAAAGGCACAAGATTAAAAAAAAAAAGGAATTCCAAAAATCAAATAAATAGCACAAGATGGTAAAAATAAGTTCAAGTATATCAATAATCACAAAAAATGTAAATAGACTAAAGTTGCCCATGAAAGATAGAGATTGCCAAATTATATTTTTAACATCCAACTATATGCTGTTTATATCTAAAATATAAGAAACAGATTGAAAACAACCTATTAAAAAAAAGCATTATACAAATATTAACCAAAAGAAATCATATATACTTATATTAATATAGAGAAAATAGACTCTAAGCCTTTCAAATATTAGGGAGCTACTTCATAATGACAAAATGTTAAATTCACTAGGAAAAAATAACAATTTTAATCTTGTAGGAACCAATAACATAGCATCAAATATACAAATCAGATTTCATAAGAGGCAAGTGAAATGGGTGAAGGTGGTCAAAAGGTGCAAACTTCCAGTTATAAACTAAAGTCATGAGAATGCAACGTACAGCATGATGACTGTGGTTAATACTGTACTGCATACGGCTGATATACATATACACATATACAATGATACATTATTGCAAGTTGCTAGAAGAGTAGATCTTAGAAGTTCTCATCATAAGAAAAAAACCTTTTGTAACTACGTATGGACAGGGAGGTTAGCTAGACTTCCTGAGGTGATCAGCAATGTCTACAAATATCAAATCATTATGTTGTACACTTGAGACTGATATAATGTTATCTGTCAATTATACCTCAATAAAAGTAACTATATAGTCAACAAATTTTTAAAAATCAAATTCGATAGAATTACAAGGACTAGTTGATAAATTCACAAACATAGGGGGAGATTTTAACATGCCACTCTCAGAAACTGATATATCAAGCAGACCAAAAAATCAATAAAGGTATAGAAGATTTGACAATACAATTAACAGCTTGATTGGAAGGATATTGACCCCTCGATGGAAAATCAGAAAACACATACATGAAATTTATTTTAGAACATATGTGACATCATGTATGTGTAAAATTGACCTCATAATAGAGGTCAATAAACAAGTCTCAATGTATTTCAAAGAATCTGCATATTTACAGACCATATTTTATAACTAAAAGTAATTAGCTTAAAATAATAAAAAAATAAAACTTTTTTAAAATTACAAACATATCTCTAGATTATTTGTGTGTCAAAAATGAAATAATGGGACTATACTGAAATCATTATGAGCTATAATGATAATACTATATGTTAAAACTTGCAGAATGTGGATAGTGGTACTTAGAGGGAATTTTGTAGCCTTGGGGCTTACTGAAGCTTTCCTTCATTTCTCCAATTACACAGTTCATTGATTTATACATTCTTTCAATAAATGCTTAATCTGGCATTGTGGAATCAGACGGATGGAGGCTGCAGAGCCAGCCCTAGGCTCCTGTGAACAGCTGTAATCGCTAATAGCTCCAAAATGGAAATCCTGAGCTAGCCTGGTCCTTTCTCGAGTTGCTGATCTGCAAGAGCTGGCAGGAACTTAGATTCTCTTGTGATTGAAACATCGCAGCCTGCAAGTTTCCCATGACTGTTTTGCTACTGGTCAGAGGCATTGATGACAGTCTTATGCTCAGAGGGACAACAGATACAGGAATTCTTCAAACCAAAAGGAGCATCCCTGGATATTTTCTTGTCTTCTTGACTTTTGATCTCATATACTGTATTACCCATTCTCTCTTTTCACAGAAAGCTTTCCTCCATTTTCTTTCCACTCTAAAGTGAAAAGTCTCATATGACTAAAGGATAGCTACAGTCATCCCTCAGTATCCGCAGTGGATTGGTTCCAGAACACCGCCACCCCCCGCCCCCATTCCACCCGCGGATACCAAAATCGCCAGCTGCGGTTGCTCAAGTCCCTTAGTTGGCCCTCCGTATCCGCGGGTTCCTCATCCGTTTAATTGGTTGAATCCGCGGATGCGGAACTCGTGGCTCTGGAGGGCCGACTGTTTTTCTTCTTGCCTAGAAGCTATTTCAAAGATTATGTAGGAGACATAAGAGGAAAGCAAAAATATCTATGGGTTTCCCAGGAGGAAATTTCAAATGGAAATCAAAAGACAATAGCCACCAAAGTTTCCTCACATTTGTAGTAACAGAACAATATGATACAATTAGCAACTGTAATGAAGTTGATTTTAAAGAGCTAAGCAGAGAATATTTGTATTTATTGTTGATGTATCATTATTTTTTAAAAACCATTATCAGATTCTACAGTAGAATCAGAACAGGTTCAATCTCTAGCCCGTTTCTTTTTATCTTTCCAGGTTGTCCCAGGTTACCAATTCTTGTCAAGTAAATTGTGTTCTGTATTTCTCACCAATCAGTTGTCTAAATCCCATGTTGGGAAGCTTGTCCCTAATCTTGTTTTCTCTGATTTCAAAGGCTGTTACTCATTTCTCAATTTCGGGGACAAGTTTTGAGGCTGTACGGTAGTAGCTGGATTTTGAGGGAGCCTAAATCTCAGCATTTGTTTGTTCTGAAACATAACACTTGCTGCACCTCATTTATTAGATTTCCTCATTATGCAGGCCACTTTAATTACAGCGCTATCATAGATTACATTAGATATGGTTCTTCTTCTTCTTATAGTTAAAAATAATGTGCATGATGCAGCTGACTTTCTGGATGCTGTATCTGGGCGGATAACACTGAGTCACTGTAACTGCAAACTAGGGAAGATAAATGCTGCTGCTGATCATTGGAGCCCGCTGTGTAGCTATTATAGTTTGGCTGTTCACGTTAAAACAGTGGCTATGAGTCAGGCCGTTCCTCCCTCAGGCTTTAGAAAACTCGTGTCTAACCAAGATGGGTTACACATAAGGCTGTACATGACAAGGTTGCTCCAAATGCCTGATGGGGGCCAAGTTCCAAGACAGGGTATTGGAAAGCACAAGGATATAAGCAAAAGCAGGGCCTTTGCTCCTCAAGAACCTCCTCTCCCCAAAGCTTTTCTGCTGTTTATTTGAAGCTGAGATTCCACAGGTTGGTCTTCATCCCTGGGCAAACTTGACAGACGACCGGCCTCAAGCAACGCACAATTTATGGATATAGAAAACGCATGGGCTGCCTACACATGCTGGTTCTTTATAGATGGGCTTTAGGGCAAGTGCAAGATGCTTGAATAATGTACAAATCAGCATTAATAAATCTCCGGAAAAAGACACCACCTACTTCTTCCTTTTGAGATTAAATTAAAAGCAAACTTCTATATGCCTACATTAAAGACCATGACTGCACACTTTCTATTTTCCCTCTGGTCATCTCTAATAGCAGATGCCCTGAGCTAGTCTTCAATACAAACTTCAGATACAAAGCCCCAACTGGAAGAAACCAAAGGGAATATTCTTCAAAATAACATTTATAGCATTCTTTCTAGATTAAAAAAGTAATAAATGTTCACTGTAGAAATATGGTTAAAAACAGAAAAGTAGAAAGAGAAAATAAAAGTTACCCATGAGGGGCCAGCCCCGTGGCACCAGCGGTTAAGTGTGCACATTTGGCTTTGGCGGCCCGGGGTTCACCAGCCTGGATCCCAGGTGCGGACATGGCACGGCATGGCAAGCCATGCTGTGGTAGGCATCCCACATATAAAGTAGAGGAAGATGGGCACGGATGTTAGCTCAGGGCCAATCTTCCTCAGCAAAAGGGGGAGAATTGGCGGTAGATGTTAGCTCAGGGCTGATCTTCCTCAAAAAAACAAAAAAAAGTTACCCGTGATCTTCCCACTAAGAAATTACTCACTGTATCCTTTTAGTCTTTTTTTCTAGGCATACATAGTTTTGTAACTTTAGACCATATATATGTGTATGTATGTGTATAATATGACTTGCAAGTTTTCACTTAATTTATCATAATAAACATTTTCTCATATTATTAGTATTATCCTGAAATATACATTTTTTGTTTTGTTTTAGGAAGATTAGCCCTGAGCTAACATCTGCCACCAATCCTCCTCTTTTTGCTGAGGAAGACTGGCCCTGAGCTCACATCCGTGCCCATCTTCCTCTACTTTATATGTGGGACGCCTGCCACAGCATGGCTTGCCAAGCAGTGCCATGTCCGCACCTGGGATCCGAACCGGCGAACCCCAGGCCGCCAAAGCAGAATGCGCTAACTTAACCACTGAGCCACCAGGCCAGCCCCTGACATATACTTTTTGATAGCTATATAGTATTACATCATATGAACGTACCATAATTTTCCAGAGCAGCCACCTGTTGTTGAACATATAGATTGTTTTCAATTATTCACTAGTATAAATCCTAAAATTATGAACATCCTTGCACATAAGAAGAACCATCTTTGCATTCTTGGCTATGTGTATTAATTATTTAATATACTATTAAATTAAATTTTCCAGCATTGTATTTTATTTAGCAGTTCTGCATCTATTAATGGACTGTTTCGAAAGCCTATGAGAAGTGCATGCAAACAAAATCACTGTGTCCCACGTTTCAGAGAGAATCTTCTTGGAAAAAGAGGTCAAAATTGGTGGCAGCTGATGCTATATGGGAACAATCTTGCTACCACAGCTACTTAACACTGTGTTTGCTACAGGTCCTCTGAAGGATGCAAAGCCGAAGTAACTCAATTGGCATTGGAATTAGAGCAACTGCTCTATTATTGTGTGCAAACTCCTGCTATAAATAACCTGACAGTATCCATCTGCATGGGATGCAGGAAAACAAGAAACATGCAAAGTGAAGACCAAAATAGACCTGGGGTCCATCTGGTGCACCCTCTCCACAGGGCCCCAAACAGATGGTGCAAATTTCCAAGATATACCTGCCTAATGGCATCGTCCTGTCCCCAGGAGGAGAGGGGATTCCTTCCAGCAAATGGCCCAGCCAAAAAGGAAAGGGAACTGAGCCACTGAGATTCACCCTTTTGTTCAGCAAATAATTCTGTGAACACCTGCCATGTTCCAGGCATTGTTCTAGATCCTAGGAATACAACAATCAACAAGAGAGACATGAGCTCATAGTCATGGTCTAGTGATGGTTACTATTTTCTAACCTCATTTGCCTGCTTTTCATGCTCTCTCCCCACCTGACCTTCTTCTCTCTGTTGGATTACCCAGGCTGAGTGTCTCCATTCCACTGAGTTTTTTCTCTAGACCAGTTTGCAACAGCTGGTAAAAGTTCAGTAGTTTGCAATGTCTTCAGCTTGATTCCTCGTCTACTAGATTTATTGGTCAGTCCTGGAGGTCAGAGGCTATGACCTGTTCACCTTTGACCCTCTGGCCTAGCACAATGCCCAGCACCTCTAAAGTGCTCAATAAATAATAAACTTAAGAAGATTTTAGACTTTCAAAAGAAGAGACCCACCATCTCTGAAGAAGCTCTCCAGAAATTGGCATTGTCTTCTCTCCCAGATCTCTTCTCAGGGGACCAGAAAAGATAATACTACTCTCTCAAGGAGGCGTGGGGTAGGATATAACGTGTGTCATGTCAGGTCTATACTGAGGCATATTTACTGTACATTAAACTTGGAGGGGCTCTTTCTTTATGGGTCTCACTAGCATTTGTCAACTCTGAGCATAGAGATGGAGATATATAGAGAGACAGGCAGGTTGATATATATAGATAGGCCGGTAGATAGAGATAGATGGATGATAGAGGAAGTGGAAACTGTCAGGGAACACCATGTGTCGCAGGCAGGAAGGAGATGAAAGATGAAAAGTAAGACTGATTATAGCCCAAAGCACCAAAGCTCTGAGTGAGCCACAAAGAAGTGAGAATCATTGGGACACTCAGGAATGAGCACTTTCCAGTCGATAGTGGCAGGGCTTGAAAGGTTTTTAAAAAGCAAGGGCTCCTCACTTTTACTGCTTGCAGCTGGAGAGGAAAAAGATAGGAGGACAGTCTGTGAATGCTTTCAGCGAAGGGAAGTGGAGACGCACACCCACAGGCACAGGGAACTGCGTCATCTGTACTGGAAAGTAATGGGATGGCTCAGGTCATCCGTTTCCAACCAAATGCAAGCCCTGGATATGTCTCAGGATATGTTCCTTAGAGCAAAGTTGCCTCCATTCCTGAAGGAGAAAGAGAACAGATCTGAGATCCTTGCAGAGGCTGAGTTCTGGGGTTCTGTGAGTCAGGTTTGGAAAATGATGACTTTGAAAACAAGAGCCTCTGCCCTTATTTTTCCACTGCCTGAGCCCTGCATGGTGTTTTCCCCTAAGGGCCCTGCATGGGGTGGGGGTGGGGGAGGTGCTATGGGTGGGAGTGAAGTTACTACATGGCCTGAAAAAAGGTAAGCTGATGAGAAAATGAGGGCAGACCCAACAGTCCATGCACTTGGCCCAGCATCTCTGAGCTTCCTGGCAAGCCATGACTCATGAGAAATCAAGCCAAGTAACTGAGAATAAACTCAAGTCTGAATGTGGTCCTTAATCTAACCCAACCGTTGGTGCCAAGAGGGATAAAATCAAGTAGGAAAACTTCCCACCTGCCAAAAAAAAAAAATAAAATTGCAAGAAATGTCCCGTTAAGTTTGCCCTCTTGTAAAAAGCCTTGGTGTGGCTCTCAGCTGGGCTGTTTCTGCCTCCCTATCCTCCTTTAATGAAGTCCACTCTAAATATTCTGGGCTGCATGTAGTGTGATTAAGAGTCAGGGGCATGTAGAATAGAATTTGTCCCAAACACCCACCCAGTAATTTTTATTCCTAGGAAACTGGCCAACCACTGGGTCCACAGAAAGCTCAAGCCAAGTTGCTAGCCCCCCATTGGAGGCTGAGTCCCCTCAATCCCCCCCTTTGTCTCCCTGAGATTAATAGGAGCCACGTCCTGATATCAAGAGAAGGATAAGCCAGTAAACGAGCCCAGAGAGACAGGCACAAAATGCTTATTAAATGTGATCCATTGTCACCATGCACAGAAGGCGTCAGAAGCCATTTCCACTCACCTTCTTGAACACTATTTCAATGGCCTTATTGTGGGGAATCACCGCAAGTGTCAATCCTGCTATTTCACCCCCGAAATTAACAAGGCTTTCTGGAGGCTGCCTCCCCTCACCTGTCAAAACCATAACTCTGCTGAGCATGGAGCCCAGAGGCACTGCAGAGGATGAGCCCTTCACAGGTGGGAAAGCTATGACATCAGCCCAGGCTTTTCTCTCAGCAAATACCAAGATTTGCTGTCAGGTCTAAACATATCCTTTTAAGAAAACAGCTTAGTTCTTTCCTTAGCAAGTAGATATTGGCCTATATTTTTAATCCATGTGGGGGTGTGTATAGATCATATTTACGCAGTCATTTTCTCGCTCTAGGATGAACCTGCTGGCAGTGTGACTCTGCGTGCAAGGATGCACACAGAGTCTGCTGTATCCCTTGGTCTGTTCCATCTGGGTATTTGAGTGACATGGGCTCTCACATGGGCAGCAGTGGCTGGGCTCTCGTGGAATATGTGGCCCCAGACTAGGCACTTCGAGATTGACTTTGTGGCTTTCAATCAATTCCTGTCTGCAAGTTGCTCGCCTACTCACAGGGAATGAGGAAGAGTGAATACAGTCATTCCCCACAGGGTTAAACGAGGATGACTTTTCTGGAGGGAACGATAAATTGTACTCTGTCCTACAAGATCCGTGAATGTGATTAAAGATTTATTGATCAAGTGCTAGGCGTATTCATGTATAGCATCTCATTTATTCCTCACATGGCAAACCAGGGAGGTAGGCATTACTAGTTCCATCTTTGAAGAGGGGAGAACTCAAGCTCAGAGAGTTACATGCCTCGCTCAGAGTCACCCAGAGAGTAGATGGCATAGCTGGGATTTGAACCTGGGATTCTAGGGCTCCTAATCCCATTCTTACCACTATGGGTCACTGATTTATGCCCAGCCCCAGCCATGCAGTGTTCTGAGAGCTTCAGGTGGTGAGAAGGAAGCAAGCTGAGGTCAAGCATGGGGCTAGCAGGGGGCACTGGCTGCAGGAAGCTGACTAGGGCAGCTGGTAAATCCCCTTTCCTTAGGAAGGAACCAGCCGACCCCTACACTGAGAACAGTTCAGGTCCCCACAATGTCCAAGGTAGATGGCACAGAGCCCAGTGTGAGGACTTCCGGACAGTGGTGGTTTCCCATGAACAATGGGATCCTGGGTCATCTGCAAGGGGTGAAGGGGTCTATTCAAGCTGAACACAAAGGACAGCAGGGCAGGGCAAGCTTGGGGAAAGCAGTATGCAGGAACGAGGTAAGAGGATGTGCTTCTGAGACCATGGCTGGGGCTCCCACTGGCCCAACTCCCTAAGAGAAGATGGAAGGAAAAGGAGTTCCAAGGAATTAAGCCCTGGGGTCTTGTTTACTCCTTCCCAGGTGCACACACCCCATCTGTGAGTGCCAACCCAAAGTAGCAGCCAACAACAATACCAGCTCCAGGCAAATGCTTCTTGCATTTTCCTCCTAAATTCCCCACAAGTGGCTTCCTTGGGCCCCTTTGCCTCAGAATCTACTGGACTCCCTTCTTCAGCTTCTTGGACCTTAGATCCCCCACCTGGTTTCTTGTTCTGATGCAACCCCTAACTTCTGTCTCCTGTTGCAATTGTCCATTTCGAGTTTGAGTCATTTAGAAGCAAAAATAGGAAAGAGAGAAATTATTTTCCTGGCCTGGTCCAAAAATACCACTAAAACCATAGCCAGTGGGAATATCTGTGTTCTCATGTCCAGTGGGAAATTCACTGAAGTTGTCCTATGGGACTTTATAATAATTACAAGAGTTCTTCTAATGGGTTTAAATCTTTGAGAGCATGGAGTTAGATATTGTAACTTGTATGTTCCAACTTCAGGGACAAAGTAAAGCGATGTAGTGGGTATATTTTTGTAGGGAGTTAAATTGAATTTGATTTAATGGAGTTTGAGGTGAGGGAGCATGGTGTTAAACATTGCTTGATTGTTTGGTTCAAGAATGAGATATTTAAATGCTTGATTGCCTACTGCTTCACATTGTTGTTTTTGACTCTTTGCATTGAGAACTAAAGCTAAGTCAGTGGAGCCAGATGTATCAGTGGGGATGGGGACGTCCCCGTCCAGAGTGAGATGATCTTGACTTACAGGTGCTACTGGGCAAGAAGCCTAGAAGAGCTACAGAAGTCAGCAAGACCTTCATGGAGACATCCCAGAGAACCAAGGCACGGAATCACTCCTTATCAGGAGATGCTGCTCCAGCATGCTCTGTAAGGAGGCAATGGTCAGGCGAACAGTAAGCAGAGGCGGGACAATTGAGGGACTGATACATCCAGAGGAGATGTTGGAGAGGGGGGACATGAAAGGGTACATAATTGCTTGCACAGAACATTGTGATCTCTAGTGCATCCTGTCCAAGTCCCAGACTGTGAACGTCCCATCATGGCAACCATGTCAGTGCCAAACTCTGAAAGAGCACTCATGAGTCTACCTTGATGCTGTCTGCACTGAGCTCTCCACTTTCTGGAACGAAAGACCAGACAGAGATTCGTTTTCCCTGGGACTTCCAGCTTGGGTCTTTCTGCTGTCTTTGAGGGAGAGCTTGGTCCCTAACGGAACCCAGCAGGCAGGGAAGTGGGGGTTTCTGTGCAGGAGATGACTTGGAGATAAAGGGGAAAGATACAAGAAGCTACCCACAGGAAGTTCAGAGTTTAGTTTTCCAGAATTTTCCTTTATCGTCTTTTCCTTCCAGAATCATTTTATAACATTTTTCCCATTAATTCTGTGAAGACTTTAGTTGCCATTACATTAAGTCTATCCATTATTCTGGGCAGAGGGAACAACTGTACAGCACCCAGTTGGCCCACCTAAGAGCAAGGTGCCTGGCCACTCCTTCTCAAGGGTTCTCTGATCTTTTATAAAGTCTGTCATTTTTCTTCATAGAGGTCACACACGTTTCTCTAAAGAGAGATTTTTCGAAGTAATGTTCTGTTTTGTTAATTCTTTCATTCACTCGACCATATTGTGCAAGGCATTAGGAATTTAGCAGTGAGCAAGACGCCCTCTGTCGCACCTTCAGGAGCCAGTCTAGTGAAAAGCTTACAGTCCAGTAGGAAAGATAGAAACTGAGCAATAATTGGTAATTCCAATGAACGAGATAAGTATGGAGTGCTCTGAAAACACACAGCAGGGGTTACCTAACCAGAATCCAGGATCTGGGAAGCCCGTTCTGAGGGCATAATACCTACTGTTACATCTGATTAGTAGGTAGGAGGTAGCCTGACAGAATCCCATGGAGAAGGGAGGTAGTTCCAGGCCAAATACTTTTTCGTTTGTTTGCTTGTCCCTTATATTCTTCTGACTGAATATTCCAAGTATACAGGAATATTATTGATTATTGAAAAGTTTATTTTCTGCTGGATAATATGGTATTTCCTTCTATTTGTCCTAAATGCACAAACCTCATGTGCTGCCCACGAGTTCTGGTGCTCCGTAACGTGGGGAACAGGCCCGGTTCACCTTACCTGTACCTTTCATGAAATAAACAATTCATTACTAGACTAAAAGGGAAAATACATGCAGTGAAATAAACTGGAAACTCTCCCCCTTCTTTCATCAGGGGAATCCAAAAGAATATAATCCAAGCGGGTGCCGTCCCTCCTGGGTACCACAGAGAGAACCGTTTGATTGTCAATGTGTGGCTCTTGTAATGTAATACAATAGCAGATTCAAGAAAAAGCCAAATGCTTCTTAGTACAATAACGGCAGGGGCTAATGTTATGGAAAGGGCAGGAACAAAGCTTTCCTAATGAGAGCAATGTTATTTCCTTTATACAAGTTAAGACTGTGTCGTCTCCAAGACAAGTTAAACCTTGCTTAGGTGGGGTGTGCTTACCTCGTGGGTGAGTTAGTGAGGAGGCAGCCACTACAGACGGAATTAGCATCAGCACACCTTCCACCACTCTCGCTTATGCTATTCCCTCCGCTGGTGCAGTCAGCAAGAAAACACAGGAGGGGAAGGGGGTGAAACCCCTTGTTCTTAGGAGGAGGCATGGGGTCTCCAAGGGAAGAGGGTGGAGATGGGGAACACAGGGCACTCCATGGGCAAAGGGGTATCAAAGAGAAAGAGGTTGGGTGGGAAGGAACATCCATGGTGGATACCCTTTTTCCAACATTAGAGTCTGGAAGGGCCTTCCCTTATGCTGGACAGGAGGGTTGATCAAGTTGACAAAGGTTGCAGCTTCTGGCCCCACACTGTTTACTAACCTGAGAACTTCCTGATGGTTCAGGAGAGAACTTCTTTTGCCTCCCTGGTGTTCCTACTATCTGATCTGGGGGGATGATGAGGCAGCGTGGCTCTAAAATGGTGTGGGCTTCACCCTCATCACTGTTCCTATGGATTGTAAGGCAGACGCAACACTGGAATCAGAGACGAGCCCAGATTGTACCATTCATTAGCTGGAGATGTTCTTTGAAATAGAAAACGAGGGGCCCTGCCATATTCCACTTACATGAGTCACGAACATATTAGAAAAAGTAAAAGGTGGACACAGGAGGCAAGCCTCCAGGCCGTGTGGAGGACTGGCCAGGACCAGCCACATGTCTAGTGGGGGCATTCCAGCACAAAGTTCCATCATTAGTGGCCACCCAGGGTTCTGAAACTGAATGGAAAGCACACCCATGCCTGCCAGTCAGCCTCTTATGGAGAAGCTGGCAACCCCAAATCAGCGCTCTATCCTGCTAACACTCTGTGACAGAAAGGTTTGGAACTAACACCTATTATTCACCTCTTCAAATCCTCACAACAGGATTATCAAGGCAGGTATTTATGATCCCAGTTTTACAGACAAAGAAACAGGCTCAAAGACATTGTAGCAGATACCATCGGTTGCTGACACAACAACCACTCACCTCTCATCCTCCTTTCTAGTAGGCCCTGGTTTTACTTAGATATCCAGATTTCTCTGCATGGCCTTGTAGTTTAGGGGTCCCTGGGAGGGAGGAGGAGGAAACTGTGTTTTATCTGAGTCAATCATAATAATTCCATTCCATTTGCCAGTGATTGATTTAGAGATGGGCATGTGACACACTTCTGGCCAATAGATGTGGTGCTGTGTCTCCCACAGAACATCCAGGAACTGCTTTCTTTCTCATAAAAGAGACAGGCTCTCTTCTCCTGCTGCACATTGTTGGGTCCACATGGGATGCCTGGAACTGAGGCCGCCATCTTGCAATCACGGGGTTAGCTTAGGAGCCCAGGCCAATCCACTGCGAATGGCAGAGGAAATGTTGGAAAGAATCTGGCCTCTTCGTTTACATTGATGAGCTGCTGAATTCAACACCCCTGGGCTTACCTTAAATCAGAACTTCTTATTATAGGATAGGAAACATTTTCTTTAATTATTCAGTCATTCTGGGTTGCGATTTTTCTTATTTGCAGCCCAAAGCACCCTAACCGGCGGTAGAGAAGGTGAGTGACTTCCCTGAGGTCACACAGCTAGTAAGCCACAGAGCTTACATACAATTCCAGGGCTGTGGGATTGCAAAGAGCATACTTTCTACTCTGCTGGGGTGTACAACAAAGGGAAGAGTAATTTCACAAGATTCATTAGAATCTTTCCCCACACAAAGATCTCTCTGTTAGTCAGGCATCTGTCAACTATTTAGTACTAAAAAAAGACTCAGTGAAAAAGATTTTTTTGAAAAGACAAAACAAATCTCCATCCCTCTCCTCACCGTGGTTTTCCTCTCCTGAGCATAACGCTTGCTTCTTATTCTGCCCGTAGTGTCAAGATAACAGGATTTAATTACCAAATTTAGACCCCACAGCATGGCATAAATGCATTAGCCTGAACTAAAATGAATGCAGTTATTAAAAAAAAAGAAAGGAGATGCTGCGTCAATACAGTGACAGCAGACACAGGGACGACAGTTTTATTTACTTTATCTCCTTGCAGGAAGCAGTTAAGCCATTTCGAAAAGATTATTGGGTTTTAATGATCCAGGACATTGAAAGACATTTCTGTCAGTGACATTGACACGGTACCTCAGGTAAAGGAGGCGATAAATTCAAGAAATAATGGCCTGTTCTGGCAACCCCTCCTCATCCATTCATGATGGACCTCACCATGGCCATTCCCTAGTTAGTGTGGGCCACTGGCTGGGGATGTCCCTGAAGAATGCTGCTTAGTCTTCTCAGTAGGCCTGGGAGGTCTTTCCAGATTAAGATTTAGCAGCAGTTTGGGCTCCACGGTGGAAACCACCACCGGTGCTGGGCCCTGTCTCCAGGTGCCAGAAGGAGGAGGAAAAGGACAATGGGAAAGCGGGAGAAAAGGTGAGAAGAAAGTAAGGAAAGAGATCACCAAGGTTGGTGCCACAAAACTCTATCAACAGTGCACTCCAGCTGCCTCGCCCAACTGGGGTTAAGTGCAAGTTGCAAGAACCAGAGTGTCCTTCGGTCCCCTGGAGCTGATGGGCATCTGGAGATTGGGGAGGGAGTGGGTCCCAAACTGGCCTGTCGAATTTCCTGGGGCTCTGAGGGAACCGTTCCCAGAGAACTCAGCCAAAGCAGCTTTTATCTGTCTTTTACTTTGGACTTTCATAAGAGATTTTTTCTTTGAAGAGACGAGACCACAGTTTTAAAAGTTGGGAGGCGTGATCTAGGCCAACTTCTTTATTTTGCAGAGATGGAGGACCAGAGAGAGGGAGCGAAGGTATGGAGGCAGCTGAAGAGAGAGATGGAGCTGCAGGCAGGTCCCCATCGTTCCAGGCTGCTCCTGCAGTCCTCCCCGGGGGGTACAGACAGCTCTTGAAGGGGTGATTTTTGAACGACTAACTTGCCCGCTAGCAACCTCGCTGAGCCAGTAGCTATGCCCTCCTGTCCAGGTAAGTAAGAAAGTGAATAAGCAGGCTCCTCTTCCCGGGTGCTCTCTCTTGGATTTACAGAGCAAAGATTCAGTAATTTGATGGGTATTTCCAACACAGGCAGAAGTGACCAGGCCTCCTAAGAATACTTCACAGGCTCCTGAAGTTTTGTCTAAGAACCCCACTCTAGAGCTGTTTCCTTGGTGATGTGAAGAAAATCACAACTTTGATAACCATTTTTCTAATGATACTCCCCCTTCCTAAGCATGTTGGTGCATGGCTGAGTTTTGCAGAGATTTCTGGAATTTTCTGGGGAGCTTCATGAGAATACAACCTTTGGATGCAGCTCCAATAAGGTCATAGTCATCAGAGGTGATTTTACTGGCTTAAGTGGGGACTTAGGTCTTTGTCCTGTGGGAAACTCACGGACCAGCTAGCCTAGAGAGCCCTCTGGACATTGCATTTTGGGGGAGGGTCAGGGCCCCAGTATCTGGGCTGCTGAAAGTGCTCAGCCCAGGGCGGAGCTGAGGTGGGGCATGTGTGAGCAGGTTCCATGATGATATTGTGGAGGGAGGAGGAGAAATTCTCCCTCCTCAAGGTTGGAGCTTGAGTGGAAAGAAATTGGTGCCCTTGTCACGGAGGCACCAAGATGCCTCGGAGCCGGGCGGGGTGGCGGGGGTTCCAGGGAATCTCTGCAGAAAAGAGAGGCCAGAGTAGGCATCCCTCTGGAGAAGGGCGCCCCAGGGACAATTCAAGGCCTCAGATCTATAAGGGAAGCCAAAAGAAATAAAGACCACTGTTTGCTGCATACCCGAATAGTGCTTAGAATGCAGATATGGAGAAAGGCAGATTCTAGAAGGATTCATATGTTGGGCCATTCACCTCGTACAGAAGAAAAGAAAAGACAACCCAGTGGTGAGAAAAATACCTTTAGAGAAGCAGTCCAGCAGCAGGTAGTAGTCAGTGGCTGGAACCAGTCTGCCTGGGTCACAGCCAGTGCCCCCCAGCATAAAAGCTGAGCCCTTGAGGCAAATTCCTCCGCCTCTCTAAGCCTCAGTTCCTACAGCTGTGAAATGGGAATAACAGCTGTGAATGGGAATAACCTCTCAGAGCGCTTGTGAGTATTAAAAGAGAGCACATGTTTAAAGCACTTAGCATAGGGCCTGTGCATTTAACAATGGTATTGTCAGCATTAGGCTGTTCGTCCCACCTCCCAGGTGCTGGTGTAGCAAACCCCAAAGGGGAGTCCTTCTGCCTCGTTAATGGCTCACAGAGACCACTCTGGTGGCCCCACCATGTGCTGGGGCAAGTGCGAGGCATCTGGTCTAAGCAGCTTGGGAAGAGGAGGTGCACGTAGGAGGGGGCCTGTTGGAACATCTTTCCCGGGCTCTCAGAGAGAAGGAGGAGTTACAGGCTGCACCACCCCAGAGGACAGGCTGGAGGCCACCTGGAAGGTGGAGCTTGGAGGCAGCCCAAGGAGCTCCTTTCTCCTGATGAGAGCCCATAAAGAACAGAGGGTGCTGCCTGGAACAGCTGCGCACTCCTTCTCAGAGTCTTGAACGTGGTTACAATGTGTGTGCTGTAAACAACCCTCGGGAGAACAGAACCTGAGCCTCTGCCTCAGGAAATGTTTGCATGGAAGCTGGATGAGCCAGTGCTGGCACCAGGCGCTGCACTGTGCAAGGCTGGGAGCAGGTGTCCCACACCTGGGATTTGAAGATCTACAGCTAAATGGCGTGGAGCAGTCTATACGCCAAGCAGGCCTAAGGCCAAGGGCTTAACACACAGTTGCTGGCTTCATCCCCACAACATGGACACGAGGCAGACACTATGGGTGACTCTGTTTTACAGAAGAGGACTCTGAGGCACACAGGTGGCAAGTCACTTGCCCAGAGTTGCGCAGTTAGTAGAATACAGAGCCAGGATCCGATGCAGCTGCAGTCAGACTCAGAGCCTGTGAGCTAACCACTGCCCTGCACTGCTCCAACAGAATTGGAGGTCACTTTTACCCTGTCTTCATGCTCCTTGTAGGGCCGCTAGTGATGAAGAAGATGGGAGCACAGAGATCTGCGAAGCCGGCGGAGGCCACGGCAGGCAGACTGGCAGGCAGACTGGCAGGCAGTTGCTGGCATTGACCCTCTGGCCTGGGTGGGGCCCAATTCCAAAGCTCTTTGCATCACTCTGCAAGAGATGACCCTGGTCAGGGCCTGGAGCGTTCTGGGAAGCTTCTCTAGCAGCACTGATTGGTTTGTTGCTTTGAGTGCCTATCGCTTTCTGTACATGGTAGATGTCTGATCCTCCAAACCTGCCAACGCCCCCTCTGCCATCTCTTCGCTGTGTGCCCAGTCCCTGCGGGCCACCCCTCATCTGGCAGAGGTGTGGGGTCCCCCGTGATTGGAGTCGCCCTTTCCAGGCCCTTGACAGTGGGTGAGAAGAAACAGAGAAAGCAGAATCAAGAAATAAAAACCCTAAGGGCAGCAACAATTAATATTCAACTTGAAAACTGCCTGAGAACAGAAAGCGCAGGCCATTCATGTGCAAATCACACGCAAATCATATGCAAGCAGTCTCCGCCCCCAGGGGCCCTGTAACGAGTCTGTAAACCTGCCTGGCCAATGCTAAGAGGCAGCTTGAGGAGCACCACCCCAATCCTGCCCCAGGTATACAGCCCCCAGGCCAGGACTGGTGGGGGCCTCTGAATGACATCACTGGGATGACACCAGCTTGCCCTGGAACTCCTGAGCTCTAAGCCCCTTTCAGTTCCCGGGTTGTGCTCCTCCCCACAGGGAGAGGTCCTGGCCACACATCCTAGTTTCCCTCACCACTCCGTGAACGTGCCTTCCCGAAGGCTGCCCCAGGCTTCCTGATACTAAATCCTCTGCTCCACCCCCCACGTCCAGACAAGACCTGGAAGGCACTGCTGATGCCTGAGCTGGTTCCTCTATGACACTGCCCACGCCCACCCCTCCTCCCTTCTCTCTGACTGCCCTTCTCTGGCCCTTGGTATTACCTCCAGGGTCAGGGCGAGCCTGAGTGGGCCCCTGATCCACCTCACTCAGATATGGGCTGGATGCAGAAGGCATCTCTCCCAAGGATGTGAGCGGGGCCCTGCCTGAGCTTCCAACTGTTCTGCACATGGCAGGAAAACAGTTCAGTACCCACCTCCCCTCCCAAGGTCACCAGAGCCAGCCCCAAACCTGGGGGTAACCTGGAGCCTAAAGTCCACCTGCAGGGTTGGGTGACCTGGGCCTTCCCTGCCTGAGACCACAGGCTGAGGATAGACTGGGCTGAGCTGCACTTCTCTTTTTCCTCACAGTTGGGAGCTCCCCAGCAGGAAGCAGCCCCCCAGGCTTTCGCTCACCATGCACCCGGGCTCTGAATGGGCCTCCCCTCAAACTGCAGCCAAGATGGGAAAGGAGGCGAGTCTCAGGCGGAGGCCTGGGAGCAGCTCCCAGCGGCCCAGGCCCTGCACTAGAACCTTTAGCACATACTCTTGCTTCCTTCTCTGCCTGGGTCCTCCCTCTGATGCTTCAAGTTCTAGGAGGGCAGAGAAAACTACTTCACCTATTTGAGCCAAGGAAATAGATTAGGTTGAGGTCTGGGAAGGAGAGAAGAGAAAACCACAGAAGGGAGAGGACAGGGGATGACTTACGATGGTCAAGTTCACGTAAAAGGGCTCAGCGGGTTCCAGTGAACTCTTTCTCTCAGTTTCCTCCTCTAGATAAAAGGCTCCCTGGGAGGGTGGTAGAGAAGATTATTTGAGATAATGGATATAAGGCACCAGGAGTGTGTCAGGCACACAGTAGGTACACAATAAATGGTAAAATGTTTTTCGATTTCAGTGCCCGAGAGCAGAGTGCCCCATCCAGGTGAGGGGTTCCTTGCACACTACTTAGCCCAGAGGCGGGACATTCTTTCTTCCCCTCTTCCAGTTCTCGGGGACGTGGTTCTCCCACTCTAGGGTAGAGAGAGTTACCTCCCGCTCCCGGAGAGTCTGATATGGGGAGGCGTGTGGTGGACCCAGGAATCCGCATTTTCATGCCAGGAAATTTGAGGCAGGTGGTTGAAGGGCTGAACTTTGAGAAATACTGCAGAGAGAGAATGTCCATCTCTCAGGCTGACTTTTCTCATCAACACAGCCATATTCTTACGCAGTGGTCGACGCTGGGTTCCTAGGGACACAGCTTCTCCAGTTCCTTTTTATGTGGCGTTCCTGGGGTGTGGGGAGTGGACAGGCTGTTGTGGGAGCTAGGCCGAGGCGATGGTCGGGGTTCATTTGGTCATAAAAGCTCATGTGAAGCATCCACAAACCCAATAATGACCTCCCACCTCAAACTTCCAACTAGCTTGCCTTTTGGGCAGCATATGCTGTCGCCTTGGGGACCAAACTATGTAGACCAATTGGAGACTGAAAGACTATTAATGGTGGGGCCGGGTGAGGCCAAGCTCAGGAAGTGCTGCATGCTTCTTCAGGGAGCTGGCAAATCCTTTAAGAGCCCAGGTCATCTCAGTCTTGAACTTGGTCATCTTGGCTGACACCTCAGATGTGACTTTTGATGGCCTGGGTGAGGCAGGGGGCTGGCCACAGATGACCCAAGTGCAGCCCTCCTTGAAGGCCTCCCTTCTCATGCACTGGACACAGAGCAGGCCGTCGGTTCTCTGTATATAAAACTTATTGATTACAGAAGAAATATACAATCATCATAAAAAGCGTTTTTTGAAGATATAGGAAGGCACAAAAGAAAAATAAAAGCCACCTGTAATCCTATCATCCAGAAATAACCATTAACATTTTAGAGTAACACACCGCTAGTTTTTCCTATGCATATATTTGCATAAAATCACATACATCAAATTTGGATTTCACCACATCCCCGGCTCGGTACCCTGCTCGCTTCAGTTAACAATGCATAATAATTTTTCACATCATCAAACGTTCTTTGACCATCTCATTTCTAATAGCTCACCATATTCTAGCATATGGATGCACAAATTTAATTTGGACATTTAGGTGATTTCTATTTTTAGTTTTTGTTTTTTGGTTTTGGGGGGTTTTTTGGCTATTATAAATCTTAGTGCATGCCAGTTATGGTTTTTCTCAGGATTAATTATGAGAAGCCAAATTCTGAGATCAAAGGGTTTTTTTTTTACGTTTTAGATACACATCCCCAAACTGTACACACTCAAGTAACTCTTGAAGTGTGATGAAGGCCCGGGATCCACCTCAGGCCTCCGGGGCTGGGGAAGGAGGACTGCCTACCCTAGTTCAGTGTCTCCCACCACAAAGGGGCATTTGGGGTCAAGCTTGGACGGTCAGGAGGATCCTCCCTCCCCCCCCACCAAAAAACTCAGAGTCCCTTATGATCTGCAGAAGATTTCTCCTCTGTGATTATACTCAACCCATTTCAGGGATTCTATGCAAATTTTTATCTGTCCTACAGTAATTATTTCTGAAAACCAGACTTTTGACTAAAGTACACTTAACTTTTTTAAAAATAGCATTTTTAGTGCATGCTATTATCATTGTTACTTATTCAAATGTGTGGATGGAGGAGTAGGTGGAAGGATGATGTTTGCATCGGCATGGCAACCAGTGACTAACTGAATTCCCCGCAGCCCATGATGGCTTTGTTGACTTCCATGGGGCGAGAAATGGATTTTCCTCCTGTGTGCTGTGGGCTGATGGTAGAGAAAAGGCTACCCGTTCATGACCTAACCCTTTTCTATTCTATTTGTATTTTCCGTATGTGCCACGTTTGGGGCTAATAAGTTTAGCTAGTTTCCTCCTTACCCTGTGAAGTATGCTTTCTTTTGATCTACAGTTATCTCTTTTAGGCTGTACATCATGCTCCCTAATTATCATAATAACTAATATTTATTGAATCCTTACTATGGTGCCAGGTTCTCTGCAAGGTGCTTAATATATGTTATTTCTTTTAATCTTTAAAGAAACCCTGTGATGTGGGAACTGTTACCATCCTTTCTTAAATAGATGAGGAAACTGAGGTGGCGGTCAAATGGCTTGCTACAGGATACAGAGTTCACAACATGAGGGTTTGAACGTGAGCAGCTGGACTCTGGAGGCTGAGGGTCTGACCACTACCCCACCTGGCCATCTTGGGTATATGGGGTCTCTTCCAGCTGTTGCGGGGATCTGGGATTGGATGGACCTGTCCATGGTTGAGCACAAGCTTTTCTTTCATGTTATAGTCCTTGAACATATCCTTTCTCAGGCTTCCTAGGCTGGAAAGTGTGAGCACTTCAGTCTGTCCTTATGGAAAAGTTCACTCTCTGCCTGATATAACAAACCTGGAAATTCAACAAGGTTTTCCTCTCCTTTATTTCAGTCACACAAATAGTATGGCAATCTCATCAACTCTCAGTTCCTTCATCTATAAAATATAAAATCTAAAAGCTGACTCACATGAGGACTGTGAAGATGACACGGGAAGGCCTATGTAAAAGCCCCTTACACAGGGCCCCCCACACAGTAGCTGCTCAATAAAGCTTACTTCCCTCAGGCCCTTGTTGGACTTCCAACGGTAGCCCGTCTCCATTGTTGAGCTTCTGGTCTACAGTCGTCTCTGGCATCTCCACACTTCTCCTGAGGTCAGAGGGCAGATGTGACACTCCTCTTTGGAGGGCTCCTGCACAGGCCCCATCAAGACCCGTGGTGCTTTGGATCCTGGCCTTGTTCTCCAGTGAGTCACAATGCCAGAAGGTGCTGGATGGAGAGAAGGGAGCTCAGGCCCAGGAGAGCAGTGGAGGTGGGGAGCACACCAGCATGAGAAGCCCTTCAAGTGCTACTGAAAGAGCAAATCTGTAATTCACGGGCAAGGCTCTATTAGTCACTTGTCGACTTTTTAGGCATCAAAACAGAGAACACTAGCGACGAGCAGCTGGTGAAATCCTTGGGGAGGACCATACAAACACAAGATAAGAAATTACTGGATGAGAACAGTTCTGAGCAAAGGGAAGCAAGAAGTCTGAGTGGACCACAGGCTGAACCCGGGCTAGTACTGCACGCAGCTCTATCCAAACAGAGGCCAAGACAGAACAGGAAGGGGACGTACCAAAATTTTAGTAGGGTCTTCCTCTGGGTGGTTAGATTCTCGGTTGATTTTTGGTTTTGTGCTTGAAAATAAAATTTTCTGCAATAAATATTTACTTACTTTGTAAACTGAAAAAAATAAGCATACTTTTTAAAGATCACGATCACTTCACTGGGTTTTTAAGGCTAGAAAGATAATTCTTCCTCCTGAGCTGGTAGATTAGGTTCTGTCAAGAACACGGGGCCATACATTTATTCAGCAGGTTCACTGAGTGCCTGCCTGTGTCAGGCACTGTTCCAGGCCCAGTCCTGGACTCTGTGATAGCAGGGACATGAACAAGTTGGGAGAGTTCAAAGGAAGGGTCACTGGAGAATCAAAGGTTTATCGGTCAAGATAGGCTGAGTCAGGGCTGCTCACAGTGTGGTCCTCAGATGAGCGACATCACCTGTGAGAAATGCTAATTCTCGGGGCCCCACCCCAGAAGGACTGAATCAGAATCTTTGGGGTGGGGCTCAGAAACCTGTTTTCACAAGCTCCCCAGATGATTCCAAAGCAAGCTACAGCATCTGAGCAGCACTGCGCTAGGTTATGCTGCACTAACAAATAAACCTCAAATCTCCATGGCTTACAGAGACAAAGATTGCTTTCCTGCTCACACAACGTGTCCACTGTGGGCTAGTGTGCTGCTCTCCAAGACCCAGGCTGACCCACCAGGCCACCTCTGTCTGCAACATTGCCATGCATCATGGCGGAGGGGAATGAGAACATGGGGAAGCGTGAACTCGTTCTTAAAGCTTCTGCCCACCACTCTCATGCTCACATTTCATTGACTGAAGCAAGTCATGTGACCAAGTCTGCCATCAATGGAGTTGGGAAATAAGAATTTTTTCCAAGAAAAGGGGAACAAATTTCTCTAAAAGCTTTTTATTTTGAGATAATTGTAAATTCACATGCATTGTAAGAAATAATACAAAGAGATCCTCTATACTCTTCACCCATTTCCCCCAGTGGTAATGTCTTGCCCAACTCTAGAACAATATCACAACCAGGAAATTACATTGATACAATCCACCAACTTTATTCAGATGTCACTAGTTTTACATGCCCTCATTCGTGTGTATGTGTGTAATTTTATCACACAGCAAATATTTCTGAAAAGTAATCCAGTCAACTGCACCAGGTCAAGGGCTAGGACAGCTTAATTGGGGAGGAAAGCTGATGATCGCTCCTCATAATAGAATTCCCATCTTTGAGAAGTTGGTTTATAGAGAATAGTGGAACTAAACTATAGAAAACAAGAATAGTCTTGAAGTTGTTCCTCAAGAGTCTGTAAATGTAGTGGACATCTGTAGATTTGGCCTGCCCGCACCTATGTTCCCTTCTGGTGGCAGCACTTGTATTTTGCTTTGGGAAACCATGCCTCCCCCATTCTCAGGCCACACGTACAGGTGGGGTCGACCCCATTCTGAGCTTTGAGAGTGGGCACCTGACTCAGGCCTGATCTTGCCACATGTTCTATCCCTCTGGCTACAGTCATTGCTTCAGAGATGGACACATGAACCAAGCTAATCCCAGGATATTTTACTAAATCTATTGATAAAGGTGCTCTCTTTTCACCAGAGTGGCTAAGCTGGTGAGTTATAAACTTGGATCCGCTAGGGGCCACCAGATGGAGAAAATCTAGCTTAGAATAAAATCAACAGTAAAAGATAGAGAAAGAAGACCAAGCCTTGATGACATTGTATGTTCCCCTGGATCCAGCCACGCCTGAAGCTTCACTACCTTTGGACTCTCCAGCTAATGAGCTAAAGAATTCTAACTTTTTCTTTTAATTGTTGTTTAAAGTGGTTTGAATCAGGTTTCCTGACACATTCTTTTTTTTTTTTTTCTTTTTCCTTTTTCTCCCCAAAGCCCCCCGGTACATAGTTGTGTATTTTTCGTTGTGGGTTCTTCTAGTTGTGGCATGTGGGACGCTGCCTCAGCGTGGTCTGATGAGCAGTGCCATGTCCGTGCCCAGGACTCGAACCAACGAAACACTGGGCCGCCTGCAGCGGAGCGCGCGAACTTAACCACTCGGCCACGGGGCCAGCCCCATTCCTGACACATTCTTAAGAGTCTTTTGAGTCTCAACTTACCTGTAAGGGAATTGTTAACACTAGGGTAATCAAAGGAGGGTGAGTGGTAGTTCCCTTCCCAACAGTTTAAATGAAATTAAGTACATAGAGAGGGACACACACATATATATACACACACACACGTGTGTACACGTGTATATTTTCTCCCATTTATCTAAGCCCTGTTCAGAAACCATCTCCCTAAAAACATCAGGCAACAAGCCCAAGAAAATGGAATAAATTCCCTTCTCCTTCCCCTGTTTTCTGGTTGGGTTTTCCCATACTGTGAGAGAACTTTCTGGGCTGGAAAACACTTCATTGTCAGAGTCAGAGCTGACTCTTCACGGCTGAAGGTTTATGATGGTGAAACTGATTTTACCGGGTAAACTTTGAGTCTGGTAACTAGGAAGGCTGTAGAGAGAGCTGTGCAGTGAGCACTCTCCTCAGGGTTTCAAACGCTGTTTGTCTCCCGGGCGCTTCCGAACCAGTCGGAGCGCTCACACGGTTATGCAGCTGAATGTCGAGAGGTGGATGCATTTTCCTTCTGGAAAGAAAACCATGTGGGGGTGGGATCGAGAAAATATGCAAATGAAGCCTCCAACTTCGGAGCACGTAAATATGAGCGTTTTACTTTCCCTTGATACAGCTACGAGGAGCTTTTTCGGGGGGTTTATCATCTCGTGTCCACAGAAAGGGGGAAGCCGGGCAGCCATTAGCCGAGGAGCGGAAAGCGTTATCCATCCGCCCGCCCGCGAAGACCTCTCTGCAGAACTCGAGGAGGCCGTGAAGTGCCGGAACATCTTAGCACCAGCCACCCCCAAAATGCACAGATCCTCCCGGGAAGCTGCTGGAAAAATGGAAAAAGTGAGGTCTCCATTGCGCAATGACACTTTGTTCTTCCTATTGCTCCAAGGGGCGGCCATTTGGCTGCTATTGTGTTTTCGAAACTCACTGGAAACTTAATTGTGGGCTGTTTTGAAGACTTACCCTTTTGTGGGCAATTACAGTGGAGCTTTCTGAGCCCTGTTTTCGATGCTCCTCCAGCGAGCCGGGGCAGCCCAGGCCGCAGGGCTGACAGCCGCAGCGCCAGGCCCCCTCGGCCCTGCCCCTCGCAGCGGGTCGCCACGGCTCGGTGCTTGTCCTTTCTGAGCTCTGGTTTCTTATGGGTAAAATATGATAGTAATATCTACTTCCTAGCTTTGTGGTAAAGATTAAAAATAAATAATAGATTCATGATCTCTTTGTAAACAAAAAAGCACTATTGACACGAGATATTATGGAGATTATATACATGAGAATAAAACACCCTAAGGTCGTGTTTTAGCAGCCACGCAGCAGGTACGCGCATACATACATACACACACGCGCGTGCGTGCAAGCACCATGAGACCAGCCATTTGCGGGGAGAATGTGATTTTCTATTATGGAATAAGTTTATTAAAAATATAATGGATAGACATTTACACTTTGGGGCTTAGCCGTTGAACATAAGCAGAAGGGACCCGATTTTGAAGTGGGGTAAAGATGCATGAGATTTTGAGCCCCTCGAAATGCTGGAAAGGACGAGAGGGAGTTTCTGGAACTGACTCTTATGTTCGTCGGTTTTGGACAGCCGTAGAATAGGAATGAGCACACAGTGTTTGCAGCCAGCACAATCGCAGTTTGAATCTTCGCCTTATGCGCATGTCCTTCCTGCCTGCCTCTGCGCAGTTTGCTCCTCTGTGACACTGGAGTCAGAACGCCGACCAGAGAGGGTGGGTGTGAGGAATAAATGAGATAACGCAGGGAAAGCTTTTAGCCCAGTGCCTGGCCAGAAGGAAACGCCAGGAATGGCTGTTATTTGAGAAAACTTGGGATTCCAAGAGAGTTAAAGAAAAGTATTTTTTTCCTAGCAACAGAGAAAATAAAGACAGGAAAAACTCTCCAAGTTTTGTCAGCAGATTAGGCTGTATCTTTCCTGCCTTCAAGTTACTATTTTCTCTCTTCTTCTTTGTCACCTCAACTGCGTGTTGCTCTAATCTTCTATAAACCCTGCATCCCAAAAGGGAAACCCTGTGGAAATGAAACACTTAATGATATTTCCGACTTTCAGAAAGCTCTCACTCGGGGCAGTTCTGCTTCTGGTGGCGCTTTGCATTAACCCAGTGGATGAGGAGTCTCCCAGCGTTGAGACTGTTGGAGGAAACGTTTGAACAGAGGGGCAGGCTGGGGAAATTGGATGGATTCCCAGACCCAACCGAGTCAAGTCTTTCCAGTTCTGCTTCATCATGGTGCTTGAAATAAATTCCCAGAACATGAGATGCTGCCACATTTAAACAAAAGTGCCAAAGCCCTATATAAATGTTATTTGGCAGATCAGCTTCTTTAAGATGGTCAAAGCTGCCTTCCTCACCATCAGTGCAAATAATCACGAGTTGATGCTGGTTAAATGGGGAGTATCTTAGAAAGACCATAAACAGTATTTTTAGCACTCAATCATACCTCATGTTCGGATGGCCAAATCCCATCTCACTTGCTTTCTTTCTTACTCCAAGCTTGTGAGCATATTTATATAGTAAATGATGGATCTCCCCACTGGTTTAAGGGAGGAATGAGGACTGTATCTTATTCAATTTTATATGCACAATGCCCAGCACAGTTGCTGGAATGGATAATGAGCTGTACAAGCAGATAAATATAAGCTTCCTCAAAGGAACAATTTTGCCTTCAACAAAAATGTCAACTGGTTAGAAAGAGTTGTACACAGGTAAGCAAATACAGATGACAAAGCACACATCCATATCTTCCATAAGCATTTCTTGAGAACCTACTTCGTGCTACAAACTGTGCTAAGTGCTAAAGATGCAAAGACGATTATAGCGCATTCCTGCCTTCACGCGGTTCAGTCTGATAGGAAAAAGGCAAATATCGGTCAAGGCTCTTGGTGGCAGACAATATGATCCATTCTAGCTAGTTTAAACTGAAAGGGATTAATTGAGGGTTATAAGTATCTCACAAAATCATTGGGAAGAAATAGGCTCTAGGCTGAGCTTCCAGGACTCCACCAAAATAGGTTGCCAAAAGACACACTGTCGTTGCCACAGATAGGAACCTCGGAATTAGGAAGTCATCACCGCCATCCTTGGCTCCATAACCACACCACATCTGCCATCATCCAAGCGGGCAGAATGAATGGCCCATGTCCTGCTTCTTTTCCCGTGAAACTTAGGTCTGAGTCCAAGTCCCGCATGAGTGTATCTGCTGGTAGAGTATAACCAATACATGCACTCTAGCACAGGAGGCTGGGAGATGCAGGCATTCTTTGATGGGAATTTGAGATTCACACTATGGGGAGCTATCAGAATATGGAGAAGCTGTTCAAAAGGTTTGGGGCTGCTGTGAATGACAGTTGTTCACTACAATGATTAAATAAACAATTACAGTATAAGGTGAGAATGATGTAACTGACGTATACTCAGAATGCTTCAGGATCACAGGGGTTTAAATAACCAGGTATGATAGAGGCATCATGGAAGTTAATCTCCTGAGTTGGGTCTTGACTGAGTAGGATTTAGCCAGGCAAAGAAGTTCATGGAGAAAACATTCCAGCGACGTTCAACATTCCAAAAAGATATTCGGATAAATGTGAACCAACTGGCTTTGTGCTATGTACTGAGGAGACAGTTGTGAGCAAAAAGATCCATGCCTTGCCCTGATGGAACACATAGTCCAGGGCAGCAGGAGAAAAGCTGCAGGCATTTTGCTAGAAGGCCAAGTGTCCCTGACAAGTGCCTGACATCATGGGGCTGTGCTTAGGGAGATGCCAAAGATGGCCTTATTGTCTCCTGTCCTCACCCTAGGTGTTGAGTGGGCACTGGTCTGAGGACAGCTAATCCATATGTTGGCCAGTGACCTCTGAGTTGGCAGGGAACAACACTTTCCCAAACAGAGACAATCATGATCAGCTGCTGAAATCTGAGTCTCTCTTTCTAAGGACTGAACTGGAGGAAAGTGAGATAATTCATCAGTTGAAGAATAGAACCAGAAGCAGAAAAGACTCATCTATATACCAGACAGCAGAAGCTAAGAGGGGCCAAGAGAGAACCCAAGTTAAGCATAATGAGAAGACACAAAATATATGAGGAGTGATATCCTGGCCAGAAGACGTGGGAGTTCATTGGAAAGGCAGGAACAATAGATGCCAAGGCAGACTTGGGCAGTCTCAGTCATGGCAGGGGATCAATAAACTCCTGCTAGGGAGGGCAGTGAGAGAGCCCGTCCCAAAAGCTGTGCTGGAGCCTCCCATTTCCTGGACTCTGTTCCCATCTCTGCAAGGCCTAGCTGTGTGGCTGGGCCTGTGCTCCCGGGAGGTCCTGTCTTTTTAATTCCCACCTGCAACCTTCCCCAGTCATCCTGGGAGGTAGCTTCCCAGCATCTCTGTTCCATGCATCAACTCACACAGTAGAAGATAAAAGGTCTGGAACTTGGCCCAACCAACATGGAAGGGTGACTATATTTTTCTTAAAATGAATAAGGAAACCAGAGTTAAATATTAATTGATAATAGTTTAAATTTAGATTTAATTATATTTAATTTGTAGCTATATGTTTATTTCTTACCAAAATGCTATATCATGTTTATTGACTTGAGTTGCTATGAAAATGTTACTAACCATGAGTAAAATAACGTGTGCCGTGATCACACCCTCCCACTCCAATGTCCTTTGACCCTCTGGCTCCCTTCCCGGAGACGAAACTTGAGTGCATAAAGGAGCTGGGGTCACCAGTATAGCAGAGAGCAGGAATGCGTGTTTTATTTTATAATTGTAAAGGAAACCTACTTGATATTCAGAACAATACAGTCCTTCTTTCTTACCCTCAGCATGTAGTAAAATGCTAACCACATATCTGATGCTCTTAAATGCACATTGATTGATAATGTTTAAAATCAAAGGACTTTCAAACAAAAGTTTTTGCTTCTGTGTGAAGTTAGATTGCAGAAAGAAAGGCTCTGGGTTACTGTCCTAAATGGTGCAGCTTTATCCCATTACTGGAACTTCTTCCTGAGCAGACGGAGTTTATCGATCCTCTGCCATCACTGAGCCTCAGCCCCTGTGTGCCTCGGCTTTACTGTTCCCGGTAGAAGGCTAAGAGGAGCAGATGGACAACCAGGAGAGAAGGGAGGCCCTCTCCCAGGAGGAACCCGAGCCCAAGGGACAGGTGCAAGCCAGACCAAGGGGTGACCTAGCAGGAGTCAGAGAGCATGTGGAGATATGACTGGAGCTGGGGCAGGGTCATTTTTGCACTCATTCATTCATTCAGCAAAGTTTTATTGAGAGTGAGGATACAGAACTAGAAGACATAGCTTCTGTGCTCAAGTTGTTACAAGCTGAGGAGTCCGGCCATCAGGGTGAGCGATATGAGGTGATATACAAGTAATATAGAGGAAGAGCCTGCTCTCACAGAACACACTGGGAATTGCACGATGGACGACTCTCTAGTAGGGTAGCTGTGTTCATGCATGGGCTTCAGCACCGTCTGACAGGAGCACGTTAGCAACAGGTGACTGGCAAACAATAACAAACAAGCAGGTACCAAGGATCCCAAGCAGAATGTCAGTTAGGAAGTCTGCTACTATCATCATAATCGCTAGCTAAGATCTATCTTTTATTGAGTGCTTACCATGTACTAGACACTGTGCCAAGTCTTCTCTTTGCTTTTCTCATTTAATCCTTACAACCAGCCTATGAGGCAGGGATTTTACTGGGGAGGGACACTGAACTAAGGCAGGTTAAGCTACAGGTCAATGTCACACAGCTAGCAAATGCTAGGGCAGGTCCTCCTGACGGCTGCTCACGTGCACCCCTAGAGCTCTGTTCACATACAGGTACATGGGCACCTAGAGACATGGCTGGTTCTGATCCCCACTTGCTCTGGTGGAAACAGAGTACAATTGGAATGTACTGTTTTCGCAGAGCCTAGGAGCAAGGGCAGCTGTGATGGGGTTGGAACAGGAAGGATCAGACAGTTCCCGTATCTGAAGAAGGTGAGGCGAATTGGCTCTCTGAGGTCTCACCTCCCCCCCAACAGTCTGTGCGAGATGTTTTGGATGTTCTGGCATTGAACTATGTTCAGCTGATTGATTCAAAACAGCGGTGTGAGGCAGAGGCTAAAACAATGAAGGTTGTTCTAGGTTCGCGGGATCCAGAGGTTGCCTTTCAACAGTTACATTCCTGAAATGAAAGGTGAACTTGTCAGAGAAGGCTGGGGAAATAGGGATGAACTTGCTGAATGGAGCATGGTCAAGTGGTAGAAAATTAAAGAGCTCGTTGTTCATCGCACAAAGGAGCAACTTGTACTGGTAGCGAAAGGAAACACCGAGATGAGTGTCTTCAAGACCAGGCAGATAAGTCTGAAAGAGAGATTTTCTTATGGATGCGGTGGGTTTTAGCTTTCGTGATTCCCATCTTCGTGAGCCTTTTTTCTTTTCTCCTAATATTCTCTTCCATGGAAATATTTTATTGAATGCCCACTGTGAAGAAATAGGCTCATTTAAATAAAATTTAACATTAATGTGATAATCAATCTTTAAACTGGAAACTAAGGGGCCAATTTGTCTCTGTCGATCACATCACCATTTCGATGCTGATTTATTTCTGTGGTTTTTCATTCGCCTTCCCTGACAGTCCTCCCCAGTGCGCTTGGCTGTGATTTGGTTCTCGAGACCCCTGCATTCCAGGATTGCTCATAGGTTCCCCTTCCTTCCTTCCTCCGCAGGCACTGTTGTGGGGGCGGCAAAAGTGACTCCAACCCAGATCTTGCTTTCCTGGCACCTCAAGGGCTTCTAACGCAATTCCACAGAATGCCGTGGGTGTTCAGCAAAGGCACCACCCTTCCCACTTGGGAGAATCAGGGCAGGCCTCATGGAGGGGCCAGCTGGACCCTGAAAGGAGGCATTCTTAGGTTGTGAAGGGGAAATCCAGGGGCAAGAAATGTAAGGATGGGAAGAGAGGGATGAGAGCGAGGGAGAAGTGGCAGGGGGTGGGGAGAGCAAGAGCCAGGGGATGGATGAGTTGGTTCTGCAAAGATGAGCCTATTAAAGCTGCCACTTGCTCGGGCCACTGTATTCTGATTGTGGACTTGGGCCCCAAGGGACGGAAGTGTTAGCAACGTCTTTCTCCCAAGTCCTCCCCAAATGAAGCTCCAGCAGAATGCTTTTTGCTTTCAGAGTCACTCCTAACCACATCTGGACATGTATGTTCTAAGCAAGAGTTCCCTTAGTCTAGGGGAAGCTATCATTTGCCTTGCTGACAGGTTCGTGCTGCTACGTGCTGCTGGTGTGGGACCACACTCTGAGAACCACGGCTCTGAAGTATTCTTAAAGAGGGCTAAGGGACCAGTAAAGCTCCTCAGTAAAAACCACCTTTGTTTTAGTCATGTATTTTATTTTCTTCTTTATTATTATTTTTAATTTAATTTTATTATTATTAAGCGTTATTCCTCTTTTTAAAGAAATCTCATCAAATTAAGTGAGCCACCTGCAGTTCCAGACTCCCCTCAAAAAATTCTCGGGTTTCAAGTGACCAAGGTAGACCCAGAGCTCATTCTGCTAAGTGGAGAATATGTGTTGGCGGGACGCTGAGTCAGGCGGGGTCAGGAAGTGGGGTGCTGAGGTCTAGAGCAGCTGTTCTGCAGCCGCTGCACCCAGGCCTCCCACATCTGTCTTGAGGGCATCATCAGTAAATTTGAACTTAAATTCCTCATGCCCCCAGGTGGCCAGGGCAGGTGGCACCAAAGAAGTTCCTAGGACAAGTGCTGCATCTGGGATCTAGGCTGCTCTGGGTCCTCGAGAGAGGCCTGCTGTGGAGTCTGGGTGGAGGCCTCCTGAAGCTGTCTGGAAACTTCCCTGCTTGCTTCTTAGGGAGGGGAGACCCCTCACCTCTCACCTCAGCCACCTCGCTGTCCGCTGCTGTTGGCCTCTGGTTCTCCCAGGAATTGCTCAGCCTGTGGGACTTCCCAGCTCGAATCCTATTTTCCATTTATGATGGTTAAAGAAAAGAAAGCATCTCTTTCACAAGAACCTCCTGGAAGGTTAAGAAGCAGGGCCATCTGACAGGTCATATTTCTACAAAAGAAAACCTTTGAATGTATGTTAAGGTAGTAATTTCTTTTGTGTTTATCAGGGAGCATTTCTAAGGTGGTAATCTTGCTCTTTCTCCAGTAAGCTCGTGAGTCTGTGGCATGCATTTTATTTGAAGCAAATAGGGAGAGGACAGGGAGGGGCTCTTGGGAAGAAGGCTCCTTTAGAAATCACACTTTGAAAAGATTACACATTTATCCATGCTGAGGAAAACTACTAGATATGTCGAATATCATGTTAATAGTCGTTACCTCTGGTGGTAGAATTATGTGTGGTTTTTATTTATCCTTTGCTCATGTGTGTATTCTGCAGTCAGGAAAAAAATAGCAGGTGTTTTGAAAATGACTCTCAGGTCCCACTGTCTCTGGGGTGCAGTGTGTGCACAGCAGCCCTGACCCACAGGTGAATGACGACAAGAGAGAGGTTCAGATCAGAGACGAGGGTCTGCGAGCCAGCCAGAGACGTCCAGGAGAAATGGATGTGGGATCTGTTCCTCAGACAGAAGATGAAAAAATACATAATTTTATTTCTGACATGAGAACTGGCCTTTAATCCAAGAGAGTACAAAAGAGGCAGGCATGGAGTGTTAAGGTTAGGGAAGGCAGGGGTGCAGCGGGTTGGAGGTGCCCTGTGTCCCCCAGGCCACCCTGGTGTCCTCGGCCCTGCGCAGGCAGAGGGATCCCTCAACCTGGAGCCATGAGGCCCTCGCCTTCCTCAGAAACACCTCGGAAATGAGAGAAGAGCCTCGATGACTGGGTTTTAACGACTGCTGAGCCAAGCTGCAGCCGCCTCTTCTCCTCTGGACTAGATCTGCTATTCTGTCCTTTTCTTTCTCTCTCTTCCTTTTCTTCCTCCCTCTCCACGTCTCTCTGTAAGGAGGAATTCTACCAGATGCTGATGGATCCTGTGAAGTCTCCTCTTCCTTTGTGCCCTGCTCTTTTCTTTTCACCTGATGGCTCAGCTCTTTCCTTCCTGATGCCCCCCGGCTCCTGACTTCCAGGAGTCAACGCTCTGGCCTGAGCCACCTTCTCAGCTCACAGGGTGACCCTGGCTGTGTCGCAGGCTTCACGATGTGGGCTCATCTTCCCACACACACTTGTTGTCAGCATGCTCTGTGGACCTGTCTTAGATTCTTGGACTAGAAATAACCTATACAAGTCAATGATGGCCAATTAAAAATAAAATGATTGGCACACGTTCTCTCTTGTGTGGGTATTGGGTGTATAAATTGATGTAACGTTCCTGGAGGGCAATTTGGCAATGGGTATACAAACTTTTAAGACCATGTTGTACCATTTAACCGAGCAATTCCACTTCTGGCAATTAATCATAAGGAAATAATCAGAGATGGACGGAAACAATTATGCACAAGATGTTCATCAAAGCATTATTTATATTATTTTTAAAAGGAACAAAAATAAGCATTGACTAAGTAAATGGATAATAAATGCCTACGATGGAATCCTATGCAGCGGTTATAAATCAGGTTGCAGAAGTATATTTGATGACATAGGAAATTGTTCGTGCTAAATTGTCAAATAAAATACTGAAAAGCACACCCTGCCAGCCATCACCACAGCCCTCTCCTGAGCCAGTATTCATTGACAGCTGCTTGCATTTGTGACATGTGACACCTCTTCCTGTCCCCACTACCCTGGTCCAGAGATCGGTGTCTAGAAGATTAAGACAAAGTCAACCTTTCCCTAAGTAGCTTTTTGTTTTAAGTGAAAGAGACCCCAAACCAAACAGACTTAGGAACAAAAGATATTGAATTGGCTAATAACCCAAAGACAGGGCTGGATTCAGTTGAGAACCATCCAGTGGTTCAACAATGTCACCAAGGACCCAGTTTCTATCTGGGGAAGTTATTTATCTCTCCCTCCATTTTTCCTCATGAATAGCCTCTGAGCTGGTCACTGACCAGGATAATTGCCATCTTTTAACCTCCGCTAGGAAGCTGCTGGAGTAGATCCTCATTTCAGTATCCCCTTAGACGGGTTCTTCTCTGCACTCCAGGGAGCTGGTGGCACGTTTAGGCTTATTTTGACTTATGGCTGCAGTAATTTTATCTTCACCTCATATCTTCCAGAGGAAGAGAGAAAAAAATGTCTGGTAGCTTTTGTGCAAGTTCTGGGATCAACGCTCTCATTTGCCCAAATTCTATCACGTGACCATCGCTGACCCAATCACTGAATTCAAGGGGATGGGATGGGGTGCCC
The DNA here is from genome assembly GCF_041296235.1 of Equus asinus. NCBI lineage: Eukaryota > Metazoa > Chordata > Mammalia > Perissodactyla > Equidae > Equus > Equus asinus. The sequence goes on from NC_091792.1 coordinate 39,528,934, forward strand.
TAACTGTCTACAGCTGGGTCACGAGAGGTGACAGAAGGAATCCATGTGGAACAGGAACCCATCCAACACACATTACATAAAGAAAAGACAGTCAAATATATACGGAAAATGTTAAATTAAATAAAGTTACTCCGATTTCTTCTCAGCCTTTAATATGCTAATGTGCACTTTAAACCACCAAAAAAGAGAGAGGAAGAGGGAGCATATAATATATATAATATGTAGTGCTTCGCACACAACACACTTTGGAAAATGAGAGAGTAAATCTCAGGCAGACAGTGCCTATAAGTAGGATGACCTTACATCCCAGTCTGCCTGACACAGTCTCAGTGTATACTCGTTACTCCAGCTCAGATCTGATTAGTTCTTGCCTTCACTCTCAAAAGGATCCCAATTTGAATGACAAATTATATGGTCACCTCTAGTGCCCTGTACTGAAAGCTCCATGTTGCTCCATGTTGGATTGTGAATCGTTGACCCAATCAGATCTTCTCTTGGAGGGTTGTGAATTTGAGCCTTAGAAAAAGAGAGACACTAGGAAGAAACCAAAACAGAGAGGCAGAAGCAGTAGTGCCATGGACAGAGGTGGGTCATCCAAGTAGGAGCAGCACGAGCATGCTTCTGCAAGAACGGCAGGAGTGGGAGGGTGGGGCTGTGTTGGAGGGAGATCCGGCACTCCACATGCCCCGACTCTCCTGACAGTTGGGCTGCTGGGATGCTGTCCTGTGTTGCTTACTCCCCAGGATGCATGCACAGCCCCCATCCCCACAGCTCATCTGAGCACGTCTGCACAGCCCAAGATGGCCTTTCTCAGTGTGGTTCTCAACTCTGGCTGTGCATCAGAATCACCCATGGAGCTTTTAGGATCTACAGACCATCAGAACACCTCCACCCCCTGCCCCAGATTTTTAATTTACAAGAAAAAATATTTAAAAATATTGTGAAACCAGGCACGGAGATGATGAGATTACCATGTTTTAATATATTCTCTTTTGTTCTTTGTCGTATTTTCCAAAACTTGTGCACTGAACAAATATTTCTTTTGTAACAAAAAAATAATAGTTGTTTTAAAAAACAAGGAAGTAGAAATAAACCCTTACATCTATGGTCAGTTGATCATCAACGAGGGTGGCAAGATAATCCAATAGGGGAAGGGATAGTCTTTCAACAAATGATGCTGAGACAACTGGACATGTAAAAGGACGAAGTTGGACCCTCACTTCATATCACACATAAAAATTAACTTCAAGTGGGGGCTGGCCCTGTGGCCGAGTGGTTAAGTTCGCACGCTCTGCTGCAGGCGGCCCAGTGTTTCGTCGGTTCGAGTCCTGGGCGCGGACATGGCACTGCTCATCGGGCCACGCTGGGGCAGCGTCCCACGTGCCACAGCTAGAGGGACCCACAACTAAGAATATACAACTATGTACCTGGGGGCTTTGGGGAGAAAAAGGAAAAAAATAAAATCTTTAAAAAAAAAAAAAAATTAACTTCAAGTGGATCATAGACCTAAATGTAAGACCTAAAACTATAAACTTCTTAGTAGAACACATAAGCATAAATCTTCATGACCTTGGATTAAGCAGTGATTTCTTAGATAAAACACCAATAGCACAGAGACGACAAAAAAAAAAAAAAATATATATATATATATATATAAATTGGACCTCATCAAAATTACAAACTTTTATGCTTCAAAAGACATCATTAAAAACATGAAAAGACAACCCATGGAATTGGAGAAAATATTTGCACACTGTATATCTGATAAGCAACTGGTATCTAGAATATATAAAGAACTCTTATAACTCAACAATAAAAAGACAAATGCAATTTAAAAATTGGCAAGTGACTTGAATACAAACTTCTATAAAGAAGATAGACAAATAGCCAATAAGTACATGAAAAGGTCCCCAACATCTGGTATGATGTGTATGTTAATAAGCTTGATTGTGGTGAATATTTCACAATGTGTATGCATATATCAAACATCAAGTTGTAACCTTAAATATATACAATTTTTATTTGTCAGTTATACAACAAGAAAAAAAGAAAAGAGAAAAAGTGCTAAAAATTAATAGGCATTAAGGAAATCAAAGTCATAAGGAGATATCTGGCTTCACACCTATTAGAATGGCTAACATAAAAAAGACAGACAGTAACAAGTGTTGGTGAGGAGAAAGTGGAACCCTAATACATTCCTGGTAGGATTATAAAATGGTGCAGCCACTTTGGAAAACAGTTTGGCAGTTCCTCAAATAGTTAAATACAGAGGTACCATATGACCCAGCCATTCCTTTCCTAGGTACATACTCAAGAGAAATTAAAACATATGTCTACACAAAACTTGTACATGAATGCTCATAGTAGCATCATTCATAATAGCCCCAACTGGGAAGAACTCAAATGTCTGTCAACTGATGAACGGATACACAAAAACATGGTATCTCCATACAATGGCAAATTATTCAGCTATAAAAAAGGAATGAAGTACTGATATATGCTACAACATGAATAGACCTTGAAGAACTTTATGCTAAGTGAAAAAAGCCAGTCACAAAAGATCGCATAGTTTATGAGTCCATGTATATGAAATGTTCAGAATAGTCAAACCCATAAAGACAGAAAATAGATTAGTAGGTGCTAAGAGGTGGGGGTTGAAGGGAGTGATTGCTAATGGGTATGGGATTTCTTTGTGGAGTGATGAAAATGTTTTAAAATTAGACAGTTGTAACGGATGTATAACTTAATGTAACTCTGTGAAAACATTACAAACAACTTAATTGTACATTTTAAAAGGGTGAACTTTTTGGGATGTGAATTCTATTGCAATAGAGTTGTTGAAAAACAAACCAACAAGCAAGGGAGTCAGTGGAAGAAGAACGGGGAGTGAACTGAGAGCATTTCCAGAGGTGCTGATGTCGCAAGCATCGGGGGCGGGGGGGCTGGGAAAGAATAAAGATGAGTGAGGCGACAGAGTGGGGGTCCCTGGTTCAGCCCCATCCTCGTTTATCCGGTCCACTGCTCTGAATTCCTTTAAATATCATAGGGTTCTGGGACATTTTTTTAAATCAAAAGATAATGGAGGGGCCAATTATATCTTGTGAATTTATCTGCTCCTACTTTTTAAAATAAACTATATTTTTTAAACAGTTTTAGGTTTGGAGAAAAATGGTGAAGATAGTACAGAGAGTTCCCACATCCAGCTTCCTCTATTAGTAACGTCTTACATTAGTATAGTACATTTTTCACAATTAATGTACCCATATTGATACATCACTATTAACTACTGTCTATACTGTATTCGGGTTCCCTTATCTAATGTCCTTTTCCTGTTCCAGGGTCCATCCAGGATACCACATTGCTCTCAGTCGTCGAGTCTCCTAAGTCTCCTGTTGGCTGTAACAGTTCCTCAGACTTTCCTTGTTTTTGATGACCTTGACAATTTTGAAGAGTACTGGTCAGGTATTTTGTAGAATGCCTCTCTGTTGGGATTTGTCTGGTGTTTTTCTCATAACTAGACTGTGGTTATAGGATTTTTTGAGGAAGATCACGGAGGTAAAGTTCCATTTTTATCATATATCAAGAGTACACATTATCAACATGACTTACCACTGTTGATGTTGACCTTGGTCACCAGCGAGCTGAGGTAACATTTACCAGATTTCTCCACTTGCAAAGTTACTCGTTTCCCCTCCTTTTCCATTCTCTGCTCTTTGGAGGGAAGTCACTCTGCACAGCCCACACTAAGGAGTGGGAAGTATGCCCCACCCCCTCGAGGGCAGAGTACTCATAAACACACAAGCTATTTAGAATTCTTCTGCATAGAAGATTTGTCTCTTCTCCCCATTTATTTATTCAACCATCTTTTAACATCACTATGGACTTATGGATATTTATACTTTCAGTTATAGTCTAATGCTACTTTTTTTTTTTTGGCTCAAATTGTTTCAACTTTGGTCATTGGGAGCTCTTTCAGTTGGCCTGCTCCCAGAGTTATGGGTGTTTTGTTTTGTTTTTTCAGCGCTTCCATACTTTCTGGAATTACAAGATGAGATCTGATTTGTTTTTGTTACAAAAAATCTCAAACAGAAAAGTAAAGAGTGTAAAGACACCTCACATAGACATCTTTTAGATTAAACAACAGTTAACATTTTTTGACATATCTACCTTATCTGGTGTTTTTTTAATTTTATGTTTAACAGATCAAGATTTAAAAACATAACCACCATATCACTATCACACTCAACAAAATGAATACCAATGGCTGACTATCACCTATGACAAGTCAGTGTTTAATTTTCTCTGCTTAAAAAAAGCGTTTTTACAATTAGTCTGTTCAAATCATGTTTCCATTGGATTTGGTCATTGTATCTCCATGGGGCTATTTAAGATGTTCATTTATCTTCGATATTTCTTATAAACGAGAATTCGATCCAAGAGTTTGATGATATTTCCCCCAAAGTTAAAAACACTAATAAAGAAGCCTACACCCTGAATCAGACTTTAATTTTGGTGGAACTTACCTCTAGTGGAAGTGCACGCCCAACAGGACCCAAATGCAGAAGGAGAAAGTGGCGGGGGGACCCTGCAAAGAATCCACAGCCCGTGCTGCAAGTGCCTACGCCGGGAGAGACATAACCAGGCTCAAATTTTATTAAGATTGTGATTGTTTTTGCTAGTGCTCTGGTTGCCAACTTTCACAGATTTTTATGCATTGTCCCCAGCTCTATTTTTCCCATAAGCTCTATTATTTTTTAGCATGCCATTTTGTAGAACTCGGGGTCTTTAGCAATGTGGATATGATGATAGAGCACAAATGCAGATACATTTTTATTGAAAAGAATCACAGGGACTCAAGATGGTCCTAGAAATCTAAGGACGTTTGATGTCTATCTGTCCAAGGTCCCTCCTAGCCCGTTTCCATCTCCGCAGCTCCTGACAGTCCTCTTGCTGGGACTCCTGGGTCAGTGGCTTCCGGAGTGGTCCTGGTGGATACCTCCAGGCTGCAGACTTACCTTGGGTCCTCCTTGGTGCCCCTGCCTGGCTTGGCCCTGCCTCTATTCCTAGCCTCTCTTGATTCCCCTGGTTCTCCTTGGTTTACTCCCACCAGCTTCTGTCCCTCAACCAGGGCACCAGGACTGGTTTCTTTCACAAAACATTATGACTCAGCTGCCTTACGCATGCCAAGGACAGCAAATTGAGCACCCACATCTGTGAGCGCTACAAGGGGCTTTTAGAAATGTTGATGATGATGAGGCCAGGCATTGACAAACCAAGCCCGGGAAACAGCTCAGGAGTGCTAGGTGCTGCTGTTCCCAGGAGAGATGGCAGATAGATATCGCTGCTTTGGGAGTTTTTTTTTAATGATTCATTCACAGCGCTGAGAGAAAGGACTTTTCTTTTAATTTCCTCAATTTCTCTGTTTTATTCCCTCCCCACTCCTACCCCCATCAATGTTTCAACAAGTGATTCAAAAGTCTTGGTACAAGTATCTTAAGAGCCCCTGAGAAAATTAAATTTAAAATGTAGACCATATAAAACAAACAAACAAATAAAAAACACTTAATGGTTCTTTTAGGAAGAGATCTGTTGTGTGGACGACCGTGTGAAATCAAACCACCATTAACAGAGCTGCAGAAAGAGCTGCACTGTGTGACCTGGCCCTGGCATCACATTTTTCCCTTTGGGGGCCCGTCTCCTCCCTAGTCCAAAGGCCAGTGTGGCACTACCAGTGGCCTCCTTTGGAAGATGGAGTCAAGTCAACAGAGACTGGGTGTCAGGACTGCTCCTTACTGCTTTGGCACACTGTCCCCAGGGAGTCTCCCTAGCTAGCCTCTGGGCAGGGGGAATTTGGGGGAAGGGGTCTTGGGCTCCAGCTTGCATCGCCAGACCAGTGGCCGCCCCACTGCCCCATATTTCATGATGGAGGAATTTCTGGGATGTTTCGTGCCATGTCCCTCCAGAGTCCACCCTGGCTATGGTCCCACACTTAAGTCTCCAGGAAGGTTCTGAGGTTCTTGACTCAAACAAGATGGGGAGCAGAAGTGGAGAGCCTCACTCCTCACTGCCCAGAACTTGGGACCATGAACTTGCTTCCATTCCTGACATCCCTCTCTCTCCTTCTTGGTATCCTCCTAATTCCTCCCTGCTTTCCTGAATCTCTGCTTCCTTCATTCTTCCGGACATTCTACATCCTCCCTCAGAAATCACATCCCAAGTTTCTTCTTGTGTCTTATACATTTCCCAGCTTCCAGGACTTTCTAGAATGGGCAGAGGTGAGGGGCCAGCTTTAGTTTCTCAGGTACAGGCTAATCTCCAATCTCCACTTTCATGTGTTTGAGTGACTTTAGGCAAATGGCAGACATGCACTTAGCTTCTGTTCATTCATTGGTAAAACAGAGATAAAACTCACCCATTTCTCAGACTCACTATAAAAATGGGCTCTATAGGGATGTAAGACGATACTCCAAGCTAACAACAAACAAAAGAGAGCAGATGTTGCCATACTTATAACAGACAAAGTAGACTTAAGATAAAAAAGGCAATAAGAGAAAAGAGGGGCAGTGTATAATGATAAGAAGCTCCAAGAGACATGACACTTATGAATATATATGTACCTAACACAGGAGCACCAAAGTATATAAAGTAACCACTAACAGACCTAAAAGGAGAAATTAACAGCAACACAATAAGAGTAGTTAACCTCAACACTCCACGTACATCAATGGATAGGTCATCCAGACAGAAAGTCAACAAGGAAACAATTGAATTAAATGAAAAACTAGACCAGATGGACTTAATAGATATATATAGACCACTCAAAGTCAATAGAATACACATTCTTCTCAGGTACACATAGAACATTCTCAAAGATAGACCATATATTGGGAAACAAGGCAAGCCTCAATAAATTTAAGAAGATTGAAATGATATCAAGCATGTTTTCTGACCATAATGCTATGAAACTAGAAATCAACTACAAGAAAAAAAAAACTGGGAAAGTGGCAAATATGTGGAGACTAAACAACACGCTACTGAACAACCAATGGATCAATGAAGAAATTAAATGAAAAATCAAAAACTATCTGGAGACAAAATGAAAATACACCATACCAACTCACATGGGATGCAGCAAAAGTGGTCTTAAGAGGGAAATTCATAGCGATACAGGCCTACCTTAATGAACAAGAAAAATCTCAAATAAGTAATCTCAAACTACACCTAACAGAACTAGAAAAAGAAGAACAAACAAAGCCCAAAGTCAGCAGGGAGGGGAATAATAAAAATTAGAGCAGAAATAAATGAAATTGAAACAAACAAACAAGCAAAAACAGTAGACGGGATCAGTGAAACTAAGAGTTGGGTCTTTGAGAAGATAAGCAAAGTTGACAAACCGATAGCCAGACTCACGAAGAAAAAAAGAGAGAAGGCCAAAATAAATAAAATTAGAAATGAAAGAGGAGAAATTACAATGGCTACCACAGAAATACAAAGGATTATAAGAGAATACTATGAAAAACTATATGTCAACACATTGGACAATCTAGACGAAATGGATAAATTGTTAGACTCATACGACCTCCCAAAAGTGAATCAAGAAGTAAAGAATCTGAATAGACCAATCACAAGTAATGAGATTGAAACAGATATCAAAAACTTCCCAAAATATAAAGGTCCAGGACAAGATGGCTTCTCTGGAGAATTCTACCAAATATTCAAAGAAGATTTAATACCTACCCTTCTCAAACTATTCCAAAAAATTGAAGAAGACGGAACATTTCCTAACTCATTCTACGAGGCCAACATCACCCTGATCCCAAAGCCAGACAAGGACAACAAACAGAAGGAAAATTATAGGCCAATATCGTGGATGAACATAGACGCAAAAATCCTCAACAAAATATTGGAAAACTGAATACAGCAATACATTAAAAGGATCATACACCATGATCGAGTGGGATTTATACCAGGGATGCAGGGATGGTTCAACATCCACAAATCAATCAATGTGATACACCACATTAACAAAATGAAGAAGAAAAACCCCTGATCATCTCAATAGATGCAGAGAAAGCATTTGACAAGATCCAACATGCATTTATGATAAAAATTCTCAATAAAATGGGTATAGAAGAAAAGCACCTCAACATAATAAAGGCCATATATGACAAACCCACAGCAAACATCATATTCAGTGGGGAAAAACTGAATGCCATCCCCCTGAGAACAGGAACAAGACAAGGGTGCCCACTCTCACCACTCTTATTCAACACAGTACTGGAGGCTTTGGCCAGAGCAATTAGGCAAGAAAAAGAAATAAAATGTATCCAAATTGGCAAGGAATAAGTGAAACTCTCACTGTTTGCAGATGACATGATTCTATATATAGAAAACACTAAAGAGTCCATTGGAAAACTGTTAGAAATAATCAACAACTACAGCAAAGTTGCCAGGTACAAAATCAGCTTACAAAAATCAGTTGCATTTCTGTACTCCAATAATGAAGTAACAGAAAGAGAACTCAAGAATACAGTCCCACTTACAACTGCAATAAAAAGAATAAAATATCTTGGAATAAAATTAACCAAGGAGGTGAAAGACTTATACAATGAAAACTATAAGACATTATTGAAAGAAATCAATTATGACATAAAGAAATGGAATGATATTCCATGCACCTGGGTTGGAAGAATAAACATAGTTAAAATGTCCATACTACCTAAGGCAATCTACAGATTCAATGCAATCCTAATCACAATCCCAATGACATTCTTCAAAGAAAAGAACTAAGAATTCTAAAATTCATATGGGGCGGGGCTGGCCTGGTGGCTCAGCAGTTAAGTTCGCATGTTCCACTTCGGCGGCCTGGGGTTCGCTGGTTCGGATCCCTGGTGTGGACCTACGCACTGCTTGTCAAGCCATGCTGTGGCAGGTGTCCCACATATAAAGTAGAGGAAGATGGGGATGGATATTAGCTCAGGGCCAGTCTTCCTCAGCAAAAAGAGGAGGATTGGCGGCAGATGTTAGCTCAGGGCCAATCTTCCTCAAAAAAAAAAAGAAAAAAAAATTCATATGGGGCAACCAAAGATCCTGAATAGCTAAAGCAATACTAAGAAAAAAGAACAAAGCTGGAGGCATCACAATCCTGGACTTCAAAATATACTACAAAGCTATAGTAATCAAAACAGCATGGTACTGGTACAAAAACAGGCTCACAGATCAATGGAACAGAATTCAAAGCCCAGAAATAAAACCACACATCTATGGACAGTTAATCTTTGACAAAAGAACTAAGAATGTACAATGGAAAAAGGAAAGTCTCTTCACTAAATGTTGTTGGGAAAACTGGACAGCCACATGGAAAAGAATGAAAGTAGGCCATTATCTTTCGCCATACACAAAAATTAACTCAAAATGGATTAAAGACTTGAAGGTAAGATGTGAAACCATAAAATTCCTAGAAGAAAATATAGGTAGTACACTCTTTGACATCAGTCTTAGAAGGATCTTTTCGAATACAATGTCTACTTGGGTAAAGGAAACGAAAGAAAAAATAAACAAATGGGACTTCATCAGACTAAAGAACTTCTGCAAGGCAAAGGAAACCAAGAACAAAACGAAAAGACAACCCACCAACTAGGAGAAAATATTTGCAAATTATATATACAACAAGGGGTTAATCTCCAAAATACATAAAGAACTCATACAACTCAATAATAAAAAAACAAATAACTAATCAAAAAATGGGCAGAGGATATGAACAGACATCTTTCCAAAGAAGATATACAGATGGCCAGCAGGCACATGAAAAGATGTTCAACATCACTAATCATTAGGGAAATGGAAATCAAAACTACCACAAGAAAGCACCTTACACCTGTTAGAATGGCTATAGTCACCAAGACAAAACACAACAAATGTTGGAGAGGATGTAGAGAAAAAGGAACCCTCATCCACTGCTGGTGGGCATGCAAACTGGTGCAGCCACTATGGAAAACTGTATGGAGATTTCTCAAAAAGTTAAAAATAGAAATACTATATGACCCAACTATCCCACTACTGGGTATTTATCCAAAGAACTTGAAATCAACAATTCAAAGAGACTCATGCACCTCTATGTTCATTGCAGCATTATTCACAACAGCCAAGATGTGGAAGCAACCCAAGTGTCCATCAACTGATGAATGGATAAAGAAGATGTGGTATATATATATATATATATATATATATATATATATATACCACTGTATTCCAATAATGAACTAACAGAAAGAGAACTCAAGAGAACTCGTGGTATATACACAATGGAATACTACTCAGCCATAAAAAAGACAAAATCGTCCCATTTGCAACAACATGCATGGAGCTCGAGAGTATGATGTTAAGTGAAATAAGGCAGACAGAGAAAGACAAACACCACATGGTTTCACTCATATGTGGAAGGTAAACACATGGACAAAGAGAACAGATTAGTGGTTACCAGGGGGAAGGGGGTTGGGGGGTGGGCATAAGGGGTAAAGGGGCACATACATATGGTGACTGACAAATGATAATGTAGAACTGAAATTACACAATGTCATAAACTATTAAGACGTCAATACAATGATTTTTAAAAAATGGGCTCACTGAGAGGTGGCTATTACTACTGTCATCATTTTAGTTTCCAAAGTGGTGTGCCGGCCCGTTCAGCTCCAGCAGCACCTTCCCTACAAAGTCAGAGCTCAAGCCTGCAGGTCAAGGATGGCTTGAATGGGATGCACCTGCCAGGCCCCAACTTCCCAGCTGGCTTTCAGGTTCCTCTCTCAGCCCCTCAAGGAAGCTGCCATGCGCCTGCTCCTCTTTCAGGGGGCTATTTGGCTGCTTGTTGTGCCCACAGCTTTCCCTTTCAGTTCAGACCCAGGGGTCTTATCTGCTCTGCAGACCCAGGAATTGGGGTCCCAGTGCACAGCCTGCCCACCTGGCCCTGCTGGTCTACTTCCGCCTTCCAGATCCAAGGCTCCTTCCTGGGTTCTTTCCAAGTTTGCCCCCACTTTCAACTCCCATGCCTGGGGAGGGATCACCGGAGAGCGTGTGGAGCAGGGCATGTGACAGTTCTGTAGACTCGAACATGGGTCTCTCAGGATTTCTAGTTCAGCTGCATGAAAATAAAGGATGGGGTGAGGAAAACCGAGTATTTCATTCCTCCACAGAGCTCCTCTTGGGGCTGAGGGGTCAGTGCTCCAATACATCTGATGAGGTTTATCTTCCTCTGGGAGTTCAATTCCTTCGTCTGTTTCCCAAAAGTTTTGGCTGGAATGCAGGTCCCATAAGGCAGCCCCCAGGGTGTGTCAGACGTCATCGAGAACCACGTGACTTCAGGGCGGCTGGACTAGGGGGACAGAGAGCTATGTTTTTCTACAACTCAATTTTGCTGAAGGATGGTGTGCCCTCCCATCCTCTGGAACTCCCAGGAAGCTTCTGCTGTGCGTGGCAGCAATTCAGCGTCCACTTGGTAAAAATAGCTTTTTTATTTATTGTCTGGTAAAATACTCTATCTATCAAACCATTCTGCGTTCCTCTAAAGATAAAATGGAGGTAAAACCCAAAAGGAAAATTAAAGCTTTAATGCAGTCTTGCAGACTTCTGCTTCATTTCATTGTAAATTGAGTGCGATAAAACACAGCATCGGAAGCCTGCAGGAAGCAGTTGTATCATTTTCTTTTGTGCAAGGAACTAATTCTGAAGTATAAGACTTCTCACCTAAGAGAAGTCTAACGATGGTGGATGGCTCCCGTACACTAATTACGTCTTCCTTTATATCTTTGGCTTGAACTCTAATTTGCTTACAGTTTAACGAACATCAGTTCTCACTGTGAGATATCTAAGTACCTGGGAAATTGAATACTTAGGCAGTCAAATCCGCTCACTCTCAACGCTAATCTTCAAACCCTCTGTATTCTAAACAGACTTCTAAAGGAGAGTGGCTCTTTAAAGGCTTGTGAATCACTTTTGAACAGTAACTGTACACTTAAATTAAAAGCCATGGTCTGGCAGGAGACTTGGGTTGTGCTGAAAAAATAATAATTTTTTAAAAAGGCTTTCCTGGTTTAGGTATTAGGCATGACTTGTCAGCTTCCATCACTGCCTGATGTGAAAGCTCCACATTTTATGGCTGTTTGTTTTTCTGACTTTGGTTTCAGAAAACCTGGTTTTCTGACTTTGGGTTTCCCAACAGTTGCCTCACAAAGGCTCCATTACTTTCTCCAGGTTTTCCCCTCATCTCTGAGAATTTAGAAAATGAGCAACAGTGGTGACGGAGGCGGGGGTTCCAACCTGGGCCCTGTGGCTCCTTCCAAGGTCTCCCCCTTTTAACACTTTACTCCTGGAGGAGGGATGCTGTGGTTACTGTGATGGCAGATGATCTCAATTTATAAAATTACAGCTCAGTGATCATGGGTTTCACTTTACTATGACCTCTCAGGCTTCAGCATTTGAGATGAAGGACCATTCAGTGAGTGACCTGGAGGGCTAAATATAGATTCTGATTGGGCAGGTCTGGGATGGACTAAGATTTTCTGCATTACTGAGGAGCTCTCCTGGGAGGCTGTTGCTGGTCCAAGACCACACCTTGAGTCCCTTCACCTGGATTGTCTGATTTCCTGTTCATTGCAACCTATCAGACAGATGCTCTTTCAAGATGGGGCCATTGAGATGCAGGGAGATTGACTCGCACGCTTGAGGTCCCCTGGCTGACAGCAGGGCCTGCATTTGATTTACCTCAGTCCGACTCTGCAGCCTGAACACAAACTGCTGTACATCCTTCTTCCCTTTTTCAGGAGGTGCTCTTGTGAAAAGGAAGATATGAAATGAATTTGGTACATTGATCTAAATCGAGAGAATTCTGCAGTGAATCCTTGTCAAAGCCAATAAACCATCTCTTGATTTATCCACATGGTCAGTCAAGGTCAGCATCCATCCAGGCATGGCTGCGTTGCCATGAGGAGATCCCAACCTCAGCAGGCACTCCTTGGGTGCCTAACATGGGCTGGCCCAGAGCTCCTGGAGAGGCAAGAGAGGAATCACCTGACAGTGATCTCTGCTCGTGTCTCGTCACTCTTTCAGCAGCCCCCAAAGAAACCAATACTCAGAAGCGATTGTAGGCTGAAGAGGTAATTTTGCACCTCACTTAAAACTTGCAAATGGTACGATATACCTTCTAGGTATGCTTCTCCATTTTATTGAAATAACCCACTATCCTCTAACACTCAGCATTAAAGTCGAGGCCCAAAGGGAGAAGCAACAGCACGTGATGGTTAAGCATGTAGCCTCTGGAGCCGGCCTCCCTGGCCTCAAATCCTGACTTAACTAGCTGTTATGAGCTTGGGCAATTTGCATCATCTCTCTATGCCAGTGTCCTCACCTGTAAAGGAGAGATGATGATAATGCTGGCACCCACTTCATAGGCTTATTGTGAAAATTCCATGAACTAATTCATGGGAGGTGGCCTGCCATGGATAATCCCTTAAAAAATGTAAGCTGCCATTATTAACAGGGAGCTGGTATAGCCTAAGAGTATCCTCTGAAAATGCGGGTGATGTTTCTTTTTACTGCACATTTAAGGCCAAGTAGCTAATTTTACTGGTTCTTCCCAATAGGGAATAATGGGAAAAGACCTGCCACTTGGCACTCTCCAGTCTACAACATCTGGAAAGAACAGATAATAGAAATAGTCCAAAGCAGAGAGAGAGAAAAGTGTATGGGTGGATGTTAGCACTTGTATGAATTATGCTTGTTACACACTGAATCTTGGAGCTATTTAAATGAAGACCCTCTCTTTTGATTATAGCTGTGTGTACAGGCAATATTTGCTGAGCCCCATTCCTGGGCTGTCAATGCAGGACTGAAATGCAAACATACTTGTAAAGGGAAGCACACTTTTATTTCCTAAGGGCCCTGTAATCAAGTCAAAAGCTATTACTTGATCGCATAATTAACCTTAGGAATAGAAGTGTAAACAGTACAATTCATGAATTTGTTAATTGGTCTTCCTGCTACTGATATTAGCCCAAGTTGATCTGTTGTTCTCCTCTGGTGATTATCTTAAATAGGAAGTTTTCTAGTTTGGATTTCTCCAAGGTAAGCAAAGGAAAAGAGTGAAGTAAGAGCTTTTTCACAATTTGAGAATATTCTGTGGGTAAGTGGTTTTTTTTTCTTGGAGGTGGAATGACTTGAAGGAAGATACTAGATCTTACTTAGCAGATTCGGACCTCCCTCCGGATTTCCGTCCTGGGCACCGATTAGCCAGATTGCTGGTTGCTGACAAGGGAGGCCACCCCCCCCAGGCAGTGGAGACATAAAACAACCAGTAATGCTCATCAGCAGTCATGCTTCCAGGACTCCGAATCTCAGTCTAATTTAGTTCTAATTTATTTTCCCCATTGCGATGACTCCTTAGCTGAGTGGAAATAAGCAGAAACACTAGGCTGTGTGCAGGCTCAGGCCCTGAGGATGGAGGGAAGTGTGGAGCCAGGGGAGGGGGCTTTGGTGAGCGAAGCGCAGGAATCCTTCTCCTGGGAGTTTCAGAGAATTGTCACCACCAATGCAGGAGATGTGGATGCTTCCAACATGGCGCACCTGTGTGGGAGCTCAGGCTGATTTCTAGAAGCAGCAAATCAATACTTAAGAGATTCTTTCATTGGAGCACTGGTTATGAAGCAGGGTTTTTTAATTAAATTAGACCCTGGGCCTCTGATGGCTGCTTAAATTTAAAAAAAAAAAATCACTGAGGGTAGTGATACTAGGCCTGATCTGTTCACACATACTTCAGATGAGGATACAGCTTATGAATAGTCACTGATGACTTCAGAAAATTAAGAAGCTGCCCACTTCAAAAAACAGCTGATTTTAGTTGAGATGTGATGGTTAAATAGCTCTCAGAAAAGAAAAACTTGCTAATGGTCCCTCTGGTTGCTTTGAAACCTTCAGGAATCTCGCTGGGCCGGAGTCTAGATGACCAAGCAGAAAGCCACAGCGAAACATACACAAATGAATAGCCTGTGGCTCCGGGACCCACTCGCCACAAACCACCAAGTGCAGATGTGGAATGTCTGTGGTTTGAGGGCTTTTTGGCAATCTAGGATGTATTCAAAAGGATCAGGTGGCCACAGTCTGTCTGTCATTCAGATCTTAGGACTCAGCCTGGAGAGCCGAGCTGACAGCAGCAAGACCCAACAGCACCCCTCCCCCAGACCACCCAGGCTGTGGGCCTCTGAGGCTTCCGTCAGCTCTGGAGCCTTTAGAGAGAGCAGCCAGGGCGGAGGAAGAGCTCACAGGCAATGCTGATGACTGTTTTAGGCAGGTTTGGAACGTCGAGAGTAACTCAGTGACAGCACAGCCTGTCACAGAGAGGCTGGGTACCACTATGCCCCAGATTCGTTCACACGGCACGCTTCCCAGGTATGGAAAGCCTTTTGGCACCAGGAGCAGTGTGCACTCGTCCTAAGCATTCCACCTAGACCTAATACAGGCCCAGGGGAAGTTCTGCCAACTCCTTGCTTCAACTCTTCTACTGGCCTCACCCTGGTCTTTTTGAAATTTTGATCTAGAATTTCAAGGGAAAAATAGTTTCCAAAAGAGATACCCTGAACTTCACTCTACGAAAAGTTCAGAGGGGCCGGTTCAGCGGTGAAGCCATTCAGTTTGCGGGTTCAGGTGGCCCAGGGTTCACCTGCTTGGATCCCAGTGCGGACCTCCGCACTGCTTGTCAAGCCCTGTGGTGGCAGGCATCCTGACACATACAGTAGAGGGAGATGGGCACAGATGTTAGCTCATGGCCAATCTTCCTCAGATTAAAAAAAAAAGAGGACTGGCGGTGGATGTTAGCTCAGGGCTCATTTCCCTCAAAAAAAATTCAGTCATTTTCATTTTGCTGAGAAGTATTTCAAAGTAGAGAAAACGCTTAAGATACCTGGTGCGAGCTTTGGAAGTAAAACCCAATGCTCGTTAGAAGGAGATGATGGAAAACTGGTTGGGGAGAGGAGAGGAAGTTATATCCTTGGGGCTCCAGAAGTGGCTAGTCCTCTTGATTTAGGAGACGCAGGGCTATAACTCAGTTTATGCATCCACACAAGCTCAAAGCAGAACATGAAGTCAAAAGCTCTGGATCCTGCGGATTCTAGATCTTAATATAAGTTAGTTTTTACCTTGAGACTGAGGGATGGTGGCAAAAACCTTTATTAAGAACTCACGAGCCAGGAAACATTATGCCCATCACCTCTTCAGCCCTCCAGCAGCCTAATGAGGGGGGGATTATTACTGGGCCCCCTTTACAGATGAAGAAATGGGGGCAAGGAGAACCTAGGTGGTCTGCCCCCACATTGCTCCCATCCTAACCTGTGCTTTGCTGTGGAACTCCTCCAGAAGAAGCACGCCTGTTGTGTCATAAGACTAGGGAACTCATGGCTAGATCAATGCCTTGTTGGTGGGTGCTGACTGGCATGGGTAAAGATGTCATTATTTCTGAAATCTGCTGTACTGATTTTTTTTTTGCTTAAAATACATATTGCTTAATATATATATTTTAATATATATATTAATTGCCTACTTAAAAATACATAATTTTAGCAAAGTAATGCAAAAAAGTAAAGCATCAAAATGCTCACTCATCTCCTTACCCCCAACTACAAAAGCAAATGTTTGTAACTCTTTTAGCTAATTCTTTTGATGTGTATCCCCTATTTTTATAATATGCTTATCCTCTTATTTCTTAGGGTTTTTTTCATTTTAGACATTAATAACTTTTAATTATGGTAGATGAGGATTTAACTCTCTTTTCCTCCACCCCATTTCCCTCCCCTCCCCCGTATACATTTTAGCAAAATCGTTAATCAATATTTACGTTTTTATGGCTCCATAAATATGGTTTACTGCAGGGCTAAATAGTGCACTATGCTTGTGTTTTTTCACATACTATTTTGAATTAATAACTGTCTTATTTTTATCTGTTGCATAGCTTTTAATATATTGAAACTTTAAAAAAAGTTTATCATCAGATGTCCTGAATATTGAGAGCTTTTTTCTCTAAATGCTCTATCATGATAGTGAGATGATTTATCATTCTCTTTTGTATTCTTGGGGCCTTTCTCCTAAGACCCACCCTGCTCACACCTCAACCGGTAGTTCTTGAGTCCAAATGCCCATCTATCATCCTAGAACTCCCTTCCCCCATCTCCTGTGTTGAAATCCCGATTTTCTGGATACCATGTTTTCCTCTTTTGTGGTTTGTTTCACTCTTTTGTTGGACCGCATTTTCCACAAGCTTCTTAAGGAAGAGTCTGTGAGAGGTCGTGTTTGGGGTCCTTCTATGTTTGGAAATGTCTTTATTCTCCCTCTTGCTTGATCAATTATTTGGCTGGGTGTACAATCCTAAATTGAAAATGATCTGCCCGTAGAATTTTGAAGACTTTGTCTTCTAGTGTCTGATGTTGCCATTGAGAAGTCTAAAATTCTGATTCTCATTCTTTTACCCTGATTTTTCTCTCAAGTTTTTAGGGGCTTCTGTTTAGCCTAGGGATTCCAAAACTTCATAATGATGAATCATAATTTGGATTTTTTACCCCTTTATTTGTTCAAAGGACACCTAGTGGGCCCTTTCAATCTAGGGGTTTTCTGTCCTTCACTTCCGTTAACTTTTCTTGTATTAGGTGTTGAATAATTTATTCTGTTATTCTTTTTTGAGACTGCTGTTAATTAGATGTTAGATGTCTCAGACTGATCCTCTTAAGTCTTTTATATTTTCTCTACTAATTTCCATCCCTTCTTTTAACTTTTGATTTCCTCAATTTTTATTTTCCATTAAAGGTTTTTCTTTTTCTTTTTATATTTCTATCACATTTTAGTTTCCATGAAGCCTTTTTAAAATTGCATCTTGTTCCTGTATTATGATATGCAGTATCTTTTCTTTTGGAGGGTACTAATTATAGTTCTTTTTCAGTTTATTTAATGGATTTTGGGGCTTAGTCTTTCAAATTGGATGTCTTTCTCAGATCTTTGGTGACTCTTGACTATCTGTTCATATTTAAGAGACAGGATTGGAAGCTGTGTGTGTGTGGTTGGGGCTCACTAAGTGAGGAGTTTCTCCTTTGATTGGATGGGGAGCCAACAGTTTCTGTGGAGGAACCCTCACCTCTCTGCCCAATGTCAGTACACGGAGACTTTTTCTCTTGGGTTATTCACGTCTCTGGGGAAGGCTCCTCTGTTACAGGCTAGACTGTTGGCATTCTGGGAGAGGGTGAGGGAGGATTGCAGACTCTAATTTAATCCCCCTTTTCATTTCTGAGCCTTGCCCCTTGCTGCCTTCTTCTGTGGCTGTGGACTCGGTGTGGATTATATCCCCTTCATGGTTCTTGTAAACAGTATGTGTGGGGGGAGTTGGGGGTTCAGAAGGGTGGTCCCCTGGCTGCAAGGAGGTAGGAAGGGAGGTGCGCTCCACCACTCCACGTGCTCTTTCAATCAGGCCCCCAGTTCTCAGCCCCACATCTTGCCCTTGCCTTCCACAAAAAAGGCCTTAGCTCACTTCCCATTTGTATCCCCCTCTTCCTGGGCCCTAATTTAGATTGCAGGTTCTCTACCTACTCATCTAGAGACCACTTCTGCATCTGCTTTCCTTCATCCAAAGTTGTTGAAATCTTTTGTCTACTTGATTCTCTTCTCCTGTTCTCCTTTTAGGGTTATGCCTTTTTAATTTCTCTACTATTATTTAAGTAGGTCTTTGGAGAGAAAATTTGTTATTTTAAACTGGATTGAATACTACTGTCTAACAGGGGAGACTGTTCTCTTAGGTTCCTGGCACATTTCAGAAGGTAGTATGGGCCTTGTGTCCTAGAAGTCTGAAAGATCTACTCTTCCAGATTAAGCTTGAAATGATGGCCTGAAACACAGTCACCGGTATCTTTGTTGTTAGTGGTAGTGATAATACTAAAGGTGGCTCCCGTTCATTGAGTACATGACTAGCCAGGCACTGTACCACATGTCATGTTAGCTCATGTAACATTCACAACAGTTACTTTCTCTTTTACAGATGATGAAAGAGGTTCAGAAAGATTAAAAAAATCTTCCAGAGTCACACAAGTGGCTGAGATGAAATTTGAACAAAACTGTCTTTATCATTCATAATAATAATAATAATAATGGCTGCTAACATTTACTGAGGATTTACTATATATCAATCTAACTTCTACACGGCCCTCCTTTCCTCACGACTGTAATAGAGGGCAAAAGCTGTTCCTCATTGGTTTGCTTGTCCTTGGGATACAAGTACATCAATGGTGATTTTTTTTAAAAAAATGTCTTATATACTTAAAGTATCCATCTTTTGTAGAAATAGCATATATTTTCCCTGAATGATCTGGAAACAACCTTTCATTTAATAATATACTACTTTACCCACTTTTCCTCTATTCTCATCACGATGTGAATCTCTTACAAATCCTTTCTTCTTAGGCAGCTCACTCTCTTTTGACTCTGCAATTTGAAAAAGTGAGAGGGGATTCATCACAGCCAAACCACGCCAGGAATGAACCTACTACACACTTGCTCTTGAGGCCTCCCTAGTTGAAATCCAGGACCTGCCGGCTTCTGTGGCTTTGTGTCAGCCCCCAGGTTGACACGTTGGGATTAAGAGCTACATCATTTTCTGGTATCACCAACGACATACTCCATGTTCCCATATTTGCGAAGCAGTTGTGAATCAATACGCAATATAGTGGTTAAGAGCTTGGGCTCTGGAACCACAATGTCCAAGTTTGAATCCCAGTTTCTCCAACATTTTTTTCTTAACTGTGTGGCCTTGATCATGTTACTTGACATCTCTACCTGTTTCCTCATCTGTAAAATGGGACTAATAATAATACATCATGGGGCAGGTGAGATTAAATGAATAAATGATTTAAAAATATCTATACCCATGCTAAGTTTTAATAACTGTACATAATAAGTGCACAATGGCAGCTAGGTACTCTATTACTGGTTATAACCACAACCCTTTAGTGAATACTTACCACATACCAGGCCCTATGCTAAGTGCTGAACATACAATGTCTCATGTAATCCCCATAACGTGACCCCATTTACAGATGAGGGGATTGAAGCTGAGAGAGGCAGAGGTGGATTTTCCTTGCAACTGATGAAGCTAAGTTCCTGAGTCCCTCGGTTAGCAGCTCTCTCTGAGAACTAGGGGTTGCTGGGAGCTGTAGTGCTCCAGGCAGGGAGGAGAAGCCAGGCTACAATCAAGCACTTCTATTAAGCAACTCTAGTAACTAAGAGACCTCAGAACAAAGGGATCTGCGTTACCAAGGCTTCAGTAATTTGCTATAATCTTTATCATTCTAAATGTTCACTTTCGGATCTAATTTTTCGGGTTTTTCTTTTCTTTAACAGGGTTCTTAAGTTTATAAGCTTCGGGTCCCCAAAACCCAGATCTGACCCTTACCAGAGGTGCATGCAGTTTTATTCTTAACCTCTGTAACTTATTGTGTCCTTGCTGGATTTACTGAGCTACTCAAACTCATTTTACAGACCATCCTTAAATGGAAAGGCTCACGGTCACAGGGGACTCCACTGGCTGATTGCATGTGGTAAGGCGTAAGGGTTTGGTAACGTCTTAATAGGCTTCATCAATACGAGTTTCAAAAGTCTTGCGAGTAACCTTCCTCTTACGGTGAGTATTGGTTTCATGTCTTGTTTATAATCTATGAACCTTGTAGAAAAAGGGTAAATTGTTAATATTTTTTTTGTGTGGTCTATTATACCCGAACCTTTGATTTGCAAGAGTGATTTCAACATAATTTTTCCTTCGCAGAGCATGACTGTTGAAGCAAAACAGAGAACAAAGATAAACAGCCTTCACAGGTTTTGCCATGATAGATTCTCCAAAGCAAAGAATGAAACATCAAAATGTCCACTCAGTGGTTCCTTGTCCTTAAGAATCCTGGGGAGCATCAGATCACCTGAAATAGAAACTCTGCTATTTTTAAACCCAATTGTAAATTGAGAAGTTGCCAGGCTTTCATCTCAGCAATGAGTCTTCGTAGGAACTGGATCTAGAATTTATTTATACTTTACACTTTTGGGAAAGGTGCATTCTGAGTCCGTTCACCTTTCCGTACTTTTCCTTTCCCTGAAGGACCTCTGAAATTACCTTTTGATATTTTTGGTCTCCTCCACCTAGAAAGAGAAGGTGGCAGAGGGACGAAGTTGGCAAGAACCTCATTCATTCGGGCATCACAAATATTAACCGAATGGATGAAACATGTTGGCTGGTGAACACCACCATGCACTGTTGGTTTGCAACTCAAATCAGTGACGAGGCACTCCCAATAAAAGGGAGCTGGGGGCAGCCACTTTGGATCTTACTTAACATCCATCTCCTGGACAGTAGAAAATGCCAAAATCAAAAACTGTGGGGGCTGGCCGAGTGTCCCAGCAGTTAAGTGCGCATGTTCCACTTCGGCAGCCCAGGGTTTGCCGGTTCGGATCCCGGGTGCGGACATGGCAGTGCTTGGCAAGCCATGCTGTGGTAGGCGTCCCAAATATAAAAAAAGTAGAGGAAGATGGGCACGGATATTAGCTCAGGGCCAGTCTTCCTGAGCAAAAAGAGGAGGATTGGCAGCAGATGTTAGCTCAGGGCTAATCTTCCTCAAAAAAAAAAAAAAATGTGCATCAACTTTTCAAATTACCATATAGTTGCTTAAAAGAGGACTCCAGGAACATTGTGTGAATACACACACAACCTCCTCTTTCGGACACAGAGGCCACTGATCTATCATGAAGACTTAGCAAGTCTCTTCCCAGCCACCACCACCTTTCCTTTATATGGCCCATTCCTTTGTGTACACGGATGGAGGCAAGAAAGGCTTCAGGGAAACGATGCTATTATGACTCACTGAGAACAAGAGCTTTACTCCCAGGTTCCAATATATTCTTGTATATGTATGTGTGTGTACATGCATATACACACACGCACACACAATCTATCTTCAAAATGCAGTGAGGCAGGGAACACTAAAACAACCTGTGTCAGGAGCATTTATTCAAAATTATTCTTCAGCAACACTAAACCACTTTTACTATCAGTAGAATTACAAATGGCTCTACGCAACAAGAGGTTCTCCTGGAATTGCTGTAAGGGACGACAAGGTTGAATTCTTTATTGGCTGAAGAATCTGATGGAATAAATGCTACAATCCTGACTGATTTTTATTGGGGGTGGGCAATGACTAAGAGAAGGAAAATGAGTAAAGCTGTATCTGAGGGAAGAAATCAGGAACAACCTAATGTGAATCTAGCCCTGCAGTGCACAGCGGCTTCTTTTTGGTTTCGATGTGGAATGGAAGGAGTTAGGGGAGTGAGCGTGGAGTGAGGCAGGCTCCTTGGAGGTGTCCTCTCTCCCCCACCTCTGTACCTTGGTTTCACAGTGCGCAAGGGGTACATCAGGGGAAAGTGTGCAGACAGCCAGGCACAGCCTGGGCGCCAGGGAGCTGCCTTTGATCCTCCCATTTCGCTTTAGGGAAGAGAAAGTCACCAAGGTCTTTTTTCTGTTGATGTAGGCTCTAATCAATTCAGAAAGAAAGGAGACTTTATAACAGACTTGCTCAAAAGATGTAAAGAATATGGCTTAAAAACAGTTAATATAAATAATTAAATGTCAATTACTTTTTGAAATTAAACAAATAGGTAGGTTGAAACATTTACTTAACCAGTTATATGCACTAGCTGTTGCAAATTAAGGAAATAGCTGTGGTTATTGAATCTCAGTAAGAGTTTCAAAGTGTCAAAATTGTAAACAATTCCAGTAAAAAAGAAAGAGTAAACTCCCCTTGCTGGATTCAACAAGTGTCTCCTGAGCACCTGCTACGGGCTTTTATGGGTTACTTTTGTGTCCTAACTTTAGCTTTAGTTTCTGGCAATGTTTGATCTTCGGGAACTTCTAACATCTAAATGTGGGGACTGCCTATATCCTGCTATGAAGACTAAAAATTCACAGTGCTCTACAGTGGTGAATCTCTTCATTGAGGAGGCCACAAAGCAGGGCTCCCTTCGTCACCTTTCTTTTGTAATGATACTTTAATTCCTTTAGATTGAAGTTAACATTTTCCCTTTCAGGAACAGATCCACCATAAAAAAGATTATTCATTTACTCATAAAATAATATTTAATGAACACCTAAGTAAATACAAAATCCCTGTTAGGTGCTCCAGACCAGCCTATATCACAAGGTTTCTGTAAGACTCAAATGAGAAATCTAAGTGACTCCGCTTTAAAAAAAAATGTAAATTTATATATATATATATATATATATACTATTTTTATTACATACCTGAATGAGTCACAAACACATTCAATTGTTCCCAAATATAGAAGGTTACAATTATCTGGGTCAGGTTTCTCAAAGTTTTAATAGTAGCTGTTTATCGAGCCCTAAGTGCCATCATGTGCCATGTGCTTTGTAACATTTCACCTAGTTCTTATGATAACCTTAGGAGGTGGGTATGCTCTACGTACCAGAAGATGAGGCAACCCGAGGTCAAGAAGCTTCAGGAAGGTCCCCTAACTAGACAGTAACAGAGAAGAACTGCGATTTGAATTCAGGCCTATATGTCTGCAAAACCTGTGAACTCGTTCTATTCTATAATGTTCATTTCTTTTTAAAGATGACGCTTTTCTTCAATCATGTTATAGTTAAGTCACATTTATATTATGAAAGATCAAGTAGTCTCAAAGCTACCAAGTAGAACCACGACTCTTTCTTGGTGGTTCAGAGCCATCACTGTGAACACTGGCAGTGGCTCGGGCTGTGCCCTGTTTCCCCTCAGGCAGGCAGGGCCGCTCACCCCGCACTTAGCTGCCAAAAACAGTTTCTCCCTTGTATTTAACCATGTAGTTCTTCTGTCTTTGCCTTTAACCTGTCACTTCTCCCTGACGTGCTTGTGCCCGTAATGTGCTGGGGACTAATAAACCAAATAACCAAACGTACTCGCAGGCTATCTAAGGCCGTGGTTGTCAGAGCTGCGTCTGTAACTCACCTGGTGAGCTAGCTGAAATGCAGCCTCTTGGGGTCTGCTCCCAGAGGCTCTGAGTGAGCAGCTTTGGGAGGGTGAGGCCCAAGAAGTGCTGCCCTCTAAGTCAACAACACATACTTCATCACTGTGAGAAGCTCATTCTAAGCAGCATCCATTTTTATTAAATTTAGATTTTTATCTATGGCCCAGATAGTTGAGATTATTGGATATATATATATATATGGGAGGGAGAACTTGCTGTTTGAGAGGTTATATAATTTGAATTACTGAACTTCATCTTTTTCACTTGTATTATAGAATATTACATTTATCAAATAAAACAGCAACAGAAGAGCCTGAAAATACCAGAAAAATGACTTATTTTTTCCCAAACCTTGCTTTAGTCTGTCAGAATTCTAGGTTTCTTTCTTCTCAGAGGGCATGGGTTTGAATCTTGGCGCTCTACTAGTTAGCTGACTTCTGACAAATCACCTAACCAGCCAGGGCCGCAGTTTTGCCCTCATCTTATAAAATGGAGACAACAGTACCTACTTCTCACAATGCTGGGAGCTTCAGAGATAACGCATAGACAATTCCTGGTGAGTTCTCAGTACGTGGTCAAATTTTAAAAATGAACTTTTTATAGAACTTATTTATA
Source organism: Equus asinus (assembly GCF_041296235.1). Taxonomy (NCBI): domain Eukaryota; kingdom Metazoa; phylum Chordata; class Mammalia; order Perissodactyla; family Equidae; genus Equus; species Equus asinus. The sequence continues at coordinate 39,553,627 of NC_091792.1, forward strand.
GAACTTTGTAGGTATCATAAGTTCTGTTACTCTCTGAGGGACCTGGATTCCATATTTACACATCCCAGTGTAATGCAGAGATAAGCACAATGGAGTGTCCTCCTTTATAGTCTAAGGAGATAAATGAAATTTGCATTTGCGACACATTATTCTTACCTTAGCTGTATAAAACAGGCCTGGAGGTACTGATTGCTGTCACCCTACAGGGAATGCAAAGAAACCAAGACTTTGCTATTTTAAATACTAGAGACAAACCCTAAATATTTATAATGAAGTATTATTACCTCAGTGGAAGAAACAGGCATACTAACATGAAAAAACACATTTTATTGCACTTAAGTTATAAGAAAATAAAATTTCTAAGTGAATCAAACCATAGACACAATCCCTTTAAAGGTTGTTTTCCTCCATCATGTCAGGTTGTTACATAACTAAAATTAACCAACTTGAATCTGATTGTTTTAAATCAGACTATAAATAAAACAAACAAAAAATAAACAGGAGGAGGAAAAAAAGATCGCCTAGGATACAGTGTTAAACCACTTTCACAGTTCAGCTTGAGTTGTGGCTCTTGGAGAATGAGGCAGCCATCGACTCTCATTCATCTCGTTCGTTTGCGTGTGACGCCTTTACTACAAAAACTGAGTCGTTTCTGCTTTGTCAGTTACTCAGAGCAATAAAACTGTAACAGTTGTTTTCCCAAATACTGTAAAACACTAAGACTGACCAGCAACTTTATTTTAATTTTGTGTTTTATATATTTTTAAAATATTTTGTCAGTTTTATTATGTACTTTCATCCATTCACCACAGCCCTCAAAAAGAAAAGTTTCTCCGCAGAACAGGCGCAATAGCTCTGTTCCAAGGAATGTGTTTTAATTTTTGCCCAGATAAAAGAAAATAAGCTTTGCACACACTCTCAATTCTTTACTTGCAGGCAAACTTCACTCTTTATTATCTGAAACTCTCCCATTCTCAGCCTCTTAGAGGCACAGATGGTTTAAGTTTCAGTGGCAAAAAGTCTTTTTTCCGTAACCAAACTAGAGCAAATTTGGAATTCAGTCTGGGACTAAAACGTCACAGCAGAAAAAAAATAAAAAAAAATAATTTGTTTTTTTCTTTCTTTCATTTAGCAGCATAAATAAGTTTGGCCACTGGGAGTACAGTACAGGGGTGGGACAACAATCCCATATTTGAAGACCTACTTCTAGCACCAGCATCAAGAATTAAATCCATCTCAGGACTCACAGAACCCAGGACAACTTGCCACCTTTGAGCAACATATGCACTGAAGAGTGTATGTGGAAGCGACAGTAAATAGATTAACAGAGGCTAATACTGTGATTGATTGACATTGGCAATGGTTGGCAAAAAAAAAAAAAAAAAAGCTTTTCATGATAACTGTACAAAAACAATTCACAGTAATTTTTCTTTTTAGCTTTTCCACTCCAGAAAAAATGACTTTTTGTTGCAGATGCTCTCTAATTAGAAAGTCAACCAGTACTTGTTTTGATGTTATTGCAGCTCCTTTCTAGGTCTCAGTGGTAAAAGAACAGGGTAGCGGAATCTGTAACGATGTTTCAGCATTAACACTGTCCAATGACCACTGGAGAAGAAAATAAAGAAATAATTGCACCTGGTTTGATTTAGAAAGTCTCATTTTGCAAAGCTGCCCTCAGTCAAAAGTGAAGCCTTTTATGTGATGAGACAGCGGACGCCTCTCTTGTCAGTTACGGTTTGTCATCTCTTCCTCTTTTCCTTCTTAGTCTGTAGGTCTTTTCACTCTGTTGCCCCAAGCCAACATCCTGCACCACTGAGAACAAGGGATTTTTTTCTTTTTTCTTTTCTTTTTTCTTTTTTTCTTTTTTTTCTTTTTTTGCAGGGGGAAGGGCAGGGAGTATATCGTCTACACATTTGGACAAAATTCATCTTTTCTGCTCTTCACTTCATGTCCACATCAAAGTCCAGCACCAGCAGCTTGGTTTCTTCAGTCCCATTCCGACTCCCAACCGCACACACCAGCTTTGTGTTTGAGGCTCTGATCCGCCACACAACTCCCCCACTCCCCCCACTTTCCAATGTGACTAGGTTTCGAATAAATTCACCCGTTTTCAAGTCCCATAGTTTAACAGTTCCATCATCTGAACTGGTAATTACAAAGTTCTTGTTGAACTGTAAACAGGTCACAGCGCTCTGATGCTTGTTGGGACCTAGGCAAAACCAGAGGAACTTAATTACTGGTTGGAAATCATGGCAAAGGGTTAGTTACGTTGTAATTTGCAGACTTCTACGTTAGAGCATATGATAAATGAAATACTTAAAATGCTGCATATTTAGAAACTGTGTTCTGAGTATTTTAGGATCAGTGGGGATGTAAGAAAATCGGGTAGGTATTTGTAACCAAAATGTTAATTTTCAAGAGTTCTGTCCCAGCAAGCGTGGTTAGCTACCAGGCACACATTTTTTCTGGCTGTGTGAATGAGAGCTTCTCTTGGTGATGATGTAGATAGATAGTCCAGCTTCTGCTGATGGACAAACGAGCATAAGAGATCGACTACCCTACCACTTTGAACCGACCAGTAGAAGGCAAAAGCTGAGTGGACACTATTTCAACACTCCGAGGAAGAGACAAAACCAATGAGTAATTAGCTGCAATACAGCCCACCAGATAGCCTCACTGAAAAAAACACTTTCTAAGGGCCATGACCAATAAAAAGAAGCTAATCATAACGTAAGAAGCTAACAGAGTTGTGCCTCATTTAATATTAGTGGCTTTCACACGTGTCTTTTTCTATGTTGGTGGGCACTATTATTCCTTCCCATCCTGGTTAAGCAGATGGTTAAGGGTCTAAGTTGAGGCCAAAGCAATTTTCTATCAGATTCTGGATTTTTTTCAGTAAGGTAGCTCTTTAATTTAAAATTAGACTACAAATTCAAAATAAAATGATGTCTCAAAAAAATAAAATGAGTGAGTCCTGTGATATGGCCAAGATCTTTCTTCATATTGTTCTTTAAGGTTAGGTAGAGTTAACTGTACAGGAAGTGATTAAGTAATTTTATATTAGAAACACCATTTCAAACACTTTCTCAAGGGTAGCCTAGTTCTGTCAAGTCAGAGTAGAAATGCTCATAAACTTATCCAAAATAAGCATTTTCATTTTGTATGAGGTTAATTCCTTTTGTGATACAAAAGCTCCCTATTTCTCCTCTAACAATTTCATTTTTAATGAACACAACGAAAGGTGGGTTGCCAATACCTACCTTGCAATGTTTGTAAACATTGTCCTGTTTTGATATCCCAGATTTTAACTGTAGAATCTGCATTCCCAGAGACAAGAATATTGTCTTTGAGTTCCATTCCACTTGTTAACGACTGGTGTCCTGTTAACGTGTGAATGCAATTCCCTGTCTCCACATCCCAAACTCGGATTGATGTATCAAGAGATCCACTCACCACATGGATGCCATCAAACTACAATAGACACAGTTTATTAGACTAGAAGTGTAGACGTCCTTGATATTATTTATTGGCCTTAATCCTAATGGGGGAGAAGAGTAGAGCATGGGAAATGGGTAATGCCAAGACTAAAATGAGGTACTAGGATAAAGCACATGTAATCAAGCAACTCTACAGTGCATGTTCTCAGAAGTTTCTATCAGAAATGCTAATTTTCTGTGGCCAGTGGCTTCAACTAGATGCAAAAACAAGTAAAAAGAAAATAAACATCTAAAATGGATATACTATTTTCAGATCATCAGGCCATACTTAGTAGCTACATATCATGGATGATTCAATAAGGATTGTCATTTGAGTTTTACTTCCCAATAGGAAGTTGAGACTATTAACAGAGCTTGTGACAAAGGGCCCCATGCTTATCAACAACTACGGCATGAAAAGGGCTAGAGTTAACTTTCATGATATTTAAAAGTAAGTCCCATTAAAAACCATATATAAGATAAAAATTTCATTTACAAGAACTTAAGGCTAATGAGTAAATATGTCAACAGGTAATTCTATCTGGGATTAGAAGAGTGGGCATTTTTGATAATGAAAGCTAACTACAGAGCACCTCTTCTTCAGCTTCCCAGCTGTACCAAAAGTCAATAAAGAGCAATTCCCAGAAGATCTATAATAATGTTGCTACCCCTCTTCTCCATCTAATGGTTTATTTAAATGAGAATATTATATTCATTAAGGTTCTGAGCATATCACAAAATATAAAAACAACTGCAGCCAATTCCCTCCTCCAAATTCATAACTTTCTCTAAGTTAACAGACATCTTTATTATATATCAACATTTCATGACATAGACAGTATTCCATCAATTAAGAAACAAAAACCCCCAAAACAGAACCGTCAGCACTGGGATGATGAATGAAGTTGCTGATCACTAATGGGCAGTAACTGGTAAACATAAGTAATAGGAAATATTTTCAAATTGGAAATGCTATTTTTCAGAAAATGAAACAACATTCCTTTTCTAAACTTGCTATTAATGTAGTTATTTATCTCAAAATACAGCAATCTATTCAAGGATCTCAGGTTCAAAATGTAAACAACAACAAAAAATCAGTTGAGTCAAATTTACTTCTTTATGACTACATATCAGTAGGCCTGGAATGGTAAAGCAGCTTTACGCAGAAAGGCTCCACTTCCACTTTGAATGGGGATGGAATCACAATTACATGGTCTGTCAACTTTCAGCTATCAAGGCAAAGGGGCAGCTTTTGGCCAAATTAATCCTTTGCTAAGGAGTTTATTAAAATCCGGGTTATTCTCCTATGAGACTATCTACCCATTAATTAATATAGCAAATCTTAGGGCTCTGAAGTCTCAGGTTCCAAGACAAATATTTGTATTTTAGATGGAAAATGGATCCCAGAAAAATTGAAACCAATCATTTAAATAATTTAAAAATTTATGCTTTCTTCATGCCAATTTTAAAGTATATGTAAACAGTAGGATAATTTGATTCGCCTTTTCTGGACTGTATGGGATCAGCAATTGGACAATGATTATCTGACTAAAACAATTTTATGATTCATCAGTAGAGCATCTAAGGGATAGGCAGATACGATCTCTTACCTGTAATGAATAGACTCTATTAGTATGCCCCTGCAACGTGTGTAGACAGGTCTCAGTCTCTGGATCCCACACCTTCACCATAAAATCATATGCTCCACTAACAACCCTCCTGCCATCATATTGAACACAGCGGACCGCTGCTACGTGACCCATCAAAACATGTAAACACTGGCCTGTCTCAATATCCCAAACCCTAAGAGTGGCATCTCGAGAACCGCTAACAACTCTGTAGGGGGGAAAACAGAAAAAAAATGTATCAGAATGTTTAATAACATGAAAAAACATAAAGTCAGTGCTTATTAAACTTATTTTTTTATTTTCTTAAGCAGGAACGCCTGTTTTCAAAAGAAATCCTATGTAATACCTTGATATTGATAGAAATATACAAAAGCTGAGTTACTGGGATTGGGATGGGAAGTTGGGAAGCCTAGAATTCTGCCTGTATAGTTAGTTCCCTCACCTATGAGGGATTGAGTAGCACCTTGTGGTTCTGTGGAACAGTTTGAAAACTACTGTGTTGTATTTAAAGCAGCAGCAGCAGCAGCCAGCTCTAAATACATACAATAAGATCTTGCTTTTAGAAATAAAGTGCTAATGTGAACAATATGTACAAAATGTTAATTGGGAAACTCAGGGTAGCAGTATTTTGCAAATTTTAAATTTTCTTCTTTATTCTTTCTGGGATTTCACAAAATTTTAATTATGAACATGTATTCCCTTTGCGATTAGGAAAAAATTCAATAAAGGTTATTCAACAAAACAAATTAGAATTTGGAATTTAAACAGCCAAAGATAGGTACTTTATACCATATATTCTGGTAAAATTAACCAGTTGAAGACATGTCCTCAAAAAAAGGCTGCATATGTTTATATTTAAAAACATTCAATAGGCTTTGGGGGCATTAAGATATACAGATTTTAGAAGATACACATGTAGAGGCAACAGAAAACCCTTAAAAATTTGGCTCAATATTATTAAAATTATACTTTTCTAAAGACAAGAGTGATACAAATACTGTACTGCAATCACTGGATCACAAAGAAGAGTAGAAAACTCAGGTATCTTTATGTCATTCCTAAGAGATAAAGAAAGGCCACAGTTTCCACATTTGGAAGAGTAGAAAATGGAAGCACTGAGAGATTTAAATCAGAACATAAGGGAAACTGAAATGCAAGGTCTCTTGATGCCAATCCCCCAAATTTTAATAGTAGGACACAGTGTTCAAAGTAGATTCAAATTACAGATGAAAAGGTACTTTTCTTCCCATATTGCAAATCTAGTGTGCTATCTGCTTAATGTAATGGCTCTTAATAAAGAAGATGCTTTGGACAGAATTAAAGGTAAAGACTAGAGTGGATTCACTGTAAGGACCCTTCAAAGAGACTTTTTTTGGACAAATTAAGTAGAAATCACATTTGTTTAACAGGGGTACCATGAAGACATGCCAAGAGAAGACGGAAAGGACTTTGACAGGAGGGCTTTGTAAGGAGCACATAAAAGCAACAGCAAAGTCAGAGAAGAAAAAGGCAAGTAGTCTGGTTTGGCTGAAACCGTTTTGAAAACTGGATTGAGGATTTCTTCCTTAATTCAGTAAGCAACAGAAGGCTCCCAAAGGGCAGCGATGCTATCATAATTAAAAGAGTATTCTCTGTCAGCTGGGCAAAAGCTGAGAAGACCAAGTTTGAAAGCTATGTCAATAGTTCAGATGATAGGTAACAAGAGAAACAATTAAAACCCACAGGGCTGGCCCAGTGGTGCAGAGGTTAGGATCGCATGTTCTGCTCCTCAGTGGCCCAGGGTTCGGATCCCAGTTGCGGACATGGCACCACTTGGCAAGCCATGCTGTGGCAGGCGTCCCACGTATAAAGCAGAAGAAGATGGGCATGGATGTTAGCTCAGGGCCATTCTTCCTCAGCAAAAAGAGGAAGGATTGGCAGTAGTTAGCTCAGGGCTAATCTTCCTTGGAAAAAAAAAAATACCCCACAGGCTTCAGCTTTTGCCTAGATATAGGGGATACGATGTAGTGGGGGTAGGGTGGTAAATAAAGACTCAGAGGCATGAAGCCTGAATAACTGAATTTGTCCCACTAGCAGAAATATGAATATCAACAAAAAGAGAAAATAATTTTTTTGAATATGATGACTCATCAAAGATGTAGAACAATAAAGTAAGGTGTCATTCAAGACTAGAGAGTAAAGAGTTTCAAGGAGGAAGCCAACAACACTATTAAATGAGGAAGGAAATTTAAAGACAACCTCCCAATTTTAAGCCGATACACCACTGTTTTCCTAGTATAGAAACATCTAAGAAGTCTAATAATTATAGTCTAATTGAAGAGCACATTATCACTCTCTCTCTACTATACACAATAAGTATTATACAAGCTGAATTCTACACAAAAGGCCCCAAATTCACAAGTAACAGAGGATAATTTCCAACCACTACAGGATATTCCCTTACCTTTTTTCATGGAGATGCATACAACGTACAGTGGAAGTATGCCCATATAAGGTATGTATACATTCTCCAGTCTCTGCATTCCATACTTTGAGAGTCCGATCTGTAGATCCACTAATGATGATGTTGTCTCTCATCTGTGATGACCATACTCCACCTGTGTGTCCCACTAATGTCCTCAGACACTAGAAAAACACTTAAGATGATTACTTTTGGGTAGAAAGGAAAATGATTTAAATAGCATTTAAGTAGCTCATTAAAATTTGGAGTAAAGTTATTTACTCAACTTGATTGTTTGGTGTATCAGAAAATAATCTTTCACATCAATATAACATAATCCTATCAATATTTATTGCTTTGTTTATTCAGTAGCATTACATACTATAGACATACACACAATTTAGGAACAGTATGTAGAAAGTAAACATTTCTCATGAAAGTATGACAGCTCCAGCCTGGCCTCTTTGATGAAAAAATACTAAAATTGCAACTTGGTTTCTTCCATGGGAATGGATTCAATGAAAGAATGCCAACAGTGTTGGGTGTGGCTACATACCACATCTCATCTGAATCTGCCCCAAGGCAGTAGTTAGGAGCCAGGCAAGGTACTTCTAGACAAGTAAAGACAGACATTAAAACCCTGAAATAAATCCAAAACTAATATTACACTATGGAAATATTAAGCTGCTTTTAAAAATTTTAATATCTGACTTGGAATATTTAGAAGATTCTTGCCCAAGAATCAACATGCTATAAGACATCTTAAAAGACATAAGATATTTTCCCTCATACTTTCCTCTATTAGTTTTTAGATCAATTACTTAATTTATAAAAATATTCTCCATTGGACAGATATAAAATAAGCATTCACTAGAGAAACTTTAAAGTATAATACTGCATGCAGTGGAACTGATTCTTGGACTGCTTTCTTCCAATTCCTATTAAATGCCTAGTCTGCTTAAATTCCATCTCACAAGGCTTGAGATAAGTCTAAATTAACACGATTTATTTAACTTCTAAATTATAGGTGGGTTATCAACAAAGTGGTTTCACAAGGTAAAATAAATATCCCTGAATCATAGTTTTGAGAAAGATTCAAACATTAAAAAGAAAGGAGATATAACTTAGATGGTTAAGTGGGAAAATTAAGCCAAGAAAAAGATAAAGCAATCTTAAAATAGCTAAGTCACAAAGATAGATGAACTATTTAAATGAAGAAGAAACCAATGACGTCCCTCTCATGAGAAACATAATCTTCATTGCAAGGGAAAAGCTAAATTAGAAGCTCTGGTATTTGCTATTGAAATAAGCTCGGGGCAAAAAGGAATCCTTGTTTTCCTTTCACTGGCCGATCCTTGCAAAGACACACACAAAATGGCGACTTTGTGAAGTAGAGAAAGAAGTAAACTTACTTTTCCTGTGACTGCTGACCAAACTTTTAAAGTGTTGTCATCAGAACCACTAACTATTCGGTTACCACAAAACTGTAAGCATGTGATCACATGATCATCATGTCCTTTCAGCACCTACAAGATAGATAAATAGATTAGAAATATGTTATTAAATTACGTTTTTTAAAATACTGGTAAAAAGAAAAATGAAGTCATAAATAGGAACAGTAATCTGTAGCCTATTTATAAAATTAAAATTTATATATAATGTGAAGCATCATCCTTTCTGGCTGATGAATAAGTATTAAACATTTTATAATTATCTATTTTATCTGTTTACACCAAAAGAACATGCATCTAAGTTTTGCCTATTTCTTTTTTTTGCTGAGGAAGATTCACCCTGAGTTAACAACTGTTGCCAGTTTTCCTCTATTTTGTATGTGGGCCACCACCACAGCAGGGTCACTGAGTGATGTAGGTCCATGCCCAGGAAATGAACCCAGGCTGCCAAAGTGGAGTACACCAAACCTAACCACTAGACCACCGGGGCTGGCCCTAAGTTTTGCAATTTTGACCCACACAACAAAAGCACCTACTAACTAGAAAGATAAGAGTAACAATAATTACCAACTTTTTCAACTTAAAACCAAAAAAGCCTGCCATAATGTATACATATTAATACAACAGTGTCTCCCCAAATTGCTTTTTTCCAGTTGTAAAGACATATGTAAGAATTTCAAGGATTTTTGCCAATCTTTATATACTTGAAATGTTATAAGACAGAAAACCAAAATTATGCTTAAATTTACAAAAATAAAACACACACAAGTCAACAAAAAATAAACAAAATAAATAAAACATGGACACTTCTCAAAAATTCATGTTTGAACTATGTGGTCAGAGAGGGAGCAAATTCCTAAGTAGAATGTCTATGACACAAAATTCAACAGGATAGCCAGAAATTTTCATTTACATAAGATAGAACAACACGCAATTCAACTCATCTTTTATTCAAGTGAAATTAGTTGTCAGACTAGAGAAATTAGCAATACAGTCATGTGCTGCTTAACAACAGGATGGATTCTAAGAAATGTATCATTTGGCGACTGCGTTGTCGTGCGAATATCATAGAGTACACTTACACAAGCCTAGATAGTATAGCCTACTACACACCTAGGCTATATGGTACTAATCTTATGGAACCACCACCGTCATATATGTGGTCTGTCATTGACTGAAATGTCATTATGTGGCGCATGACTGTAAAGGAATATTGTCAGTTACACTTTTAGTTATTTTAATATATACTGTTTTCTTTCTACAGGAGATAGGTGTCAAGTTATACTGGTTGCCAAGAAGTGAAAGAGTACATTAGGTATTAACGCTGATTAATGGTTTCTGTTACATTGTCCAAGAGTTCAGTTACCTTAGGAGATTTGAGTTCTCCTCGCCTCCAGTTAGTATCAATTCTGTGCTGTCTGATGTATGCACTTTTCCATGGACTGTGTATGAAACCTGGTTTTATTACTTTTCTTCTTTTGATGTGCAATGGTTCATCAATACCTAAAGTTTTAAAGAGTTAAAGAGTATAACTGCCTTCACCAATAACAATTACACATTTTATAATGTACCTCATTTTTCCATATGCTCAAAATCACCAAAATGCATGACACTGTCCAATTTCTAATGCTGTTGCTACAAAACAATAATGTAAAGTTTGCATTCTGTATGGTATGTTTTCAGATCGACTATTTCATTTCTTTCTCAAAATGATTCTGTGAAGTGTTGGTGGGGACATGCAGAAACTGGAACTCATGTGGAATGCGTGTGGGAATATAAAATGGCGTAGCTACTGTGGAAAATAGTATGGTGGTCCCTCCAAAAAATTAAAACAGAATTATGATATGATCCAGCAATTCCACTTCTGGGACACCCAGAAGAATTGAAAGCAGAGATTTGAACAGATATTTGTAACCCACATTCATAGCAGCATTATTTCTAATAGCCAAAAGGTGGAAGCAACCTAAATGTCCATCAATGGATGAATGGATAAACAAAATCTGATATGTACATACAATGGAATAATATTAAGCCTTAATGAAGACAAAATTCTGACACACGCTAAGCGGAAGCCTTGAAGACATTATGCTAAGTGAAATAAGCCAGTCACAAAAAGACAAACACTGTATGATTCCACTTTTATGAGAGACCTAGAATAGTCAAATTCATAGAGAAAACAGAATGGTAGTTGCCAGGGGCTGCAGGGAGGAGGAATAGGGAGTTATTGTTAAATGGGTATAGAGTTGCAGCTGGGGAAGATAAAAAAGTTGTGGAGATGGATGGTGGTGACGGGTTCACAACAATGTGAATGTAAATAATGCAACTGAACTTTACACTTAAAAATAGTTAAAATGATAAATTCTATGTTATGTATATGTTACCACAATTTTTAAAAAAGTCATTAAACTAATGCTTCTCTGAGAGAACATAAGGCAGGGATGATTAATCACACTTTATGTGGACAGACACTTGAGAAGAGAAGGTTTCATTGACTAGTCCAGGCCACAGACGAGGTAGAGGCAGGATTAGAAACCAAGTATCCTGGATCTTCACCTCGAAGTTTCACTAACCACCAGTGTTCCCTATTCAACTATGACCTCCATGAAGGGCAAGATAACCTATGGAGTATCTGTCTCATGCTCCATGATTCTTTCTCAAAAATTTTGCTTGTCAGAGGCAAATAATATTTTTACCTATTTTCAAAAAATATTATTTTCCTAGATGCCGGCTGGAAAAAAAATATCCTTTCTTAAATTAATATGCATGATACCTACTCCTCAACTAAGAAAGGGGATTTTTTTTTTTTAACAGGTTTTAAGAACATAAGCTCCATGATGGGAAGAAAATGCAAGTTCACTATTATGTCTCCAGAATTTAAGAATGTTCAGCTCATAGGAGGTGTTTCACAAATATCTGCAGAAGAAATGAATAGAATATGGAATAGTTGAGTATTTTATTGCTAATAAAATTTTTGGGTTTCCTTTGAGTTTCCTCATCTTGACTTTTCCATTGTTTACTAATTCTGCTAGAGATTGGGAAGCAAATCGGATATATTTGCTATTAGTTACAGTACTCATTAAAGGAGTCAGCTGCAAGATTTGGTTCATTTGAATGTGTGGAATAACCTGTGGGCTTTACATAAGTAGGTGAATGTAAATGAAGACTCATTCTTGATTCTCTGATAGGCTGTCAAAATTTTCTTTTCATTTATTTACCACTTTATTCTACTTACACATAAAACTAATTACTTTCATGTTTTCAGAATCACTTTGCTTTTTCAAAGTACAAACATTTTCTCTATGTGATTTTGAACCTTACCCTCTTCTTTGCATTTCTCTCTCCAGAGAAGGTTATCTTCAGCCAAAATTCTCCAGTAGCGACATGTCTGAGCCGCTTGTAGCAGGTCTTTGGGTTCCAGGAATGAAAGCACATAAAGCGCCAGCTATAAAAAGGAAAAGTATAGTATACCCATATTTAAAAAAACTTTTGATAAAAACAATGTTAATTATTCTCTATAGGATAAAGTACTTATAGATGTTATTTAATTCTACATTCTAATTTCTAAAATTATGAAAGGCAGCACATTCTAATATTCAGTCTTAACAAATATATACCAGATTTTAAAAACCCAAACACTCCATTGGTTTTTATGAACCTTAGTCCACTAACTCCTCACCTCTTCTGCCTCTGCTCTTGCCTTTCCTCTGTGAGCCTCAATTCAATATTCTACTATTTATTTATTAGTTGTTTAAATTTGTCTTTTTCTCTCCCCACTACAATGTAAATTCACTGAAGACAGGACTTAAGAGAAAAAATTAGATTTCTATATATTCTGTGTGGTATGATTTCAGATCACTCCTGATAGAGGTAATTAATAGTGCTTTATCACATCAAAGCGTTTATTATCACAATGATGAACCTTTCCAAATTTACATTCTTTACTTTAAATGACAAAAGGGGACAATTATTAAACCACTCCATAGACATAGAAAGTAACTGGGTTCTAATTCCTTTACATTGCTTATGGGGCTTCTCTTGACGGGCCAGACAGTTGTATATTTGAGTTAGCTCTTTGGTATACCGTTGATTTTAAAATTTTGTTTCCAGAATGTGCAAATCATCAATTATTTTTTCAGTGTGTAAAATCAATTCAAATAAATAAGAGGAAAGAGAAGAAAAAGGGGAATGATAGCTTCTGAGTATGCTTACTCAATTAGCCTCACAAATCACATAAACATTTAAATTATGATATTAGGACAAAAATGATCTAAACAGGGCAATAAAGTTTAGTTTTCATATAAATTAAATTACAAGGATTAAAACAAACTATCACTTAAAGGGTCAAGGTTCATATGGGGATAAAAGCATAATTTCAATTACTTTTTGATGCTAAACAGGAATTACATGATATAAATTATGCTTTTCCAATGACTTTATATAGAGAGAGTTCATTATTACTCTCATATTTAAGAGAACATTCTATATAGAAAGTTCTTTAACCAGTCAGTATTCAATTTAACACTACTATTGACAAATGACAGTCAAAATCTTTTTGTGGAATAATTATTTTTGGTCTATCAGAGAAGACCATTCAGTATCACATATAGAAACTGAGTCATTTAAAATAAAAAGGCATAAGTATATTCACTAATCTATGTATATGCATCTCCATACATACAGATATATAAATATACACATACATATGTATCTCAACATTGTATTTTTTTTAATGGATACTCCATAAGCCGCTTAATTTTAAAATTATCAATTAATCAAAACCTGGGCAAGGTTGCTTAGTGTCAGTTTAACAGTAATGTGATAATAACATATTATTAATCTTCTATGTGAAATTGATATTTAGCACAGAAATTATTAGGCACAAAGTTGTGTTTGTGGAAGAGATGCTATTTAATGCCCAAGATATTTAGAATAGTCATATGAAAAAGTCTATTCTTTACTTTAGTGATCCAGCTAAAGTAGAAATCTAGTAATCTACAGAAACACTAAATGGATCTTAAAGGCTAGAAAACAAATCCAGAGCAGCTTAGATTTCAAAAGTACATCCCAAAATCAACAGGTAAAATTTCCTTCATTACTGCTGATTAGGAGATCTAGCCTAGTGTCTGCTTGCTTTAGACAAATGTAAAGAAACACTCAGGTGCCAAAGAAAGTTGAAGTACTAACTCCACAGGTAACTGGCACACTTTCCTTTAAAATAGCAAAGGCCCTAAGTCAACCATGGACTTCAACTTATTAACTGTTTGTCTATTCCATCAGAACATCTAGGTATTACAGAAAATACACAAGGCAAAATAGAAAAAATGAAAAAGAAAATCAGAACCAGGAAAAATATAAACCAGAAAAGAAGGTTTAAACCAGGGAAAAGTAGAATACAGATATGCTGGCAACAATATCTTACGTGGTTTTTGAATTAAACTGCCAAGCAAAGAGGGAACAGCAACTAGTTACACAATTCTTAGATGTATTATGGGGAAGGATATCAGTTCTTCAAAGGAAGCAAGATTTTGTCGTGTGGGGTTCCTTACGAGGGTTAGAGAATGGACATTGTCCCAAACTACATCTCTCCAACACCACAGGAGGGGTTATAGGTTTCTTGCAGCCAAGTCAAATGGTTAGCTAATGCAATTTTCTATTAATTTGTTTTAAAGGTAAAATCTAGATTAGTAATTCTTCCTACAGACTACTTCCACCAGACGGAAGCTCTTAAGCTGAAAATCTATTTTGGATAATTACCTTTTCCTTGCCCAAACTTGTCATTTCGGTGAGAGTTGCTATTTTTTGGTTTTTTTCTATAACTTACATAAAAGATGATTATATTATACTTAAAAGGCAGCTAATATGTTCCTAGAATTGCTCTATTTCAGTGGACTGAACTAGTGAAACGAAAAAGAATAAAGAAAATGTTGACTGACCCTATGTTAAGAATTTAGGTTTCATTCTAGATCATCTACTATATCACTATGTGTTTCTTGGTATTTACTTATAAAATAAGGATAATGCTGTTTATCATAAGCCTCTCATGTGAGGCTAGTGAGATTTTTGTCAATGTATTTGAGATTAATAAACAAATGTTGGTAAAGAGTTTTGAGATCTGTTGAAAGGAATTATAAAAAAATTACAAGTCCATTTCCTGACATGAAGGTAATAATGTTTTAAATAATGAAAGTGCTTAGTCTCCAATAAGATCATGTTAGTTACTTCAAGGACTTAGATCTATACCATTATTTTTCCACATATAAAGTAAAGTACTTTTCAAAACAGGAAGCTTTTTTTCTAGTAGTTAAAAACAGGGACACAACTAGAAGGACCCACAACTAAAATATACAACTACGTACTGGGGGGACTTGGGGAGATAAAACCAGAGGAAAAAAAAAAAAAAAGATTGGCAACAGTTGTTAGGTGCCAATCTTTACCAAAAAAAACCAGGGAAGATACAGATGATATGCTGAGCCAGGGCTCACTCACTCCTTCTCCTGTCTAGCCTGACTTCTCTTCCCTCAGGCAATCTTTAAAAGAACACTTAATCCAAGAAAATTTGTATTGCATTTACCCTGTTATTGATAATTTGTGATTAATTCTTAGACTCTTAAAAATATTTTCATATTTTTCTAATTTTAAATCACATTTTTGTGTGTTAAGAAGCTACTGTGGAAATCCAAATAGAGCAAAAACAAAACAAAACACTTACCATTTTTCGAGATAAGGGGACAAACTAGAGAAAGTCTATATTTTAACAAAAATACTACCTTCTAAATATCAAGGGAAATCATGAAGAATATATCATAGGCAAATAAATTCACTTTCAGTCAAATGCTTATAAGTGCTTCCTATTATTAACGTCTTTCTGGAAGCAAAGAGAGCTTATGTCACTTTCATAAGCCAAATCTATTCAAAGGGTTCAGTTTTAGAATGAGCCAGCAAGAATAAAAAAATTTTTTCTGGGACAATGTCATTTTTAAAATCATCCTAAAGAAAAAACATTTCAGGAAAAGAGTTTTTTTTTTGCTTTGCTCTTTCCCAGAGTCATGCTTAGTTTTATACATTAAATATGATGAAACTATTTTATTCACATTCAATGTGAAATTATTACTCAGACTGTCTTTAATACCCTTAGGATATTTAGAATGGTTATCTGAAAAAAAATCAACTTTTCTTTGCAAATTTGAAATTTTAGGATCATTTGCAATGGTATATTAGTATTATATATCATCTTCTAAACTCACAAATAATTAGTAGCAAATATATAATTTGTGAAAATATAAATCATAGTAACATTGATTATTTAATGTTACATTATTTCTGTTTGCTGACAAAACGAAACTATGCAGCCTATAACATCAATAAAAGAACTACATCTAAAATATGCCTCATTTATACAGTCAAGAATGCCCATACAATCACAATCATTCTATGATAAAAAATCATAGATCTTTTATTTTATATAAAGATATAAAAACAAAAGGGCATAAATAATTTCAAGAGAAATGCTATCATAATGTAACTGTAATGGGAAATCTGTGCTTACGGATGTGTATGTGTAATGGGGGCAAGAAGGGGGATGATTAGTAGGAAAAG
Organism: Equus asinus; assembly: GCF_041296235.1. NCBI lineage: Eukaryota > Metazoa > Chordata > Mammalia > Perissodactyla > Equidae > Equus > Equus asinus. The sequence goes on from NC_091792.1 coordinate 39,570,218, forward strand.
ATATACATGTGTAATTCATTATATTTCAAAATAATTACACAACATAAGTTACAGAGAACTACAATTCAATATCATAAAAATTTGAACTACAATTCAATCATAAAACTATAGTCTCTAAGGGATTTAGGATAAAGAAACAACAAAATAAGAAACAATTACTATATTAATAAAATCAGAATTAAAAAAGAAATCTAATTCCATAATGAATATATCAAGACAAATAAACGTTGGTCTTCAAACAACTTGGGAAAAAAATCTTGGTATAGACAATCAAATTAATGAAACTCAATAGCTTATTCTCATATATGACTTATTCCAGTGGTGGGAAAAGTCATTTAGTCCATAAGTATACTTTAATCTGAAAATTAAGTGACGACAGCTTGTCATTTACAGCCCTCTTCAACACTAATTAAGAGTGTTAAACTGACAAAACTGAATACCATAATTAGCATGACAATGTTTAAAGGTGGTAGCTGTTGAGTAATGTTTTCAAATACCACCCAATGAAGAATACAACTGATAATGCTTACCTCTTTAGGGAGCAAGGAAATGAAGTCTCGTTGAAACTGGGGTTCTATCACTTGCATCATATGTTTTACTTGGGTTGGTTCACAACTATCAATAAGTTCATCTAAAGCAAGCAATTTTTCTGGTCCACTCCAGCTCTATCAAAGAGGAATTAGAAATTTTCATTATTTTAATAGATGTCTCAAATTATGAATTCATAAAGGAAAATCCACATCTACAGACAACATAAAAGGTGGCTGCTTATGCTGACATTTTCTCCAGAAGGCACTGAAGTGATAATCATTTAGCCTCATCAAGCTTACTAGCTACCTTTATTTTGTAAAAGCTTTAAAAAATGTCATGCTTTTGATAGAAAAATATTTTTGCACTACATTACAATTGTTACATGTTCATCTACCACCAAGATACTGGTTGAATTTTGGGGAAACCAAAATTTTATTCAGAAACATCAATTTCGGTTACTGTGTAAATAGGGGATTTTGACAGATGATTTTCCTTTCTCTTCATTCTTTCTAGTGGGCATCATAAAACGTGATGGTTTTAATAAGGCACTCATCTGAGAGTTAGGAGATTGGCAGCATCATTTAGAGAAAAACTAATAACTGGACACACTGCACATCTGATGAGTGTCTTCCACAAATTAAAAGGGCTTTAATTTATGTGAAAATAATTTCAGATAAAAAATAGCAAACAAAAGAAAATACTAGCTAACTTAGTAGCAAAATTCAAATATGAACAAAGACTAAAAGAGGGTAAGAAATATACTATGGAAAAACAAAAACACATACTTATACTTCAAAAGTACAAGCTCTTTTAAACCACGCTAGGGGATTATTTAAAATCTTTTTTTTTTCCACTGAGGAACACCTGCACAGAAAAGCCATGTGAATAATTTAAAATGTGAGAATTTCCCCTCACAATAATCATGTTAAACATTTAAATAACCTTGTAATACTTAAGTGAAAGAATATCCTTGAGCAGTCTGATTTAAGTACCTTTGTGAATTATTATGTCCATTTTGGAAGTGGGTGAAGAGAGAACAATAGGTGAGGTTTTGAGCTAGAAAGATCTGGATTTTGACATTCCATTTCTTGCTCAAACTAGGAACCTGGATTTTTAACATGTGAAATAGATAATAATTGAAAACTGAGATATATTGAGGATACAGGAAGACTTATTTAGAATACTTTTAAAAGTATTTCTTGAAGTACTCATCCCTTTAGAATCTACAAGGAACTTCATATCTCCTTTCCTATCATGAAGCGTAGATGATGGCAATACTGTCACATATTTCAGTAGTACTTCCATAGCACTTGTCACGTTTTCTCATTTAATGATCACAAAAATCCTCATTTTATCATCAAATAAGATGAAACACAGGCTTGTCCTTAACACATATGTTGTGTTCTTTTCTTTTACTTCTGTATATACACATATCCAGAACATTCTTCTCGAGTACTCACCTTGAATTCTTTTTGGTTAGGGTGAAGATTTATAAATAGAAGTTAAAAATACTCACATATATGTATATGTACACACACGACCAATTAAAAGCAATTAATTTGAAGTTTGATTGTTTTATTCAGTTTCCCTCATGCAGCTTCAAATCCTGGTTCAAAACTTACCTCTTTGACAAAACTTACATTGATCAATCTCCATTCATCTCTGATCATTTAGTATCAATACTGTAAACTCTGATTTACTGATTTATATTTCTCAAAGGATTTGAGGTGGGTTTTTATAATCTGTTGTTCCTCTCCATCTACAGAATAAGGATTCATGGACACGCTCATTTTGGGTGATGGATAACTATGCTGACTTGATTCAAATGCAGCTTTAATTAAGTCACTTGATAGGATAATTTTAATGTAAACTTCTTAATCTCCTTTGCATATATGAATACCTGCTTTAAAAATATTTTTGGAAGTACTTATGGTTAAATTTTGATATAAAGATAAAGATATCTTATGCAATCTTCTATAGCAAAAAGACAGTGAAAAACTTTTCAACATATTACTACTCTGTAAACCTTACATATTTATTATATTAAGTTACTATGAATATTTCTAATTTAAAGTAAGATACATGTTTAATGTTTTCTTTCAGTTAATGTACCATTACTGTTTTTTAAAAAGAAAGGAATAGAAAAATATCAATACATGGTATATAACTGCGGATAGATGGAAAAATATCTTTTTATCAAGGATGTTAGGGGATAGGGTGTAGAATGAAAAAAGCCAAAATACAAGATAAATAAATAAGTCAGATCCTAGGTAAATGTTAGGAACTATGTCAAAATTTCTGTGTATTTAAGGCAAAGTCCATGACAAAAATTATGCCTGTATAACAAAATGCTCATAAGACTCTAAATAATATTTTAATTTTGTTTCAAATAATATTTTATTTAACAAGTCAAATAAAATCAAAATTATATCTATTTAAATTATGCATACATTCAGCAGATGTTACTTTGTGACATTTTATTGAAAAGTATACCACTGACAAAGATTAGTAGCATAAGCTGTAAACTACATAGTGAATGAGACTGTTTCCACTGACTATACACAGTCAATGGTCTAATTACTTAAAATCATCTCTTATATGGTTCCAGCAAAGGTCTAGACCGTACAGGTAGCTTTCCTCTCTCCAGCCTGGATTTCTTCTCTGAACTCCAGACCTGTATGTAAAATTGCTTACTCAACATGTATTCTTGGATATGTAATAGAAATTTGGCATGTCAGTGATCTTTCTTTTCAAATATGCATGTCCATAATCCTCCCTATTTCAGCAAAATGTAACTCCATTCTATTAGTCACTCAGGCCAAAAACTCTGGAGTTATCCCTGACACCCTCACTCTCACCCAGAACCTCACAGAACCCAGCTGGTTCTGAGGCATCAATGAATTCTAAGGCCTTAAACTTCAAAATATATCCAGAATCTGACCATTATTACATTGTTCTAAGCTGCTGTTATTGTCACCTGGATTATCCCTATGACCTCTTACCCGGTCTCCCAGCTTCCAGTCTTCGCCCTCCTCGTTCCATTCTCCATAAACTAGTCAGAGTAGCACTGCTAAAAGTCACTCACTCTTCTGTTTCTAGTGGCTTCCAACTTCACTCAAAGTAAAAACCAAAGTCTAGGTTGGTCTACAAGGTTCTAATTTCCTATTCCTTTCCTTCTCATTTACTGTGCTTTAGCCACAGACACTCTTTCGTGCCTCAAACACACCAAGCATGCTCTGCTTCAGAGCCTTTTCACCTGGAACATTCTTTTCCTAGATACTCACATGGCTTGCTTCCATACTTCCTTCACTGAGACCTTCTCTGGGCAATCATTCTAAAATTGCAAACCAGTTCCAAACTCCCCAACCCCAACCCGCTCCTGACTACAACGTAATTCTAAGAAAAAGAGTTTTTTGTCTGTTTTGTTCACTACTGTATCTCAGATCCAAAGTAGGGCGTAGCACCTGACAGGTGCTCAATAAATATTTGTTGAATAAATGAATGAACTCCCAAAGAGTCAGGAAATATTGCCCCAAAGCTATCTCAAAACTGTCTCTAAAGAGTGTTTCTAGTCTTCATATTTGATGGTATCACTAGGACTTGCTTGTCTAGTCTGGTTCCAAATTTTGTATACATACATGGTTTAACAGCGAGGGAAGTATGTATTAATTTGAAAACCTTGCAGGTAATGACTGTATTAAAACAAAATAACAATAGGCACATCAGCCTTTAGTGAGGAATAGTGGAAAGAGCATTGAATTGGGGATGAGGAAATCTAACTTTTGGAGGAGACACTGCCACTAATTAGGTTACAATTTAACCTCTGCAGGACTTAGTGTCTTTATCCGCAGAAGTATTGGATAATTCTGATAATACTTGTTTACTGTTCTGAATATAGTTGTCTTGGACAAGAAAAAAGCATCTTCCTTTGGTCTTTTATGGCAAAGTTATATGGGAATATAGTGAAAGGGATAGAAAAAACATTCCAAATTCTGAAAAGATGAAGAGAAACAAAATTTAATTTTTGGACAAAATTGCAAATGTAAACTTGAAAATTCCCCATGAAAGTGGTATTTTATTTCAGGTAATTAGAGAATACAGGTAGTGGAGAAAAGCAGAAGGAGTACTGAACTGTAATCAGGGGCCCAGGTTTCACCAGTAAACTCACACTGAAAGCACATGGAAGTCGCTTAATTACTCTGAGTCTCAGAGACCCACCCCACCTGTATGACGAGGAGCTTGGTCCAGACCAGTGGTTCCCAAATGCTAGTTGAGCAGTGCAAGAAACACAGTCCTAAAACCCACCATCAAAGAGTCTGACTCAGTAGTGAAGGTGCGACCAAGGACATTTTATGTTTTAGATAAAAAACTCATCTAGTATTGATGCAGGTGATTCACAAACAAGCACTGTTTATTAGGCTGATGGATCCTCAGTTTCCCATTCAGAGTATATTTTATGACTTTGGGCAGGATTATGACTTTGGGCAGTACTGCGTCTGAATTCACGTGGTACAGAAGTAACTTCTCTAGTACCTCCAGTAGATGGTTATCTAGTCTGTTTGAAAAGTTCCAGGATCGGAGCAGTTACTTTCTCCCATTCTACATAGGTCAGCTCTAATTGTTCAGTTCAACTTACACCAAAATCTGACTCAAACAGTACAATCTAGGTTTTGTTTTCTGAAGAAACCATGAATCAGCTTGATTCTACTTTTATATAAAAGTCTTCAAAATGTTAGAAAGATTCAACATTTTCCCTTAGTCTTCTCTGGCTAAATACATGACTTTCTTCAACTCTTCCTCACACAACAGAGTTTCTTGATCATACTGTCTCAAACACAACTGCAAAGTAATACTGAACTCATCTTCTTCTGGCACTATCCTGTTTTAATATTTTATTAACTAGCAAACAAAAAAGATCTAAATAAAATAAATTAGAAAACATGTACAATTTCTAAGAGTTAGCATGAAACTTGATTAAATCCTTCAATAGGGTAGTTTTTATTCCACTTTTAATTTCAAAACACAGAAGTATTTTCTACTTTATCATTTTAAAAAATATTTTGAGTATAACAGGTATTTTCAAAGTACATTCATAGTTTTAATGCAATGCAAATATGCTTTGGTTAAAATAATCCTAAGAATGCTAAGCTAATAACATTTGTATGAAGCTAGTGTTAATAGCCCCTTTTTAGACCTGAGAAAACTGAGGCTCACAAAGGCTATTTCTTGACTGAGAGGAAACTAACATTTATTGACTCTCTATTATATTTCCAAATATAGCTCTAAGCACATTTACATGTTTTCTCCCTTTTGACAATTTTTAATGTTATATTTATTTTACAGATAATGAAAATAAAGACAAGAGTAGTTACATAATATCAATTAAATTACCCAGTTATTAAAAGACAAAGCCGGAATATGTGCTAAGGGCTTTTTCTTCTAGGCCATATGTGCTTCTCTTTATATCAGGATGCCTCTGAATATAAATTTCAACATAAGAAAATGTTAATGTTATTGGTATCTTTATCTAGTCTAAAATTTTCAAGTGAAAAACCATGTATTAACACTCAAATGTCATAAACAACAACAAAAAATGACCAATCCTCTCCCCCAAAATTAACAATCTGAAGCATCAATCTGGCTGCCAAAAAAGCATAATCAACGGCTACTGAAAATTCAAACAGTACACAAATTTTGGTTTTTTTGTTTTGTTTTTAATTTGCACTTCTACCTTGCATGGCATTCTGTTTCAATTTCCCTTTATCCAAAATGGTGTATCATTTGTTCTCATTCAATTTATAAATTGAGTACAGAGTACTTTGTCAGAATAGATGGAGCTGGACAAAAACAGTGCTGTATCACTGCCTTAGGAGCAATAGCAGAATAGTAAGGGGATAAGCTCTCTCATTTTGCTTGTTACCCAACAGAAAAATCATCATTAAATGCCCCCACAGCATATATGTAGAAATCATGCCAGTTTAATTATCCCTCAACTATACCACATAGGTCAACTCACGACTCCCCCACTTTACTATGAAATTTTCTCTCTCTACAAGTTAGGCATTAAAGCACTGTAAGCCTTTAGGTAAGTGATCCATTGCTAGTTACTTTGGCACCAGCCCTGAAAATTAAGGGCAGCGCACAACAATGAGGCCCTGGGTGTGTCAGAGACAGACGTGGTACTCAAAGGATTAAGCTCCTGATCTACTTGTCTAGTTGACTTTTTGTTGCAAGTAAATTTCTTTGCTACAGAATATTTATCGGACAAAATATATATAGTACTATACCTGCAGGGGTAATTCTACATGCTGTTCCTATCAAATGAGAACAAATTTTCTTCACCACATCTACTTCTCATGAAAAGCGATCGAATGGGCCCTTTTACAGAACAAAAGCTAGCCTAGTATTTTTCAGTTTATTGAATCTCATTAATTCTAAGAAACTGGGTTTTTGTCTTTTTTCCCCACAATTAGCATTTCTGAAATTGGGATGCATCTAATAATCTATGGTATCTCAGATTTGATGACAGACAGTATGTGGTAACGTGGACATTTCATTAAGAAAAGCATGCACGAGCTAAACAAGTAAACTTGGTACAAAGGACTACCCAAACACGCTCACTGCAAAACAAAGCACAAATGTCTCCTACTATAGATCAATATTTGAGAGAGTTCTCTTAAAATTGGGAAAAAAGCAAAATAGCTAGCAAAGAGTATTTCGGTACACTAAAACATTGGGAAAAATGGGCCCATACCACATACAAAATAAATCTCACTCTGGACTACTTTCTGATAAAAAATAAAGCTTTCCACATAAAATAAACATTTTGGAGGCTATCTACAATGATGATAAAACTATTGCTAATAGTGTAATTTTCGATCATGTTGGTATTTTCTTATAAAAATGATATGAAATCAGCTTCTGGACTACTCCAAGTGCCATGTGCTCACATTATATGCTGTGCAAGCATGACACACACGCACAGTCCCATCTTCTTGGCTTACTCAGGTGATAAAAATCTTTAAAGTATTCTTTTAGACTGTATAAATGTCTGAGTTCTATTTTCACCTCTTATTGATGGATAGATTTCTTTTTAAAAAGATGTGACAAAAAACTTAGAATTCTGAGGCATGCATAGGAAAAAATTAACTAAAATTAAAAACAAAATCATGAACCTGAGGTAAAAGAACTGGAAGGTGAGGAAATAATCCGTGGGGAAAAGTAAATTTAATCAACAAATGGCTACGAAAATGAAAAAAGAAGTTCTTTGTAATTACAGTAGTTTATAACGCTATAATAATGGTAAAATACAACTTTCATTCTTCTAACCCATAGATTCTCACCCTCAGCATCGCTGACATTTTGGTCGAGATGACTGTTTGTTATGGAGGCTGTCCTTTACACTGTTTCCACCCACTAGATGCCAGGCGTGTCCTGCATCCCAGCCCCCTCAGTTGTAACAACCAAGGGAAAACCTGCCCCCTGCCACGAACCGCTGCTATAACCTTTCAGTTAGCGACCAAAAAAGGATTATCCTAGTTTCTCTGAAATCATGTGAAGGGTACAAAACACTTCTTAAAATCCACTTAAAAGCAACATTGCTTCAAGTGAGTGTTTCAGCTACAGAAGAATAAAATTGGGACATCTATTTAATTTTTGCCCAGGTATTTGAAATATTAAGATTTACATAAACAGACATCTTAAAAATCTGAACTATCAAATAAAGTCACATAAAGTATCTTCTTCTTCAACCATTATTCCCTTAGCCTTCATAAAATACCACCAAACAAGCAGTCAGATGTAAGGAAATACATTCATTTTACATTTTAGCATAGTGGCTAATATCAGAGCTACCTTCACTTTACATAATTTACATTATTTACTATTTAGAAAGAATAATTAAGCGAGTGTTTAATCCGTACTAAATACTTGATTTATATGCATTATCTCACTAGAAGAAGAGATAAATCAATTTAATATCACTATCACAAGTTATAAAATTCATAATATTCAAGCTTTGCTTGTAGCCAATCTTCCGAGTAAACTCTGAAAGAATTTAAATGCTAGTAAAATGCAGCAATCAGAATTTGGGCTCAATAAGCCACACACAAGCACCGCACTGATGAAAAGGAGCTGCCTCAACTCTTGGAGGTTACCAGGGTAATAGTGATGGTAAGTTACCGACAGTGACTAATCAGCAGAGTCTTACATTACTCCTAAATGCTTAACTTCCAAGCAATGCAGTTTAGAAAACAGATACATTCAGCAACCCCAGAAACCCAAACATGAAGGAGAAAAGGAAGAAAGGTCTCATTATCTAAAAAGCAATAAAAAATGCAAAAGCACACTTACAGAAAATAAGCATCGGACTATCTTAATACACTTAAAAATTAAAATGAGCTCCCTTATTTTTAATAGCATTTTTTATTGAGATATACTTCACATAACATAAAATTCACCATTTAAAATGTACACTTCAGTGGTCCCAGCACACCAATCTTCCTGTTCAACTGTCACCACTATCCAATTCCAGAACACTTCTATCACCCCAAAAGAAATTTAAATTTAAATTTAACCTATTAGCAGTTAGTCCCAAGCTCCCCACCCTCCACTGCCTAGCAATCACTAATCTCCTTTCTGTCTCTATGGACTGGCCTTTTCTGGATATTCCATAAAAATATAATCACACAATATACGGCCTTTTGTGTCTGGCTTCTTTCACTTAGTATAATGTTTTCAAGGTTCATCCATGGTGTAGCATGTAACAGTTCCTTTTCACGGCTGAATAATCCCTTATTTTTTGCAGCAATTAAGTGAGGCATTTCAAGTACTGTGTTTAGACAAGTCACCTGAAACATTTTCAGCCATTCCTGGAGGCCTGTAGGTGGTTGGACAGATGTAATTCGGCGTCGTTGTTGTCCTTGGCCATTGGCTGCTCTCAGGTCTCCAAACGTTGTTGGTGTTGCTGAACATGGTACAAGCCCAGTAGTACTATAAAAAATACAAGAGTGGAAGCAAAGATAGATATTTATTAAGAATAATGAGCTCTAATTTAATAAGAATGATGATCTGGCATATTCCAAACATCAATCGAATTATTTTTATTTGCTTATTTCCAGAGAGCAAGGCTACACAAAACCTATTCTGCTATTCTTAGAGTAAGTTTCCTCCCTCCCACACAACCACCTGTTATTATCCCAGTAATGCTAATTGCAACCAAATGACAGAAAATCTCTATGGCAAAACTGCAAATTGTTGATACATACAAATAATGTTAAAATACTTCCTGAGAAGACACAGGTTCTACTTCTCTGATGACTGGTCTTCAGTGACATAATTCAATTAAAGTTTAAATTTCCTTTATAAAAAGGAGTGTGAGACTTCTGTTTTAAAAAATTCAGATGTAGAAGTAGCATGTTCAAATGTTTTGAACATTTCACTAGTCACATTATTCCTTAAGTTTGCCCCAGATGCCTTCTAAATTGTTTATAATATTTGTCTATTTCTCTCCCATTTTCTATTTTTATTTATAAAGCTTAGTCTAGACAATATTTGACAGGAACAAGCCTTGATTAGAAATGTATTTACTCAAAACAGGTTAAGTATTGAGAACTTATTATGTGCAAAATTAAATAAAAATGAGATCTAATCACTTTTATCCAATAACAAACTTTCTGACAGTTAAAACAAACAAACCTGAAATTCAGTTCTGCCACTAGTAAAATGAGGGAGTAAGTCTAGATGATCTATCTCTAAAATTGTCCAACTCTCCTAAAAATGACTACTTAATAGGAGAAAAAAAAGTTATAACTATGTTACTAATATAGTAAACTTAACTTTCTAATTTCAATATCTAATTAAATTATTTAAACTCAAGGTAAATACTGAATATTTCTATTTTAGAGACATTTAAAAAAAGGAGCAGGAAGATTCAGTTAACAAAACTACACTTGTAAAACAATCTTCAATTTATTGAGTTATGATAATAAAGTGTTCTAAATCCAAAGAACATACAAATTGTAACCTAATAGTTGAATATCAAGCTCTGATAAGTTACTTATGAAACAACTCCCCCATTCTTTTCTGTCCAGCGTATCTCATTATTTTGTTAAAAAATGTATCTCAGTCACTAGATTTTACAGAAAAATCTTCATATGTACCACATTTAAATCTTTTAACATCATACATCTAAGACAATCTCTAACAATGAACAATTAAATCTATTTTTTCTTCTATTAAATTTCAAAGGTAAGCTCTATTTTCTTCTCCAAAACGAAAAAGGATGTGCTTATAACTTAAATTTTCTAATAAAAAATGATGGAGAATCATAGTTTCATCTTATTATTAGAAAAACCTGTCAAAGAAATTTTAAAACATCAAATATATACTGACAATGTCTCCAAAAAGACAGGGAAATCAATATGCTGTTTAGTAAGATTATATGTTAAAAGGCTAAAAATAAAATTTTCACCTTTTCAGGTGCTTTCTCAAAATAAAAAGTGAGCAACTAAAGACAAATTTTACTTAAATGTGTTTTGTAGTAAAAATTCAGCATTCGTTTATAAGCCGCCTTAAAAACAACTGAACAATTTAATATGTTTGTCCTGGTATATTAATAGAAGACCAATATGCTTGACATTTTATATACATTAAAAAAAAGAGTACATTTTTAACATTAAACTCAACTTTCTCATCCAAGAAATACTTTATCAACACCAGAAGGAAAAAGCAAAAATGAAGTGAATAGTTTCACTTGTCTATCACTCAACATCCTCTCGTGGAAGTGCCAAAAGAGTGAAATTGTCAAAAGGCAAGGGGTTAAGTAAGAGGGAGGGGGACAGTTAACATGGGAAAAATCACACAAAAAGCATTTCCTGAATAACTAAAAGATAGCCTCATTTTTCTCTTCCGTTTCATCTCTGCATTCTTTTCATATAAAACTACTCTAATTTTCTATATTTCACAAAAGAGCATTTGAAAGAAATATTTTCCACAACTGAATGAAATAAAAAAAATATAAACTGTTTCCCTGAAAAAAAAAGATGTAATCTGTAACAATGTTCAATCACAAAAACTTAGGTCTGAGCAATGTTAATTTTACTGCATCTTATAGAATAAAAATAACTCTAAATCAAAATATGTAGGGAAAAAAGAAGAAATGTCACCACCATGAAATTCTTATGGCTTCTATAGCTAACTTTCACTCAGTTATTTGAAGAAGTGACAATTATACAAAAAAGACCAAAAAAAGCTCTTAAGATATTTTTTGTCATTTAAATTTTAAAACACCACATTCCAAATGACATCCAAAGGCATTTTTAATTAGCTGGGTAATAGATATTGTGCTTAAGTTAGCCTAATTAGCGTGAGAGTGGGAAAAGTTTTATACTGATGCAAAATCCAAAAATGATGGAATGGTGGAGGAAACAAGACTACAATTGTATTTAGTTGTTATGGAAACTATTCTACTGGTGTAGAAATGTATGTGTTAAAAACATAAGACCTACCAAGCAAATAAAAGGGGATTTCTAACACAGTAATTTCATAAAATAAGATTTAATTAGTAATTGTGAGGTTTATTTCACTGCTAATAAATGTATCTTCAATTTTGCATATATAAATATCCACCCCAGAACAGCTGTTGCTATAGGAACAAGATACATTTGCTCATATGTTCACATTTTAAGATAATTTACTTTTTAGAATTCCTTAAAAATTGTGATTTAAAAATTGTTGATAGGAGAACTTCTGCTTGTGTCTTACTTCAATGTATTAGTAACAAAATATAAAGCTATAATGGTAGTCATTCTTCTCCTTATTTAAAATGATATATTTCCCAATTTTCAGTCATCTCAAAATGTGTTAAACAGTCAACAGTACTAGAGACATTATAGTTCTATGAGAATAAACTGGAAGAAATGCTTTTAGAATCATCAACTCTTTAAAGAAACATGAGAATCATGAGGGAATCAATGATTATACTTCATATTACCTTGTATATTCTGAGACTTTGCATGGTTTCTTTCCCAAAGAAAAAGAGCGGACCTCAGAACCATGGTCCAACTTTCTTTTCATCTATAAGGTAAAACAAATAAGATATGTTTAAAAAAAAAAACACCTGTCCAACTATCAAATCTTAATGTTAGCATCAGTAATATTGAAAAAATTCTTAAATTTTCTTATGCCTACATTAATTAGGCATAATTAATTAATATAGAAAATATATGTTTCATAGTTTCTTCTATTAGTTCTACTTCATTTTACTCTTTACAAGACTGGAAAGGTGAATTTTTCCCCCTAATATTTTGTCCAGAAGAACACTGCATGATGATTTAAAAATTGATATCCATCATATATACTCCTTGAGAGTAATATACGTTTCACGTTTTCCAGTTTAAGAACCAACATAGTGGAAAATGTCATGTTAATCCACTCAGAAAGAACCATATTTAACATGCCTTCCTTAACTGATCTTCATTTTCCTTTAAAAACGTATTTTAAGAAAGATAAAATACACAACAAAATTCAAAATTTCAAAATCAGAATGGCAGTAACAGTAACTGAATTTAAAATACATATTACTATAAAAGAGTAAAGGGAACAACATAAATAAAATGATCTTGAAAAGTAATTATGAGGCATGAAGCAATGAATATGGGCAATGAGGACAGTAAAAAAGTAAATCTGTAATAAGAGAGAAATCTAGAGATGGTATAATAAAGGTGGGAAAAAAGCCATCAACTGATATTTACACAGACTATAACTCTACTGACAGATACTCACTCAGGACAAAATATCCTAACTTGAAAAGCAACAACAACAAAAAGATTTAAAAAGAAAGAGTTATGCATCTTTGTAGGGTATTTCATTATGCTATATACATGCAATACTGTAAATACATTCAGAATTGCATTTTGTCTACATCAATGTTAAAATATTTATTTTTTATACTTCACTAACGGTTAACTGAGGTCATCTAACTATACATATATTATAAAACTAGAAAATAAGATCTGATAAGATTCAACTTTTCCTATTTCAACAACCCCTCTCAGATTTGTGTCTGCTAATTAATCACTGTATTATTGAAAATTACAGGGGGAAAAACCCGAGAGTGATAGATAGCTATCCTCATTTTTCTAATAAGGTGAAAATCTTTGCTTTGCAGCAGTCTTATTTTCTTACCTATTGCCTCACGTGGGAACATCAGCATAACACAGCATGCTACACTATAAATACTAAAGAGAACCAACAAGACTCTAAAAATCTTTTTGAACCATACTCTGGATAATATAGACCATGTTTTTATCATAATGAAGAAAGTCTTCCAAAATACAGGGATGATCTTACGATATTAAGGGCTAGAGGTGAGGGTACGACAAGCTCATCCACAATTTATACCTTAGTTCATGAATACCTACTGGAAAGAAATGGAATTGGTCTTATTTCTACCCTTCAGAAGTTTCTGTACTCATTACATCGTTTTAAAGTGATTCCTCTCAAAGACTATTATTTTCTTTCTTCAAATAATTTTAATAAAAAGCAAAAATAAATATAAAAGCTTTAATACATAGGTAGCCACGTGCTGGCATGTATATAAATTATAGACACACATGTATACATAAACACAAATGTATCCATCGGGAAGGTCAGTCAGTACAGATAACCTTAAAAATCTTGGGTTTTTTTTTAATAACTTCCACAGATTCTTATTTTCAAAATTATTATGAGAAACTTTGATATTCATTCTAATTAAGTTTATAATACTGGTTTTCAGAACTTCCCTGGATATCTTGTAAATACATTGATGCAAATGTCATTTGCCACTAAAAGCAAACTTTATTTCCATCTTAGAAATCCTTCAATGAATAAAAACACCCAAAATACCTATCAGGGGAACAACTGAGAAAAAATTTTTATCTTTAAAATATTTTATGATATAAAGTACTTTCTGAATGACTATACAAGTCTTTTAAATATTATGTTGTTTACTGAAAATACTGACTTTAGAAGCAAAAATTAATTCTGCAATTTTTCAAGGGGCGCAGAAAGTAAATATGACCTCTTTAAATATAAATCCCAAACATTCTAGAGATTCTACACTTTAAAAAAGTCAACTAAAGAAAAAAGTGATATATATATGTACAAGGTATAGAAAAATTAAAGGCAAAAGCTTCACTAAAAGCCAACTAAGGATAGAGTATTTCCAGGTCAGCATTTGATGGAGCCACGTTTTTAAAGTCTGAACATATTTTTAGTGAAAAATCCTCAGATTAAAATACACATTTTATTTTAAATTTAAAGCTTTTTACAGCTCACGTTGTCTTTCCATTATTTGCTTACATTCACGATATAAAACAGAATACCAGACATCCAGCCACCCACCAAAATTAGAGGATACCGCAGCCATCTCTGATGATACAGATTTTCCTTCTCAGGCAGGCACACACACACAATCATACAACACAGGAAGAAAACAGATTACTTACTTTGTAAAAAATCATTTTCAGTGTGCCGTAGAAACCCATATTTTCTGTATTTTTCCCCTTCAGTGATTCTGTGCCCCCGTGTGTCCGGCTGCTTGGCAGTCTCTGACAATATAAACCTTTTTCAGGTAGGTATGTCACAGATTCTAATGTGGACATGCTCAGGCACGTCAGAAAAGGAAGATTAGGGAGCAGAACCGGCAACAAAACTCCACAGTAAAGGCAAACGCAGCTCAGTATCAAACCGCTTCTCGGGACACACATACATACATGCAGCTTGACTGAGGAGAACTCGAGGGAATAATGAGAGAGAACCGAGAAGATTATTGGAGGAGACTATGCCCTGTCAAAGCCTTGACTGAACAGATTCCTCCCTCAGCAGCAGAGGGATCAGATTACATCTTCCCTTGAACACAGAATGGTGCAGTCCAGGATTCAGCAATGCAGACTGCACATCAATTATATGGTGATCCGCTCCAGGGAACCCGTAAGCACACAACGCACTGAACAGAGGGAGGATATGGGCAGCAAATGAGACCGCCCCCACACAACAGCCCCCACTCCCCTCTCAAACTTTCAGGAGATTATTTTTGTATTTTGTAAAACCTGCATTTTCGAAGAGTTTTAAATGGCAAGCATCATTTCCACAAATAAGTCCTTTCAGAAACATTTTGAAAATGGAATATATTTTCATACGGTCCTCCCAACAGAAGCAAAGCAGGCTATTTTCACTAACTGTTATCCTATTGCAGTCCTGGCACACACTGATCAGATTTTTCAAGTAGCTTGGATGGTACAAAATGGGCAATCCCAAAGGAATAAATTAAATATTCTTCAGGAGGATTTAAAATAAAGTAAACCACTTTGGAGCATATGGCATTTGCAGAAATTACGTAATAAGCTATATTTCAACCTGTACATTTCTCATATCAAAATTTACTGAAAATATTCCCTATGCTTTTCCATTTCATTCGTTTAAAACATAGTTTCTAAGACAATTACCACATACTTCATCAATCCTTAGTACTCATGAGAATATCTTTTTAAGATTAACAAACTAGCACTAGGTGTATAAAGTTTGGCTGAAAGGTTCTATTTCTCCAAAGGGAGCAAAAGCTGTGCTTACTGGAGAGTCTTACCCTTATTGCTAATGTAATCTTGAATAAACAGGAGGCACTGGATTTCTACTTTCAAAATTCTACTAACAATGTGTATTCCTTATCATTAAAAAGGCATTTTACATAATAACAAAGGTACCAAAGTTTGCCTGAAGGCAATCTTTTTCTTAGAATGACTACTACACAAATCTACATATTTCACCTTGCAACTTGCTACACAACTAGCTTCTGAGGCGATTATGAGATTCTTTGGACTAGAAAGCCCCATTATTAAGGGTCTAGTTAATTAATTCCTACCCTCCCCATTAACATTCTTTATTACAAGTAAACTGTGTGCCCATAGTTATTTAAGTACTTAAAAGAAAGTTTCTTCAGGAAAAAAGAAATATTACTTAGATTTACTACATATTAAAACTCTCTGCTCTGGTAATAAATGACTTTTGTTAGGAAAATGGTTTTAAATACTGCATCAAGTAGTATCATAATTTTAAAAATAAATGTTTACCTTTACAACTAAGACATTAAGTCAGTGTAATGTCTTTTACTTTAAAACATAAATGAAAGAAGATAATCTAAAATTTTATGAAGATGTACATCTTGGATCTTCTCCTGGAAATTATAAAGTCTATTATCTTTTTTAAAAATTCCCTACCTGGCTCTTAAATTAATTCTTACCCTCAGAAATGATATGTACATGTACCCAGCAGAAGTTAGTTTTCTAAATAAACAATTAGCTTACTTGAAAGGAAAGTTCATTTGAAAAAGAAATCTCTTTCTCTTAGCAAAAAGAATCCAACTGTTAGGAATGGACCCACAAACCCTTTTGTTGAAGGCTTCAGAGGACTCAGGATTAAAAAAAAGAAAAGGATCCCCTTCCTGGACTCTGTTGTGGGCTATCTGAAGAAATTAATTGTAAAATGAACATCTGAAATTTCATCTAAAATTTGTCAGTGGTAACTAGCTTGTCAGAGGACAAATGGACTACCTGCCAGTCATATAACAGTATATACCTTGACTTCAACTGAAATCATGTCCTATCTTTAGCTGAACTAATCTTTTCAAATAAAGTCTATTCAATGGAGGACACAAACAAACTTTAATAAACCAGGGACATCATCTCAAAACTTAGCATCTTTAAAGAAGCAAATATCTTAATTTTGTATATTCAAAGGAATGTTCTTGTAGTTACATGGCTCCTATGCATGCCTATGAAGTTTCAGGATAACCTGATCCCCACAAATGTGTTTATATGTAGGTATGTATACTCGTGTTTGTTTGAATAGGCAAAGTATTGACATGGTTCAAAAATCAAAACGATATACAAAAAGCATACATTGAAAACACCTTCCACCACCTCATATCCCCCATCTAGCATGGCTCCCACTTGGTAATGATTTTTATTAGTTTGTTTATCCTTTAAGTCAGAATGTTTATGTTTATAAATCATCATGACGACTTTACGTTCCCAAGTATTTAAACAATCCTCCCTAATATTTTGTTGATAATGTTAATTTAAACTGTGAAGAAAAGAATTTGTCAAGCAAAGCTAGTCAACCAAGTCTCTAACTAGACTTCAAATTAACAGAATAAAATAGATGATTTTCAATATTCTCTGAAGTACTACTAATGAAAATTGTGACCTATTATATTACTTTCATCATAATCTATATATGAACAAACCAGATGAAATCACTCTCACATTCCTATTGCTGGGAGTCTTGGCTAAAACACAGATGTTTAAAACTTTATTCAGAGATTTAAGTTTTTAGTAGTATACTGAAAAAGCCTTTGTGTGTGTATCAATATCTATCTATTTTATCCTATGGTAGACAGAAACATTTTAAAACTGAGATCAGTCCATAACCTATGTTAAATAAGTTTACAAAAAAAATATTTTATGCTTTAGGCTAGAATGTTAACTAGTAAGTTCACAGAAAAGGCTAGCTAGTCAATCACTATAGCTAAGAAAACACTTGTGTTTATCATCCAAATTTTTAGAATATCTCAATTATTAAATATATTTTCACTACAACAAACTAAATCTTCCTGTAATTTCAGCTAGGCAATAAATTTCTCATTCTATAAAAAATTATTTCTTGTGCTGATGGACAACCTATAAGCCTTACTGAAAATCTCTAAGGGAGTGACTGACAATGAGGTCTTGGGATATAGCTTATCTGGTAACTCAGATCCAATGCTCATCTGATCACAACTCCATTGAGACAGGTGTATGAGAAGAACGGATGAGGGCAATAACTTGAAAGAAACCCAAAAAACAGCACCAAGCTATGAAGATATACTGCCCCAGGTATCTAAGTCTCTGGGAAATAACGGCAGGAGAACGATTGGTCTGTGAGCTAGCACAAGAGAAATGGCTCTTTTTGAGCAATTGGTTGGGATGACCAAGTTTTTAGAGGGGCAAGTTGTAGTTATGGGCAGAAACACAAATGAATCTAAATATAAACAGTGAGAAAAATATAAACCGTAAAACAGTCTTCACTGAATCATGTATCTTTGGAGAAGTATGTATTGTTATACATGGTGTCAACAGAGGAAGGGGTAATTAATAGAGGACTTTTCCTCACCTTGACTCTCAAGAGTTCATTATTTCCATTTTAAATATATTCTTCTATTATTGCATTTGCCATACCTCCTTGTCATTATTTTTATACATCTTTCTTCCATATCTACTCCTTGAAGGTTCACACCTTACTCTAAGACATAGTAAAACAACAATATGTAACAAATTATTCGTATTTTTGAATAACTACTCATACAAGCAAATAGTAGCATACACTGCCTCATTTTTCTAAAGCATAAATATATGTTATACTTAGTACCAAAAAGTCTATCTAGTGTATTACAATTAGTTGATGAGACTATGAATACTATTGGTTCTTTTCATTACCTCTCTAACATTTAAAAACTTACTTCCATTTTATAATAGTAGGAGAACGTGTTTATATTCTCATGTTGGTGATTTTCTTTATTATTATCATGACAACATTCTTAACTCTCATATTACACTAGGAAAATCACCTACCACAGTTAGCTGTCTTGCCCTGAGCACAGAATGCAGATTAGAGACGTTTCAAAATTTCAACATCAAAGAAAGGAATGCCAAGCATGTTGAGACTGAAACAAACTTTCTGAAATCTCGCTAACCCGCTGTCATTAACTTTCTGGGATGTGAGTTCTTATTAAAAAGTTCACAACTGAAATTGGCAAGTTAATAAACCTGTCCTGTCACAGTTATTATCATTTAAAACAGTATGCATGCCTAGCATCTACATGCTCTCTAATGCAAGTAGGTAGCAGTATTGACCAATTAGCTATTTCCCACATTTATTCATTCATTACACATCAATTTAGCACCTACTATGTGTCAGATATTGGATAGTATATAATTAAGAAAACTTTTTTCTTTCTCCATTGAACTTATGGTCAATTTAAGACAGAGAACAGGGTAATATATATACACATCTGACTCTTACAATTCACAGTGAAATTAGTTTTAAAAACTTTTTGAGAATACGTAAAATGAAACAAGGTGAGCCATATTTAGTTTGAAATTACCGTCCAAGTAAACAAATATTGAAATACTCTTGTATTAGGAAAAAAAAATTCCAAACACTAAATACTGTAATATATAACTTAACTTTGTTTAAAATAAACTTGTTGGGGGGGGGTGCTTATGATAATATACAAAACCCTAACCTCAATAAATCAAAATGCAAATCAAAATACCACAGCTCAGACTGGTCTTTAAAAATTTTTAAGATAACTATAATTGTAGGGTTGGTAGTTTTATAAATTTTTCTTTTCTTTGAAGTTTAGGGTATTTATAACTCTCTCTACAAAAATGCAGCCCCCAAGGATTTGACACAAATAAATTGCAATGTTAATCTAAGCAGCAGATTTCTTCACCCCTTCAGATTGAGCCAAATTAGCGATCTGATAAACACATGTGTAAACGTACGTATCTACCAATATATAAATACACACACATACAGAGTTTCACACAATAATGCAAGTTAAGAGTTCTATCACAGCCATAGAAGAAAACAATGAAGATGGGAGTTTTGTTTGCTTGCTCTTCTAAAATTTACATGGTTATAGAGCTGTTGGAGACTTAACACAGCATCGAAACACTCCTTACAGCACTTCTTTCACAAACAGACGCTTGTCCTGCGATAATCTGACAAAGTTAGTAAGTCACTCTGCAGTTTATACTGATTTATCTAGAAAGCAATTAATCTTTACATCTTATGCTTCAAGTTCAAAATAAACTACCAGTAAACAATTTGAATTCATATCTCTAAGTTTCCTCTCAAAATCTAACTATAAATATTTTATAGTAATCCCTTCAGTAAAGTAAGGAAAATATCAAGGGAAATTATAAAAAAAAATGAGATTGATTTCAAAAAAAATAAAACAGCAAATATGACCAGGAAAGAACTTAATTAACATGGAGAAGGAATAAAATCAATTTTTCCTCCATGTAAGGCCTAGACCCCTATTCTTTCTTCTACTTTCTTTACCCAATTCCATATTTACTGCTATTGTTTGTGATGTTCAAATATATTTACCTGACAAGAAAAATTTTTTATAGGTGTGGTATATCAATCTTGTATTTTAGTATTAAAACAAACTTTCAAGGACTATTTAAAATTCTGGAATAATTTCTTAAATTAGCTATTAGTCATGGCCAAAAAGTTTTGAGAAAAAAGCTGAAGGCTAAAAAGTAAAAAAGTTCTATCTACTGAATCAACAAGAAAACATTAATAGCAGGAAGCCATAGAGTTTAGAACTAGAAGGGATCTTGGAAATCATCGAAATCACCTTTGTTTGTAGAATGAACATGAGTTTCGGAATCAGAGAAATCTGAGTTTTAACACCGCTTTGCCATTATTACAGTGTAACCTTGCTGGGGGTTATTTGAACTTTATGAGCTCCAGTTTTCTCTTATTTGTAAAAACGTAATGCTAATACCATCCACCTTACCAACCTAACTCACAGAGTCGTTGTGAGGTCATTGTAGATGCCCAGCACATAACAGATATCCTATAAATACCCTATAAAATAATAACTTATTAACAGGTGAAAAAAGATGAAGTAGAGAATTAAGTGTCTTGTTCAAGGTTATACAGCTATATTAGAACCTTAGACTCTGGTCCCCCAAGTTCACTACTTTTTAATTTTCAATGATTTGTATTAGATATGTGACAGCTCAAGTTGAGCTTAAAAAGTCAGGCATTTCTAAAGAAGGAAAAACGCTATATTTTGCAAACAGCAATTAATTATGCAAACTACAACTAAATCTTGATTATTCAGTTCATGGGATGATTATGTAGGTCCATATAACTATGCTTCTGCTATATGTGGGAAATATGAGGCAAAGACGTGGTGACTGGGAAAAAGGTGAGAGAAAGATTTAGGTTAAAATAAATCAATCAATTAAGAAATAATCACTATATCCCAATATCTGCTAAATGCTACTTATGACAAATAAAAACATTACAATGACCTCCTCCCCCAAGAAACTTAAAATCCAACTGGCAAGACAAGAAATTAATAGAGAAGAATATTTGACTAGATATCAAGCCCCAAATTGGGTAGTCTAGGAGGTCAGAAAATGGAGAAATCATTTAAATTGTCTGAGAAGATTTCATGAAAGATACGGTTTTGCTTCTAAGTTTATAAGAAGTTTGGTAGATGTTGAGGAAAAAGAAGGAAATTATCATTTGTGGACCTAAGATATATGTGGAAATACCACTTAACATTAATTTGAAGGATTAACAACATGTATAAGACCTCTGGTAGTCACTGATCTTATAAGGTTCATTAAGGGATAACTTATTTAGCACTGTATCTCCTAATTCAAATATTTAATACTACAGTTCAAATATTCTTTAACTTACCAGTAATGGTTTCTTCAAAAGTACTTCCTGCCATGACTCATTCTTCCATTTTAGAGCTAATATATATCTTTCTGTACAAGGAGAACTTTACTGTGTGGGTGTGAAGACTGTGGACTTTCTATTTTAGTTACAAACACTGACTAATAAGGGGTCCTTCTGTTTCAATAGGTACTCAGAAATCATACATACAACTGGGTTGTACTATTGAATATAGGGGGAAATGGTGAAGAAAGAAGAGATTTCTTAAACAAACATTCATTCAAATTTTATACTCCTCAAAAAGCTTCATGAAAAGACAATAAAAAGTGTAACTCAGGGCAGTAGGCGGGTCCATGATTCATTGATTTTCACCAACATGTGGCCAAAGTGACCTCTGCTATTCAAAAATGCATAGCTTGCTTGGAAAATTAAGTACTTCGTCTTGCTCCACTTTCGCCCTTTCTCTCCTTGCCCTTCCCGTCCAGCCCCCAGATCCAAAGCCTCCTTCTAAGGAACAGACTTCACTCCAGAGCATTTTGAAGTCACAGAAACTGCTCATGTACAGAACCAAGGGAAGAGCTACTGTAAAGTAGAAGGGATGTGAGATTCAAACACATTATACAAAGTATGGTCTTTTGAAAATATATATGTACATATTTAAGGGTGTTTGTGTGTATGTATGTTTGCATGCATAGAGAAAGCTTACATAAATATATAAAAGTGTTCACAGTGGTCACCTAAGTGGCTTAATAAGAAATTTCCCCTCTTTTTCCTTATCTGTTAATAAACAAGTGTTACTTGTATAACCTTTTGAGTACCTCCTATGTGCTCACAACTGTTCTAGGCACTAAGCATAACGTGGCAAACAATGCAGATGAGCTCTCTACTCTCATATAGTTTATATTCAGGGAGAAGGAGGAGATAGAATAAACTAATAAATGAACAAGATAATTTCATATAATGCTAAGTTCTAAGAGAGAAATAAAATAGGGTGCTATGAAAGAAGTAAGGAGAGAAGTGTGGCTACTTTTGAATGGCATCACGCAGGAAACAATTTTTAAGTCAATATGATAGAGTAGAGCCTGCAATCCACAAGAATAAGGGCCCTGTGAGTCGGGAGAAGTGACTGGTACAAGATGAAGTCAGAGGCGTAACCAAGTGCCAGATCATGGAGAATCTTGGAGGCAATGGTCAGGAGTTTGGATTTAATTCTAAGTGCAACGTGAAGTCATTAGAAGAGTTTTAGAACGGGAGTAATTTAACACAACTTCTGTATATATCTTTGTCTATATTATTTTTTATATTTTCAAAAATGTATATTAAATTGAAGACCACTCACAAAGAAATTCTCACTTGCTGAAATTCGAGATACAAAGAATGCATAACTATATTTGAACTCTTTTTCAACTCTTTCATGTAGCAGTTACTCTTCCATTTCTCTTATCACTTGTCACCTCATACTAACTCTCAAACTCAGCACCTATCCCAAAAGATTCCTAAACTTGGAAAAGGAAGAGAACTAGAACAGCAGGTAATACTTAATTAGTCTGTACCATGTGCCAAGCAGTAATCTAAACCCTTTATGTCTAGTAACCCAATTCTATAAGAATGAAGGGGTATCTATTATATCTTACCTCTATTTCCTTGCTCTTCCACTTTCTATGTTCTGATTTTATCTTTCCATTTGATAATTTATTCTTTTCAAGAAAGAGAGATATTAGGCTCAGATCTCTATAGACTGTCAATGCATCTGCCAGCCTTATTTTAGCAAATGTCTACAATAGTGAAAGACATGGTTACCCTTAGTTATTGGAGGTGAAAGTATTTTACCCATGGTACCTTTTTTTGAACTGCTCCTCTGTGATAACAAAGAAATCCAGAACATAATCACAGAATCTCAAGGTTGGAAAAGGCCTTCAACTAAAGTTTAATACAGCCTCAGGTACAACCCTTAGGTACACCCTCACTAGCACGTAGTTATCCAGGATCTGCTTAATGTAAAATACATGTTATTCTCAACTCTGTGATCTTCTATTAGTTGGCTTACTGATTTTGATAATTATATCCAATTATAAATATTTGACTAACAGATAGATAAAGTCCAGATTCAACCCTACTGCACTCTTTAAAATATAGCATCTTTCTCAAGCATCTTACAAATTTTCCAAAAGAATTCAAAATGAGAAGGGATAACTTTAACCAGTCTTTTAAAACTTTAGTTACAAATCAAAGTCTGTGGACTTGAACTTATGTCACTCATTCAAAAACATTTATTAAGTACGTATTACATACTGGTGCTAGGCCAGTAGGAAACATAATTCAGACCAGGTTCTTACTCTAGAAAGTGTACATCAGAGTGATCTTTAATCAATTCTTTACTTATTTTCGAGTAGCTTGCCTGCTCCTTAAGTGTTCAAGTGTTTGATGTAGCTGTCAAGTGAGTAGGGAAGAACCTAGCAATCATGCCCCCACTACATTGAAAAAGGAGGATTCTAAATATTCATTTTAGAAACAGCAATTTACATTTTAAAGCAATTACTGGTATATATAATTTGACAAACTGCATTCTTTCCTTTGAAAGAATCCTGAATTATATGACTAGCACAATGCTTACATGATCTCCTACCTTTTCAGGAGATTCCAAAAGACTGTGAAGATTTGTAAATAAAATCTAAGAACAAAGAAATATTGCTGGAAAGAGATGGGTCATGAGCAGGGTCTGACATAATTTTGCCTATCACTGAAACATTTTCAAAATAACTACTAACTTGAAAAGGTATCTGATCTATAGTATTCTTTTATTCACAGAACTCTAAGATTGATGGTTAGAAGCACTATGATATATTAGCAAAACTATTGCAAATAGAAATATATTATTTGTAAGTTTATTTTCTTTATTAAAAGTTTCTTTAATATTTTAGCACACAGTCAAAAAAATTTATCTATAGATATCTGAGGTCTCCAAATGTTTAAAAACTAACTGTGAAAGTTTGTCACACTTGATGCATGACTCTAAAAAGTTCTTTCTGTAGGATGGATATCATGAGTTTCCCACCAGTTATGTGAAAGCATGGTATGTAATGATGGCATGATGTCTACTAAACAAATGTGCATTACAACTCAATTAAGAACTGCTCTGTGCACGTAGCTGGTTTGTTGAGAACTGCTATGTGGTGATTTGAGAATACTTTTAAGAACTAAATTGAAACTGTCTTTATTGAGTCAATGCATGTTCAAACTTCTACAACATGAAAAAAAATCCTATGAGGAACAGCTTAAATCTACCAAAGGATATAAAGTCAAAGTTGGCAAAAAGATGTTGAACTTTAGAATATTCTGAAAATATTTCATTAGTCCTTGGAATAAAGACATACACACACACACACACACACTTCCTTCTTCATTTTAAGCCTTTCCTTTAAAGTTATTCCATCAAGAGACAAAATAGCATATTAAGAACTTAGAATATTTTTCAAGAGATGTTTTAAGTAAAGACCTGTTAATCATCATGATCACAATATAAACAGCAAATATTAAAATTAAACGGTATTTTTGAAGATATTTTTACTCAACTAGCTTTTATCAAACAATTGCAATAAACAGATTTTGTCAGATCAAGTTGCAATTTATTCCCCACCAATTCATTTATTTCAAAGACTTTAACTTTGTGAAATTCACTATATTTGTTTATATACAGGTAGCATAGGAAAAGGAAATTACTGTGAGAAAAATTTATGATGAACCTCTAACCCCAAATTCCATTATAATATTCTCAGTCTCATCTAAATGAATCCTCTGAGTCATATAATGATTTCTATTTTCTAAACAAAAGCGGGGCGGGGGGGGACGACTAAACAGTGATTCAAACATTTTATTTTTATAGTTCTAGATCTACCATTTAAGAAATATTTAGCCAGGGTTACTGAAAGCAAGAAACTAAGCAAAAAGATGTGAAACTGAGCAAGATGTAGTCTCTATCCTGGAAGAACTCCCAACTCGGGGGGAAAGACAGATGAGTCAATAAAAAAAGGACAAATCAATATCAATTGATCAATGAAATTGTTTAATTTATATGACAATGCATAGAGCTACAAAGAGGAAGAGAGAAATATTTTCAGGAAACGCACATGGCCATATTTTAAACCAACAGAACAAAGGAAAAATAAACACTAGATTTTAATCTGACTTGAGAGCTCCTTCAGCCCCACTACGAAAGATACTATAAACTATTCAAAATGGAATAAGCAACTCTTTTTCAAAAGATGTTCTCTTAAGAAAATGAATTACACAGGAAAGAGAACTTACTATAGCCATGCACTCTTCTAGGTGCTTGACTTATATTAACTCGTTGAAAGCGCATAACAACACTATGAAGCAGGTACTATTTTTATCCCATTTTACAGATGAGGAAACAGGCACAGAGAGTTTAAGTAACTTGCTCAAGGTCATACAACTATTAAGTAAGATAGGTAGGATTTGAACTCAGGCAGATCTTGGTCTACAATCTATAGAAAATGAATAGTGTTTTCCACATATATAGCAAGAAGTATTGGTAGTTAAGAAATCTCTAGGATATTTCCTGAGCTATTTCAGTAGGCAAATTTGTGATGTATGGATGAAATCTATGTCAGAGTCACAGCAGATAGAGAGAAAGAAGAGACAAACTAGGCAGCTAATTACGTACTTTGATACGCTTTACTTTTGAGAATTTAGTAAGAGCAGCTTGACAAAGAGTTAATACACTACTGCCAATGCCTCCTTGGTGAAGAATTGCTCCCATTATCTTTGACATTATGGTAAGGCTAGGCAGCCATCTAGGCATAATGGAAGAAAGTCTGATGAAAGGTACTCACAACAATACACAAGTTTTGCTCCCTTTTCCCAAATACTCTAAAAACTTTTATATCCTATCCTTATTCCTTCATGTCCTATGTTTTACTTCTCTAAAACATGAAATAATGAAAAAGAGCTGAAAAAAGAATACACCAAACTGTCTCCATTGGAAGGTCCTTTCATAGGGCCTACTAGATCTTTCACCCTTAGCAAAATGATCTGAACACTACAGAAAACTAGCAAAAGTTACATATCATAACACTTACTGAACAAATTGCTTCAAACGCTCTTTATTGGTTATTCCAACTAAAATACAC
The DNA here is from genome assembly GCF_041296235.1 of Equus asinus. Taxonomy (NCBI): domain Eukaryota; kingdom Metazoa; phylum Chordata; class Mammalia; order Perissodactyla; family Equidae; genus Equus; species Equus asinus. The sequence continues at coordinate 39,597,403 of NC_091792.1, forward strand.
TTAACAGGGAATTACAACTTCTATTTGATTTTGAATTTTTCAGCTTAGTAGACAGTCTAAAAATACTTAACTTATTAACCAAGTAGTGTATGTATGTATGTGTACACACACACAGAGCACTTTTTCATTTGAGTACATACAAAACATACTCTTCAATATGCGGTTATCACTTTGACCCCATTTCTTAATCTCTTCACATGTGACCTTTTTCTAAGAGCCAATTCATCTTTAATAAATGTCAATTTGCTCCATATGTGGTTATCACTTCCTAGCAGTAAACATCAGTGTTGATACATGCATATCTCTGTGATTCTTCCCTACACTTCATTGTTTCAACTCTCTCTAATTATCTTTATTTTACTTAGGATACATAATTACAACAAATGTAGATTTACATGGTTATTTTAATCTCCCACAGACTCTCATTCATTCAACAACATTTATTTGTGTGCCTATGATACAAAAACTAAATTAAGTATGGTCTCAACTTTATGGCTGGAGTTTACAGTATAGTACGGGAGAAAGATAATGAAACAGTTAAAACAAAGCAATATTGAAACTGCGGTAAATGCTACAGAGTGACAGAAACGTGCATAACGTTAAGGTTTGGACCTAGTCTGGAGGTTCAGAGAGGGCTTCTCTTCTCTGAGGGAATGACTAAGCTGTGTTGTGGTGGAGGAAGGGCACAGAATAAAGGTACTATGGCAGGTACCAGATGAGGCTAGAGAAGCAGGCAAGGGCCGGATTATGCAAGACCTCATAAAAGACTTTGTTCTTTACCATAAGAGTAATGAAAAGCTAGCACTAGATGTTAGTCAAGGGGTATACCTCCTGAAAAATCCTTCTGAATGTAATGTTGCAAACAGAATGGAAGTAAGTGAGACTGGATGTGGAGAGACTGTGTGAGGGAGTTATTCCACTAAATAAGGCAAGATAAAATGTTGGCTTAGACTAGCTAGGTGCAATAGAGATGGATATAACTGAACAGGTAAGAGATACTTGGGACATAAAACTGATAGGATTTGGTGACAGATTGGTCATGGGAAGTAAAGGAGAGAGAGTTATCAAAGATGACAACAAGGTTTCTTACTTATGTAACTGAATGGAAGATAATAGAGGATACTGGATAAGAGTCAGTGTTTGTTTTTGTTTTCTAGGGTCAGGAGGATCGCAAGTTCCATTTTGGGTCATATTTGGTTTGAGGTGACTTTGAAACATCCAGGTGAGGATATCACACTCTGGAGTTCAGAGGAAAGCTGGACTGAAGATAAAAACACGGTGGATAGGTCTGTATAGAGGTCATCTCCAATTTCCTTCACAGAGCCACCTCCTTCCCATTCTAAAGTGTTAATTACAGTGCTTGAACTCAACACCTTGTTACAGTGTGGGCACATTAATTATTCGTCTATCTTTCCCATTAGACTGCAAGTTCCATGAAAGCAGTGACTGCTTCTACTTTGATTCTTGTTGTAACTCAGCTCCTCACATAGTTCCTGCACATACCAGGGTATCCATAAATAAAATCCAGATGAGATAACTAACAACGTAAAATACACTCTAATCAACAATGACACTACCGAAATAATAACTGAAAAATACTAATTTTCAGCATAATTTGAAAAACTCATCATTTTCAGAATGAGGAAAGGTGATATAGATGAACAATTATACATTTATATATTTATTATTTATATAGTATTATATTACATATAGTATTATTTATTTCACATATTTTCCCTCAGGAAAAAGTAATAAAATTTTCAGGTTATTTATCACTTACATAATTCAAGTATAAATTAAATTGAAAGGAAATACACAGTTTGATATGCAACAAAAATGCAATTATCTTTGTTATTAAAAGCCTACCTGGTTTAGAATTTCCTATTCCTTTAAAAATGCCCAACAGAATATAAACTTTTACTATTAAAGGGAATATAGTTTTAACACTGAATGTACACTATTTCCCACAGATCTCAAAGTATTTTATTTATTCATAGGTATTAACCTAACAGACAGCATTTTTGTATCTCCATTTTACTGACAAGAAATCTGAAGCATGAAAGTTTTTGAGAGTTACCAAAAGCATTTTAACTAATATTAGCCACAAAAAACCTTTGGCAATATATATTTTAATCTCTATGAACAGAATAATAGGCTGAGTTCCATTTCCATTAAAATTAAATTTAACTGCATATTTTACATATAATTATCTAGCTTTATTTTGCTTTAGCTGCTTTTTATCACCATCTCCCATTGAGACAGGATGTATCAAGAAACACTACACTTAATGAAAAGGGTAAAAAAAACTAAGATCCCACTGAAATACTATTTAAAAAAATATTTTGATAGTTATTTTAAGTACTACTTCATTCATTTTGGTTTTGTGAATATGAAAAATATGCAAATTATAATTTTAACAATAAGTACATTTTGCATATAACAATAAGCACACCATTCGCTTCTAACTTTGACTGCAGATAGAACACACCTCATCTTAATCGTCAATGTAGTCAACACTATATATGGATTTCCAAATCCTCTTTGGTTTTCATCTTCTAATAAATATTCTAATATTACTTATCAAAACTGAAGAATGTTATTACATTGCTCAAAGCATATACACTTTTGTATATAAACGCACTCTGGGAATTTTAAGTAAATATACTGAAGACTATAAAATAAAGTGCAAGATGACAGGAGAAAGACAAACAAAATATGCTAAAATAAAAAAGAAACACTAATAAAAATTTTTTGGAAGAGGTTGTGGTTGGCCATTTATTACTTTTTTGTATTAGAGTTAATTAATATTCTAAAAATGTCTACAAAAAGCTGAACAACCTCTCAAGCTTTGAATTCATGGCACTGACCTTAGACTTTCTCAGAATGATTTTTAATACACTCTGTTATTAGTAAAACCTGTTCAAACACATGCCCCATCTGCCAGCACCCCATCTGCAAGAGAGCTTCTTATTCTTGTAGACAGTACAACTTCTGCTTGCTTCCTTCTTTTCTCTACATACCAGCTGTATGGTAATGAGTACGAGCAGCTGAAAATACTGCATGATAACAAAGCTAATATGAAAACGGCAGAACAAGACTTCCCCTCAATGAAGCAAGTGCAGCATGAACATAGCAGATAAGCTATTAAACAGAGGTCAGGGGTAAGAATTTTACTTGTGTGTATTGGGGGGCTAGGGGGCAATGCTTGTGCTTGTCAGTGAATGCGTGTGTGTGTGTGTGTTAAGTATGGGGTTTCCATATAATTAAAAATTTAAAAGAACCAAGATCAGCATAGGGTCCCAAGGAAAGATCTAAATTTCGAAGTAGTTTTGTTAAGACATGTGAATCCATTCTTTAAATGTTTTAAGTCCTAATTCTTACATAGTAATGATATATACCAGGTGCCATTTTGACAAGCTAGTTTTCAAAGATGTTAACAAGTATGTTCCATCTCTTAATTAACTTATTTTGGGACCTTTAGGGAAAGAAATGGTGTCAGAACTTAAAATCATAATTGAAACTATTTGCTAGACATTTTAGCAGCTAACATAATATGTGAATCAACAGTCTATGTTTTTAATTCTCAGACAATAATTTAAATTTTTTTAATTTAACGGTATTTGAACCCAAAACATTTATTCTGAACACCTGAGAAACTCCAAACAAAATACTAAGATGGCACATGTTACTTTCTTAATTTGGGAAGACAAAATGGGGTTAATTTTTACATATATGATAGTCACACTGAATGAATCTACATAATGTAAGTAGAACCAAATCACATTAATTTTTTATGCTCAGTATCTTTCCATTTAGAGATTAACAGTCACTTAGGAAACTGTTTAAGAAAAATGCCTATTCAAAATTGGTGCTGTGCATTTTCTTTCACAATTTGAAGAAACTAAAAATGAAAAAATATTCAAAAACTAACCACAAGTAAAAGAAGTAACACTATTATATCTGGAGAATTAATTATAATTTTTACCAGCACATCTAAAAAGGTCTTATCTGGACTTCATCACAGTTATTAAGTTCTTATTACATAACCATGCTTTCTAAAGATTATTTCATTTCACCCTTACAACAACCCTGTGAAGTAGGTACTATTATTATCTCCATTTTACAGATGAGGTGTAGTTAGTGGGAACTAGGAACTTAAGCCCAGGTCTAATTGACTGTATCATCTATGCTTTTAAGCACTCTGCTATTCTGATATAAACTCCACCAGGGTTCCATTTGGGTCTGTTTCATTCATTGTTGTACTCCAAATGCCTAAAGCAGTCCTTCACTCACAGGAGTTGTTGAATAGACTGAATGAATAGATGGAAGAGTAGGTCCGCACTCAGTTGCTTTCTCTTAAACATAAATCACTTTAAGTGGAAAAAAAAGATACTATAAATTTTGTAATAACCCTAATTTTTTTATGGTTTTTTTTTTTTTTTTTGTGAGGAAGATTGGCCCTGAGCTAACATCTGTTGCCAATCTTCTTCTTTTTGCTTGAGGAAGATTGTTGCTAACATCTGTGCCAATCTTCTTCTATTTTTTGTATGTGGGATGCTGCCACAGCATGGCTTGATGAGCAGTGTGTAGGTCCGTGCCCAGGATCCAAAAAGTAAGCCCTAGGTCACGAAGCAGAGTGTGTGAACTTAACCACTACATCACTGGGCCAGCCTCTCTAATCATTTTCCTACTGAGAAAAAATATTTACCAATTAAAGAATGTTCAAATAAGATTATTTGGTAATCTAAGTTTTGTTCACTTTGCCAGGTTGAAAAATTAAGACTTTATTTAAAAAATTCTGTCATAATTAAACATTCATTTTGAAAGGGTGGGACAGAATGAATAAGAGCAAAATTGCACTGATTTCAGTATTTTGCATATTTTCATGAATCCACTTGTCTTCATTTTTATTGTCTAACTATAAAAATGCATTTTTCCTGCTATCTAGCTTAACATATTCCTTGACTTCAAATATAAAACAAGGCCACAAGCTTCCATAATAAAAAATCTTTTGTATAATATATATAACAACCTGAATTGAAAGAATAGTGCCAACTTAGTGAAATAGTACTAATCATCCTTTAAAAAGTTAAGACACAACAATTGCATTTTCTCAAACTTTTAACAACACTTACAGATTTGAAAAATCCACAAATTTAGACAAGATTTACAAAAACAGTACTATACTGCCCCTACATGTCCAAACTAGTAGTAACAACGATAGTTTAAAATTTAAAGTGATAACAGAGATTTCTGTGGCTTATTGAAAAGCTGTTTAAGCCCAAATTTTCCCCAAGTGAACTACACAAAATCTCACACACATAAAAATGCAATTTAATATAGGAATAAGCCAGAAGTTTCAATTTTCATTTTCAATACTAGCAAGAAGAAGAAATTTAAGAGCATTTCATCCAACATTATCATATATTTTTTTCTCTCAAAACAGATTTCCCCATTGTTAGGTGAAAATACCATAAAATAACTATAAACAAATGGCTAACTACCCATGTGCTTTTGAGTCAATACTAATGTATTAATGTTTGAGAAATACTGTTGATTGTTTCTTCTCCAGACCTAAATAACCGTCAATAAAGTTTATAAATATATACATAAACACTTACATACACAGACACTACCAAAGTCACAAGAGCAACACTTATTAATCTAATATCAGATTTACTTTTTAAAAACATCTACTCTATTTTATCTTTCACATGTTAGGACTATATATGCAAATAAAGAGGCGTGCTGCATCAATAGGTACTTGTAACAGGGAATAACTAAATTGCAGTTCCTAACATTAAGAATCTTCTTGGCTTTACCACAAATTTCTTTCTGCTGTTACTTCTGTAGTAAAACTTACATCACACTGAAAAAATCTTAAATTATATTTATCATTATTTATGTCTACCACAAATATATCTACCAAAATTATATCTACCATTATTTAACTGGTTTATATGTAAGGCACACATTAATTTGTGCAACTTTCCACAAGTAAGGAATAGGGCCAAGAAGTCTAATTCTGATCCAGGAACAATCCGAAAGAAATCACTATGATGAGCCTGGTAGGATATTAAAGACTAAAGTTTTCTTGCCAGAACATGAAAAATGGAATAAGACGGAATCATATTTAATCTTTCAGAATCTCAAAATAATATTCTGTACCAGGTACTACCCTAACTATTTGAAAACCAGTAGATTACACATTTCAATAAAGTTACCAACATAATCCTATCAAATCAGGTTAAGAGTATGTCTGTCTATGTATGCAGGTATATATGGGTATCCATACACACATATGGAGAAACTCTAACACAAATTATCATCAACTGATTTGGAAATGAAAAGTGTAAAATTGAATAAAGGAATGTGATGACACATTGTATACAATGTGGCCTTCTTAAGGGAAGGTCTCTGCCTTCATTTTGTTACACGAGCAACACACCCAGGGAGTGTGCCTAATACATATTAGCAGAATTAAAATTAATTTAGTGGTGCTAATTTTCCGTGGAAATACTGGGAGAAGTAAAACAGGAGTTAGGGTTCTCATCCCCCATTTAAAGCCTAAGTCTGCCAAGCATGACCTGCATTTAATCACTGAAGAAAAATAACATATAACCTCCGAACTATCATGTATATATATGGAGCTGCCTATAACTAGGTTAATAAAATTTAGGTATTCATTTATATAATATATGTTTTAAAGCATTTAAATATGCATATACTCAGAGACTTAAGGCTTAGACTACTTTGACATTTCAAAATGTATTCCATTTTTTATACGTGGGTGACAGCCATAAAACTCAAAGATCTGTGGAGATAGTTCCACAATTTTGGAGAAAGTTGTGTTCCTGACTTTAGAACATTCTGGAGTTTAGAAAGGTAATATGCGGCATATACAGTTTATTACAGAACACTTCCAGTACAGTACACATTAATATTTCTGCAGCAAAGTATATGAATATTCAGATAAATAATAAAGGTGTCTTATGTTAGCTAGGATTAGGTTTGGCTAACTTTAAAAAATTTTTTTAGTTTTCAAGCCTTGTTGGATTTCTGCTCTACAGAGAAGGGACTGTGGATTTATTTCACACTTGTTTACCTTGCCAGAAGATTAGTACCAAGTTATTTTTAGCATATTTTTCATCTGCCTCCCACACTACAAGTGTTAATATTAAGTTAGTTTCTGTAAAACATAACCTACAAATTTAAATAGCTTTTCCCTGTGATGTTAAATAAAATTTCTAAACTATTTATACAGATTGTTATCTATCAACGAAAGGGATAAAAATTTATGGGAGTTGTTTTTATGATGTAGTTGTAGATTTATAAATCATGTTATAATTTGCTTTACATTCCTATCTGACAACTGAGGCACAACCTAATACTAAGATATCATCTGATGACAAAAACATCTAGAAAGCAATGTTATCATAATTAGATACCGAGGCCATCATAAGTTGTGGGAACAAAGTGAAAATTATGTATTTAAAAACCTAGGATTACATAGCAAAAGTTAACCCTTAAAGCATTTGGAAACTAAGGATCCATTCCCTCAACAAATTCTTACCCAGGTAGGTCAGTAATATCACAGTGTTCATGATGCTGGAGCCACATGCCCGAGTCAGTCCCAGCTCCATCATTTACTAGCTGTAGGGGAAGTTATTTAACCTTCCTATGCCTGGGATTCCTCATCTGTAAAATTCCTCATCTGTAAAATTCCTCATCTATAAAAACTTACTTCACCAGCTTATTTTTAGGATTCAGTTCATATGTGTAAAGTACTTAGCATAGTGCCTCCCCTGCATCTCCAGTTAGATTCTATACTATGACCCTATTTTATTGCCATCAAAACATTAGCATTAACAGTTACTTTTCTGTTTCCCTAAGTTAGAATCTAAGCTCCATGAAGGCATGGGCTTTGTCCATCTAGTTCACTGCTATATCCACAGGTTCTAGAAAAGTCCCCAACTCTAAGTGCTCAACACATATATTTTGGCTGATATTAATATTAATAAATTTCAAGTATAAGTGAATAACTTACAGCAGTATAATTAATGTGAAAATACAACATGTGAGCACAACCAACAATACATGTTCCTTCTGTCCATCACTTCTCTGATCAACTGCTTAGCAAACATCATTCATGTTTTAACTTAAAGTTACTGTGAAGCCTTTCCTGAGCCATTTGCATTGAGACTTGGGTGATCCTCTCATGCTCCCACAGTACTTAGTCCATGGGTCCATTTAAGCAATTATCCTTTTGTACTGTAAGGGTTTGTTTATTGTTTTATCACTAGACTATAAAATGTTGAAAGGATTGTGCTTTCTCACTTTTGCATATCCACAGCCAGAGGAGATAAAGAATTATCACCTTTTCATTTATAGCCAGTACCTTGCACAATACAGAGAATAAGACTGCAAGAAAATTTACAATTTATATTGTGCTTACTCATGTTTATACATGATGCATGAAATATTCTTAAGAAGAAAAAAACTAATTGGATCTAAAATAAAATGGTCTGATATGTGGTAACTAATTTCCTTTATTGATAAAATAAGTAGTGACAATAAAAGATAGATGATCTGAAAATGTCAATTTTTTTCCAAGTTCCAATGGAATACATGAGTAGGAAAAAACCTTAGAAGTCATATTTTAGTTTACTCAAAACAAACAAACCAGGTACCCCATTAAAATCTCTCTCCAAACTTGCTTGTACCACCACCCTGTTCTTCCTTCTCTCCAAAGTACTGCAATAATTTTTCTTTATTTCAGCATTTTCTGACACGTTTGAGCTACTACAGACTCTCAAAAGTTCCAACCAAATGTCTATACCCTACGTTTGTTTCTCCTTCATTTTCAAAATTGGTAGGTAGTAATTACTTTTAAAATTAAGTGTCAAACTGTATCTGAGTTTAGTTAAATTTAGAAAATGAAATATTCAAAATCACAGCTGCACAGTCATTTAAAAACATTCAGTAAACAAAAACATGCCATATTCTTACAGTACAAAAACTCCTTAAAGAATTTTCCAAGTTTAACACAACACATACTTCAATGAATTGGAAATACAAATATTTATACTAACTTTCACCTGCATTATCACTGGGATCTTAAAAAGACAATAAAGATAATTTCTGAACTCTAAGGCTTTATAGCCTAATTTTGGAGACAAGAAAACTATATGAAGCTGTTGAATAATACCACTCAGCAGTACATATATGCCTAAGGGCCAAAGGTAATGGCAACAATTACAATATGTTCCACTAGTGGACGAGGACAACGGTGGGTGCAATTAATGCCAGAAAGAAGGTTCCAATTAGAGAGGTAAGCTAGACTGTGAGGTCACGGAAAGGATCTGGAGAGACAGAGGCACAAATTTAACCGGTGGATACTGAATAGACTAGTATGGAGGAGGGGAGAATGACGCTGACTTTTTAAAGGTTTCATATTTCTGTATGTTAAGGAAATATCCATCTATTTCTACTTGGCTAAGAGTTCTACGAAACAGAAGTTGAGTTTCATGAAATGCCTTTCAGGCATCAAGACATTTTAGAAATGCAGACTTGCTACGACTACTTTAAATGAGAATTAATCATGGCTAGACTAGAATTAAAATCAAAAAAGGTAAACCTGGATTGGGGATAAAGGCAAAGCTATGTCAGAAATGTAAGACTAAGTAGTAGTGCTATAAGAAACAGGCAAGTATTTCTGGCAGCTGCTCTTGGTAGCATGAGAAGTACTCTTGTAGTAGAGATTATTAATAGCAATATACTTTGGGAAAGGCTGTCATTTATACTGTACAAATAGCATACTAAAATTCAGAAATGTAAAAGTATAAACTAAGGTGACAAAAATCGAGATAACCATAAGACTTGCAGTAAAAATAATACGTTAAACCAACAATAAATTATGAAACTATACATGTGGCTCAACTATTTAGATAAAAACACAGATGATAGTTTTAAAACTATGGGAGAAGTAGAAGAAAATTATAGTTGGAAATAATATAGGTGACAGGTCTATGGCAAATATTACTTTCCAGAAAGAATAAAAAAACAATCACCATAAGCAACAAATAATTTCTTGATCTATTTACACGTTTTCCTCATGAAGCTTTAAGTATAAACATGTAACATCATTTTCTCAAAATGGAAAAAAACTCCTTTGATAGAAAACCTAGAATAACAAACATGGAAATACAATGATAAAATATCAACTAAGTAAAATCCACAAAACTTTGCAATGGTAGGAATAAATTTGCTTAGACTATGATTTCTTTCTCTTAGACAAGATTAGAAGTCCCTTATGCTAGTTTTTAACTGGTATCATCTTTCTGGAAAGGAACTTAGCAGTATCTATCAGAACCTAAAAAAAATCTTGACCCAACAATTCTAATTCTAAAAATCTGTGTCTAGAGACATCAAAGATTTGCATATTAAAAAGTTCAAAGCAGGACACTGTCCAAATCAACAACTGTAGGAAAATTATGGCACATTCGCTTGGCAGATTATTCACTTTTGAATAACTACAACCATGGGGAATATAGTAAAATGGATTAAAGTACTAATTTTGTTAAAAAATTATCTACTTAAAATTGTTACTGTGGTTATTTCTGAGCAGTGGAATTACTGATAATATAGGAAATTGTAAAGAAAAACATTTTTTCTAAATTTTACATACTGAGTGTGTCGTACTTTTTACAAAAGAAAGTAAAAGATATTATTGGAAGAATATAAAATTCCCTATATCACCATTCAACTCAAGAGAATTTTGATATTATTAAATTGAGGAGGGTACTAACTCACAAATTTGCTTTACCAACAGAGCTTATGACTGTCTCTTTTTGGGTACACACAAAATCTTCATACAAATGAAAATTTTACTGTAGAGTAAACAGTTAGAAATGTTGTTTTCTGAAACAAAGGCAATATAACTGTCTAACTGGTAGATCTTTGCTGAAAAGGTGCTAATGGACTTGTCAACAGTCTATTAAAGGAGCATAATAGGTTCAAATTATATACAGCTTGAAGTAACTGAAGATTATACATACAAAAACAACAAATTAGATTATGTCTGAATGAGATTAAAATTTTGAATATAGGTTTGCCTCTTATCATCAGCAATAAGTCAACAATGAAGAAAAAACTTGAACCCAAAATAGTATTGAAGCTAAGACAGGTATAATGCTGCTTTTAATTTTTGTCAGCATTGTCAAAAGTACTAATTGAGGGGCCGGCCCCGTGGCCTAGTGATTAAGTTCGCATGCTCCACTTCGGTGGCCCGGGGTTTCACCAGTTCGGATCCTGGGTGCGGACCTGGCACCACTCATCAAGCCATGCTGAGGCGGCATCCCACATGCCACAATTAGAAGGACCCACAACTAAAAAAATATATACAACTATGTACTGGGGGTCTTTGGGGAGAAAAAGGAAAAAATAAAAATCTTAAAAAAAAAAGTACTAATTGAGCAAACTCATGAGAATGGTACCACACAGCAGTTTGAGGATGGTTATTTGTCAGACATCCTGTTCTCAGTTGTTGCCTGCCAAACACAGACCTTGAGGTATGACAAAGATCCCTCCTTGACCAAACTCTCAGCTCTTTTTCAACTAGACCCGGTCCTTGGACATGTTCTCAAGAGCCACATTTTAGCAAGAATCCTGTTCAGTCGCTTTAATCTAGAATCCCCCCCAGCTCAATATCTGATGACCCTCCATATCTGTTGGGTTCTTCATCCTCCATCATCCCCCAGGTGATGTCGGACCACCTCCGTTAAGCTGGAATAGCTGGAATCCCCTCTTTACAGCCCTGAAGTTCTTCCTAGTAATGTTCCACCCAATGACCTCCAACCTGCTCCTTGGCTATAAATTCTGTCTTACCGTTTTAACAAGTGTCATGAATAATCTTTTCTTTAACAGGTATCATCTCTCAGCTTACAAAAGATAACATGCATACTGTTTGAATATTTCCAGTTTTTTATGACTATAATTATTACATAAGCTGTGGGATAACTTTATAAGTGAAATATCTTAAAAGAGACTACACAAAAAATTCCTAAATTTCTAAATGGACTATTCATGCTAACAAAAGTTATTTGTAGGTCAACTGTTAGAATCTTGGAATGTATTTTCTCACTGAAACAATAGGCTCCTAGGCTTACCCTCCAAAATACTAATAGTAGTTGAAAAGTGTTAAGCTCACATGAAAAAAAACATATAAAGAGGATGGCTACTACCTGCAGCATTAGAGTCCTGAGGTTAAATACCAGCTGTACTACTTAACCAAGAAAACTGGGAAGAGATAACTTACTTGAACCTCAGTTTTCTAGTCTACCAAACAAAGATAATACCCAACCTACATTACTTAACACACATTTAAATCAATTAAGAATTGAGTTAAAATATACAAAAATAGCTAGGACAGTGCCTAGAATACATAGCAGGTTCTTTTAAAATGACAGCAATTATTAATAGCATTATTACACTAATATTGTACATTAAGAAGGAAATAATATGTTAAAATTCTAGTGATTAGACACCCCCCAATTCTTTTCTACATAGTTTTAAAAGAAGTAGAGGAGAGGATGAGGGTTTTAAAGGAAATGAAGTGCTTATGGTTCTAACAATCTCATTCTAAAAATTTACCATGAGCTGAAACTTATATACAAGCAAAAAGATGTATGTACAAGATTTGCTATAGTATTACCGTAATCATAAAAACCTATGTTTCACTGTTTTGTAAATAAAGTTTTATTAAAACACAGTCATGTCCATTCGCCCATTTGTTTAAATATTGTCTACAGCTGCTTTCATGCTACAATGGCAGAGCTAAGTAGTTCTAACAGTCACTATGTGGTCCACAAAACCTAAAATATTTGCTGGCCCTGTGCAGAAAATGTTTGTGCACCCCTGATTTAAGCTAACCCTCAATGATAACAATACACAGGAGAGAGAGAGTAACATTTTCTCAAATGACACAAATATTCTATTTTCACATTATTTCTATTTTCAGTTTATAGAAAAATATTTTAAATATGGTATTTTGAACAGAACCTGATTAGAATATAATCACTACAAGAAAGTTTTCAACTATCAGAAATTTCAGTCATATATTTCATTATTGCCTGAGCTCTCGGGTTTCAGGTGACAAGTCCTTGTCCCACACTGCCCCCAACTCACCTCTCTGCCACTCCCACCAGCAGCTCTACCCCATTCTCTTAGCTGTGTTGCCAATGCTTATGCTACACAATCAGTACATGGTCAAACACAAGAATATATAAGGCACTCTGAAAACAATATTTGTCTATAAACCAGCACAGTCAACTAGGTAGCTTAAAAAGCCTTATATAATGACAGTTACACTTGATTTGGAAATTTCTACCAATATAGAAACATTGAAGAATAACTTTACGAGAATATTCTAAATGCTTAAAAGTCTCCAAACAAAAACGAGTTAAGAAATAAGATTTAAGCATTGAAGTGCATTTTCTTTCAACATGCTATTATTAATTGTAAAGCATCATTATTTCTCTCCTCACTAAAATGAAAAAAATGCTGCCAGGTAAGCTATGAAATTACATCAAGATGTATCCTTATTTTATATACGTTTAAAATGTAGAAAAATAATGTACCTTAGGATTTAAGAAATACAGTACTACCATGATTAGGCATTCCAATTTAAAGAAAAAAATTTTCCAGTGATTCTGCAGATTAAATAAGTTTTTCCTGTAAAATTCTCTTCCTCTAAAGGACAATCAGTTCTTTTAGAATCAAAAGTTATGTACAAATTTTCCTGATACTAAGAATTACCTTGAGGATTTTTTAAAAACACAGATGGATCTCTCAGCCTTAATCTAGACTTCTTACATAAGACTATCCAAAAGAGGTGAACCCAGGATTGTGTATTTTTAACAAGTATTCCAGGTGATACTTATGATCAAGAATGTCTGAGCAAATATAAATAAATTATGGGGACCTTAGTACTAAAAACGTTTTGATTTAAGGTAATTGGTTAATACTTAGAGTGCTATTTCTTTACTGTTATTAGTATTAAATCCAAAGTATCTCGATGAGAGACTAGAACAATTTATATAATAATAAGTTAGACTAACAGTACTAATAATATACTTAAGAGTGAGGTAAATAAATTTTCTGAAAACATTTCAAGAGATAAAAATCGAAGTTGTAGTTATGATGACTATTTTAAAAGATTCTTCACAATTTTCAAAGTTATTTTATTGTGTAAAGATTAAGTGGATCGACATCTATGATTGATGGAGGCACAATATCGTGTTTTTTAAATTTTAATAGGTCAAGAATGCATACAGTCTTATAAGAGGTCACTGTACATTAGCTTATTACTTAGAAGAAAAAATGACCTACCAAATAAGTCTATCTGCTTTGCGTATTTTATTGTCATTATATAACAATCTCCTTGAAAGAAGTTAAACATACCTACTGTGAAAGATACACTAGATGTTAGATGCCAAATATGATTAATACCACACCAAAAGTCTTTTTAAAATCTTTGATAAAGAAAAATATATTTTAAAAATATTTATCATTAACTTTACCAAAGGAAAGTTAGTAAATTAAGTAACAAAAAGCATGTGACTCAATTTAAAGCTACCTAAATTAACCAGTTGCAAAAAAGAGAGGGGGAGGATATAATTACACTAATATTTCTAATAGTCAGAGTCAATGAGTTATGCAATAGTAAATTATTGGCAGGCAGGCAGTCTAAAACTGAATGTGTTAATTCGGTTTTTTAACTATCGTCCAAAAAATTTTCTAGTATGAATTTTAGTTTTCAAATTTAGTCCTCTTCTGTTATTATAAATGCAAGGCTATAATTTAACATAACATAGTAACCTAGAAAAGTCAAACTGAACAGTGACCCCAGGAGGCCCTCAAGGAAAGCCTTGAAGTTCTCTATTAATTTTTCCTATAGAATCTGCTCCTGAGCCGTTAAATTTCATGTACATGTCAAAAAATAAAGGTTGTGACAGAAAACAAACACTGTGACATAATGAAGTAATCTACTATATACTGTACTTAAATTTATTAGAAATATTCAAAGAACAAAATTATCTTTACTCTTAATATCCTAACGCTTTACTTTAAAAAACCCACACTTCTCTCCCTCAATTTAAAAATTTACTTGTATTAGTATTGTCTTCTACAAAAGTATTAAAATAATAAATTAGTTTATTAATGACTTTAAAGCTATTAGAGGCTTCTGTGTAAATACTTAAATCAGAGCAGTCACTCATTCAGAAGCTATAAAAGTGACAAAATGAAAGGAGACGAAATAAAAGAAATACTTTCTGAAAACATAGTAAAGAGGAAAATAAGAGGGTGATGAAGATATTTGGATTCCATTTTCAACGTGTGAACTGTATTACATTTAAACCTCACTCAAAATGTTCTTCAACATGGCTACCACTTGTTTGGAGTGAAGTGGGAACTACTCAAAAGGAACTAAGATAATTAGAAAATGCATTTTTACAAAGGTTATTTAAGTGCCAGCAAAAAGAAGAGTCTCTTTACTAAGGAGGAAAAAATATTTTTCAGGTGTTATGAGTTAATCTAGTTGTTTAATAGAATGTTTCCCCTTTAGTTAAAAAAACAAAAACAAAAAAAAGGGTAAAAAAGGCAACTAAAACACTAATAGCACTGATATATGCAAACACTCATTTAATATCAGACAGGTTTTTTTTTGGTTTAATGGTTCAGGATCACAAATAAATTTTAGATCTAAAAATATATCACTCTAGGTAATAATTCAAAATGGTAATACCAAATAACTCAGAAAATACAACAAAACTGCTAAGATTAACAAGGTCAAAATTTGGTAGGGGAGAGGAGAGTGTCATCCTGAAAAACATCCAATGGATCATAACTCGATTATACATAAGCACAAGTTCTACAAAATGTTTGTTAGTTCAGGACTGTCTATATATAAACTGCAACATAACAGCTACACAATAGCGTGCTATTTTTATTTACATAACAGCAAAAAGTAATGTCTCTATTAAGTTAAGTTTGAATTTAAAAAATAATTTTAAAATAATATAGCTTAAAGAGACAGATAAACCTAGGGAACTTGGAATAATCTTTAAAAGAGTTAAATGCTGTAATTCCCATGTATAAGGAGAATACTACCAGCTTCTTTTGCTTTTCCCACAAAATAAAAACTACAAATTTTCAGTTTTAGTATTTGCCAATATATTTCAAAACATACTTTTTACGTTTACCCATTTTAAATAAGTTTACAAGGATTCTAATATCATGAAAAATAAATGAGAGAGACAAAAAGGTGGATTGGGTAATCTTGCCCTCTAGGCTCTCTATCATATTATTAAAACTATCACTTATATAAGCTTTCACTGGCGACACAATACACTGATAGTTTTAGTTATAAATATCAATTGAAATTTGAAGCATTTCTTCACTAAAGGAGGCAGAAGTACTTCATTTAAACAAATATTCCTATTTTTCAAATGTGTGGGACTTACCCGTCTTCGACAAAAGGGGAGGCCCTGGGCAATGATGCTAATGCTAAATATCTTCATCACGGTTTGATGTGGTAGAGGCTCTTTTGCACTTTTAAGATCGACAGGAACCAAGCCATGGCTTAGAGTAGCTTTTCCCGGTTTTGACATTTTAAAACTCCTCTTGGTTGATGAATACTCTCTACATGTAATACAGGCACATCACTAAAAACTCTAACCACTAAATTAAAACATAATTTTCTAATTAAAAAAACAGGCTGAGAAACCAGGGCCTGCTGCTTTTGTCTTTCAACCTTCTCCTACCAAATGTCCTGACCTGTCTGAGGCTTGGTGAAGTGCAAACTATCCTAGAATAGCCAGGAATTATAAACTACTGAAGTGAAAGCTCCTGCTCCTGCCAGTCAAACAGCTGGTGAACCTCCCATACAAAGTCAGTAAGGCGAATACAACCAAAGCAGGGCTATGCTGTAGGGTCCCTTTTAAAACTTCTCCAACTACTAACCTAGGTATTCCCAAGAAAGTGAAAGTAAAGTTTTCTTTACAAAAATCCAAAAAACAAACATTGTATTTTCTCTTGAATATCTTCTTTAGTTTTCCTTACCCAAATACCAGCATCAATATTTTAAGAATGTTTTGAATTGTGCTTCAAATTTAAGGACAGTGTTTATGCGTGCTCAAAAAATATATACATATATTTCTTCTATCTTAGATGTATTCAGAATGAGCACGATACTTTCAAGTGTGCATCTTAAGCATGCTCTTTGCCTTTTCCATACATACCATTCTTTACCTCATACTCACTAAGACATTAAATGGATTCTAGCTCTCTATAGCTATTAACATGGACTTCAAATTAATCTTACCAATAGACATTTTAGTTGTTTGCAAATTTCAGTTCAATCTCTTTAATTCTGAAAAACTCAGTGACTCCACTTGAAAGTATAATAGCCATGTGACTGATTAAAGATATAAAAAAACAAGTATTTATAAATGTAAGCTGTGATGGGAAGTGGTTATAGTAAAATGAATAATCACTAACCAGTTTGTCGCAAATCCTTAGTGCCTAATTTCTCCAAAATACCACAGTCAGATAAATCTTCCTGAAACACAGAGACAGAATGTGGTGTACAATCTACTCCTCAAGAACTTTCAATGGTTCCCCTATGCCTAAGATAAAGTTTGGAGATAAAGACTCTCCTCAAAGGGCCCCAAACTAATCTTTCCAGTATTAGCTCGAATGTTTCCCTAAAATAACCACTTATGCCAGTGTTAATGAATCTTTATACTACATTTCATATTCAAACCCATAAATTAGATTGTTATGAAGATAAGAAGCTCAATATAAAAATAGTACTTTACTACACGGCAGATAATAGATGTCAACTATCCATTCACAACGCTCAGTTAACTAGTTTTCTCTCTCCTTCCATTCTGTTTTCTTCTTCCAATAGCCAGTTATCTTACTTATCTCTCCTTCCAACAGCTTTCATGGATCTTTAAGTGGGAATTCAGACTGTGATATGGAGAGAATTAGAAAAAGAACGTCAGAAAAAGGTGATTTCTTTTTTCACTTTGGAGAGATCTATCTTACTAAACATAAAGTGGACTGCTGGGAAGTCAATCCATACACAAGAAATACTCCCAGTCCTACCATGATGCTACTTTCTTAAAGTACACCCTTCTCTTATATCACAATTAAAATGTAGTTAAAAATGCAAAATCATTAGCAGAGGTGACATTTTTAGTTACACAAAAGTAAACAAGTGAGTTTCTCCAAAGAAGATATACAAATGACTGATAAGCACATGGAAAGATGTTCAATATCACTAGTCATTAGGCCAATGAAAATCAAAACCAGAATGAACCACCATTACAAACCCATTAGAATTGTTATTTAAAAACAATAACAAGTGTGCACACACAAACACATACATAATACAGAGAAAATAACAAGTGCTGGCAAGGATGTGGAGAAATACCCTTGTACATCGCTGGTGGGAATGTAAAATGGATGTAGCTACTGAGGAAAATGGTGTTGGCGGTTCCTCAAAAAATTACCGTATGATCCAGCAATTCCACTTTTGGGTATACATCCAAAAGAAGTGAAAGCAGGGACTCAAACAGATATTTGCACACCCAAGTTTATAAAAGCATTATTCATAATAGCCAAGAGGTGGAAGCAACCCAAGTAACCATGGATGGATGAATGAGTAAACAAAATATGGTATACATTACAATGGAATATTATTCAGCCTTATAAAGGAAGGAAATTCTGACACAAGCTACAACCTTGAGGACATAAGGCTAAGTGAAATAAGTCAGTCAAAAAAGGACAAATATTGTATGATTCCACTTACATAAGGTACCTAGAGTAGTAAAATTCAGAGAGACAAAAAGTATATTGGTGGTTGACAGGGCCAAGGGGAAGAAAGAAGTAGGGAGTTAGTGTTTAATGGGTACAGTTTCAGTTGGAAAAGATGAAAAAGCTCTGGAGATGGATAGTGGTGATGGTTGTACAACATTGTGAATGTACTTAATGCCACTGTACAGTTAAACTTGGTTAAAATGGCAAATTTTGTGTTATGGATATTTAACCACAATAAAAAAATTGTTTCAATAAAAAAGTAAACAACTAAGACTAGAACCATAAACTTATACCAAAAAATCCCAACAGAGACCTTGGGACAGAAGAGAGAGTACTGGAAATCTGTAAATTGATATGGTAGAAAAAAGGTGAGACTGACATCTAAGATAATCACATTTACAGCCCCACTAAACTACTCAGTACCTTGCAGAATGAATGTCTCTAGCCACATTCTAGTCTCAGCATCTCCTCTGATGCTCACTTAATTTCTTAACACAAGACCAATCTTTTCCTTATAACATAACCTTCAGTCATATTCTATCGTTCTCACCTAGTTAGAAAAATCCCTTTGTTGAAGTAGCTCCCATGGAATGCCTCCTCACCAAGTTACTATCAGTGTCTACTCGGTTAATATTGCATATAATTTTATGAAGACTGGCATTCCTAATTCTCAAAAAAAAAATGTGTTTCAGTGATATCTTTGAAATCAATTAGTTAAACCCTCAAAATCCTTTCCTCTGAGCCACACAGAAGATATAATTTAAACTAGGCGTTGTTTCAATGCAGAAAAGTTAGAAGAGTGTACCACATTCCACAAGTTCAACACATCCACTCCACAGAAAAATGAATCAAACAGATCACCTGCAAATTTAATTTTCACTTAATCCATTGGTTAACAAAAATAACATATGGAAAATTATAATTTTTCTCTTTCATATTTAAAAGCCCTCAAAGAACTTTATAGTCACATGTATTTACATGCAGATAGTCACCAGTATTTACACTCAAAGATAAGGAAGATATGAAGCTCTCTAAACTCCTTGGAGTGTGATCCTAAAGGAGGAAAAAACGATTCGGAATTGCAAAGAATTTGGACTGGGAAAATTAAAACTAAAATCAACAGTGTTCATTCTCCTGCTTATAAGAACACAGAAATTATTACGAAGTAAAACTAGTTTTTCATTTTCAAGAAATTATTTACGATGATAATAGGAGTGAAAGCTAAGGCTGTTTGTATATCAAATGCTGGGTTTTACACTAGATACCAAGTTTCTGGTAAACACAAAGTGGTGACATTCCAATTCAACTCATTTTTTTAATCAGTAAATAGCTGCCCTCAACTGGATAGTACAGAGCATTACAACTCTAGAAAACGAAACAGTAAATCAAGTTACGTATCTACAACAATATATTTTTGTAAAAAAGAGACATTAATGATTGAGTAAAGTGAGTACTAATTTCCAAATGTACATACTAACAAGTTTCATCTTTTTTGGAGGATTCAAGTTAACATTACTTCTAAAGCAATGTTCTCAATCAGCATGCAAACATTCAAAATACCAAATCTTCAAATACAGAAGAAAATCCTAATCAATGAGGAAAATCACAGACAATGCATAGGAGAACCCCAACTGTTAATACCTTAAAATGCAGCTAGTTCCATGTGTTCAAGAAAAAATAAAGTCTTAGTCTCAACTATACTTTCAAAAACATTTAAGATATTCTTAATTATTAGCCCCCCTCCCAAACTGAGACTCTTCAAAGCAGACAAACTCTTTGATCATACCAATATTTGATCGTGTCAACAAATACTAAGCACAATATAGTAAGCAGGAGCATCAATGCTGGAGCCAAACTGCTTTAGTCCAAAGCCTGGTTCTACCACTTATTAGTGGAATGACCTTCGATTAATGCCTCTCTGCCTCAGTTTCATCTACAGAGAACCTAACTCACAGGACTGTTATGAGGATCAAATCAGTTAACGTAAGTGAAGCACACAGAAGAACGCTTCACATCTAGTAAGTGCTCAATGCTGTTAGCTACAGTACTGCTACCACTATTAGGATCAAAAACCACATAGAGCTTTGTAGATTACATTTCAATTTTAAATGTCACTAGGAAAGCAAGCAGAGGTTCTGAAATCCACCTGTAACCGCTTTGCAATAGAATATTTTAACAACATAATCATCTACAAGTTTTAAAAAGACTTTTCCATAACTCTGTCAAAATTTTTACCTAAAAATGAAGCTACAGTATCTTAGCTGTAGCATCCTGGCATGTTAAGATTCCAGATAATGAAGCCAGGTACCTGAGGGGTACTATAGATATTAAACCGATTTGTTGCTTCTCCTGTTTGGTGACTCAGGGGTCTTGAGGATTTGTGAGCTTGTTATCTAGAAGAGAGAATGCCTTCAGGGAGGTTGTGATCACCCAATGGTGGGTCCTAAGCAACCACTAAAGCCCAGAAGTCAGATTGCCCAGGGCTTATCAGGAGTGACCTCTGTTTCTCCAAAGCTCCTCCTGTCAAGCCCCTTAGCTCTATAAAACCCCTCTGCTTTCTGTTCTTAGGGAGGCAGATTTGAGTGAACCCAGGCTCCCACCTTCTCTTTTTGGCCAATTCAAATAAATCCATCTCCAAGCACGGATGTCTCAGTGTTTGGCTTGCTGGGCATCGGGCACACAAATTTGAGATTAACAGCTTCAGTATCAGTACCAGTGATTATCCATGCAAGAAGAACTCAACATGGGGAAACTTGTAGTAAGTTACCTTAAATAAATAAATAAATTACATATGGTAATTTATTGTGCCCACTTAACACTTTCTGATTTCCTTTCTTCTAAAAGTTTGCAGTGGTCAAAAATGATTATATATAAATGCTACATGTAACAAAATATCACCAATATGGTATTTCTAAAATGTATTATAGTCCCATACACTCCAAGTCTCTTAAAACAACAACAAGATTTCCAGCAGTTTATTCTGGATTTTAACCTTTTCTTTCATTCATTATTTTACGGAGGCTAGGATTTAACTGCTCTTGACCAAAGGCCACAGCATATGAGTGGCACAAAGATTTTCCATCTTTCATAAACTATTCTTCTTTTTTCTTTCTTTCTTTTATTTTTCCGGTGAGGAAGATTGGCCCTCAGCTAACATCTGTTGCCAATCTTCCTCTTTTTTTTTCTTGAGGAAGACTGTCACTGAGCTAACGTCTGTGGCAATCTTCCTCTATTTTGTATATAGGTTACTGCCACAGCACAGCTTGATGAGTGGTGCATAGGTCCACACCCAGGATCTGAACCTTCGAACCCCACGCTGCCAAAGCAGAGTGTATGAACTTAACCACTACACCACCAGGCTGGCCCTTCATAAACTATTCTTGAATCAGCTAAAACAAATCACTTGGAAGATACAAGTTTACCTACAAGGACAAATGATTTTTATACCAAGTTTTTCAAAGGCTCACGTCAAAAACTTTTGACAGGCAGAATATCAGAATATGCCATTTAAACTCAGTACTATTCATCCCCTCTGTGAATTTAAGCAACAGGTGACTTACTCTTTTGTAGAAACAGAAAAAAATTCCAGATGCTAAAAATTATACCACTACGAAAGTGAAACTAATCAGAAATCAATATCCTTTTGCAATGAGAATATGGTATTACAAAGCATACTCATTTATTCAGGGATAATGAGTAAGATACAGCATTCTCGGTATCTAAGTCACTTTTTCAGTCTTTCATAACACCTTAAATACCAGAATGTTACAGTATATCCCTGGTCTAGGCAATTCATGCACTACAAAGAGCAATTCAAACAGAAAGGAAAACACTGATAAATCAAGAAATTAAGTTCTTTGGTTAAACGATGAATAAACTGTCAAATTTGTATTAGTAAAAACTTCCAAACAACATATCATTACTTCAATTGTAGAAATAAAACTATAATTAGATTCAGCATGAAAGAAAAATTTAAATATATGGCATTCCCTTTAAAGTTTTATTATTCATAAAAGCCATAAGTCAATGAACAGAAACATTTTATAAAAATTAAAATCACATTCAAAATGATTCCTTAAAAAATTCTAAAACACATTTAAACGCTCAAAGTGTTCACTTAAGAAAGATTCCAACTTTCAATTATAACGTATTTGAGATATTATATTCATGTAAACATTTAATGGGTCACAACATATTATTGACCTCTCTGCTAATTTTCTTTATTTGGGCACCATGGGCAGCCCCTAACTACTTAAGAGAAATTAGCTTGGATTCTAAAACAGCACATACAGTTTACATAAGGGTTATAAAGCGTGACCTGGTAACTGGACATTTGCAAAATGAAAGCATTATATATATATGTACATGTATACATATATGTATAAGTAGCATTTTCAAAATAAAAATGCTACAGCATTAGGTTAAGTATTATAACTGCTTTGATTTATATAATCAAGGTCTGATTGCTGTACATTTAGGTTGTTTCTGAATTCTGCTGGAAATTTCCAGTTATTTCTAAATAATAGGCTGAAAATAAAGTTACAAATTAAGAAGTAAAATATAGAAAAACTAACCAAACAAGTCCTTACAAATGATGACAAAACAACCCCATGGTAGACCAGAAATTCCATGATTCAAAAAACCAAACTATTTTTAAGTTATTTACAACTAAATTATTCTTGACTAAAACTGTTGCGTCAATCAACTTTCAGCGAAATTATCTGGAGTTCATACTCCATGTAAACTTATCAGTATACAAAAAATACTGGGTGAATTTTAAGTTCTAGTTTCAGCTCCACTACTAACCTATGACGTTAGGTAAGTCTCTTAACTTGTGTCAGATTTCAGTTTTCTAGAATGAGAGCCTGGAGCGGATGATTGAAAATGAAGTCCCGTACAGTTTTAAGAGTATATTACAGTTCTAATAGTACCAAGTATAGAGCTTTCCTGTAAAGTGATGTACGATCAATTTGGTGAGCCTTTATTTTAGTTTAGTGATTAGTATAACTACAGTTTTACAAAGTTTATATAAATAGAATTCACTGCTTCAATTGTGTATACCTTCGAAAAACAGAAATCTATCCCTGTGTTGTGAATATGCATTAGTGTTGTATAATAATAAAAAAAATTTTCATTAGAAAAAAGTCACGAGCATAAATGATTTTTAAAAATGATTTAAAAAGATGAAATTCAAGAAAAAAAGGTTTTTTCTGATCCCATATTATACTGTAATAACATACATATTTTTCTTTTTCTACTTATCATAGTGACCACCTAAACAGTGACATACAGAGTATATTTGATTTTTTTTAATGAGTAAACTTTGGATTTTATTACCATATTTGTGTCTTAGAACTTTAGCTGTTAATACTACATTGACACTTTTCCTCATTCCTTAAGCATTTAAAGAAATATTTGAGATAAAACAAAAACCCAACTATTGAATTGAATTTTTTAAGTATTTCAGAAATGCCCAGTATGAAGTCCTTAATGACTATAACATAACTTGTCTCGTGATTAAGTTTAACTCTTACAGTCTGTGCTGGGTTACCCCAGCTGTTAAACTGGTCTTACACAGCTGCTCACCAAGAATTTAGTTGATGATTATTATAGTTATACCTTTAAGTCAACTATGACAAAAATGACATAGTAATTACAGGTATTTCAGTCATGCAAAACCCTCATGTGATGACAGAGTAAATGATTTAAAGCAACTTAATTTCTACAATTCTCAAAATAAATTTGAATTGTGAGAAGGATGACAAAAACTCCTTTATAGCAGTTTTTCAAGGTCTATCATTTAGGTTATTTTTGTGAACAAGTTTTAAGCATAAAGGAGCATTAATCTTTTGGTTAAACTAAATATTACTTATCAGTCATTTATTTCCCCTATAAAAATTCTGAAGAGTGTCACAGGCCAGGGAGTCATAAATAAGGACATAATACTAATAATTCTTGTAAAGCACAATACGTAATATACGTGGTTTTTCTATATAACTTTAACAAAAATTAAACTAAGCTATAATATAGGAAGTTCACCAAATTGATGGTTTAATACATTACAGGGATTTATCCTATGAAAACTAAAAAGCTGAACCTATGGAAATGTAAGATATTTGACAGAATGTTGACACTTAAAGTAAGGAGTGGGGAGCTAATTATGTTTCCCACACTGTTGAGTTTTTGAAGCAATTATAAACAAAAGTCAAGTATTTTGAGTGAGATGAACATAGTTCCACAGTTTCATTTATATAATTCTCAGTAAGATGCTTTGAAAGCATGTGAGAATTATCAATATTCACTGAATACTAATAAATTATTCATTGATAAATATTCACTTCATCAAGTTTAAGTATAGAATTACTTTAGGCATAGAAAATATTTTAAGTATAGAATTAAACTATAGAAAATACATATTTAAGGTCTCATTCTTAGATGGGCTGACAGTTGATACCACTGGTCTTTTACATTGTCAAAATTACGTATTCAGTAAAATACATTTTCTGATAAACATCAACATTAATTTTACGGATGACGTTTAAATCAAACTGACAGTCTAAGTTTTCATTTTTTCCAATAAATAAAACACTAATTGGTTATCAAGAAAGATTAAAAACAACAAAACAAAACTCAATCCCTGTAACTGCCTGATTATGCTTGAAACAGAATGATGTTGGGATAGAAGGAGGAAGCCAAGGACGGTAGGAGACTATCAGAGATCAACACAAGATATAAAGGAAGTTTGCACCTATAGGACTTAGAAAACACAAATGTACTCTTTTAGATTGGTACAATGATGTGAGGGAAGGATTAAACACTGACAGAGTTCCTAATAGATGATGCTTTATTTCATTTACATATCACAAGAGTGTGAGGTATCATCCTACATTTTATAGACAAGGAAACCAAAGCTTGGAAAGATTTAAAAATTTGCCCAAGGTAACACAGGTGCCAGCCAGTGGAGTTAAGACTTTTACCCTAGTATGTCTAATTCCTAAACTCATGCTTTGTAACAGAAAATATAATCAATTCTATAGACTGTTAAGCCTAACTTAGTTTGTTACTTCCTAATCTAGTTGTTTGGAGATTTATTTTTGTTTTTGGTGAGGAAGATTGGTCCTGAATTAACATCTGTTGCCAATCTCCCTCTTTTTGCTTGAGGAAGATTGTCCCTGAGCTAAAATCTGTGCCAATCTTCCTCTATTTTATATGCAGGATGCTGCTACAGCATGACTTGATGAGCAGTGCATAGGTCTGCACCCAGGATCCAAAACCACGAACCCCGGGCTGCCAAAGTGGAGCGTATGAACCCAACCACTACGCCACCGGGCTAGCCCCTGGAGATTTACTTTTTATATGTTTCGGATATAAGTTTGCCAGACAACTGAGTTCTAGATAACTGACAAAGTATTATATAAGACACATAAATTACATAAGGTATCTGTTTTAACGAGCCTGATTTTTATGAAGGCTAAATGAAAAAAAAATTCATAAAAGCAGAGATATTATGACCTCCTATAGCAAACTGAGTTTCTCAAAGATGGTCACAGCAATATCCCCCCATTTGGCATGCTCTTCTTACAATGTACTTTTAACACTCCTTCTAATGAGAGCTGGAGTCTGTTTCAGCCAAGAGAGAATGTGAAAGTTGGATTATGTGACTTACTAGGCTAAGTCAAAAAAGGAGATTTAGCTTCCAACTTGCTTGCTGGAATACTCACATGGTAGCCCTGATATGCTGTTTTAAGTAGTCTGATCGCCCTGAGGCCACCATGCTGTGAAGAAGCCCCAACTAGCCCAGGTGAAAAGACAAGACATGGAGAAGTCCTGAGACTATATGAAGATTCTTGGCCAGCCCCTAGCTGTTCTAGACAGCTGCTGTTTCACCTCCAGCCACCATCTGACTGCAACACTGAATCAGCAATGCCCAAGTGAGCCTTTCCCGAATTCATAACCTACAAGAACAATGAGAAATAATAAAATAATTGTTGCTTGTTATAATCTATAAAGCTTTGGGATGACTGGTTAGGTGGCAATAGATAACTAAAACATCTTACAAAACAAGGAACTCCAAGAACACTAATTTACTGTTGTAATATGACAGACAGTCATCCTAGTAGAGTGTTAATTTCAAAATTTAACAACAATGGAAAGGATAACAGGTGATCTAGAATGAAAATTTAAGTGAATGGGTATTGGAGGGTGGCAAAAGTTTTGGTGACAAATTCCCACGTTGATAATGCCAATTGGAAATGAGGTGTTTTGCAAGTCTCTGGCTATTTTAATAATAAACTTGACAAACTATTACAAACTACATTGACTTGGATTTACATCCAAACTAGTTTGATATGTGACAAATAAAGGAAATATCAACTTACGTTTGGATTTCCTACAATCATGCTTTTGTCTTTATTCCAAGCAAATTCAAATGATTAAGGAGCAGGCAGGTAAAATAGAAAGAAACAGGTCTGGTTTAAGACCTGGAAAGCCTATATAAAAGGTGCAATTGATTATTGTCATGTAAGCACACGAGCCCAGCAAAGCCAGATATTCCACATTTGCAAAAAAAGGTGAAAAATCAATATTTTTATGTGAATTCTCCAGATTTTTAAATGTTGGCAACAAATTTAAATGTGTTAAGAAAAAACTATATAAGACACTAGTTTCAATCTCTGCTCTGTTTCTTTCTGGAATAAAGAAGCATAAAATATAATACAAATTAAACATAAGATTATTGATATCTAAATGATATAGAATAATAATTCTAAAAGTTTTAATCCTCTTTTCTATACCAGTTAACAGAGTGAAATAGTGATGAGAAATAAAGCCAAAAGCTGAAACTGTAAAGGATAAACAATACAGATGTACCTAGCATATTTAAAATTTGTATTCATTAGAGCCTAAGGCAGATGGCAGTATATTGGTAAACTACAAAAGTTCATTCTAGAAAATTAAATTTATAATGTAGACATATAAAACCAACATCTGTAGCTAAGCAAATGAATAACTCTTGGCATGTCCCAAATTTACCAGTACTTTCTTCATCCTTCTCTTCCTCATTTGCATGTGATTTCAATTCAGAAATTGCCATTTAACATCATCCAGAAAAACAGAAAACTAAAGCATTTTCACTTTGAAAGTAAAGCATCTTCTAAAAGCAATCGCAATTTCTAAAGTAGAGAAGCTACCTTTAGTAATAGATCAGCAAAGACCAAGTGACAGAAGGACATGGTACATTTGAACAAAGTAAATCCTTCTCTAGAAAAAAATACAAAAAAAATCTTACACATTATTTTTAGCCCTGATGATCTATGAAAGCAATCATCATTCTTCTATTTACATTTCATATAATGAGAGGTTAATGTTTACATGCAAGATGCTATCCTGACAACAATTCTTACTGCTAGGAAGAATCAAGTTAACATTCTACATCAATAATCAAGTTAACATTCTACGTCAAGAATCAAGTTAACATTCTACGTCAAATACAGCTAGTAGCTATACCAACATTTCACAAAATGTGTTCTCTAAAATATACCCCAAACAGAGATAATTTCAACCTGACTGAAACTATTCTTCAATTTGCAATGACAGCTTTCATTTGTTTATAATCATCTCTTCACTGTGAAAAATGTAGGTATTTCCTGTAATATCAAGTAGTAACTCTTGAATTTCTACAGAAGTACCAAAGAGATTCTTCCCTTGCATTTATTCTAGTTCCAGTTATTCAGGTCAAGAACACCTAAGTATCATTTTAGAACAGAACTAGCATGTCCATCTCTTCTGAACATTTTCATGAGAGGATTCAAAGTCCCAAGACTACCAAAATTCACTTTCAGCTTCTCTTTCAAATTCCTTCTAGGTTCAACATTAACAACCAATTAGGGGAAAAAATACCTGTCAGGAGCAAAAGTGCTTCATGGTTAGTACTAACAAAATTTACAATATCAAACAGCTGGACTCTATGCTAAAAGTGACAATAATTTAAGCAAAGATCCATAGAATAATTTCAACCCACCTAACAGAGTAGGTATCTTTTGCACTAAAAATATTTTTTGTAGCATGTTATCTAGCCTGCACTAGTTAGTTAAGCTAGTTATAGTGTAGTCTTGCAACATTACAATAATAAATCTTATGAAATATAATAGCTAACATTTATTAAGGACTTACTATCCACCCATCAGACAGCCCTGGTGGTCTAGTGGTTAAGATCTGGTGTTCTCACTGCCACAGCCAGGGTTCACTTCCCAGTCAGGGAAACACAACAGCATTTGTCAGTTGTCATACCACCACGTGGTGTTGGGATGCTGAAAGGTACGCCACCAGTATTTCAAATACCAGCAGGGTCAACCACGGTGGACAGGTTTAAGCAGAGCTTCCAGATTAGACAGACTAGGAAGAAGGCTACCCACTTTCAAAGAATTGGCTATGAAAACCCACAAATAACAGTGGAGCACTGTCTGAATTAGCACCAGAAGAAGAGAGAATGGCACAAAAAAGACATGGCAGGATTCCACTCTGCCGTACACAGGGTGGCTAGGAGTCAAAATTGACTCCACAGCAGTAACAACAAATCTGCCAGTTACTTTTCTAAGTACTTTAAACAGACTATTTCATTGAATCCTTTCAATAACCCTACATTTTTGATGATACTACAGTCATGCATTACTTAACAACAAGAATACATTCTCAGAAATGCATCACTAGGCAATTTCATCATCGTGCGAACATCACAGAGTGTACTCACACAGACCTGGATGTATAGCCTACTACACAACTAGGCTATACGGTACTAATCTCATGGACTACCGTCGTGTTATGTGATCCATTGTTGACCGAAAGGTCCTTATACCGAGAACGACTGTACTATCATCCTTAAGATAACTCTACAAGAGAAGTTAACAGTTTGCCCAAGGTCAAAGTGCCATGAAGTGACAGAGCTAGTATTTGAAAACCCCACAGTCTAACTTCAGAGATCACACTCTCTACTTACCACTGTTTATAAGCATTGATGCATTTGTTACAAATATGCTACTTAGGGCCTGGTCTACTGAATCACTCATGAAGCCCTACATGGGAATTCCTTTTATATAATATTAGCAAAAGGGGTTTTGTGTGTGTGTGTGTCTGTGTGACTGACATGTTTTCACTTCCTGAGAGGACTCAGCACATCCTCCTCTTAATTTTATCACAAGGAAGCAGAGAGAGACCAACTAACAGGCCAATGTTTCCCAAACTTTAATCTACATTAAATCATGTGGGAGCTTGCTAAAAGTGCACATCCTAACTCGAGAGATTTGCTTGAATAGTTCTGGAGTGTAACTGAGCAACTTGCATTTTTAATAAGTACTCCACATGTTTTTGATATATCTGGTCTGGGGTCACACTTTGAAGAATACTTATGTAGGCCCTTATGAGTGGCCAACCTGTATCACCAGTTCATTCCAACTCATCAAAATTCATTCCTTATCTCTTCTCATAGCCTTGTCCTCATAGTCTACTCCAGTATTTCCCCTGGTTTTGATTTTCAAGTACACTTGATCATGTTTATTTATTATATCTGTTTCGCCTACAAACAGGCCATCTCAAATTCCTTGTGGAAGTTAGGATACACATTTCTTTTAAATGCAACCAATTCATTTGGCAGTTCAACACCTAAAGCCAGTATATTAAATTCATAAAGAAAAAAGTCCTTAGGTCACTGACTAAAGCACTTAGTGTGCTATGTATATGCTGCACTTCCACTCCAAACAACTCAATGCTCTTAATACACCTCCAACAGATGCAAACCACTTTAATTTTTGAATGAGTGATGAATAGCACACATTTCTATATATGATGTCTGGTGAAAATGGATGACGCAAAGGTCAAACCAGCTCACAGAAATGCCTCTGAAAAGTTTGGATGCCAACACATATAAAATTGAGAAACTATCATCTAAAAACCTGGAATCTCAGTCACTTTTACAAAATTGGAAAATATGGCAATATCAAGATCACAATTCTCACAGCTACCCTTTTAGAGAAGTTGTGGCTCCCTGGGTCTTATACTCAGTCTATTTGATTCATTTAAATTACCTTTCTGACCCCTATCGCCTCTTGAGTTTGTGTCTCCTACAAATTGTAATATCGGGAAGTAAGGTTAAGAAGATTTTCTGGTTGAAAATCATTTCAATGTAGTCAGGGAATCACTGATGGAAATTAGTTACAGTACAGTTGAATGGTATTCTAGAAATATCTCTAGTACTCATACTAACCTGATTTTCCCAAACCTTCTGACTTTTGAGTGAATCAGAGTGATCTTTTACCTTTGTAAAATACCACCTACCTTCAATTCTGCACTTGCCCCTTCCCCATTAACCTTTTGAAAATAAGATGCCCATGCAGCAGATGCATGCATTTAGCATAGTAACGAGCCCAACACCTTCTTCTCTCCACTCCCATAAAAGCTAGTATTAAATTATGGCACATGTCTGAAGAAAAATGGCAATTCTTTTGGTGCTCAATAACATTGCTAAATTGAACCAAATTTTAACTAGTAAGCTAATGTTTTCTCCAGATACATGTTAAAAAGACAATACTTGGGGCCGGCCGGTGGCGCAGCGGTTAAGTATGCACGTTCCGCTTCTCGGCGGTCCAGGGTTCGCCTGTTCGGATCCTGGGTGCGGACATGGCACTGCTTAGCAAAAGCCATGCTGTGGCAGGCGTCCCACATATAAAGTAGGGGAAGATGGGCATGGATGTTAGCTCAGGGCCAGTCTTCCTCAGCAAAAAGAGGAGGATTGGCAGCAGTTAGCTTGGGACTAATCTTCCTCAAAACAAATAAATAAAATAAATAAATAAATAAAAAGACAATACTTGAATGTCTTCAATCCATCAATAGCATCTAAAAACTCCTCCTCAAAGAAGGAGCAGTTCAGGTATTTCTCAACATATCCAGATACTGATCTCTTTTTGTACTTGTTCTACACTCTAGACCATTAAATATTCACCAAATAGATTATGTTATTAATAGCTAATTTCATTACCTGAGCAAAAACATCAGAATTCAAGCTCAGTGTTTAATCACTTAAGCTCATGTTAATCTGTCAAAATACAGCAATAAATGTGGTTTTCAGAAAATGGTAGTGATACAAAAAAACACAGCAAACACACACGAAACATAACTTTATCAGTTAGAGAATACTGTTCATCATAGCAATGACTTTAAATTGAAAAGAAGTATATCCATATTCAATAGGACTAACTTAGTAAAATTTAGAACTAAAGATCAAAGTTTTGTCACTTCATTATAGTAACTAATTTGAATAAACAATTTATGATATTCAAATTAACAAATCTAAGGAAAAGAAACAAAAAATGAGGCTCTTTTTTTTTTGAGGAAGATTAGCCCTCAGCTAACATCTGCTGCCAATCCTCCTCTTTCTGCTGAGGAAGACTGGCCCTGAGCTAACATCCATGCCCATCTTCCTCTACTTTATATGTGGGACGCCTGCCACAGCATAGCCTGCCAAGTGGTGCCATGTCCGCAACCGGGATCCGAACCAGCAAACCCCAGGCCACCGAAGTGGAATGTGTGCACTTAACCGCTGCGCCACCGGGCCGGCCCCAAAAGACGAGGTTCTTTTAAGTCTTTAAATGTATTATTGCCCCTTCACTCTGTTACACGATCCTCTTTCATGCTCTCCTCTAGGAGTAAACAATGTGTTTCCCCTGAGTTCATCCTAATCTTCCTTCACAAAAAGA
The DNA here is from genome assembly GCF_041296235.1 of Equus asinus. NCBI lineage: Eukaryota > Metazoa > Chordata > Mammalia > Perissodactyla > Equidae > Equus > Equus asinus. The sequence continues at coordinate 39,630,033 of NC_091792.1, forward strand.
GAAGTGTAAACAGTAGCTAAAGACAAAATGTCCTTATTTTCCACCCTGAAACATAATAGAGAAATTAATAATAAGAAGTGCTCTAAAGTATATCTAAGGGAGACATAAAAGTTTAACCGAGGCTCTACTTAAGATGTTGAACTTTCTCTTCAGAAGCTATTAAAAATCAAAAGTAGTCCATAGGTCAAATGCAGCTCAAAGCCAGTTCTTTTGGAACCTACAAAATGTTTTTCTTTTTCCTTTTTTTTCAATTGAATGTTAACATCTTTTAGGGAAGGCATTTGCCCTACAGTTCATAAGAGCCTGAGCCATCTTACTGGCTCAATCATGACTTTCTTCACTCATTCACACTACTTATTTGGGCCTTGTAGATTATATTTCTCATTTCTTCACCCCAAGCAACCAAAAGAAATTGAGGAAGAAGAATCAGCTGTTCAAATATTCTTCAGTTCAGGATGATCAGGTGGTTACATCCTGCAACATTAACTTCTATACTAACACAAGAGGAAATGTGGACAAGAAAGAGAGCCCCCTAGAGATCATTCTTTTCTCACTCATATGCTGAGGAAGCTCATAACGACAAGACTTTTGTTTTTAATGCATTTATGCACAGATACTTGAGAAATTTTCAAAGAGCATACTTCTATTCTCAAAGCACAGTCAATTTGTACATGTGTGTACATTTATCCCATGGCTCACTCTTGCTTTACTTTGTCATTATCGTTGTTTTAAAATAGCAAAATGAAGATATGCTAGTTGCTGGTTTAAAAAAAAAAAGACAACCCTAGGTATCTCACCATATTATATGACAATGCACGTAACTACTCCAAATATTAATTTCAAAATCTGAGCAAGAAATAGTATACTAGAACACAAAGTAGAAGAGAGACAGCACTTACTAAATACATTCAAATACATTAAAAGCAGCTCTAGCAATAGTAATAAGGTACTATATGGCCCTCTAGTGTTCAATGAAAAAACAGATGAATTCTTAAGTAATTCTTTTTTATGACATTTCATAAGGAAAAATAATACTTTGATTACTAAGTATGCTGAACATGTTCACGTATGACTTCTACAAAAACTTAAATATGCTGTATCTTCTGTAGCTTTATTTCTTTGTGCCTTCTTTTGAAGTACTATGCATATTTAGAGTATTCACTGAAAGAATTCTTAAGTGTTTTTAAAGTTTTTCCCAGAAAAATATCCCAATACTAAACAGAAAAGAAACAGTATTTCTCAATTAAAACCAAACAGTATTGAATTTAAGGCAATTTTCAAAGAAGAAACAAAAATAAATGAATAGTGTCATGACTACAAATCAGGTATTTAAAACACACCTAATCTAAATTCTCTAACCATATTTTCTGTTGTCTGTGTTCTACTTTTGTAATTCATCCTACTTGTTATTCCTCTTTATCATAATTTATAGATAACAGGGATTTATTATAGTAACCAAAGCAATAAAATACATGAAAATGTGTCCCTCAGAAGAAAGGTCAAAAATGAGACTGAATTTCAGTACAGGAGTCAAAGTAAAAAGTAGACTCACAAGCAAAAAGTAATCTTGTTAATAAGATTCTTAAGATTGTAATCACTGATGAAAAGGTTTAAAAATTGATATTTCTGTCTAAATTAAAGTTGGTGAAAGACTAATTTCAAATTGGACTTAAGTTTATTATAGGCTTTTAAAATATATTTTTAAATTCATATTTCTTGTTCATATATTAGAGTTTTGGGGGGCGAACTGGTGTATGAGCAAGATCTAAATAATACTCCCAGCTCTTTCATTCATTTCCTGTAACCTTAAGCAGATAATATTTCCAAGTTAAAACTTTAGAAACTACAGGAAGCTTTTTGTGAAGATCCTGTGCTTGGCATCAAGATCAACCCTCCAAATGTCAAGGAAAGATAAGTTGTCTATGGAGTGGAAACTCTGCAAACGACTCTCCAAAGTATCACAAACATCACAAACCATTAAGAAACAGCCAGGATATAAACAAAGAAAAATTAAACAAATTTGTCCAATATAAATTCATATAGATATTTGGAATATATTCAGTAGTCACCTAGAGAGGTTCTATAGTTGTTCCTAAAAATTCTGCCACTATTCAAAAAAGTTATGACTCCTTATTTTCATTTCTTTGCAGCCTCCTAACACTGTCTAATTCCTACCTATCCTTTAGGTCTCAACCTAGCTTTCATTTCCTCACTGAAGATACCAGTGGTTTAATTATTTAGATGTTGTTACATATGCATTGAGAACATAAAACCAGGAGGGACAATGAAAACGCCAAAAGACAGAATTTTGGTACAAAATAATCTTAGGAGGAACTTGGTAAAGATAGAGCCAAGACGAAAACTGAGTGAGGATGGAGGGACAATAGCAAATAAAATAGAAAATCTAATAGCAACATATTTAAAGTCTTGTATTGAGGTTCAAAAACCTGTAGAGGGGCCAGCCCGGTAGTGCAGCGGTTAAGTTCACACGTTCTGCTTCTCAGCGGCCCAGGGTTCACCGGTTCGGAACCCGGGTGCGGACATGGCACCACTTGGCACGCCATGCTCTGGTAGGCGTCCCATGTATAAAGTAGAGGAAGATGGGCACGGATGTTAGCTCAGGGCCAGGCTTCCTCAGTAAAAAAGAGGAGGACTGCCAGTAGTTAGCTCAGGGCTAATCTTCCTCAAAAAAAAAAAAACCAAACAAAAAAAAAAACAAAAAAACTGTAGACATTCACATTAACTGGAACAGGATTAAACAGGACCATGTTTGTGAAAATACAAAAAAAAAATTTTGTTTTGTGAAACTTCAATTCAATTTTTTAAGCATTATTTGCAAAATACAGTCTTGTAAGACATAGTAGAATCTCAGAGAATCAGGTTTGTCAACAATCTAAATACACATAAATTTCAAAAAACAAAGCTGACTACAACTATCACAATATAAGTAAAAACAAAGAGCTAATGGAGATATAGAATTTGCTCAGAGTTCTGTGAAATATTCTTAAAGCAGGTGAGATCTGAAACAGATCTTAAAAACAACAGAAATTTCCAAGAGGCTATAGGGTGAGAACATTTAAAAGATGAGGAAAAAGCTTAAGCAAAGGTTTCAGAGTAGCCTGAATTCCTCTATGCTCAGAAATATCAAATAAACCCCTGTTGCTGAGGTAAAGAGTAGGGTAGAAACAAGTCAAAGGAAATAAGATGATTTTTGAATTCTGTATATGTTAGACATATAGCAATTATGTTTAAAAGAATAAAAGATAGGCTCTCACTAAATTAGGAATTGAGGGAAACTTCCTCAACTTGATAAAGAACATCTATAGAGAGCATATAGTTAATATCACACTTAATGGTAAGAAACTTTCCCATAAGATCAGGAGCAAGGCACGATGCCCTCTCTCACTTCTGTTTTGCAGTATTGTACTGGAAGTTCTAGCTAATTCAGTATGACAAAAAAAGGAAATAAAGGGAGTGAAGATTAGGAAGGAAGAAATAAAACTGTCTTTATTCACATATGTCATGATGATCTATACAGAAAATTAGAAAGAATCAAAAAAAAAAAACCTCCCAGAAGTAATATGTGATTATAGCAAGGATGCAGGACACAGAGTTAATAGACAAAAGTCAATCACTTTCCTATACACCAGCAATGAACAGGTGAATTTGAAATTAAAAACATATTACCATTTACACTAGCACCCCAAAAATGAAATACTTGGGTATAAATCTAACGAGATATGTACAAGATCTACATGAGGAAAACTACAAAACTCTGACGAAAGACATCAAAGAAGAAGTAACTGGAGAGAGAATCCACACTCTGGGATAGGAAGACTCAATACTGCCAAGATGTCGGTTCTTCCCAACCTGATCTGTAGATTCCATACAATCCCAATCAAAATCCCAGTAACTTATTTTGTGGATATTGACAAGCTGATTCTAAAGTTTATATAGAGAGGCAAAAGACCCAGAATAGCCAATTTAATACTGAAGGAGAAGAACAAATTCAGAGGACTGACACCACCTAACTTGAAGACTTACTATAAAGCTACAGTAATCAACCCAAAGGAGTTGAAAATTCTTGCCTAAATAAAAATATGTACATGAAGGTTGCAACAAGCAGGAATGCAAAATAGTATATACACTGACACTGGTTATGCAAAATATGTATCCATGTGGTCAAAGACCAGCAAGCAATATGTAAATATGTGGTGTTGGTGAAAAATAAACAAACAGACCAAAGGAAGAAAATTTCCTCATTTTCCTTTCCAAACTTGTTTTCTTGACAACGCACAAACACTGCTCCACAGTAAGCAGGCCCTGAAACTTGCAATAATGAGCTCATCCTCACTTGGTTCACCTCTTATCATGTCAGAAAGAATCCCTCAGTGATCAGAAGGGAAAAGACACATATCTCAACCAGAGAAGAAGAAATCTGGTAAGTAAATGAATAAGAAAAATTATAGAAAAGACATCACTGGGTAAATCCTTGCCTTGCTTATGATCATGTAACTTAACATGGAGATAATGAGAGCAATAAAAATGATCATATCAGAAGAGAAACAAAAAAAAACACACACACAGATACAGAGAACAGACTGGTGGTTACCAGAGGGAGAGGGGGTGGACGAGGCTGAAAAGGGTAAAGGGGCTCATGTGTATGGAGACAGACGGCAACTAGACTTCTGGTGGTGAACACAAGACAGTCTGTAGAGAAGTCAAAATATAAGGATGTACACCTGAAATTTATATAATGTTATAAACCAATGTGACCGCAATAAAATTTTTTTTAAATGATCACATCATATGCTGGCACAGCTTTTCAAAACTTGCAAACCATTTTCACATTCATCACCTCCTTTAAACTCTATACAACCCTTTGCAATAAGGACAGGTATCCTATTCCTGTCTAATGTTGAAGAAACTGAGGCTCAAGGAGATTAATGGATGAGCCCAAAGACTGTGCCTAGTAAATGAGAGAGCAGATAGACAGGCCTTGTTATCTCTTTGTTTTTTTCAGCACACAATTCTCCCAAACATTACCTGCCCAATCTATATACCAGGGTTGTGATTCAACAGAGAAAAGCTATCCAACAATGACTTCCATAGGTCACCCTAGGGAAAGATGTTGTCGATACCAAAAAAAAAAAGGGACAAAACAGAGAATCCAGAAATCGATCTACATAGATATAGTCAACTGATTTTTGACAAAGGAGCAAAAGCGATATAATGGGGCAAGACAATCTATTCAATAAATGGTGCTGGAAAAACTGAATATGCACATGCAAAAACTAACTCAAAATGGATCATAGACCTAAATGTAAAATGCAAAACTATAAAACCCCTAGAAAATAACATAGAATAAAACCTAGATGACCTTGGGTATAGTGATGACTTTTTAGATACAACACCAAAGGTACAACCTATGTAAGAAATAATTGATAACCTGGAATTCATTAAAATTTAAAACTTCTGCTCTGTGAAAGACAATGTCAAGAGAATGAGAAGACAAGCCACTGACTGGAGGAAAATATTTGCAGTAGACAATATGATAGAGGCCTGTTATTCAAAATATACAAAGAATTCTTAAAACTCAACAATAAAAAAATGAATAACCTGATTAAAAACAGGCAAAAGATCTGAACCTCATCAAAAAGGATACACAGATGGAAAGTAAGCACATGAAAAGATGTTTAACATAATATGTCATGTTTCAAATTAAAACAATGAGTTACTACTACACACCTATTAGAATGGCCAAAATCCAAAACACAGACAACAACAAATGCTGGCAACAGGAACACTCATTAATTGCTGGTGGGAAGGCAAAACGCTACTGCCAATCTGGAAAGACAGTTTGGCAGTTTCTTACAAAATTAAACATACTCTTAAACCATACAATCCAGCAATCACAGTCATTGGTATTTACCCAAAGGAGTTGAAAATTCTTGCCCAAATAAAAATATGTACATGGAGGTTGCAACAAGCAGGAATGCAAAACAGTACATACACTGACACTGGTTATGCAAAATGTGTATCCATGTGGTCAAAGACCAGCAAGCAATACGTAAAAATTTATTCACTAATTAGTTACTGACAAATTATTACGTACTGCGGTGCCTTATACATGATAAAACTATTAGGCAAGATAAATCAAAGGCTTGAATAGGAGAGAGGCAGAAAAACAATTTTAATACAATGTGATGCGAGTCATAATAAATATACCATGGGAGCAGAGATTAAGTTGGGGCCTCTTTGGGGAGGGATGAAAACAGATGTTTGGGTGTTGGCTTTAGGGGTTATTCCACATCCCACCTCCTCTCACAATTACTAATACTGTTTCACTGAATTTTCAATTTTTAACAAATGTGCAGCCTGTATCCAGAATAAGATCTGGGTTCAAATCCTAGCTCCACTACTTACTGGCTGACTGGTCATTGATGAATTACTTAACCTCTCTCCACTTGTTTCTCATCTCTGATATGGGGATAAAAATGAGAACCTATATAATAGGACTGTTAACATTAAACGAGATTATATATGCATTCAGTATAACATCCTAGCACATAGTAAACAGTGCTCAATAAGTGGTTTATCATCACTGTTATCAGTGCTATTTCCCATTACACTGATGAGGTTCAGAATAAGAACAGGTGATAGTCTGGCCTAGGGCACCTCAGCAGCATCACGCTGACTACAGGACACAGCACTTGAAGAGCAATTTGTCCAGAGAAGAGCAACCAAAATCGTGATCTTGGAAAACACGATGGAGACTTTCAGTCTGGAGAAAAGATTATGGACGAATATGACAGCAGTCTTCTCCTATAAGAAAGGCTGTCACTGCTCTAGATGGAAAAAAAAGGACCAAAGAAGAACAACAGATGTCAACATAAAGATCTGTCTAAAAATATAATGTTACTCCACACTGTAGTATTCCCTAGTGATGAACTCATTTTCAAACCCAAGTCTACTGATAAAGCCACTAGGCATATGTTTGGACTTGGTGATTTCAAAGGTTCCCTCCAATTTGGATTCTATCTCAGGAGACTTAAAATTAGGACAGAAAAGCTCAGCGGTTTAAATATATTAATTATTAGTCTGAAGAAATGGGAGGTTAAGAATAGGGGAGGGGAGGGAAAGCACTGGCGACTTCTGGTAAAGCACTTGAGAACTATGTTTTAAAAGACAGACTCTCAAATTGCTCACAGAAAGATTTTAAAGTGAAAGATATTCATGTTTCATGGAGAGCCAAAAGTGCTGTCAAGGCTACTCTAAGCAACTCATATATTATGGAAGTTATCAAAAAGACTAAGTAGAATAAGAACTGGTTTCTAGAAGATACCGGTTTTTTTCTAATAAATAATAGTAATATATGCTTCTTGTAGCAAGCTTGGGAAATTCTGAAAAGCACATAAGAAAAAACAGAAAGAATTCAACCACATTCAGAGGTAATTCCTAACATTTGGCTTACTTCTTTATGATCTTTTTCCATGTGTGTATATAATGGATGTTTGTTTCACAATTAGGATCACATTCTTTACATATTTTTAAGTCCTACATTTTTAGTAAACATTCTATTTGTAAGCATTTTTCTGTTATTAAATTTTCTTTTAAAATATGATTTTTAATGGCTATATGAGTTGCCTTCAATTGATTTCTGCATCCCAGCAGCAAGGTTCCCAAATTGGGATCTTAACACCACCTCAGGGGAGTCTTACTCTGGTACTGCTAATTGTATTATAACATTCTTCAACGTAACTATCTTTATACTGAATATTTGAGTTTTAAACTAAACTTAAATGGCATGCCTATTTATAATTTATAGTCTAGCTTGGAATCTATAGTTCACTCTTAAGAGGTGAAATGAGAATTGTTCACATTAACAATTTGTGAATCTGCAACTCTCAACCTGAATCGGCACTAGAGACAAATATATCAAATTTCTAAAACAAAATAAAAGAATTAAAAGTTAACTCAAGACAAACTTACAAAAAAGGTCAGAAGGTAATATCAAATGAACTGCACAACGCAGAGAATCAATAATGGGTTCAAGAAATTAAAGTTACACATATTTATGGTCATATAATTACATACATACATATTTATGGTCTTATAATGACTGATTACATACTTATGCTCATATAATAAGAGGCAAAATCAGAATTCAAGCTTAAATCTAAAAAGCTCTTATCACTCTACTACATCAGGAGAAAACGCATGTCCTCCAGTGTGCCCTCTTTCCCCCACTTCCACTCTCCTCCCCACACATTTAAAATTGGGTTAAACTGGACCGAGTGAATGTTTCCAGCTCTTCCTCCTTCACAAAGGTAGGAGACATGGCTATTCACTGGACTATGTTTACTAGCAGATGTTATTCAAGATGACTGCCTTATATAGCACTTTCTGCTCTCTGGACATGCCTACACCTAACAGAATTTGAACTTAATTTCTTTGTCTTACAAGGAGACAAGGCCAAGGACTTTCTGAAGCAGCTATCACTCTCTAGAACTATACCTACAACAGAGGAGAATTTAGGTCCCTATTAGGTTTCAGATGTTAGCCACATTGTCCTACAAAGTTTTGCAGCAGCTCTGGTTCAGGGAGTGATTAGAAGATGGTGACTAGAAACAAAACTGTTCTTGTGATCCCCTAACTGCCTAGTGATCCTTGTGCCTAATTCCTCCATTGCTGAGAACCTAGAGACAAGAAAAAGTCTTAGGCCCCTAGAGAGTAGATACGCTGCTTCTTTGAAAAAATATACACATATGTTTAATAAATATTTACTTCTTCTTTGAAGCAAAAATGAGTTTAAAAAACTGGTTTAGTTATTAGGGAAAAAAATCTAACAGTCAGGATGGGAAAAAATATACTAATTTGAGGTAATGAATGAAGTTATGTGGGAACAGATGGAAGGCACTACAATAGACAAGGAAGAAACAGAAATTAGTGCTCAAACACAGTTCTCTTCACGAAAAGATCAAGAGGACATGAGATCTGGCCTAATGGTAATCTCATTTGCTTTTCATTTTAGTAGAAAATCAGCTGATACTCTGCACAAAACATGTAAAAGGAGTCTTTACATGTTCTCTTCAGAAAACATGATTTTTTTTTTAATATGATAAGGCTGTTGACAGAAGGAGTTAAAACTGAAGAGATGAGCATTCTTATCTGGGAAAGCAAGATGACTTTAGAAGTTGCAGGCAGACTAGACAAATTTACAGAAATAGCCGACATAAAGCCCCTGGTTAAGAAGCACGTTTGATGGACTCTAGAGAGAGCAATATCTGTTATCCAGTCTCAAATTTCACTGTCATTTCTTCCTGTTACAACTTTAGCCTCAAGTCCTCATATCTTCAATAATATTTGTTAAATACCAACAAAGAAAAGCATTTAACTGAGCTCTCTGTACTTTCTAAAGGGTACAGCTCTCTGACGATTTCAAATGTGACATGGTATTAGAAAGCCAACACACTCCACAGTCCGGAACCTAAACAGACTTGTGGTTCTGCAGAAATCTTGTTTAGCAGTGTTTGCCAAATTCTACCATAGGGGGCAGCACAGCACATGGAAAGAAAAGGGGTTTTTTGAAATTAGGCAGATATATAGATTAAAATTTCTTGTCACTTACAGTGTGATTTTTGGGTGAATCATTTGGCCTCTCTGCAACCTCAGCTTACTTACTGTCATAGGAACTTGCAAACAGTATGGGGTTAATAAACACCAATTCTTGACTGCCAAAACCCTTGACTGTTAACATTAGAACAATCCGGAATTTCTAATGTATATTATTGCCATTTGCTCCCCTAAGAACAAATCTTTGGTTACCAGGAGGGGAAAAAAAGACTGTCCTAAGGATTTTGATAGTTTTCAAAGAAAAAATGAATGCAAAGGAGGACCAAAAATAGTTTTTCTCATTAATATCATATTTGCATATACAGCATGTTCAGGAATGACAAATAAATAAGCCTGTCCACAGAGTGTGTTTAGGAAAGTGCCAAAAAAATAACATTTGAAAGGTAGGCTGAGTAAAACTATAGAAGGCTAATCCCATATTAACATTAAAAAATGGGATTTTAAAAATGATTATTATACCTCTGCTCTTCTCAAAAGTCAAAATTTAAAATGACTTGAAAGAAACCGTGGCCTAGGGTAATGTCTATAGAAGTGTTTTATGTTTACACTGATCAAGAATTTAAAGCTGCTCCAAAATAAAGTATTTCAAATAGTGAGGGCTTTTGCCTATTTACCATATTTAAGAGATTTATACACATGGGTGACTGACATTTTCTTTTTCAGCAACACAGTAATAGGTGACATTTTTAAAATGTTGTTGAAAAATGAAGTTTTCTGGGAATGATCCTGAAGAAGAGTTTCAGGAATGGACAAAAGAAAACAGGCCAATTTCAGATTGAAATCTACTTTGGAGAAGGGCAATGCTGCCTTGGCAATTAAATAGTTTTATATTATTCTTGCCATATTTATGAAGGCAAATGACCTCAAAATAAGCAATCTATCAAAAGTGTATACACCTGCATCCATATATACACATACACGCATAAACGCATATACACATGTATACCTGTGTTGTTAGTCCTCAGTCTACTCCTGCGACCCTGCAGGTACAGTATAATTTGTATTCATGACTCAGGAATCATTAGGGAAGCTGGCTTAAATTCAGCATACTTTGTTTTTAAGGAGGTAACTATATAACTATATAAGATATATCTAAAAGTTGTACTTACAGTTTCACCTTGAAGAGAAAGGAAAGATAAAGCACCTGTCAAATCTGTGTACTGGAAGGTTTCCTACAGAACATTATGATGACTGCTCCTTTTGGAAAAAGATATGTTTTGTCTAGCTGGCTTTCTTGTTTTTAATTTAAAATGTGGTCGAACTCCTTGACAGCTCTGTGTTGTTCAGCAAGACTCAGTTTTGATTAAACTTCTTTCTTAAAATAATCCAATTAAATACTAGACTCCCATTCCTCCACTGAACTCTCAGAAACAAGTGGAGAGATACAAACTGCCTCTTGATATAGCAACCTTGAGAGTGAGAGCTCAAGAGACGAGGGCTAGAACCTGGGTGAATTGCACTAAAAAAGGTCTAAGCCTTACCAACGGAGCAGGGCTGCAGCGGTTGGTGTTAGAGCCATTGGCTGAGATTCAAAGCTCTGTTTCAACACCTTGAAATGGGGATGGTAAAACGGATGAAAACCACTACTTGAAGCCAGTTCCTTCTCAGATCAGATCAACTAAACAAAATCTAAACTTGCAGACAGGCTAGGGGAATTAGGGATAAACATGCTTTAGAAAGAGTTTCAGTTTCACAAGCTGAAGCAAAAATGGTAAGGATAATTCAAGTATTAAACCAAGTGTATATGATATTTCATTCCAGGTCAAGTTAGGTTAAAGGTGATGATGTTAAATCTGTTTGTATATTGTTTATGGACTAAGTCAATGATTCACTGTAAAATTTAAAAAATAATAAATAGAAGTAAGAGGATAAACTACTACAGACATTATTTATTTTAATGTCTGTAAAATAAGTAAGCTTTTACTCAAGTTAAAATCTTATTTTCCAAAGAATCATTAAACTCATAAGTCTACTCTACCTGGATATTCATGATTTTTATCTAATTTTCTAATGATAAACAAAGAGCCAGAAAGCATGCAAACATAAAGATCTACGAGCGGAGAAGCCTGAAGGAAAAAAAATTGAAGTTCTGTTACATACCTCATTCAGAGTATAATTCTTTTTACTTTCTCTCCCCTTTAAATAGACCATTTGATAGCAACACTGCCTAAAATATTAATTAAAATAAATTCTAACTCCAGTGAAAAGTACATAACGTCTTATTGAATTTCCTATATTTTCAACAGCACCAAAATACAGAGAAAATAAAATTCAATGTAGAGGAGAAGCAGTACTTACTTGACTTAGTAGCTAGTCAGCAAGATCAAAGTATGTAAAGAAAACTCTTATTTCCAACTCTGGTTATGATTTTGTGGAGGGTGTGTGTGTGTGTTCCTATTCTCTACGACTTAAAAAAAAAATTTTATTACGGAAAACTTTAAACATACTTAAAAAACTACACAGAATAATACCCATGAACCTCCATGTCCCTGTAACCCAGCTTCAACAATTAGCAAATCATGGTCAATTTATACCCTCCTTCCTGTTCTTCCCTCCAGTATTATTTTGAAGCAAAACCCGGAAAATATATAATTTCATTTTGACTATAAATTGATCAGGGGAAAAGAGAATATAATAGAAAGATTGGGTAGTGAGAGAAATAATGCGTCTTCTTTCTCTCCACAATCCCCACCCGTTGCCAGGACCACAATTTTAAGTGATATAATATCCAGGAATGTTTTGAGAAAAGAGGCCCACATACCACCCCAAAGAACAAGCACTGGCAATTACAAATTTACTGCAGCTACCCAATCACTTCTTCCTTCCATCTCAGACAGACTTTACACTTCGGCACCTCCCTGACTATCCAGTAGCAAAGATAACAACTGGGACGCAGTGACAGTATGACTGGCTGCAATATTCCAGTCCTTAATCTCTGGAACAGCCTTAAAGGACTGTATCCAATAGAACTGTTTTTCTCGGCACTAGATTAATCACCAAGTCCCTGAGTTGATAAGATTCCTCTAACTGTCTACCTTTTAAAACTCCACGGGCTACCACTAGTTAAATGAGATGAGGAGGCAGATACAACACAGCTGTCTCCAGGAATGGGCAGGGAAAGGAAAACTGCAGGCAAGGGAAGTAGTGGCAGAAATCAGACAGAAAGTTGGGAATCTAAGTGCACCTTCACATCATCTCCTACCTCTCACAGTCAAAAATCAACCAAAATGGTCTGGTTACCCTATAGCAAATATTCAAATCCCTTTGAGAAATAAATGGAGTGTTCCACTAAAATGAAGTCAGAAAGAAAAACCAATTCTTCTGGTGTTCCTGAATGTCTTAATTTTAACAAAATAACTAAAGGAAAGGAAGCAGTGAAGATAGCACCATGCATTCTTGTTGTTTTATAATGTAAAAAAAAGTTTAATTATCTTAAATACGCCAGTGTCTAGTACTTGAACTTCTAAAAGTACCTACTCAGATTTCTCCAACAACCAAATATTAATATTCAGCCTGTAATTTCATCTTGTTTAATTACATAATGAAGAGAAAACTGTTTACAAAAGATAAATTTTAATCATCATAAGAAAACTAATTTGAAGTAACTTCCAGTAACTTGTGCCTTGGAATAACACCTGTGAATATACAGCCCACCCTACCAGCTGCATTTTGTAAATAAGAAAAGATTCTTCAATACTTGATTTACACAAATTATATTTCATCCCAACCCTCTCCACTGCATACAACCTACTTACCCCTGTCCCTGTCATACAATTTCTAACAAAATTTGATATTAATGATTTTTCATAGTAATAGGATCAATTTACCTTCCCTCCATTTCTAACAACACTGTCCCATTATCAATATTTCTATTCCTAATACTTTCTAATAGCTTCTGTAAAACAAAAATTAGTTCTTTTTATTATTATACATCTGAAGATTAATTTTGCAGTAATACAAAGACTGTGAAGAAAGTTTCATTACAATTAATATGGACATGTAAAATTTCTCAGGTGGAACAGGAGACTAAATATACTCACTTTTGTTGTCTTTGTATAGAATGGGGAGGAGAGTTGGTGAATAGGCAGGTCCACGATACTACTAGAGTTTGTGACACTGTTACTATGTGTATGTTCATCTTCCCTGCTACTGTCATCAGACTGATCAAAATCATCACTCTCCTGGTCCATTTCCTCTTCCTCTTCATCCTCCTCATCTTGTTCACCAGCATGTTCTTCATCGTCCTCTTGTTCTTCTTGGTTTCCCGAGGAGTCCTCATCTACCGAAATAAACCGATTATTGTTTTCTTCCAATTGTCCTTGCTGGGAATCATTCTGGTTTCCAGGTCTAGGTTCTGCTCCAACAACTTCACCATTCCTTGCAGTGTGCTCCTCCTCCTCTTGTTGTCTTAGCTGGTGCTGCTGCTGCTGCTGTTCCTCCTCTACCACACGATTCATCTGTTCCTCATCTGCCTGGCTTGAGGAAGGGTTACCTCTCAGAGAGCCTCCAGTTCGTCGTCTTTTGCTGCCCACAGAGAGCAGTTCCTGATTCATTTCCAAAAGCCAGCTTGCTACTTCTTGGACCTTGGCTAGACTATCAGAAGATGCAAAGGTTTTCACATTCTGTAGGGAAAAATGGAGTGGAAAAAAAAGGTTTGTACAATCTATATTATCTTCTACTTTTATGTAATATGTCTATAATCTAAATTTCATTAAAGATTGTAAAAAGTATTTGATGCCATTGAGGCACTAAGATAGTTCTTTAGGAATCAATACAGAAAGTTTAAATTAGAAAAGTTATGAGACTTTATAAAGACATACACAAAAATCATACAGTAAACAGTTTTATCTGTTTAAAAAATATCCTTTGCAAAAATAATTTTAGAATGAAGCTTTATAGTTTAATTTAGTTGCTCTGATTAATAAAACATAATTTAACCAATAAGACAATTTTAAATTTTACATCAGTAGTTTGTAAACTACATCCTTTGTAGAACTTTCACAATATGTTAAGAAGTATATCACAAAAAAATTATTCAATGCTCAGTTAAGTTCAGGAAATGCTGAAGTAAACCAAGATAAAAAGGCTTTTTTACCTTAGGAATTTCTCAAACTTCTCTGATCAGAGAACCTTGCCTTTAGACAGTTTTCTGACAGATACCAAGTCATTATGATTTTCATTTTTCACAATGAATATAAATCAAATAAACACCAAATAAGAAAAAAATTTTTTTAGAAGAAAAAAAGTTCATAAGTTCATACCCTCTGACCCAGTAACTCCACTTCTGGCAATCTATCCTAAGGAAGTAACCCTAAAATAGAAAAAGAAATTATGCAGAGGATGCTCACTGCAGCCTTATCCACAGAAGCAAAAATGAATGTAAATAAAAATAATCAAAATCCAAATGTTCAAGACAAACGAATCCCTGAGATGGGATATATATACTGCAATCCCTAAATATGATGTTCATAAAAATATTGTGAAAACACAGATGTTGATATTATATTACGCTAAGGGCAAAACGCAGGAAATTATATGATCACAACTGCATAAAGACTAGAAGACAATATTTCATATAAATTGCATTTAGGTAGTGGTATTATATGTGCTTTAAATTTATTTTTTACCATATTTCTCAAATTTTATACATCAAGTGTGTTTACTTTCACGTTTTTGAACATAGGCTCTTAAAATTGATCTGATATAGAATCTTCATAATGTTCCTTCTTAAATTTCATCCTTTGCAAATATATAGGACATGTTCGAAGTTACATAAAATAATGCCAACGTATTACACAAGTTCATATAAAATTCCTTTTAAAAAATATTTAAGATTTATGAGATATAAGAAATACAATATTCATTTTCTGTCATGCCCCAAGAGTAACTACATTAAAGCAGTCTTATCTATTTTTCCGACTCTTGCCACTAGATGGTCGATCTCCCAAAGGTCCATAGTCTTCATTGCAAGCTTTGAAATGAGATCAAGAAAGTCTGAAAGATAGTTTTAAAATAGCAATATTTCATTTTCTTTTCTATAACCTATACTTTCTAAGAAATAAGCTGTAGGGTAGGGGAAAAATTTTTTAATTCTAATTACACTAGAAGTGTAAGTGTAAAAAGAGAAGAGCTCCAAAGATTGAGCCCTGAGGCACTCCAACATTCCTAAAGAAGAGGAGTAACCAGCAAAGATGACTAAGGAAAGCTAGGAATGGGTGGTATCCTTGAAGTCAAGTAAAGAAACCATATCCAAGAGGAGAAAGTAAAGAATGACTGTTGCTGATACACCAAGGAGGATGAAACAAAGAAATGACGGCTAGATTCAGCAACATGGAAGTCACTAGTAATAGGAGCACTTTTTGTTAGTTGAAGTCTGAACACAGTAGATTTAAGAGACTGCGAAAAGAGAATAGAGATGGTGAGTACGGACAAGTTAGGAGTTTGCTGCAAAAGGGAACAAAAGGAAGGAAGGGATAATTGGTAGGAAAAACAGTGTCAAGAGAAGATTTTTGATTCTTTAAGACTGGAGAACTAGCAGCATATCTGTACACTGACAAGAATGATCCAGCATAAAACAAAAAGTTGACAGTGCAATCGAGAAAGATGAAATTGTGAAGTGACGCCCTTAGGTAATTAAAAAAAAATGATGAGAAAGAGCACAAAAGCGAAAGAACTGGCTTTCGTTAGGAAAATAGATATTTCATTTATGATAATAGATGAAAAAGCAGGGTGGTATTATAGGTACTTTAAATTTACTTATCACATTACTCAATGTGCAAACAGTTGAAAGTAGGTAGGTTTTTATAGTAGTGGGAGTCTTTGGAAGTTCCCTACTCAGTACTTCCTTCAATTTTTTTTTGCTTTTCTTTGTAAAGTAGGACGTAAGGTGATCTTGGGAAGAAGAAAGCTGAGAGTGATCTTGGGAGAGGAGGTGTTAGAAATTTGAAGACAGAGGTATGAAATAGTCCTCCAGGGAGAGAGGAAGAGAACTTTCCTTGGTGCAGAAGATTTTGATGATCAAACTTCATCGATAAACCATGATGTGATATATATTAAATGTGACTTTTAAAAGTGGTTCTTGTTTACCACCCAGGCAAGCGCAACACAAAATTTCTATTTGAAGTAGAAAGTAGGGTTCCTTAGAAAAAACACATTAAATACATCATGTTTTCAGAAGATAAACTGTAGAAAATAAAGGTAATGAAAAGATTAACATCAAAATCTTACTAGCTAGTATTTGTCAAAGATAAACTATGAAAACATCACAGGAAAACAGGTTAAAAATAACGTTGAAAAACACTGACCTACACAAACGAATATATATATGGTATCCCAACGTATACAAAGGTAAATCTGCTGTTCATAGATTTTCTTCAAAAAGAGAATCAAAATGTTGCTTTAGTAACTGTATCTAAAGTCTAGCTCTCCTAACAATTAATAAGGACATTTTTCACTTGGATGTTTACGCATAGACCAGCATGAAATCAGGGACACTGACTGGGATAACACAGGCCCCCAATTGTTCTCTGTGTGTCCAACCTAATAGGCATATTTTTACAAGATTGAAACAGGTTAAGTGACATATTAAGAGCAACTTACAAAGTGAAAAGATGAGAGAACAAAGGTCATAAAATGAATCATAAAGAATGTGTGTAAAGAAGGGAAGAGACTGTTGGTAAGCAGCCAGACTACCAACAAATAGAAAGTTTATGACTAGTATTTCTAAAATGGTACCAGTACAGGTCATCACTGAATACTTCTGTTACCAGTTATGAATTGGTAACCAAATATTGAAATACCAAAGATTGAAATCACTATCATTGTGTAACTTTAGTGTTATAGTGGAGGAACAGAGAAGAAAGTGTCTTAATTTAAACTAATAAAGTTAGTTGACTCATATTTAGAGCATGGCATGTAAATAGCTTTCAAAATAATACAAATTCTTATACATAGTCCTGGTCAAAAATGGTAAATCCAAGTAGATGAATCAGATTTAAGGTATAGCCAATATAAAATACACAATGACAGAGCTAACAGTCAGATTACAGGAACTCCAGAATATCTGAAGAAGCTGAAAATACCTAATTGATAGACTTATAAAAGTTTTTCCAAGTCCTGTATATATTATATTGGATTTCTCTGATCCATTTTGAGAATGGAAAATGGGAATAAACATATAGAAACTAAGGAGAAAAATCTTCATTTTCCTCAGTATTCATAAATTTAAATTTAAGCAAAAACCAATATTTTTAGGAAATCAGTTTTCTAACAATCTATTAAATAAGCAAATGACCTAAGTATTTATCCAATAATTAATAACAAATTAGAATAAACTACTAAATACTTTTAAGGGGGGAAAAGATTTTTAAAAATATAAGTCCCACATAAACAAAAAAAATTAAATACCCATAATCTAAAACTTAAAACCGCCATATAGGAAAAGTTAATAAATGAAGTATTAACAAAAGAATGCACATTTTTGCTTTTAAATTCTAATTCTAAACTCTTTTTTTTCTTTTTAAAGATTGGCACCTGAGCTAACATCTGTTGTCAATCTTTCTTCCTCTTCTTCTTCTTCTTCTTCTTCTTCTTCTGCTTCTGCTTCTGCTTCTGCTTCTTCCCCAAAGCGCCCCCAGTAGACAGCTGTATATTTTTGTTGTAGGTCCTTGTAGTTGTGGCATGTGGGACGCCACCTCAGCATGGCTTGATGAGTGTGCTAGGTCTGCACCCAGGATCTGAACTGGTGAAACCCTGGGCCGCCGAAGCGGAGTGCACGAACTTTATGAGGATGGACTATACCTACTTTATCTAAATCTTCTAGACAGACCACTGCTTGGAATGCAAGATTCACATAGTATTCTGAGACAACAATGATGAAGTCACAGCATTACCTATTACTATGGTTCTGGTAATTTAACAAAGGATAAATGATCAAATTTAAAGCTCTAATATAGATATTCATCACTAAAGTTTTCAAATAAATCAAAAGTTCAGATAGCCCATATAAAATAAAGTTGGACTCTGTATAAAGTAATTGCTGGAAAAGAAAAGTGGGGAGGGGCATCACTTTTCCCTTTGTAAATGGGGAGAACAAGGTTCTTCCCATAGCATCTTTCACTATTGTGTGAAGTCCAGAGAAGTCTGAACCTAAAGGTACCTAAAGGGAGAGAGGCCTACAGTCAGCTCCCAGGATGAATGAGAAGTATTATAATAATTTTACTCTTCAAAAACATTCAAAAACGAGGTTACTGAGATAAAAGACAACTACTACGTGACTTTCCTCAAGTCCTAGAAAATACACGGTAACTTTTAGTCATTATACCTTATTGATTTAGTGGCACTTCAGACCTAATTTCAGTTTCTCATGAACTATGCTTTCCAAAAGACTTGATTATTCAAAACCATTTGACCCGTATATCTTAGGATGCTTAAAGGAATTAAAGTGGGCGTAGTATACATGGTAAACAAATTGAGTTCTAAAAGCCTGTCTCAGAGTGAACTAGAGTTGTGAGCCTCAAAAGAAGATACCAAGGCCAAGACTAACCTTGAAATCATAGTGGACGCTGAGGAATACTGGTTACATTAATAAAGCAAGGGGTAACTTAAGCAAATTGTCAAAGCCTCCAAATGATTGTGCAATATTAACATTTTCAGAAGTTGCATGGCAGGAATGACCCATTAGGCTTGAGCTACAAAGTCATTTAAGAAGCTTTAAGACACAGATGGCAGGAAAATAAACCAAATGGAACCAATTATTCGAAGGATAACTCAAAAGCTTGGAATCACCTTCCACAAGCAGTTTAGGATTTTCACTGAATCCTAAAGAGCCTTCCTAATCACCAAGAATCCTCTTCTGACCACACTACTTACTAACACTTAAATTTCATATTATGAACTCTCTATACTCCAAATTAATAATTTGTCTATTAATTACTATGTCAAACTGATTAACAGCAAGTATCTGGAAGACATGATAAAGTCAGTCTTACCATCACTCTGCTACTCAAAATCCACCAAGATCTTCCCATCTCACTCAGAATAAAAATCAATTTTTTCTATAATTGCCTGTTAAGCCCTATATAATCTATATACATTCCACTGCTCTGAGCTCATATTCTACTATTCTCTCTTTTTCACTTTGCTCTACTCTTTCTGTCCTTGTTCTTTCTTCAGGAAGAAAATATGCTGCTACCTCAGAATCTTTGCACTACTATTCCCTCTGCCTGAATGCTCCCTCCCATATACCTGCAGGGTTCTTCTCATTACTTCCTTCAGCACGCTGTTCATATGTCCCCTAATCAATGATGCTTTCCCTAATCATTCCATTCAAAATAATAACTCCCTTGCATCGCCCTCCCTTTTCTCTTTGCTCTTCTCCAGAGCACTGTATAAAGGCACTAGAATAGTGCCTGCTATATAAGTGCCTATCTATCCATCCATCCATTTATTCATGTATTATCATCTGCCTCTCCCACTAGAATTTAAGCTCCATAAAGAAAGAGACTTTCCTTTTTCACCATTGTTATCTTCAGCACCTACAAAAATGCTTGGCTCAGTAGGTCCTCAAAACATTTGTTTATTGGGTAAACAATTATTAAATCTTTTGAAAGCCAGTCAAGTGCTGAGCATACTTTCTTCACCAAAGAACTTCAAGCCAGGTCACAAACACAATAACAACTATTTTAAATACATTATTTTTAAAGTTGTAGTCTGTACTGAACAAGTCACTTGTAATACTTTTGAAACTGATAAGGTATAAATATAATATCTTAACATTTATTTATAAATTACCTTCTAAGTCATAAAAATAATTTTTTTCTTTTAAAAAACTTCTTGTTTTTAGCACAGGCTATAAAAAAATTTGTGACTAAAAAGATTAATACTTCAAAAGCACATAATTTGTTGAGTAATTCTACTTCCACATCTCCTATACTGCAGCTAACTAGGAAACCATATATGTAACTTAAGGTGAAAATTTTCCAGGAACTAAAATTGGCTGAACAGATCCTTCGTAATGTAGATTAACAAAATGAACACAAAATGAACAAGATGGGGAGCATCATACAAGTAGCAAGTATTCACTAAGTTTTATAGTTTTGAACTGAATAATTTAAATCTACACACCTCATCAATCATATATATCCTTACGAGGAAAGATGCAAAACGCCATTTCTCAGTCCACATGAAAATACTTTTTTTTTAAGTTATTTAACTTACAACATATATTTTTGTTTTGGACAAACTTAAATCCTCATTCCCATTCAACTCCACAACCTCTGTAATCTGGGTTTACTCTAACTAAATTTTAAACTGGTTGCTAAAACTCAATGGATCTTTTACCATTTTTGTAGCTTTTCTCATTGTTGAACAAGCACTCCCTCTTCTTTACAACTCTCTTGTCCCTTAGTTTCCCTTGGTATCACCCTTTCCTTGGTATCATCCCTCAGGCAGCACTGGTGTTATTCTCCATTGCCAGCTCCTTCCTTGTTGCAGTTTCTTTGAAACCTAGGGTTTTAACTATCACATAGAAGCTAGTAACAACCAACTCTATTAGCTCCAGCCAAACTCCTCTACTGAGCCTATTAGTTTTACCAAGATGTCCCACAGTCACCCCAAATTCATTATTTTAAAACCCAAACTCCTGTTTACACACACACACACACACACACACACACACACACACACACACTATCCCCCGCGCCTACCCCGGCCCAAATTTGTTCTTAGATCCTACTATTTTCTCTATCTCAGTGAATGGAATCATATTCTAGCCAGTTCCAGATTTAAGAAGCCCAGATGGCTCTTCCTCTTCCTCCTACTATCCCCTCCCTCAATAAGTGAGTTTTAAAGCTGTCAGATGGAGCCAAGTAAGGTAGGTATATGTAGAAGGCAGGGTGGCGGTCCAGCAGAGAGAGGTCAGTCCAAGCAGAGTGAGGAGTATCTCCCGATATGCGTGGGATGGTGGGAGGAAAGAGACAAAGACAAGCACGAGCGTCAAAGCCTGACTACGAGAAGGGTGAGGAATGATCTATACGGTGGAGGAGCCCTGCACGTCAAAAGCAAAGTAGAATGAGAACATATGTTTAGGTGGAGGCATCAAATGTGAGCAGAGTAAGAAAGGTGTCCACCTGACAGGGTAGTGTCAAAGCCCAAATGAGATAAGGAGAGTGTGGTGGCCATATTAGTGCCCTGCTCCAATATCCCTTCAACAGAAACTGCTATGAAGAGCCGAGCTGCTTGACAGCCCCCAGCTCCCTCACCTTGGAATCCACTGCAACATTTACACCCTGCCATGCTTCCTCTAGGCTTCCCCCAGCAAATGACTGAGCATGGTAGGAATGCTCAACAGCCAATTCTGGAGGGGAGGGATCCCTGCACATCAAATCTTGTCTTGACATCTGTTTCTCTGGGGACCTGAATTGACATAGAAGGCATCCATGCACCAGGGTCAAAAACTCGAGATGAAATTAAAAAGTTCTGGAAGACACTATAAAATGGTTTACTTCATTAAACAAAGGTCATTTTACTCCAGAATCTTTAAAGAACAGCTACTACTACATAAAGAAATCCAGTGGCTTAGCAGACAAAAAGTTATCAACAGGTTACTTGAGCTGAAAGGGTTCCTTTTAAGACAACAGAAGGCTAGATTTGGTTGAATACTTTGAAGATGAAGAATGGCTGCAGAAACTAGCCAATGCAGCATTTACTCTTCAGTCTCTGTAAGGTATGAAGAAAATGTTTTTGAGTTCAAGGAACAAGATTCTTGGATTTAAAAGGAAAATGCACTTTTGGAAAACATCATATTACAAAAAGAAATCTTGAAATGTTTCCACTGCTGTTTGGGCTTGAGTGAAGGATCATCAGTAAGTCTCATGTCTTACTGGAAACCACCTGGAAAAGCTGCAGGACCAAAGTGAACTGATTTTCCTTCCCTTTCAACACAAGTATATCACTGAGCAGGAACTCCTTTTCTGAATCTTCTGATTGTGAGAATTTGACTTGAGAAAAAAAGGAAGAAGGGCTGCAGTCTTAAACATTCAAGATGAGTTTTACTGATCTGTCCTTAACAAGTTCTGGATTTCTGTGAAGACAAGAATATTTTGCTACTCATAGGAAAACAATGAACATTCGCAGTTTTCAACTTCTCACATATATGAACTCTTTTTCTTATTCAATGAACATCAAGAGTAAGCTAAGAAATGGTCTGATTTCAGTTGAAAAGGAATTTCTATGTGCTCGCTTATCTCATATTTGACCCTGAATTGATATTTGTGAAGCAAAAAACAAGCACACAAGGTAAATATAATTTTTACATTAAAGAGGCAAACTCACGGTAAAGAGAGAAATATAATTTTTATTTTAAGATTCAAAAATAACACTTTTATGCATATATGAGCCTATAAAAGAAGGCATTTTCTAACCTCTAGGCCTACATTTGAGCCTGATTATATCACTGAGGAAGAAAATACTTTTTCAAAGTCTTGTATAAAATTGTGTCTCGGCAATATTTTCATTCATATTGCTTTGGCTTAGGGTTTTAGTGGCTTTACTATTCAACACTGTCAATAAATAACATTAATTAAAATCAATTTACAACCTTTATTTAAATTAAATGTGCTGAGTCTACATTAAGAAAAATTAAGTTCCATTTTGGCTTAAGCTAGTTATGCGAAATTTATTACGTTTCTTATGAGTCTGCAAAATTTATGAAAAGATAAAAGAGATTAATTTCAGGGAAAGTAAGCTAAGCTTAATTACAAGGGCATTGTATTTTCCCCTAAGAAAAGTTGGCAAAAATGCCATTTTTAGTTTTAAATATAGGGGGAAAACTACTCTTGCATATACCATATCTCATTTGGATCTTACATGGTAGGCATTTGTGCTAAGGCCTATTTGGTTAAGGTAAAAAAAGATAAAGTAGTAAAGTAAAAAAAAGAAAAGAACTGGAATTTCCTCTATCTGCTCTACAAACTTGTATTAGAGCTGATATCCTTTGTGGGATGGGGGAACCACACAAAAAGAAACAGCTAATGAATTTGCCATACAAACATATCCACAGAAAAAGAATAATCTCTGCTCAAAAGAACACTGACAATCGTCAATGAATTGTATATCTACAACTTACTGATCAAGCTAATGTACCATGAGCTGTAGATACAATAATTTTTATTTATGAGTTCCCAAGATCAGAAAATTATTTTAAGTGTTCCTCCAGTGTAAAAAGATTGAGAAAGGCTGAAAGCGAATATCAGTAATGGGACAATTGAAACCATGTTTCCCTAATAGGAAGCAATGAGAGTAACATGGCATCACTTCTGTGATATTCCTGCCAACGATGCATAACCTGAATCCACTAATGAGGAAACACCAGACAATCCAAATTAAGGGTCTTTGTTCCAAATAACTGGCCTGTAATCTTCAAAAGTGTTAAAGGAATGAATGTAAAGATCAAAGAACTGTTCCAGATACGTGAAAACTAAATGCAACCATGATTTTTGAATGGAATCTTTCTGTTACACAAGATAGTATTTGAACAACTGGAGAAACTCCAATAGGGTCTTAGGAATAGATGATCTAATACATCAATGTTAATATCCTGATTTGAATGGCTATATTGTGATTATGTAGGAGAATATCCTTGCTCATAAGAAATGCATACTCAAGTGTTTGAGGGTGATGGTGCATTATGCTGGCAACTTATCAAATGGTTCTGGGGCAAAATAAGCTCCTAGTACTATACTTGGAACTTTTCTGAAAGTTAAAAATAAGGGGAAGGGGAGAAATCTGGACGTCATTCTGGTTTCCATTATCTGTTACTACCTTTGCCTTGTCCCCACACTTTTGTCACCCACTCATATCATCACTAAGTCCTCCCAAGTCTACCTCTTAAGTAGCTCTACAATCCATCCCACTTCTCTAGTACTGTTTAATAAGCAGATACCATCAGTCTCTTGCCCAAACTATTTGAATAGCATCCCAGTAATCTCTCTACCTTTTGTCTCCTACCCCTCTCATCTACCTTCTATATGCTGCCAGAACGTCGAATGTCCACACCTCAGTGGCAGTTTGGCAACTTTTTACATGCTGAACCCTTTGCCCAAATGAAGACAAAATATTAAACAGATAAAGAGAGAGCTTGTGAGGGAGGAAGGTAGGAGGGGAGAGGAGGACGGTGTGCACAGAGTGAATTAGCAACCCCTGAGTAAATCTGCAGAACTTTTGAAAACTACTATAAGATAAAAATCTAAACTCCTAAGCACAGTACACAAGATGTTCTTAATCTGGGCTCAACTCTATTCATCTTCAATACACAATGGTTTGTCTTAAACTGTACATTACCCAACAATATTGATCCACTTGTATTCTCTCAGTATGCTATATGTTCTGTCTGTATCTTTGTGGAGGATGTTTCCTTCTCTTTGACATATTT
The DNA here is from genome assembly GCF_041296235.1 of Equus asinus. Taxonomy (NCBI): domain Eukaryota; kingdom Metazoa; phylum Chordata; class Mammalia; order Perissodactyla; family Equidae; genus Equus; species Equus asinus. Next base: position 39,655,099 of record NC_091792.1, read on the forward strand.
CTTTGCCCATCCTTTACTAACTCTGATAATGCAAGTCACCTTCCCTCACTCTTCTCTTCTTCTGTGTCATAGAACTTGCTGAAAATGGCAAGCACAGATCTTGCATACAAGGACCTCATCCATCCACTTATAAAAAGGGCAGAAAATAGTGGTGAAACATTTAGGGAAAAGTTGGGGAACACAGTAAGAGAAAAAAGTACAGTAACTATCAGGTTGACAAAGGCGTAAGCTTGAGCACAGAGGACTGCTTGATTAACATATTGTTAATTATCTCTTTTTATATATATTATAGGAAGCAGAAGGCTAGAAAAGTGGACATGTTTGCTACTTCAAGTGTCTCACCTTCCAATTCCATGAAGAACTACTTTTGTTTTTTTCCTCTTTTTGAAGTTAGCTGACACCACGTATCAAGCATATGTTACAATGCTGAGCTTTAAAATGCAGGACACAACAATGCATACATATAGACAATAAACAGGCTTTTCCACTTTCAGGAAGTGATATTCAACTGTCCATATAACTCTACTACTGTCCATATATTATATTACCTCCTATAATTTCTAAAAGTGATAACCAACAAATACATAGAAAATTCATAGGGTAATTTTTCCATTTCCTAGAATATATTCAATAACTTCTCTTGTAGACTGCTAACTAAAAGAATGACAAATAAAGATTTTTAAAACATGAAAATTAAAGTGTCCATCTTAAACTGTTACCAGATATTTCTATTTCTTTGTGGTAGTTCAAGACTGAAGTCTACTTTTGGGGGGGGAAAAAACCCTATGACTGAGCAAATAGATCCCTCCTACAGGTCTTTTAGGTAGAGCAGTGCTGTCACCCTGGCTTGGAGCTCGAGGGGTGTCAGGCTTGCATAAGAAAGCTGAAATCTGTGTGAGGAAGGTTAACAATCACAGAAGTCATTCATTACTAATTCAGTCATTCATCATTCAAATATTGAGTGAAAAAATGGATGAAAGACACAGAGTTGACTAAAGAAGATATTAAAGGGTTGATAAACACATGGAAAACGTGCTCAACAACATCAAGGAAACGCAAATTAAAACCACTGTGCAATACAACTTTCCATCCACAAGAACTGCAAAAATTAAAAGAGACCAAACACCACCAAATGTTGGTGAAAATAGGAAACAATGGAAACTCTCATACATGGTCAGTGTGATTGTAAAATGGCACAACCACTGTAGAAAACCATTTGGCAGTTTCTTATAAAAACACACACTTACCCTGAGAGCTAGCACATATACCTCCTAGGTACTTACCCAGAAGAAATGTCCACAAATAGATTGGTAGAAGAATGCTTATAGCAGCTTTATTCAAAACAGCCAAAACTAAAAATAACTGAAATGTTCATCAATAGGAAAATGGATAAATAAATTGAGATATATTCATACAGTGGAACAGTACACATAAAAAAAAGGAATGCACTTCTGATACATACAACATGAATATCAAAAACAACATGTTGAATGAAAGAAGACACACAAAAAAACAACACTATGTGATTCTATTTATACGATGTTTAAGAATACAGACAACTAATCTATGGTGATAGTAAACAGAACAGTAATACCCGAGGGTGGACTGAATGAAATGGAATATGAGGGAAATTCTGGAAATGACAGAAATATTCTATATTTTGATTGAGGTGTTAGTTACATAGGTATATACAACTGTCAAAACTCATCTGTGCATTTCACTTTACATAAAAAGCACCTCAATTAAAAATGTATATACTAATTGAGGACAATGCAAAAACTTCTCTGCTGTCTTTGACTCTCCCATTGTGAGCCTGTTACACACTGAAGATTTTGGTTTTCTTTGCTCTTGGTCCAATAGGTGGGTCTTCCCTACACTAATACCAGATACGATCACATCAGAGAGCCAGGATAAAAGCCCAGTTTACTGATTTTTCCACCCCAACAGGAGAAGTGGCAGTTTTCCCAGAGTCCATAACTCCTAGTATTGAGGAGTCAGCACATGGTTCACTGTGAAATGTTCTGAGGCAGGTAGAGAGAATTCTGAACAAAGAATATGATAGAGCCACATAAGCAACTGTACTAAAAGAACAACATCTGAAGACACTACCCTAACGAGGCAATGACCACAGGGACCAAAGAAAACCAGAATCTGTTAAATTTCAGAAATAACTCAGCATCTTTAATGAAAGCCTCAACACCATCACAATGAGCAAGTACGGACTCAAATCCTTTTAGCTGTCACCTTTACTCTGCCTCACTATCATTTTACGAGAAAGTTTTGAACTTCAGAAAAAGCACACCACTGTAATATAGAAAATTCATTTTCCATAGAAAACTAGCAAGTCTGTTTTCTTAACAGGATTCCCATCTTAATAAGCATAATTTTCGCATGGCAACCATTGTAGACCACAAAGGGAAATAAAAAGTCTTCTTACTATTTGCTTTTTAAATTGAAGAATCCTTATCTAATTTGCTACTGCTTGATGCCCCCTTGCCTGGGTTCCTGGGAGGTTTTAGTTGGTATGTGTGCAATTAGAACTCAGGTAACTCCTGCCTGGTTTTCTTTTCTTGCTCTCTGAGGCAAAACAGTTACCTCATTTAGATGAATATGCCAGAGAATCACTATTCACAGGTAAACTCTCCTCTTCCTCTTCAAACTCTTGGCAGGAAGGTTGAATGGACATATTGGGGCAAGATACTGCCTGACTGCACTGCACACAGTGTGGCTTCAGAAAATGTGTATTTGAATTGACAAAGAGAAATGTATAAACTCTAACATGTGCCAGGCACTGGGGATACAACGCTGACCAAGACATAAGCCCTGCATCAAAAAAAAATAAAGTGTAGTGGCTATATATTGTTTAAAAATTATGAGAAAAACATCTACCCTAGTTAGACCTTTGTAAGATATACGGATGAGAAAAATTTCTAAAAGTTATATAATTATAGTAGAAACCAGGTAAAATAAACTTCATTCTAGCTTGGTTCCATCACTGCCCACCAATGTCCTTACCTGATAATACTATGGTGACTGAAAAAGCAAAAGAAGCAGAAAACCATCACCACTACCAAGAAAATCCAGAAAGAAAAAAACTGATCTGAAACATTAACTCTAATACCAAGAAACATTCATAATCCACTTAAAACTTTTTTCTTTCTTTTTTAGTAAAGACTGAGAGCTATTATTTTTTAAATGGTAGGAAGCATTATGATTTTCTCACAAAGATCTTCTCTATTTATGTAGAAATAAAGCAACACTGTCGTAATGATTGAATCAGTAAATTAGATCCCTATGTAATGATCTGTAATTTTTCAGACAAGAAATTTTTAAAATTTTTCAGGTTATAGAACAGTATTTCTGGACAAACCTAACAAGGCAGTAGTTGTAAAATACTCTCAAACTTCCAAACACTCTCAATTTCAGCACAAACAATGCTGTGTTGTACACTCAATCTAAAACTAAGAGAGGAAGCATTGTGGGTTGGTCACAACTCGAATTCCTTATCACAATGAAGACTGCATAAAGATTTTACCACTAAACTCAGCCATTTAAATAACTAGTAAGACAATAACAGTGGTCACTGCTCCCCAAAACTACTGATTTTCAGATTTGTTAGAGGGAACATTTCTTAGAATTTCAAGTTTCTGAGTAGGATTCCTTCATTCTGAAGTTATTCCTCTCACCTAAACAAAATTAAGAGTGCTAACTCAAAAGAATAATAATTAATTGAATGTCATAAAAATACGCCTTCTTTTTTCTACTGCAGCAATACTTGAGATACAGAAACCAACATTAGTAAGGAACCTTATAGGTTAAGAAACCTGTTTTATATTCAAATTAGTAAAGATGCTTCCACTGCATTCATGTAATCAGCAAACATTTACAGAGTGCTGACTAAGAACCAACACTGTGCTAGGTACAGTATATTCATTTAATCTAGAACCCTGAGATCATTATTTCCATTTTCCAAAACAGGAAACAGGCTCAGATTAAGGTCGCTTGCTCAGATTAAAGATTTATAAAGATTTAATAACATGTTTGAAACTCAGATATGTCTGAGCCAAGGATTATGTTCATTCCACTAGGCCAACTTGACTTCCAACAAGGTATAATAAAGATCTGGCAGTAGCAAAAGAAACAAAAGGCACAGATAACAGGGACATGACACCACTATAACTATCCCTTTCATATAAAAGCTTCTTCTTAAATAGAGACCACTTTCCTTTCTCAGACCCCTAAACATCGCCTCTCTTCCAGGCAGGGCCACAGATAGGAGTTCTGGGACCTAGCACAAAAAAAAAAAATCTTTTAGGCTCCCCATCAGCAAAGTAAAAGAAATCACATGAGATGTGTCCTACACCTCCTTCAGGAACAAAGGGTCTCAGTAATTTGTACAAGCACCCCACATCTTCCCCACAGCCAAAAACTCCGGCACAATTGCTTTTGCTTACTAGTTACAAAGTACTCTTAAAGCTATGTTTGACTGTGTAATGTAGCTCCATACTTCCATATGATTACAAGTATTTTGAGAGTATGAATTGATAAGATTTTAGGCAAAACTACAAAATCAAATTCTATAGACTCTAATCCAAAGAAGCTATCCAACTTTGTCATCTTGCTTCCTTAACAATTCTCAACACAACTGAGAAATAATATTACCCATTATTGAATCTTACTTTGTGCAAGGCCTTGCTAAATGTTTTACATATGAAACCTGATTTCACTGTCAAAACTTACGATGTAGGTTCTATTTTACAGATGAAGAAATGAGGTTCAGAAACTAAACTGTGTAATACTGCCTCTAAAGCACTATCCATCAAAGCAGTCGTTCCTCTCAATCTCTGTCTTTCTGAATGGCACTCACAGGGCAGTGGAAATCACACAGTACTGTGGTCAAAGACAAACCATTCCTGGCTCCAGCGAAGCTAATAGTTTTAGATCCGATGTAAGAATAAGAAATAATATTAATATCAATGAAGAATACTAAGAAATAGATCATTTCAGCACAATGTCAAAGCCAAATTGACAGTGAAACAGCTACATAAAACTGAGGTCATAAAACTCAGTGGTTAAGAGCCCAGCTTATTAATTAAATAACAATACAAACTCTAATTCTACCACTACCTAGCTATGCAACCTTGAGCAAATTACTCAATGTCTTTAAATCTCAGCTACCTCATCTGCAAAAGGGGATTAAAATGGTACATCTATCTCAAAGGATTATTGTGAGGATTAGAGAGAGAATGCATGTAAAATGTTTAAAGATGTGTCTGACACCTAGTCAGTATTTAATATGTTATTCTTACTAGCTATTAAACAACCTTCTGTTATCAATTTTAAGAGAAGGCTTTAAAATGGGCTACTTCACCATGAGAAAAGTATGACATCAGAAGAAAGGAGGTCAGCAGTCAATGGAGATATCTAACTCAAATCTTTACTCAATTTGGGTACTACTTAGAAGGTTATAGTAACTATCTTGCAAACTAAAACATACCAAAGGTTATATGGGGAAGGGTGCAGTTCCGACTCTTTTTAGGTGGCAAGAAAAATTAGCAACAGTCAGTGGTACTTAAAGTGTAGTCTGGGGACCACTAGGAGTTGCTCAGACCTTCCAGGTCTTCAAGGTCAACCCAATTTTCATAACACCAAGAAGTTATTGGTCTTTTCTCTCTCATTCTCTCCCAAGTGTATATAACTTCTGACTATACAACTTACGATCATGCTATTGCTCTGATGGCTAATATAATTGTGTTTATGTTACTAAAATTTCTCAATTTTAATTTCTAATACAATAAGTATCAAACTGCTGCCTAGATGGTCAGGAACATTATAAGCCATATAAAGACAATATTGATTGTCATATTAGTCCAAATTTCAAAAGAATGCTTTTTTAAAAAAAGTGTTGTTCTCAAAGTATGCTCCATCAAAATCACCGGGGGGGGGGGGGGGGGGAGGGGAGGGGAGGGGCAGTGTGTTAAAACACAAAAACCTGGACCCTACCCTAAATTCACTGAATCTTAAATAAGCACCTTTCAAGTAATTCTGTGAGCACACAAGTTGTTTCTTCCAAATGTGGAAATAATAATTGTTCACTTTTTGACCTTTTTATTTGAATAAAGCATACATACAGAAAAGTACCTGCATCCAGATCAAAAAATAGAACATTCTGATACCCTAGAACCCCTTCTAGTGACTCCTTCTAGAAATTAGCCCTCTTTTCTAGAAATTAGAATATACAATGGGGAAAGGATACTCTCTTCACTAAATGGTGTTGGAAAACTGGACAGCCACATGCCAAAGAATGAAACTAGACCCCTATCTTACATCACACACAAAAATCAAGTCAAAATAGATTAAAGACTTAAACACAAGACCTGAAACCATAGAACTCCTAAAAGAAAACATAGAGGGTAAGCTCCTTGACCCTGGTCCTAGCAATGATTTTTTTGGATTTGACACCAAAAGTAAAGGCAACAAAATAAAAAATGAAAAAGTGGGACAGCAACAAACTGATCAGATTCTGCAAAGCAAAGGAAACCATAAACAAAATGAAAAGACAATCTATGGAATGGGAGAAAATATTTGCAAATCATCTATCTGACAAGGAGTTACTATCCAAAATATGTAAAGGACTTATATGACTCAATAGCAAAAAAAAAAAACCCAAGCAATGCAATTAGAAAATTGGGAGAGAAACTGAATAGATATTTTTCCAAAGAAAACTATAGATGACCAACAGGTTCATGAAAAGGTGCTCCACATCACTAACCATTAGGGAAATGCAAATCAAACCACAATGAGATATCACCTCACACCTGTTAGATTAGCTATCAAAAGACAAGGGACAACAAGAGTTGGGAAGGATGTGGAGAAAAAGGAATCATTGCATACTACTGGTGGGAATGCAAACTGGTACAGCCACCATGGAAAACAGTAGGAGGTTCCTCAAAAAATTAAAACTAGATCTACTATTTGACCCAGCAATCCCACTTCTGGGTATATATCCAAAGGAAATGAAAACAGAATATCAAAAAGAGAACTGCACTCTCACTCATTGTAGCTTTATTCACAATAGCCAGGATATGGAAACAACCTAAGTGTCTATCATGGATGAATGGATAAAGAAGATGTGATATACATACACACACACACACACACACACACACACACACAATGGAATATTATTCAGTCATGAGAAAGAAGGATATCCTGCCATTTGTAGCAACTTGGATGGACCCTGAGGGTAATATGCTAAGTGAAATAAGCCAGACAAAGACAAGTATTTCATGGTATCTCATTTACATGTGAAATCCAAAAAAAAAAGAAAAAAGTCAAACTCACAGAAACAGAGTAGAAAAGTGGTTGCCAGGGACCAGGAGTGGGGGAAATAAGGAGAGCTTGGTAAGAAAGTACAAGCTTTCTGTTGTAAGATTAAAAATGTCTGAGGATTTAATGTAAAATATGGTGACTAGAGTTGATGACAGTATAATTTTGCTAAGAGAATAGAACTTAAATGTTCTCACCAAAAAAAAAGAGAGAAATATGTGAGGTGATGGTGTGTTAATTAACTAGACAGAAAGAATCCTTTCACAACGAATATGTATATAAAATTACCATGATGTACACTTTAAATATCTTACAATTTTATATGTCAATTATACCTCAATAAAGCTGAAATGTAAAAAAATTCTGATACCCCAGAATCCCCTCTGGTGACTCCTTCCAGAAACTAGCCCCCTTTACCCACAAGGGTAACTACCATCATGACTTTAACACCATAAATTAATATGCCTATTTTTGAACTCTAAATAAATGAAATAATATAGTTTACACTCTTGTGACTGTTTTGGAGTTTCCTTTGTTTGTTTGGTTTTTGCTCAGCATTATGTCTTTAAAATTTGTCTATATTGTTAACTATATAATTGGTCCATTTTCATTCTCATTGCTGTATAATTTCTATTGTGTAAAAATACCAATGGCAAAAATACCATTTATATGCTCTACCTCTGATGGACATTTGTATAGCACAATCAAGTTTTAAAAGTGCTGTTACATGTTACTTGGAAAAATTTGTACTCTTGATATGTTCCACAAGCTTTTCTTTCTCCAATCTAAAATCTTTTAAAATTACAGTTGTTTAATTACCATTGACAACTTACAGTTTCAGCTTTCAAATACGGTCTGTGAGGTGGAGTAACATAGTATTACTACCTTTCCTAAATGAATTACAGCACTAAGGAATCAAATGGCAAATAAGGGGAAGCCTTTCTTTATAAAATTATTTCTGCTAGTAAATGAAAAAGAAATGAGAGAATGAGAACACCACCATTTTGCAACCGCCAATAAACTAATGGATGGAGGCACCAAATATCAACAGCTGCTAACATCACAAAAGGAGGGACACCAGACACTAGGGGACTCCTAATGAAATAACACACCACCCCCTAGACAGAAGGATCAACCAAGTCTAATAAAGCCTCTGGTTCCAGCTACCAGTTTGGGGAAATAAAAAGGACAGGTGAATGTGTTGTACTGTACTACGTATATGCTATCAGTCAAAACCAGACTATGAAAAACAGGTCAAACAGATAAATTTTAAGAAAAAGAAAGGTATGGAAAATAAATCTGTAGATTAAAAGAGACATAAAAGAAATAGCAACTCTTTTTTTAAATGGTCAAGATTAAACAATAGTACCTAGGGAGACATACTTGAGTGAGAGAATCATAAACACAAGGAAGTGAATGTTGCAAGAGTAACTTAGAGGAGGGGAGTTACTTAGGGGGAGGAAAGAGGCTACGATTGAGTCAGGGCACATGGAGGAGATCTGGGATAGTTAGAAACTTCCATGCATAGAGCTGTGTGGTAGTTAAAGAATGCATCATCTTAATACGCTACGGTATACCTTTGTTTTATATAGTTTTCTGTATTTATCACTTATTTTACAATAAAAAGAAAGGAAAGAGTTAAAAAAAATTAAAAGATTACAGATAAGATCTGCTAATCTAATAATAATTCCCCTACAGATTCATCAGCAATGGGCCAGTGTCATCTGGATTAGCTTCAACATCATTTTCATTCCAAACTGTCACAGTATCATCTCAAAATAAAGCAGAAGGAGATACAGCATTTGACAAAGTATCTTAAAATGCCTGATGCCTATCTTAATGATTCAAATACAAACTATTTGGTACAACATTCGGAATCATTGCTCCTGCAGCAGTATAACAGCTGTCAAATTTGGCAAATTCAACAAATTTGGGAATGCAATACATAGCCTCAAGTATTTACGTTTAGACACCTATTCACTCTGCTATTCCACAAACAGAGTTCAAAACAGTAATTCACTTGTGCAGCTGGGGAACAAGCCACAGCTGCCAGACTACTGGGCTTTTCTGGATTTCTTTTAAGGACAAAGAGGCCATAATAATTCAAACTATACAGACAGTGTCCAGATAACACTTTTACTTAAATAAACACAAGATTTTTGCATCTCTTTAAGATAAGCAGATGTGTGTACATAACCACTAGGCAATAATTATCTTATTTTGTAAAAAGTCACCATATATTTCAATTAGCAATTTGAAGAAATCTTTGGTATCTCATTTTAGAATTACAAAGTTCAATCATTTTCTAAAATTCAAAACTCTTGATTACATAAAAGCATAGTCATATAGACACTCTTTTGAGGTGCATGCTCTACTTCTTTCTCCTACCATTCTAAACAAAGTTTAATTAAGAAATTACAACAACAAAAAAATTAGGACCAGCCCAGTGGCATAGTGGTTAAGTTCACGTGCTCCGCTTCAGCAGCCAGCAGTCCACAGGTTCGGATCCCAGCGGCAGACCTAGTACCACTCATCAAGCCACGCTGTGGCAGCATCCCACATAAAGTTGAGGAACACTGGCACAGATGTTAGCTTAGCCAATCTTTCTCAATTAGACAATCTTCCTCAAGCAAAAAGAGGAAGACTGGCAATAGATGTTAGCTCAGGGCCAATCTCCCTCACATATACACAAATTATACAAAAACTACAGTGAATTACCATCTATGTGCTAGGTAATGAAGCAGATACATGACATGTAAAGAACAACAATCTTGCCCGCAGGACACCTTGAAATCTAGTTGGAAATGTAAGTAAGTACTTTGTATTATCAATTACTTGGTTTTGTGTTATGCTCTGGATATATAATAGAAGTTCCAAGAAGGAAGAACTCTTATGTGACCAGAAACAGGACACAGCTCTGTGCATGAAAGACGCTCAGTAATTACCCATGGATGGAACACACAAATAAACAAAAAGAACTGGAGCAGTTAGTTGCACATATATATAGAATTGAGTCAGGTCCTCAACAACTAGCACCACAAAATTTGCTCCTCGACAAAAAGGAGCCCTAAAATCTGAATATATACCTGTAATATTGCATAGATTCTAAGAGGCACACATTTTCTTCATATTTCAGCTTCTCAGAAATTGACAGCTTGCCATTGTTTAAATAGCAGCATTTTTTCTTTTCTACTTAGTAGTTAGAATAATTGCATACCTCAAGCTTCTTAGATTTCATCAAAATATCAATTGATTCTAAAGAGAAATGTTATAGTATGTAACGTGATTTCAAAATTAATCACTTACTACATGCAAATTTAGATGTGTAATCTCAATTTTTATAAATAACAGTTCAAAAACTTAAATGAAACCTGAACACCTTGCAACATCAAATCCTATGAGTTTTGATTCTTAAAATTTAAAAACATAAAAGAACATAATTATAACCAAACTCATACAACACATCTTCCATAAAATCTACACTATGTACATTCCCTAACAATACTGCAAATGGTACTGCGAGGAAAGTAACTGCAAGTAACGTAAACAAACCTCAGTTATAGAAATAGTGAAGATATTCCTTCTTTCTTACAATAAAACATAGCAAGCTAGGGATAAGAAAAAAAGAAAATAATCTTTGTTGCTGTATTTTTATCTATAAGCAGAAGGATAAAATAATGTAAAGGGTAGAAATTTTACTGAAAAGCAAATAGAAAGGGGTTAATTTCATATTAACTAAATTAATTTCATATTCATTTATAAACTTCCCTAAAGAAAAACTCATATGATCAACATAATGTAGTAGTATAAAACAAGCAACCTGGCATTATTTTATTTTGACTGGGGGAGATGCTAGGTTTTTTAAAAAAGTAAACAATGAATTTGCCAATGCCTGAGTATTATCGTTTAGCTAGGGAAACATTTTATAGTCTACTGGAAAACTGCAAGCAGGCGTGAATTAAACTGCTGACACACCCTTAAGTAGAGCACCCTCCACTCGAAAGAAGCACTAGTCTCATCACAGCAAGAACTTACATCAAATAAAGAGCTTCCCTACCAATCTTTTATCATCACCACCATCAACATCTGCATAGAAAAGAATACGAACGAGTGAAATAAATTAATCAATTAAGGGAAGACTAAACCGTAGCAGCAGGAGAAGCTGCATGTATATGTGCACTCATGAGTATGTGTATGCTCTACTTTTATAGCTCCATTTCTGAACCTATAGGTAGATTTTGTTTTGCTTTTGCTGATAGGAATTACGGCCATCAGTTAATCTGACTTTGCTACATACAGGGCTAACCTTGGGCTGGTTACTTAATCTTTGCAGTCTCCAGTTTCATCATTAAAAAAGGAAATATTATTTTTTGAGTATCTGCTATATGCCAATCACTGCACTAGATGTTTTATATAAATTCTCTTTTAATCTTCAAAAGAATGCTACCAGATAATCAGTAGTATCCTCACATAACCAAACTCAGTCACCTAAACTTGAGGCAATCACAAGTCTACCTAACTCCAAAGCCCCTTTCCTTTACTATGTGGTAACGATAATGCCTAAATTAACACCTAAACTAACTGAAATATAGAGTAATTCTAACAAAAGATGACATAATTTACATGCTCTGTTTTAAACATAAAGCTACACAAGTGTAAGGGACAAACAGTATTTTATTGATAAAGTTATTCCATCACACTACTACCCTCTGTACCTGGGACAGATGCTTGGCACTTATGAATAGCACAGAAAAATAATAAATATGAATGTACACAACTACAGTTCAATACATTAAGTATGAACGATAAAACATGGGATAACTAGAAACTATAGTCTATTTTTCTACAAAACATGTTTCTGTAATGGGAATTGGTCCATTCGTTTATCATTAAGGGATGAGGTCAGTATGATGTGGAAGTCACATTGGTCCACAAAGGATTTTCTCCAGCAGAGTCATGTTTTAAAGCCATCAGAGACACGCTTTCTCACAGAGAGAGCCTTAGCAATATATGATGACCTTAAGAAAGAACCTGAAAATCCTGCAGAAGAGGGCAAGCAGAGGCTGGTTAATGGCTTTAAGAACTATCTGGTCAAGCTGTGAGTACAGACAAAGAAGCCATGAAAATATTTTCCCCGTGTTTGTTTATTTTTTTAAAGGGGTTGGGGGTAGGGAGGACTGATAAAAAAGGCTACATCCTGGATCAGAATTTTTAATTTTGACAATTTATCTTAAGTCAAATTGAATGCCCTCATGGACCAACATCTCAAAAGCGAAGGCATAAATCCTAGGACTCAGAATTAGCTAAGTGATGTTGGGTGAAAATGTTTCGCTGTATTAATTTTTTTTATTTTTATTTTTATTTTTTTTGTTGAGGAAGATTCACCTGGAGCTGACATCTATTGCCAATCTTCCTCTTTTTTGCTTAGGAAGATTCGCCCGGAGCTAACATCCACCGCCAATCTTCCTGTTTTTTTTTTTTTTCCTATGTGAGCCCCTGGGACAGCATCGCCACTGACAGATGAGTGGTATAGGTCTGGGCCCAGGAACCACTGAAGCAGAATGCACTGAACTTAGCCAGTAGGCCACCAGGGCTGGCCCAGCCGTATTAATATTTTTATTAGAATTGTTACTGGTTTTGTTAGTACACAGATTACAAAGTTGCACAGGTTTCTGAGGGGCTGGTCCCTATTTTTAGGGTCTGATTTTGCAGAACTTTAGGTTTTTTCCAGAGACACATATACTGCTTTACATAACTTAAACAGAACTGCTTACATCATGGTACTTAAGGAAATCCAGTGTCACCACCTACTTTATTTAGACCCAGTCTGACTTCAGTATTTGCTGTTACTGGGTAAAACTAATCTGCACTGAGAGGTTAAACTTTACTGCTGCTAAACACTTGCGAACTACTTTGTCAAACCAAAATATTGCCCATGTTTATTTTTGCTTTAAGAAATACTAACAGAAAGAGTTGGAGCAAAATATTTGGAATTAATAAAAATTAGGAAATAACATTTAAAAATACAGATTACAATAAAGAGGTACAACATACGATCCCCAAATTCTCTCAAAATTATGCTACATTAAATTTAAATTTTAGTGAACACTATGTATTCAAAAACCAATATTTTGAGTTAGTTTCTTTAATTTTATAATGATGCCACAGGGAGGATGATATTCATTACAATAATAATACAGGTTTTCCCCTTAGGAGTGATCTTTTTAGTTTAGATCACACCACACTTGAAATTATTTTCTTTATGAAAATATCAAATTATTAAGGAGAAAACAATATTTACCTACCTTAGTCACAGATAATACATGTTTTACTAAGTTGAACAACAAAAATTGGCTTCAGCATTCAAATCTCTGTCTGCTACATGTGTCTAAGACACTTCCAGCACTTGAAGAATGTCAAAGCCTAATCAAAATTTAATTCTGGTAATACAAGTTATCAAAAATTAAAAGTTATTAAATTTTGTACCTGAAATTTTGTTTTGCATTAAGGAATTTTTAATGTACTTTTTATGACACTCTGAAACAGATGCATGCTGAAATATCAAATCATTAAAGTCAGAAGTACCAACAGAGCATGCCTACCACTTTAAAAACGGGAGGAAAGGATACAGGAGCCGGCAGAAAAGGGGAGAAAATGTTATCTTGAACAGAACAAGTATAACAATCTGATAAACAAATGTGATGTAAGCATCCCCCACCAGCCCAGATCGCATCTGTCTGCTTTATATCAAATGTCCTTTGGACCTTGACCATTCACATCACCTTCTATCGTTTCTGTCAATTCATCCTTATTACTATAACATTCTGAATTAAATTCTGACTCAGGGATTAACAAAAGGTCAGTAACAGCTCTGAAAGTCTGTTGTTCTTCATTGCCTAAGTTTAGATGATTTGTTTTCAAAAACTTTCACGATGGAACATATGCAAAATTTTCAAGACAGAATTGGCAAATTTATCTTTCTTATGGAAAAAATAACAATAAAAATACTGATCAAGAACAATTTCCACTGTGAGTAAAACAGGAAAAAAGTATCAACACTACACAGTCCTACATAAAATGTTTATTAAACAACTAGAATTCATACTGCTAAATGAGTATTTACTCTCCTTACTGAGCTGATTAAAGCTTTCGAAGCTGTGCTCTTGTTGATTTTCTACTTCTTAATCTCAAAGGTTTTGTTTCTTTACTCCTCCTTCCTTCTCTCCGGTCTCTGAAGAAAACAGTGATCCCTGTCATTTCCAAGACTAATACCACCAGCCCTTGGGATTTTGTCTATCCCTACACCTCCTCTAGAAACTTGCTCTGTTAATCCTCCTCCTGCTTAAAGGTTCAATTTCTTTAATCTCACTGTTGTCACTCTTTCCATGAACATTCCCAAGTATATGACATTGATTCTTGAATGCAAAACAATGTTAATGAGTGAAGCCTTATACATAGGAAGGGAGTCACCCAATCCAACTATACAAATTCAAAAAACAATAAAATTCAGTTTTCTTTTCAGTTCACTCTTCAACAGAGCTCTAGTCATAGAATGAAAATAAAGGAGGAAGCAAAATTCAATGTCATAAAGTATGTAACAAGTAAAGGCTATATGGCAACAATTTCTAATCTTTATTTTTCAGTAACCAAGGACTTCTTGGTTATGCCAAATTATCCCAGATATGATTCTAAGAAATGAATTTTAAAAGGCACTTTTTGTTAGAGTGCTATGACTTTCAACAACCAATTGACTCCAAAATTTATGAATTTCGTATATAGAGACAGATATGTTACAAACCTTTGTTCTTATGCTTATGTTTAATTTTTCTTTTAAAAATTAAACTAATCTGTTTCTTAAATATTATTTTTAACAGATTAACACTGTGATTTTTATTTATTATTAATCACAGGTTTGGGGCTAAAGAATAACATTTTTTTCCCTAAATACTGGAATCTCAATCAGAATTCTGATTTTTCCTCCAAAGTTTATGATTTTAAAGGTTTACAACTTACACGTATTGGCGAAAAAAATTTATAAAATTAAGAAAACAAAAATGTGGAAACATAAGAGAAACAAAAAGGATTCACTTGTAACTGATAACTTTTCCATCACTGTCACTTCCTTTTTGCAGCTTCAAATAACCTCTTCCTCAGTTACTTTCTTGATTATTCTCAACTTAAACAAAATCTAAGTCACATCCAATCCTATTCCTAAGCACTGAAAGATAGGATTTATTTTATATTAACTATAACTGTCACATTGATCTAATCTAACAGCATCTTGATCCAACGGTAAAGTTGCATTACAGTAGACTACCTCCTATAAACCCCTGTAGGGGCGAGACTACAATTACTCACGTCAATTTGTACATGATATATATATAGTTCCAACTTAAAAGGACAGGACGCAATTTATGGTAAAGCCCAGGGTAATGATTTTACTTGGCAAAGGACACAGACATAACTTCTAGTAAATCCAAGAATAAAATCTGTGGCCTTTTTGACCCAATTCACTATTACAACCTGCTTCTCCTTAGATGCATTCCCTTTCCAACTCCTATTCTTCTTTTCTAGGATCTCCCATTACCTAACTCACATATGCAATTTAGTAACTATGAAACTCTCCTTCTCGCAGGCCTTTCCCTTTCTTTACTAAAAAGACTGCTGCTTTTAGGTTTCTCATTTATCCACTCTCACAGCTTCAACTGCCACCTACAGTAGTGGTTCTCAAACTCTCAAAAATGGGGTCAAAGATTACTTGGGGGCAGGGGTACTTGTTAAAATGCAGATTCCTAGGACCTATGGCAAGAATAAAATCTATGGCTCCTTCTAAATTCAACTCTTCTAAAACTGCTTCCTAAGCACCTCTCAGCACTACTCTCAAACAGAATTAACAACTTTATGCTCTAATTGCTTCTATTCCATACCCATGTTCTGAAAGACCTTATTAACCTTTTTGTTGTCCACCTTTCCCATTAGGACCATATACTCCCAGAAGGCAATTTTGGGCTTCTCCATTTTAGGATTTCCATGGTTTGCAGAAGTTAGCTATCAGCAGGCTATCAATAAGTGCCAGAATCACACATGTACTGTCCAGATTAGAGGATAACTAACAAGTGATTGAATAAAAACAAGCAATATTTACTTATCATCCACTTTGCTCCACTCTGCGATAGGCTGAATTAGGAAGGCTTATAGTACAGTTTTCTTTGTTTTCCAAATTATGAACACATATATAAATTTCAGATGGACCCAGATAATATCAAGGATAAGAACACAGGCCTTGAAGTTAGACATTACTAAGGTAAAAACACAGATCCACCACTTAATATGATCTCAGGTAAGCTTGTAATGGTCTCAACTCTTAAATGAAGCTTATACTTAACAAATAAGTTTTAGGTGAGGATTAAAAAAGATAACATATATAAAGTACCCAATATCTGGCATTTGATGATAATCAGAACACGGCAGATATTATTCTTAGTAAGCCAAAATTTCCAAAGCAAACTGTTGAAGTATACGAGGCTAGGGAGAAATATCTTCCTTCTTTTCAGACAAATACAATAACTTCTTAAACTAAAGATAATATGTAGATTACTAACTTTTAAAAATCTACTTAGTTTTATAAATTAAGTATATCACATTAATTTAATTATAAAAATTTGATGGTTTTAATTAGTTTAAAATTTTAAGCAACAACCTAAAACAGAGCTTTTTGCTTAAAGTGGCTACCCAACTTATTCTTGCATATAGTTAGTGGTCTCTAGGAGCCCAGTAATAAAGAAAAGCTTGTAAAATTGATGCTTTCCTTTCTTTTCTTTTAAAGCATATTCTCCATTGCAAATTTAAATCCAAACAAAATTTGGTAGGTGGGTACAGGTATATATGCACATTTGCATGAATATACTCAATAGTAAATAAAGAGGTAGTAAATAAATAAATAAATAAGCAAATAAAGTAAATACTAAATAAAGAGACAGTGTAGATGGTTTCCTTAGGCTTGCTTAAAAGATTTATAGAAATTTTACTTGGTGCTTTCCACAGAAGCTTAGCAATTGTTTCCAATAACTGGTTTTGTTAGGAACTTATTTTGCCCTATTACAAAGATCAAATCTAAGACTTAGAAGGTGTGAAAAATATAGGCATGTAAAGAAGAATTATTTTAGATTATCTATAATATCATCCAGAGATAATCACTTTATAAATTTGTCGTATCTCCTTCCAGTCTCCCTCCCTACAATGTGTAACAAATATACATTCTCAAAACTGGTATCATAGTAGGTTAAACTACATGAAAATGTTGATATTCAACTACTCATTGACCTACTAAAAGGGCAATTTCATACAGTTCAACCTAATACCATATGCACTATATGATACTGAATTATTTCCAGTTTTTCACCACTACAAACGATGCTGTTATGAACATCCTTGTGCCTAATCTTTCTGTAAATCACTGATTTCTTTCCTTATGATAAATTCCTAGAAGTAGGCTTACTGAATCAACATTAATGAACATTTTAAATACTATTTAAACATGTTCCGAAAATGTCTACCATAAAAGAATTGACATTACCAATTTACATTTCCCCATTAGTACATGAGATTGCTTACTACATCTCAAAACTATTTTTTTTAACAGTCTGAGAGATGATTTTACAAATCATCTATGTTTTGTAAACCCATTCTTAGAGAAAGGAAAGCTGACAGGCAATATCTACAGAAAAGGTAAAACAGGAGCACATTCTCAACATCAGTGGTTCTCAAAATTTGGTATGCATAAGAATCATCTGAGAGGCTTGTTTAAAAATGAAAATTGCTGGATCCGATTCCAGTGATTCTGTCAATGGGTTTTGATGTAGATCTGTGCTTTTAACTACCACCCTGACTGACACAGAAGCAAGTGATCTCTGAATCACACCCGGACAAACAATACTGCAAACAGAGCACAAACGCTTTACAGGAATAACTACTTCAGTTTCAGGCAAATGATTAAATGAGTTTATTATATCCCTTCATTTGGGCCACCATCCAGCCTTAAAATGTCATATTGGGAAGACTATTGAAGGCGTAGGAAAATGTTCATGGTTTAATATAAAGTCTCGAAAAATGTAAAAGTGTACTTTTATGTCTGTACACATATAGTGCATATGGTATTAGGTTGAACTGTATGAAATTGCCCTTTTAGTAGGTCAATGAGTAGTTGAAAAGTATATTCCAAATAGCTGAGTAAGAGGTGAGTATTTCAGTTACTTCTTATTCAAGATACAAATATTAGATAATCATATAATGTCTTCAGACCAAAATCTGGCTTCATCTCTGCAATCACTGCTTAATTGAAAGCGTAAATACTTTAAAAGTATATTAAAGTACAGTATTTTACCAATTAAGTATAGATATATTTTTAAGCACAAGTTTAACATTGGTTCTGCTATTTTCTGTGTCATTTAACGTTTAAGTTACACAACCTCTCTGAGCCTCAGTTTCCTCATTTTTAAAAATGACAATAAGAATGCCTATCTCATAAGTAACATAATTAGCACAGAAGTGCTTAGTACAGCATCTGGTCCAAATTAAGAGTTCAATTAATGTTTGTTATAATTATCATGATAAGATCATCATTTCAAAAGCACCTAATTCAATCAACCCACAAACTACCTTGCCAAAGCAACAAAGAGGACCATATACACAGCTTATCTGATAGGCCATATATGAAGAGATCACTAGTAACATAAAGGCTACCATTTTAAAAAGGCTATTTAAAAAAGAAAAAGATTACTAAAAAATATGCTAGATACTGAAATAAACCCTTTAACATCATTATCCTTGTTAGAGAGCACAGGAAAAACTGGTAGTGCCAGAATTTGATCCCAAAGTGTTCTTTTAAAAACTATTATTATAATTATTCTAAATAATTATCCTATTTAGAGAATATTGATATCAAAGAGATAAAATAGTGTTCTTAGCAAAAACATGCAACCCCTCCCTCTCAAAAAAGATATGAAAAGTGAAAGGAGATATTTCAGTATCACCCAGAACCTGATTATTTAAGAAATTTCATCCTTCCTCCACTCCAGATTCTTTAGCTTCCAGGTCAAGTGTAATACCTCACAGTGGTATTAATAAGTTGACTTCTTTTCTTTTTCTTTTCTTTCTCGCTCTCTCTTCTCTTTTTTTTGGTGAGGAAGATTGGCCCTGAGCTAACATCTGTTGCCAATCTTCCTATTCGTGCTTGAGGAAGACTGTCCCTGAGCTCACACCATGCCAATCTTCCTCTATTTTGTATGTGGGATGCTGCCACAGCACGGCTTGATGAGCAGTGTGTAGGTCCGCGCCTAGGATTAGAACCTGCGAACCCTGGACTGCTGAAGAGGAGTGTGCAAACTTAACCACTACACTACCAGGCTGGCCCCTGAATTGGTTTCTTTTTAATAGACATTTTAGGAGTAAGTTTAAGGAACCTTAAAAATGTTCATACAATTGATCAAGGTCATCAAGAAGATTAGTGGCAGAGATTAAATCCAGGTCTTTTAATGTTTGCTCTAGGGCTCTTAAGAAAAGGCAGTTCCACTAGCACTAGAACTTCACAAAGCAGACTGCCTCTATATTTTACATGAAATATTGTCTAACTACAGAACAACTGTAGTATCTTCTATTTTTACAACCAGTCTTTTTTAAAAAGTAGTCAACATTTCTGATATTCACTTCCTTTCCTCCTATTTGCTCAACCCAATGCAAAAAAGTTTTAATGTACACCACTCCTGTCAAACTTATGATCAGTAATTAATTTGTTGGTAATCCACCACTTAACATTTCAATATATATGAAATTTAGACACATCTTTGACCAAATCTCAAATGATATTAATATCCTTATGTTCATGTTATCAGTGTTCACGGAGAGTTTTTTTGGGGAGAAGGATTATAAACTTGTTACCCATAGAATAATAAAAGATTACAAACACTAGTGTTTAAATTACATTACAGTCTTCCATAATTAAGGTTTTAAGTATCTGAATTCAAGATAAAGCGTAGAATGATACTGGTAACATTTGCATCTTTCAAGAAACACTATGGTCTCAAACACTAAGGGCAAGCATTTAAGTATGTCACAAAGAAAAGCTCTCTTCATGTGGTGGTGAAAATATCATATACAATGGCAATTTTACACTCAATTCCTTCTATAGCAAGTTATTTAATTAATTTAAATGTTTTATATATGATTGAAATAGTACTCCATTACGGCAAGAATATTAACATGGTTAAACAATATAAATTGGGAAAGGACGGAAAATTCAGTATTTTTATATGCTGGGTTCTATACAAAACACATTACATACTAGATAATTGGAGAGGTGGAGTTGGTGAGGAAGGGATAGAGAGGAGAAAATGTTCTTTCCTAATGCAAAGCTCTAAGCAAAACTTTAAAACAGGCAAAATCTTGGGCACCTGAGTCCCACTGTTCTTTCTGCAACACTAGTTCTATGCTACTCTAAGTTTTAGTCCTATACTTCTATATTTGAAATCAATTATTTGTTTAAAGGGCATAGAAGAAAGATGAAAACAAAGAGTATTAAAATATAATCACTGAAAACTCATTATCTCCTATATTAAGTTTTTAATTTGCTATATCCTTAAACATTACTTTAAAATAGCTGCTATATGTTTTCATCAATATTCCTTAGAATTGGTCCATCTCAGATTTCCTAAATGTTCTTATATCTACAAAACCACTGAGAAAAGCAAAAGAACAAAAAAGGATACAAAAAGCTAATACAATTCGCTCGTACAAGAACTTACCATAATTCCATTATTACAATTACAGCTAGAGCTTGAAACTGATTAAATTTACAAATGTTAAGAATATTCTGTTTCATTTAGATAACATAGGATAGTTAACATAAATTCTTACATTTTACAGATATACTCTTGTGATCAATACCAGTGTGTCTTGATACATACGTTAATGCTGAGCTAGGAGTAGAGAGCAGCGAGATATTTCAATATATTCAAGGCTACTAGTACCAATGAACTTTTTATGAATTGATGAATGAAATAATATAGAATCTCTAAAATTTCATAGGGGCACTCAAATTAACCATAAAATGACTGAGGCTACCCAAAACTTAAAGGAGAAAACCAAAAAGAAAAACTTACTATGGTAATTTAAAAAATAAGCGCTGCGGCTTTAAGTGGCCAGCAGTCTCACATCAACTCCAGGCTGCAATCACAACATCCATTAGAGTGCTCCACAGCTCAGAGCAAGCAAGCAAGTGGTTGTCAGTGCAGCCAGTAAATCACCTGATCCTATTACAAAATCAATTACTGCAGTGCATTTCCATTGCTACACAATCTGATGATGACAAAATGATATTGGATAGCTACTGCAAGGTCAAGAAAACTGCTAAGACATCTTTAATTGGTCTTTTATTTTTAATCATTTGGTCCTAGTTATAACGCATCCATTTTAATTGTATATTTTTATTTGAAATAAATCTATGTAGTTACCTTTGGTTGCCTGGGACATTCGATGGATAATCTCTGCAACTGGTCTGATGTATGGCTACAAGAGAACAGATCGGAGCAGCAGGTCGAACGGCTCAACCTCTTCATTAAAGAAGAAATAACGCTGCAGCCACAGCCACACATTGACTTGCTCATTAGATGAGAATTTAACTTAGAAAATCAGAACTGGTAATGTCCCACATATACTCAAAATTGGCTAACTGGCTCATTCTGCAGCTCTCTGACTGAAAGAAACACTGTTAAAAAAGAATAAAACAACAGCTTCCCTACAGAAGATACCAGCCACAAACTCATCGCCAAGAAAAACTCAATATTAAAACAGAAGTCTCCCGGCTACTCTCTAAAAAGACGGTAAGGTGCTTTAATATTTTTCAAATTGTTGTATGTTAAAGCCCAAGTACTTAACAAAGGAGCAAACTCAAGACAGTATACCCAAAAATTATACTAACCACTCTTTCTGTCCTCCATCAGTTTAGATCTGTTTGCCTACTCCTTCAGCTCAGCCTATCCAACCTGTTCCCTCTGTAAATGCACACTATTTCAACAACCAACAGGAATGAGCCCCACCCCTCACTGTCCCCATACACACTATTCAAGAACTGCTCAATATCTGGAAAAGAACTGCTGCTGCATTGCTTTGAGAAACAACAGGGAGCAAATTACTGGACGGATTCTTTAACTTACCAATCAGAACTGCTGACCTTTTATGACTCTACGACTCAAGGAGCCTGCCAAACACTCACAGTAAGAATAATCAACTGATTTTACTTCTATATTATAGATTAACTTACAGGATCATTTTAACCTTATTCTTCAATCTAAAATACAGAAACATAGGCATAAGTATTTTTTTTAAACAAAATTTAGACAGTAGCTAATAAAAATCTTTAAGTATTGTTGGGAGAGGGCAGCATGGTGGTTGATATGCAAAGTAAAAAATTCCATTTGAATATTGTACTTAAATTTGAGAAATATGGAACAATAAAATTCTATAGTAAAAATAGTGGTGCAGATAATGATGGAATAAATAAGCAAGATAAACCAAGGAAGCCCCTGCTATCATAAATGTTAGAAGAATTTTAATGAGAAGAAAAGGGCATGTGGCTACAGATAGGTATTGACAATAAGTAAAAAACCATCAAAACCCTGGTGGTTTTGATGCTGAATCTTCTCCCATTTGGTTATTTTCATCTCATTAGAAAGGTTCAAAAAACACAAACCACCCTGAAAACATAAGCAATAGTATTAAGAATGTTAGTCATACTGTAATATCTTTTACACTTAAGCATCCTCTTTTGCCAATAATATATAAAGATATTTATTTATACCATGTAATTATAATTCACATTATAATTTTCAGGACAAGAGAGGGTCACATTAACACAAACACTTTATAGTCTTCCCAAATAATCGTACTTCAAATAATTGTAACTTAATGAACATTCATAGATCAGCAATTATCAATCATTGTTAACAGCACCCTTTTTAAGATAGTCTAAAAATTAAATGCAATAAAAAACACCTTGAATTAAAATGTATAATTTTAAAACTTCCTGTTTTCTGTGGCACTGAAGGTTCTTTATTTGTGTATGCCTCATGCTCAATTTCTTCCTTGGTTCAAAGCTAAAAAGAGCCAGTATTGCCTCTTCCTTCACCTTGTACTGCCCTTTTGATATTCATGTTATACTTAAATCAATTTCCAGAATATCTAAAAACAGGCATGCAGTTCACATTGAATTTTTTTTAAAAAATCTTTTCTAGATAAAGGCTATGGAAACAAACAAGCAAAACAATGCAGTAACCTTTTACTCGCCTGCTGGAGGTACTGTCTGCTGCATAGAATTTTAAATCCTCATCTGCAGATGCAATTGAGCTGGTATTGCCAAGAACTCTGCTTTTCCTGTGCTGCTGCTACACAGTTACTCATCAAAAGAGCATATTATGTGGAAAATGTGAAATACTATCAGTTTAAGTTTCTTATATGATTTAACGAAAGAACTTCTAAAATCTGGCTACAGCTCTCCTCTGTCACATTTTCAGATGCATGTCAGACACGTTGAGGGAAAAGGTCTTATTGCTGCTGATGCACTCCTCTTAGCAACTGTGCAAGATTGGGAAGCTAACAGAGGGAATGAAAAAATTAATATATCATCCTAACGTAAGAACAATGTATCGAGCATTAAAACCCCATACAATTTATATTGTCAACAAATGTATAGCATGCCCATAACAACTTGAGATTTTTACTAGCTTTATAATTAACAAAAGCCTGTAAATAAGTCATTGTGTCTAATATTACAGACAAGCATCAATAAAAATGCCCACCGTGCATACTGCTATTAATGAAAGTAATTTACTGGCTACTCAGCATCAATGTTGTTTGTAATCAAAACTATAAAATAAAAGATCCAAAAGTACAGATTACTTGTGAAACAACTTGATGTGTAAGGCTTCATCCCCCTCATCCCCTCACCAATACCCTCTGGATTTTATATTAGTTATAACTATAAGAGAATGTAAGTAATAAGGGCTATTTTCATTATTTATTATTTTTCCATCCACATCAGCTAATTTAATGTACTATTGATTCTTAGGTTGCATATAGATGGAGGTAGAAGGCAAACCAACAAAGATAAAGCTTTACAAACTGTCATAAAAAGAAAGATAATCTTGTTTAGAAAAAAAGAGAATATTTATCTTTAATTGTCTAGCTATAGATATGTCTAAAAAGAGGAAACAACACTAATATTTGCTCAATAATGACAATTAAGCATCATGATTTTTTTAATAAATTAAGTGTATTTAAAGGTTGTGCTTTCCCCCTTAATTGCAAGTAACTCTAAATATCAAAAAGCTTGTTTTAAAAAACTTAATCTATTTCTATTGAATTAATTTCTACTTCTCTAAGAAATAAGGTGGCCATTCTATTACATGATAGTTTAAAAGATGTGAAATTTACATACACAACTCTGCGGGTCAGGGCATCCTTCCTCAATGCTCAAATTTATATACATAAGTAAGCACAAGCTGCAATAGTTCCCCTAAAGTAAAACATATCAAACAGAAACTTATCCAATTGACACTATTATATTTTTTAAAAATATTCTCTCATTTAAAACCTATATTCCCACATAGAGTATCCAAGTGAGAAATGATTCCAGCAGTTCTCAAAATGTGTATCTTGGGGGTCTCTGAGACCCTGACATGGAGTCTATGAGATCAAAATTATTTTCAGAATACTAAGACGCTATTTGTGTTTTTCACTCGCGATCTCTCATAAGCATACAGTGAAGTTTTTCTCAGACTACATGGTACGTAACATCATAACAGATTGGAAGTAGAAGAAGATATAAGAATTCAACTGTCTTCTACTAAACCAGACTTTAAATATCTGCAGAGATGTAAAACAATATCATCTTTCTCATTAATTTTTTGTTTCAGAAAAATATGGCTATTTCACCCAAAATATGTTAATTGTATAAACATGTAATTAGCTGTTATTTTTAAGTAAGTTTAATAAATGAATGCTTTTAACACATCAGTTTTACTTTCTAATAGGATAAATATTGAGAGATATAACCCAAATAAATGAAAGCTCTTTGGGGTTTTCAATAAATTTAAGAGTGTAAAAGGGCCCCAAGATCAAATAAAATTGAGACTCACTAGAAATTTTTGATTACATTTTTCCTTAACTCAAGGCTTATAGCTTTTGGTTATGAAAATGAGTTCAGTAATTTTAAAAGCAGTGATTCCAAAAAACATTCATTTTAGAATATCAAATATTTCTGAATTTTCCCTTATTTTTTTGTTGGTGAGGAAGGTCGCCCCTGAGCTAACATGTCGCCAATCTTCCTCTTTTTGCTTGAGGAAGATTATCCCTGAGCTAACATCTGTGTCAACCTTCCTCTATTTTGTATGTGGGATGCTGTCACAGCATGGCTTGATGAGCAGTGTGTAGGTCTGCACCTGGGATCTGACCCCATGGACCCTGGGACGCCAAAGCAGAGCACACAAACATTTTAACCACTACACCACTGGGCCAATCCCTCACTGTCATTTTTAATACTCAACTTTCAGCCATCTTAACTACTGAGTACAATTATTATCAGATGTGTCTCACAGTATTGTTAAGAACTAACATCTATCTTTTTAAGGTAGTAGAGAACTGCTAACTATGATGTCCATGCAGCAAGATATTAAAATCTAGCTAGTAAACACATATACATTGGAAAAGAGAGAAAATCCACTGTTAGGAAAAGGGAAAATGTGAGATTATGTATTTTTTAATATCAAAAGAAACCATAAGAACAGTTTCTAAAATTCATCTTGCCTGTACAAGATCATTAAGTTTTAAATAACTTTTTACCTGAGAAGAAATACATAAACTTTAAACAAAATAAATCTCAAGAAGGGACTGCTTTTCAGTAATAAATAGGTGATTGGGGGTGAAACTTTTAAGACTATATGAAAGACACTTAGAGAAATTACAGTATAATAACTTACTTTAAAGCTATTCCTATTGCTGAGAATATGTTGAATCTTTGATATATCAAGGCTTTACAGTCAAATGGGGCAGAGATGGCTTATTATCCCCTTAAATTTTTATGTACTAGCCCACATTTTCCCCTAAAGTCACACAGGATTAACTTTCAAAGGGGTTCTCCTTGGTTCTGTCTTTGGTCAAATGCCATGTCCTCAGTCTTCAAGACCTCTGGTTCCCATTCACTCAGTCACTCATTCGACTATTTACTAAGCACCACCATGTGCTAGGCAGGTATAGGTATGAAGATGCAGCAACGCACAAAACAGATAAAAATCCCTCCTGCCTTCATTGAACTTATATTTCGAGGGAGAAGTCACACAACAAACAAAATGAATATTTACCTTAGTAGACGGTGATAACCGCTAAGGAGAAAAAAAAATAGAAGGAAGGATGAAATAGCCAGCAAAAGCCTCGTTTTCTTATTAGAAATATAAATACTTTTTAAAGATTAAAGAATTTTTTTTAAATGTTGGGAGAGGAGCAGTGGCAGCAAAAACGTGGTCAGTGAACAAGAAAACCAAATTTTTTAAATGAAACTGTTTCAATTATATATAAAACTAGAGAGAAGAGCACGTTCAATTCCTATCTACTCATCACCTACATTCAACACTTATTCAAGATATTACCAATATGCTATATTTGCCTTTTATTCTTGTTTTTTAGGTATCTTAAAGTAAATCCCAGTCATCATGTCACTCCCTCCTCTAACCACACACATCATGTATCTTTAAATAATTTTGCCATTGCCTTACATAATCACTATATCACACTCAGCAAATTAAGTTTCCATGATATTAACAAATATCAGTTAATACTCAAATTTCCAAGATTGTCTCAAAAATGTCTTCTCTAGGTAATTTGATCTAAACAGAATCCTAACAAGAACCACTCTTTGTATGTGGCTACTACGTTTCTTAGATCTTTTACTCGGGAACAACTCCTCATGCCCCTCTTTTTCATGCCACTGACTTGCACAAACATGTTAGCTGTCCTATGCTCTGAAACTGCCTGCATGCTTCTTCACTGTGCCTCTTACTTTGTACCCCAGTCTCTCATATTTCTTACAAATAACTTTCGATAATGACTATTTCAAATTCCAACCTCAACAGAAATACTAGAGATATAGGTAGCAGGCAGAGGAGTCCTTCTTACTCCAGAGAATCAAATAGCAGATTTAGGTCTATCGGTGATTTTCGAACACTTGTTGAAATTAATTTGAAAAATTTAACATGGTGCAATAGCTCTGAAAAGACAGAAGAGGGAACTATAATATTTAGGAATTCCACACTTAAATAGCACTAAATTTTGTTTTAAACTAAAACACTGGTTTTCAACTTAGCAATGGTTAAAAACATAGTAATGATTACTGTTTTATATATCCTCCTTCCAAAAAAAAACAAAAAAACCTAGAATACAGAAGAAAAAGATTTGGAAAAACAGGATAAAGACTGAATGTACAGATATTTATAATTTTTATCACATTAATAAATAATAACCATTAACAAAAGCTATCATTTAAAATTATTCTAACATTGCACTTCCACTTTCTAAATAATTTTCTCCAATAACCAATAAGCATATCTAAATAAAACTAATGTATGTGTTTTTTTAATAACCATTTTAGTTCAAAATATGTTTTTAAAAATAGTTTGGTTTTTTTTAAAGTCATCAGTAAAATCCAGAAATTAAAAGTTTATAGTAAATTACTTTTACATACCCATTTATTCAAAGAAAAACTGCAAAAAGACTTTAGTGATAATGACATCTCAAATATATATAGTCTACTAAGATGTTTGCTCTGAAGAATACTATTTTATTAAAATACAAATTTAATTTATATAAAAACACAAATCTGTCACTTTAATTAGAACTAAAGTACTTTATGCATGCACATAATAGAAGAGCAAATTTATACACAAATGACTGCTACTATACCAAGGCAAGACATAATAGAGAATATAACTATAGGACAGAATTCAAGTAAGCTTTCTGTTACCATCCAACAAGCATTCCCTTTACTCCAGTTTCCAATAACATGTTCTTCATTTCCTTTGGAGCCCTCACCAGCAGCACCTTTAACATTCATATGTCCATCAAAATTCTGTTTATGAATTTAGGTATTTAGGTATTTCTCTAAGAAGCTATAGGCTTTCTTCACGATACTCCCTACTCTCTTCTGAGTCCTCACCTTCAGCCCCTTTAATGTCCATATTTCTACCGAAGTCAGTTTATGATGATTTAAGTATTCTCTAAGATGATACAGGTTTTCTCTCCTGTGCTCCTCACTTCCTTCTGAGGGCTCACCAACAGTCTTTAACATTTATATTTCCACCAACAGTACATTCAAGGCAATCTATGTTTTGTCTATCATGCTCCTCATAATTCCACCCATTACCCAATTTCAAAGGCACTTTTACATTTCTAGGTATTTGTTATGGCAGCACCCCAAGTTCTAAGTGCCAAAATCTGTATTAGCTTCCTATGGCTGCTGTAACAAATTACCACAAATTTGGTCGCATAAAACAACATGAATGTATTATCTTATAGTTCTTGAGATCAGAAGTCCAAGGTCAGTTTCACTGGGCCAAAATCAAAGTGTTGGCAGGCCAGTGTTCTTTCTAGAAGCTCTAGAAAATAATTTGTTTCCTTGCCTTTTCTAACTTTTAGAAAGCTGCCTGAATTCCCTAGCTCATGGTCCTTTCCTCAATCTTCAAAGTGCATCACTCTAACCTCTACTTCAGTCTCCCATCTCTTTCTTCTGCCCTGACCTTCTTACCTCCCTCTTATAAGGAGTCTGTGATTAAGCTGGGCCCACTTGGATAATCCACGATAATCTCCACATCTCAAGATCCTTAACTTAATCACACATGCAAAGTTTTTAGCCACGATATTCACAGGTTTTGAAAATTAGGACATGGACATCTTCGAAGGATGGGGATATTATTCAATCTACCACAATACAACACAAAAAGCATGAAATATAAAAGAAAAAAATTTAAACTAGGCTTCGTCAAAACAAAAAACTTTTGAACTTCAAAAGACACTAGCAAAAAATGAAAAGGCAAGACAAATTTGGAAAAACCTGCAAGCAGTTTTCTAAGACTTGTATCTTGTTTCTTATAAAAGTAAACATATACCTACTATATGACTCCATTATTCCACTCAGAGGAAAAACGAAAGGACATGCCCACATAAAAAAATGCTCACAAATGTTTGTAGCTGCTTCATGTGTAACAGGCAAAAACTGTTAACAACCCAGTGCAGCAATACGTAAATGAAAAACAAATTGTGCTATATCCAAAAATGGAATAGTATTCCACAATAAAAAGGAACAAAGTATTGATAGTTCATCTAACAATATGGATGAATCTCAAATTTATTGAGATGGAGAAAGAAGCCAGAGAAAAGAGAAGACACTGTATAATCTACTTATATAGAAAGTACAAACTAACCTATAGTGACAGAAAGTAAAATCAGTGATGCCTGGAAAAGTGGAAAGGGGAGGGAGGAATTAGATGGAAATGAAGCAGAGAAATTAAATTCTGAAACCTATTTCTCTGGTAGAATCCTAACAAACAGTCTGGAGACAAAGTTAAGAATCCCAAAAACAATTCAAAAGATAAAAGATGTTACACTGATACTGTAGTATAATTAAAAATACATATACATATTTGGTTTTTGGCCCCACTTCCTGGCACAGATTCAAAAATCTGTGGAATTTCTTGAGCGATAGGAGTGTCTTTTATTACTCATTCTCTGCCACCAACTAGGTATCCTACTATTCAATTCACTTCTGACACGAACTAACCAGAGCTTGTGTCAGAATGAAAAAATTAAAGGCATAATTCTTCAATTCTGACACTAACTCTGTCAGAGCCCCTTTCAACCATACCTGAGCTTCTGCTAACAAGATGACTCATGGTAGTGTCTAGATAGCTTTAGGATGGGGGCTGGTCACCAGAAAAACTTTCAGCCCCACCTCTCAATCTCCAGCAAGGGAGGATGGGGTAGACATTGAGCTCAACCACAAAGCCAATGATTTAATCAACCATCCCTACATAATGAAGCCTCAATAAAAATACTGAACATCAAGGCTCAAGGGATCTACCTTGTTGGCAGAGGCATCGATATGGTGGGAGGGTGGCATGCATAGATACTATTAGGAGAGGGCATGGAAAAATCTGTGTGGCCCCACCCCGATCCTAGACTTTGCCCTATTCCTCTCTTCCATTTGGCTGCACCTGAGATCCTTTATAATAAAAGTGTAATCCTAAGTACAGAGTTTTCAGTGAGTTCTGTGAATCATTCTAGTGAATTATCCAACCTGAAGGCTAGCTGTAGAAACCTCTGAATTTATAGCCAGGTCAGACAGAAGTACAGGTAGCCCGGGGACCCCACTTGTGGTTGGCATCCAAAGTAAAGACAATGTTGTTAGGCAACTTGCCCTTTAACTTGAGGGATATGACACTTAACTCCAAGAAGTTACTGTCAGTATTGAAGAATTAGGGTTTTAGGGAGCCAGTCTTCCACTTTGGTGTCCAGGTTTTCAGGTTCAGATGCCGGGCATGGACCTACTTCACTCATCGGCCATGCTGTGGAGGCATCCCACATACAAAACAGAGGAAGCCTGGCATGAATGTTAGCTCAGGGCTAGCCTTCCTCAAGCAAAAAAAAAAAGAGAAGAAGATTGGTAACAGTTGTTAGCTCAGGGCAAATCTTCCTCACCAAGAAAAAAAGAGAGAGAGACAATTGTGCCTTTAACTTGTGGGATATGACACTAACTATGGGTAGTTTGTGCCAAATTTGAATTGAATTGTAGGACACCCAGCTGGTGTCAGAGAATTGGTGTTGGAACACAGATGCTAACTGTGGAATTTAGGAAAGAATTCTGGTTAGAAGGTAAAAGAAAAGGGCAGTGGTACTCAGTTTCTAATGGATTTCTCCACCACTCCTATCCTCCCCAACCCTATAAAAAAGAGAGAGAAAGTTCAGAAAACTCTTGTAATCTGATGTTTAAAATAAACTTTCTACGCAGATTGACACAGTGGTCAAAAATAAACTTTAGTAGTGAGGTGGCACATTTATTTTCACCTTCCAAGAAAGTCTCTAATAAATTTTTGACTTGCCTTTTCAATTTTTAACTCTCAAAAAGTAAAAGATATGTATCATCTTACTTGAGCTCAACTAAAAAGAATGATCCAGCTGTGCATAATCCAGCATAGCGCAGAGTCACCATTAGGAAATCAACACATCCGGGCTCTAGGTCAGACAATTCTCAGTAGGTAATATTATCTTAGGCAAGTCACCATCTCATAAACACCCATTTGCTCACTTAAATAGGACAGCAGGGCTGGCTCCATGGCACAGTAGTTAAGTTCAGCATGCTCCACTTCAACAGACCCAGGTCTGCAGGTTCGGATCCCAGGTACAGACCAACACCACTGGTCAACCACACTGTGGTGGTGATTCACATATAAAGTGAAGGAAAATTGGCACAGACGTTAGCTCTTGGCTAATCTTCCTCAGGTAAAAAAAAAAAAAAAAAGGAAGATTGGCAACAGATGTTAGCTCAGGGCTGGTCTTCCTCAGCAAAAAAAAAACCCAAAAAACAAAAAACCAACAACTTAAAAAAAATAAAAATGACAGTGTAATATTCTCATGCTGATTTGCTACCACAGTCCCATCTCTAAAAACCAGATCCATTAAGAGTGAACTTACTTCTAACAGGTAAGTACTGCTTGCAGTGTGGATATGACAAGAAACTAACCCTCGCCCCTAAAACAAGGATGGGTCGGAGTTTTTAATTAGGAAACCACCCTAGCTATGTTCAGTTTGCTGTATCACTTCTTCACTTCTATGGGTCACAAGAAAGTTTTACAACATAATGAGAAATAGATAAGCAATTCAATCTTTTCCACTTTGTAGCATAACTGAAAGCAAAAACAATACAGCACTAACATAGCTAGACAACCACAATTAAAATATTCCCCAACTGGTGTGATCTAAGTTATGGAAATTAGGGTCTAGTTCTTTTTCTCTGCATATTCACTCTAAGGTACAGAGAAACAGCCCCAAATGAGAAGTAAGGAGAGCTGCCTAAGAAAGTGGTATTCTCTGCTAAGTTACTAGCCAAAATAGTACAGCTAATTCAGACTACAACATGACTTTACTACCTAAAACAGCATTCATTCTATCACTAATACTATAAGAAAAATAGTCAAGCCAGAGGGATAATATCATCATATCAGCTGACTCTATAGTAAAACAAAGAGCCCATTTTTACACTAGTTTCTGCCTAGTAAGCAAGATGGTGTCACTATTCCAACTTTTGGGGGCAAATAAGGCACTACATTACCATAGCCAAATTAATTACAAGGGTAGCCAAAACATGCAAAGAGCAAACCCAACAGTCATTCCCAAGATTATTTTTATAGACAGTAGTTGATCCAGTCAACCCTGGTGATAAATGGGGAGTCATATCACAGACAGACTGCCCTCATATTCATACAACAGTGATTCCAAACCAGGGGGTGGGCAGGGCAAGAATTATAGTTTGAAAAAGCACAGTCAATACTATAATAAATACACCAATTTTCTTTGCACTACAAACTAGAGAAAGTAATGCTTTATAAATCCCTAATAACACCTTATGACTGCCTGTGGATAATAATAGGTATGGGTGGGGGGAGGGCAGAACCTTCTTCCATATGTATAAAATAGAGGATAATGATGGTTTTAATAGCATTAGAGGAGGGGGAAAGGAGGGAATCTGGGAAGAAGAATGGGCTAGGGTACCTACATGTCTATTTCTAAAAGTCAGGGATGAATTAAACCACAAACTCTCTCCAATGGCATCACTCTACAATAACTGAGATTCAAACTGGAAACCCCAAGTTATCCAAAAATAAAACTATGGTCATGATATGCTCCTTTCATAAAAAACAAAGTGTATGATATATTATTAAAACAGTTATATCAAAAAAGACTTTAAACTGTTTCACTATCCAGAAAATATTCTATGGAATTTTTTTTTTTTTTAAAGATTGGCACCTGAGCTAACAACTGTTGCCAATCTTCTTTCCATTGCACCCCACCTCCCAAATCCCCCCAGTACATAGTTGTATATTTTTTAGTTGTGGGTCCTTCTAGTTGTGGCATGTGGGACACCGCCTCAGTATGGCCTAATGAGCGGTGCCATGTCCGCGCCCAGGATCCCAACCGGCAAAATCCCGGGCTGGGGAAGCAGAGCATGCGAACTTAACCACTCAGCCACAGGGCCCGCCCCTGGAATTTATATTTTATCATAAGGTTATTAATCATATTGGAGCAAGAATTGCTAATTTCATAACAATGGATTCAGAGAAGCCAGAAATCCTCAAAAGCAAGATCTGTGGATGTACTATATATAAATACATATAACTATATAAATAAAGATGTACTATACTTACTCTGAGTTAAATAGCCAGTCATCCATGTCAAGTAACAATACTAAACAGATGTTTACTTTATACTATTAATAGTATAAATAGTGATACTCAACCATTTTCCCCCAGTGGAACCCTTTCCAAATGAAATCTTACATGGAGCTCCAATCTTTAAAAAGTATGAACAATATTATTAGTGTAAAATTATTTTATGAGTTATATTTACTTACACAAAGAGAATTAAAACAAAGTTCCTGTCTAATAAAAATAAAAATATGTAATCATGAATTTTTATCTGTTTCAGTAATTTATTTCTGTACTGTTTTGGTCAGACCATATCAAGAAAATCCTGATACATAAAGACAAGTGGCTGAATAAGAAATTTCTAAAGATATACTGGAATATTTCAATCTAAAGCCAAATCACTAAGTTTCCAACAATTGTTAACTTACTATAAATGTATAAAATAGAAATACCCAAAACTTAAAATTAGTACTAATATTTTCTGTAATACAATATGCTTGAGATGAGACATACTTACCAATTCATTAACTACACAAATGACCATTTACATTACAGGCACAGCACAAAAAGAACACAGAAACTATACATGTATCTGAGTCTTGTCCACACTGAGCTGAGCCCACACCCTCCACTCTCCTCACCTATGCAGTAGAGTCATCACTCTTAGAACTTTACGTAAGAGACTATATCCAGTGGAAAAAACTTTCTTAAAAAACATCAATGAGTTACAAACTTTCTTTAAAATGACAAAGAGAAAGAGAAAAGCAGCTCCTAATATGTGGGAACTGGCCTAGTACTATTGGCTAGCCCTTGATGCACTTCGTTGAACATAAACAATTTCACAAAACATCAACATCAGACAAGGCCACCCAGACCACGATGGATCAAGACTAAAGCAAGACCACTTGTAATCATATCTGAACACAGACAAAATCTAAGACACAAAACACCAAACACCCCTCTCTCACAGATAATAGGAGTGAATACGAGCTACTTTTTTAACAATTATAGCATTAGTCTCATTATATTGTGCCCGCCTTATAGATGAGATTTATTGAGAGATCAAATCATAAAACTGTTCTAGCTTTTTGACAGTACCCGATCCAAAGCGAACTCCTGTTACCTTGGACCATCCTCCAATTCACCTAACCAAAGCTCAAATCCTTTAAATCCTTTCTAACACCCTCTTACCCATGGTTTCCCAGTGTGTGTTCTCCCTTGCTACAAGCAGTAATAAACCCAACTTGTCTAACTACAAGTTTGTTCTTAGCGCTCTTTGCTGGAGGGTATTGACAACACGTTCACAAGAAACAGCAGGAAATGCTTTTAAAAAGCTGCTCTAACAGCACAAGTTAATATACTAGTAGTGTCTAACAGTTTAAATTTTGATATACCACAACTATTTTTTAATTTATGTTTTTAAGTACCATAAACATTAAAACTCAGTGTAATAATTGATTCAAGAAAGAATCATCAATAGATAATAAAAACATTGGATGAAAACTTGGAAGGAAAGTGTATACTCACATGGCCTCAAAGTATCACTCTCAGATACTCACAAATTACAAGGGAAAAGCATCCTTATATTTGAGAAATCTGGCCATCACCACCTTGAGCAAATGATCAAACTTAATATCAACAATGAAGCAAACTGGTATGTGTGATACACTTAAAAGCATACACTATCACCTATGTTACAGTCTTGCCAAAAATGTTTTAACCTGAATCCAATCACAAGGAAACAACCAGAAAAAATTGAGAATGTGCGATTTTCTACCAGGCAACTGGCTGGATTCTTCAAAAAGTCAGTGTCATAAAATACAAAATAAAGGTGAGGGGACCTTTCAGGTTAAGGGAGATTAAACAACCACGATAACCAAATACAATAATTAATCCTGGATCCTGGATTGGGCTGGCAGGACTAGGTGGAGAAGGAAAGCAGCAGACAGCAGTGGGAATTATAAAAACTTTAGAAGGAAATTAGGAAGATTTAAAAATGGACAGTATCATTAGATTTTATCAAATTAAGGCTAATTTTCGTAGGCATAATTATGATATTGCAGTTATATATTAACCACATAAGCAGCAATTACTAAAACAACTGAGCCACCAAAAAAAATATATATATATACCAGGAAGGTTAAAGATTTGAACATTATCCAACACGACTTAATGCACCTTTATAAAATCCTATAACATAAAACTGCAGAGTAAACACTGTTTATAAGTGAACTTCATTCAACAACAGGCCATAAACACGTCTCCATAAAGTTCAAAGATTTGATATAATAGTTTATCCTGTGACTACAAATTTAAATCAGAAATTGTAAATAAAAGGAAATCTAGAAAATCAAAAACACTGGAACATCAAGCAACATACTTTTAAATAATCCACTGTCAGGGGCTGGCCCCGTGGCAGAGTGGTTAAGTTCGCGCGCTCCACTGTTGGCGGCCCAGTGTTTCATTGGTTCGAATCCTGGGCGCGGACATGGCACGGCTCATTGAACCACGTGGAGGCGGCGTCCCACATACCACAACCAGAAGGACCCACAACAAAGAATATACAACTATGTACTGGGGGGCTTTGGGGAGAAAAAGGAAAAAATAAAATCTTTAAAAAAAAAAATAATCCACTGGTCAAAGAAGAAATCCAAGAAAAATGAGAATATATTTTAAACTGAACAATATGAAAATGTAACATCAACATTTGTGGGAAGCAGCTACACGGGGACAAAAAGGGATATCTTTAGCTTTAACTGTTTATACTAGAAAACAAGAAAGAAGTAAGCTTTCAATACAAGAAGCAAAAAGAGGGCCAGCCTGGTGGCACGGTGGTTAAGTTTGCACATCTCACTTCGGCAGCCCAGGGTTCGCCAGTTTGGATCCTGGGTGTGGACCTATGCACTGCTTGTCAAGCCATCCTGGGGCAGGCATCACACTTATAATGTAAAGGAAGATGGACATGGATGTTAGCTCAGGGCCAGTCTTCCTCAGCAAAAAGAGGAGGATTGGCAGTGGATGTTAGCTCAGGGATAATCTTCCTCCACAAAAAAAAAAGAGAGAAGCAAAAAGAAGGAAGAGGTAATTGAATCAAAAGTTAGTATAAGAAAATAAAAAAGTGAAAATCGATTAAACAGAAAATAAACAAATGATAAAGAAAATCAT
Source organism: Equus asinus (assembly GCF_041296235.1). Taxonomy (NCBI): domain Eukaryota; kingdom Metazoa; phylum Chordata; class Mammalia; order Perissodactyla; family Equidae; genus Equus; species Equus asinus. The sequence continues at coordinate 39,692,109 of NC_091792.1, forward strand.
CTCCAAAAGTTGGTTCTTTGCAAATAATAAAAAATTAATATACACCTAGTAAACTAATAGGGAAAAAAAGAAAAGAAACTGTCAGCATCAAGAATCAAAGAGGAAACATCACCACTGATCCTACAAACACTAAAAAAATAACTAGGACATCTTACAAACAACTTTGTGCTAACAAATTCAACAAAATAAATCAAACAGAAAAGTATTGTGAAAAATGAAAGAGACCAATACTGCCAAGTAAAAAAATTTAATTCATAAATCCAAAAATTTCCTTAAAAAAACCTCTTGTCCAAAATGATTTCACTGGTGCATTCCACCAAATATTTAAGGAAAACATATGCCAGTCTTATACAAACTATGTTTGGCATACAAATATATGCCAGTATTACACAAAATAGAGGAAAAGAGGACACTTTTCAGCTTTGAGAAAATTTTAGCAAACCAAATCCAGTGATATACATAAACAATTAATAGTTTAAAAAAGAAAAACTATAGATGCAGAAAAGCCAGTGGACAAAATCAAATACCATTAATGATTAAAAACAGACAAACAAACCCACCCAGCAAAAAACCTCCTCAAGCAGATAAAGGGTATCTATGAAATCCTATGGCTAACAACAGATTTAATAGTGAAATATTGAACATAATCTCCCTAAGTTTGGGAACACGGCAAGAATGTAGAAATTCAATTTTATACTGTAGAAATCCAACATAAAGAGGTAAGAGAAAGAAAAGCAGAGAGATCAAAAAGGAAGTAAACTCTGTTCACATACCATTGTTTTCGTAGAAAATCCTAAGGAATCTACCTTAAAAAGGTATTACAAACAGGAAATAACAGGCAGTGATAGGGATGTGGAGAAACTAGTAGTAAACTGATGAATGTGGTAAAGTGGTGAAGTCACCGTGGAAAACAGTTCAGCAGTTTCTCAAAAAGCTAAACACAGAGTTACCACGTGACCCAGCAATTCCACTTCTAGGTATGTACCCAAGAAAACTGAAAAGAGGACTCAGATACTTGTACGCCAATTTTCAATGCAGCTAAAAGGTGGGATAGCCAAAAGGTGGAAACAACTCAAGTGTCCATCAACAGATGAATGGATAAAATGTGGTATATTACAATGAAATATTATTTCACCATAAAAAGGAATGAAATTCTGATGCATGCTATAACATAGAAGAACTTTGAAAACATTATGCCAAGTGAAATAAGCCAGGCCCAAAAGGACAAATACTCCAGGATTCCTCTTACATGAAATGTACAGAATAGGCAAATTCATACAGATATAGAAAGCAGATTAGATATTACCACGGCCTGGGAGAGGGGGAAATGAGGAATTACTGCTTAATGGGTACAGAGGTCAGTTTACTACCTTTAAAAAAAAAAAAAAACCTGCCATATATTACTGAGAAAAATTAAAAGATAACCTAAAATGAAAGATATACCATGTTGATAAATGAGAAGACTAAATATTAACATGTCAATTTGTCCTATAAGTCTTATCATGACATGTTATATTAAATATTGTGTAATATAGCAAGTCTCAAATTCTTCACCAGATACTTAAACAAAGAAGATATTCAAATGGTCAATAATACACAAAAAGATGCTCAATATTGACATCAGAGAAATTCACAAATTAAGCCAGAAATACCCCAACTTTAGGCTATTGTTTTCATATATATATAATAAACCCAACAATACAGTATTATAATTTTTGCTTTAATCATGGGTAATTTTTTTAATTAATAAAAATATATATTGTTTTTATAATTACCCACATATTTACTATTTTTGATGTTGATTCCTTCCTGTAGATGGCACTTGCCATCTGGTGCTGTTTCCCTTCATACTAATGAACTTCCTTTAATGGCTTGCAATGGCGGTGAGCTGTGGAAAAACTCCATCAGTTTCTGTTTACCTGCTCAACGTTTATCTTGCTTCCAGGGTTTCCCTCAGAAAATTTCCAGCTGCTTGGTTAGCCCTAACTTCTGTCCCATGCCACTGGAACTACAGGAGGCTAGGATGCACCCAAATGCAAGAAAGCCACAAATATACAATTCTTACACATTGCAGTTGCAGGCTTTAAAGGATAACCTCTCATCTGGGTTCTGCCTTCTTTTGGTCATTTTCTGTTGCTTTTAAGTAGCTAGAGTTTGTCTTTGAATATTTTATCCAAATTTTATAACTGTTATCTAAGGAATGGTTCCCTCAACTACTTGACTGGCATCACTGCATCATTACTGGCTATCAGAATCTCAAAATTCTATTAATGTTGACTAAAAAACTTCTCATGTCCATGATTTCCATTCTTTCCACCAGATTAGGACCTTCATCTCATCACACAAGAATTTAAAGTACTCCCACCTTCCAATCTGCTCTCCCTTAACTCACATAGTACACTGAGAGTAATTTCTTGTCCATCAAACTGCTTTTATCATTAGAACGTTTTCTGTGAAAACCAGGAAACATGCAATCAGAAACCTAATTTTAATTTTCAACTCCACCACTACCTGTGAAATCATAAGCAAATCACAATCTCTGCAATCCTTATTTCTACCATCAGCAAACAAGAATATCATCTGCTTCATTAGTTAAGCTCAGGACCGAAATATGACAACATAGACAAGAGTTGGTCGAAGATGTTATAGGGCTTGTGACATGAGAATAGGTGAACAGTTAAAATCATTAGCTTAAAAAAAGAACAAACTGAAGAGATTCGGAGACTCAGATAATGATTTCATTCAGTGATTCAAGCATTTACTGAATTCCAACCACATAGCAAGCATTGTACAAGGGAAATTTTTCAGCTTCAGAAATAACAATTTTGAGGTGCTGAGGACATAACGACTGAGGTAAAATGGGTAATGAAGGAAAACGCAGCACTTGTGAGTCATCATAAATTTGTGATAATTTCCATAATGAAAACAGAGACCATTACCTAGAAATGATATATAATGAGGAAGAGCAAAGAGCAAACTCTCAATTCAGTTTACACTTAACAGGTATATACAAAAAAGCAGTAACAAAACAAACATCTAGTCAGAGAGAGAGTAGAAAAACCACTAAAGTACAATACTGCAGAAGACAAGGAAGAAATGAACATTAAGAAGAAGCAAAATACTAAAACTGAAGAAGATAGGACAGGAGGAAAAATGAAAAGACACAGATTTAGCAATTGGAACTCAGTCTTACCTTGGGGATGATACAGAGCATTTTAACATCAGCCTAACCAATGTTTATCTACTGGTTAGGTGAGAAAAGTGGTTTACTTTCACTTGAGGAAGCAGAACACTAGCAGAAAAATAGTCAAACTGCAGAAGTTAGGGGCCGGCCTGGTGGCGCAGCAGTTAAGTTTGTACGTTCCACTACGGTGGCCAGGGGTTCACCAGTTTGGATCCTGGGTGAGGACCTACGCACCACTTGTCAAGCCATGCTGTGGCAGGCATCCCACATACAAAGTAGAGAAGATAGGCATGGATATTAGCTCAGGGCCAGTCTTCCTCAGCAAAAAAGAGGAAGATTGGCAGCAGATTTTAGCTCAAGGCTAAGTTTCCTCAAAAAAAAAAAAAAAACTGCAGAAGATAGCTGAATAAGAGTTGAGAAATTGGACACCTAGAGTCACCTATAAATCAAACAAGGTTGGTGATAATGGGAAGGATGGTGAATGAATAGAAGCGAGGTATTTTTCAAGATTAGGTGTGAAAAAGCAGATAACCCAGCATGGAGCAAAAGAGGGAGAATAACAGGAAACAGCAAGGTTCTAGTGAAGGGGAAGAAGAGATAAGACTACGGATATAGATGTTAGCTTTCAAAAGAAATGAAAACATCTTATCCTTTGAGTAAAGATAGACTGAGGAAAGAAAAGAATATAAAATATGAAATGAAAAAAGAAGAGAAATAAGGATAGGACTGGTCATTTGAGGAGAGTGAAAAGACTCCAAATAACTAAAATGCAGAATGAAATAGAAGATCAAAAAGAGATAAGGAATATCAGAAGCAAGGAGGCTAAGCTAGGGGAAAAAATGTGAATTTATACTAGGAACCTCTCAAGACAGTAAACTGGTACAACTCTAGGAAAGCTAGGCAATCCATGAATAGGGAACAAAGCAGACGAAATAAACAATTGTAATTATTTAGATTAATGGACTGGGAAATTTGTGAAGAAAGATCAGGAGAATGGAAACCTTGGGTATTATTCAGAATAAAATTGAGATGGCTACTAGATTAAATATGGCTTAATCTAGATTAAGTTTTTCATTTAAAAAGTGAGTTCTGAAGGAAAACTTCCCTACATGACATGGTTATTACAGTAACTATATTGGGAGAAAAGAGAGTTAACGCTACTGTGCAAAGTTTTCAGGCATTTCTGGAAAAACAATGTGACATTTAGAATAACCTAAGTCCAGGTGAGCTTTCCTGAGTAAGATTACTAAGCAGTGAAAGACTCTTCTGATGAAGAATACTTCAACTGTTCTATCCATACAAGCCTGACACCATTATCTCCAAGGCATATTATGGATCAGCGGAGTAGCAAACTCTAGGACACGTGGTGAGAAGCTGCTACCTACAGTATAAGGCAGCCTCTATTGATTTTAGTGACAAATTAGTGGTTGAACTAAAGGGTAATCCTTCTTACCCTTGTAAGAAAAAGGGGTCTCTACTACTAATATTAAACCCCCATTTCAAATATAAATACTCAAAAAAATTAATATATACTCAATTATTATGTTATGAAGCATATGGAACAAGAGAATGGGGAAAGAATAGTGCACAGACGCCATTTTGCCTTAATTCAGCCATACATAGGTCATGAAAATCCTCTTAATTACCACATTTGACATACACATAGGAGAAGGTAACTCTCAACTAAATCTTTTCTTTATTTTGATATCAAAATTGAAAACTGACCACCACCATGAATGAGATATGTCAGTTTTTATTTCCTTTTCCACTGCAAACTGGCCACGGATGGTATAAAGCAAACTATAAAAACATCAATGTAAAGAACAATGTTACCCATCCAATGGGCACTTAAGTGATTGTTAACCAATGGCCACATGATTTAAAATCAACTAACAAAAAGAATTATCAACGATATTAGCTCTAGAAACTTTCATTAAACTAGACTTTTGGTTATTTGACGTTAACACAGAATACTGTTAGATAACATGAAAGATACAAACAAAAGTAAACTCCCCTAACAAAAATACAGCTATTACACTAATTACAAAATCTTGTCCTTACACAGAAAGACAATGCAACTAAGAGTAGTACATTCCACTGTTATAAGCCATTTCTCTAAAAAGCTAAATAAGACAACATTATAGGCCAATATATCCTGAAATATGCCTTCAATTGATAAAAGAAGCCACATAATGATTAAAAAATAAGGAACAAAAATGCTCTCATAAAAATTAAAAACACACATACTTAATAAAGCAGAGGGAACATATACATATTCCATACGCAGGTTTACAAAAACACCAAAATATTATTGCCTACAAATAACCTGCACAAGATTAACATCAGTAAGATTCTCAAAAATCTATTCTCTCCTCACAGGAAAGATTAAAAAAAAAAAAAAAAAAAACTCTGATAATACCCTTCGCCTAAAAGCAATGGTTTATTAAGGTATGCAGTCACATATGCAATAAGTGTCATGATAAACGAAAGTAATAAGTTCTTCTCCAATCCAAAAAACTAAACATGAATTCACAAGACTAATATCAATAAACATATCACACACAGCTAACATTTTCATGGTAACACATGGGATTCAAAACATAATGTTTTGCTTAAAATAATTAGCTGAGGAATTGAAGCACAAATACAAAGATAATTGCTTCCTTTGGGCTTTGGCTGTCAAACACAGAAAATGCCAATGCTTTATAGTCCTGTGACAATTAAAATCTTGTCACAGACCCAGACTATCAATGAATATCTATTTAAAAATAAATTTGCAATATGACACCAAAAGCACAAGCAACAAAAGAAAAAACAGATAAATTGGACTTCACCAAAATTGAAAACTTTTGTGACTCAAAGAAACTAGAAAGAAAGTGAAAAGACAATCACAGAATGGGAGGAAGTATTTGCAAATCACATATTTCATCAGGGACTAATTTCTAGAATATATAAAGAATGCTTACAATTCAACAATAAAAAGACAACCCAATAAAAAAATGGGCAATGGATCTGAACAAACATTTCTTCAAAGAATATATGTAAATGGTTAATAAGCACATAAAATAATGCTCATCCTTACTTATTATGAAAATCAAAACCACAATGAAATACAACTGCACACCTACTAGGATGGCTAAAATGCAAAAAAGACTGACAATAACAAGTGTCTCTGAGGGTGTGGAGAAATTGGAACCCTCACACGCTGTTGGTGGAACTGTAAAATAGTGCAGCCACTTTGACAGTTTCTCAGAGTTAAATATAGAGTTACCAGATTACCCTGCAATTTCATCCTTATAAGTATATTCCCAAAAGAAATGAAAACATACGTCCAAACAAAAACTTACAGGAGAAGGTTCACTGCAAAAGCATTCCCAAAAAAAGCAGATACAACCCATCAACTGACGAATAGGTAAACAAAATGTGGCATACGACGAAAATTTTTTTTGACCATACAAATGAATGATACATGCTTCAACATGGGCGAACCTTGAAAACATTATGCTAAGTGAAAGAAGCTAGTCACAAAAGGACAAATATTGTATGATTACATTTATATGAAATGTCTAGAATAGGCAAATCCACAGAAACTGTATATTAGTGGTTGCCTAGGGTGCAGGGGGGACGCGGCAGAATGGGGCGGGGGTTGAAGGGAAATACGGAATGACTGCTAATGGATAAAGGATTGGTTTGGTTTTTCTAGGGGGAAGGAGGGACAAGTGTCTTAAAATTACATAGTAGTGATAATTGCACAACTGTGAATATACTAAAAACCACTAAACTGTACGCTTAGGGATGAATGTTCCGGTATGTGAACTGTATCTCAATAGAGGAGTCACTAAAAATTAATTAATTAACTTGCAAAAATATATATCATAAACACATACAATGTAAAGATGATTGTCTCCCTCAAACAAACTGAAAGTTATGCATCATTGGGGAAAAAAATGACAGTAAGTTATTCTTTTCTACTTAATACATCTCTGGAAATCAGTTACCACATTTTAAAGTAGTAAAAATTTCTTTAAGAGATTTTTGTAATACCATGTGCTCCTAAAAATGTTATATTTATTATAAATATACAGTAAACAGGGTAGTACAATTGTTGGATATTTAAGCATCAACTATGATTATTATAGAATCTTAGAAACATCATTTGGTTGAATATTTATTGTTTCAAACACATTAAGAAGTATAATAAAAGAAATTAATGTTTATTATTAAACATTTCTTCACATACCTAGGAAATTTCCTCTAGCTAACCAAATAAATATATTCATCCTTAAAAATATTTTACTGACTACGTTAAAACAATAAAAAAACTATACCATGACACTTGGTTAACCAATGCCTCAGTACTTCCCCCCACTGCTGAAATATATTTAATAATTTTAAAATCTGTCATGATTAACCAAAGTATTGTTATATCTACACAGTCACCACAGCATGCAAGTCTAAAATACTATATAGTTGAAGTAAAACACATTCTGAGATTAACTCTACTTTTACTCAAAAATAAAAAAGAGCTGTATTTAGTTAAATCATAAGCTTATGAAATTCTTAACTACAGACAACTATCAAATTTTTCATATTATAATGCTATTACAAAGAAACTGGAGTAGCCCAGATAGGAAACAGCTTATGGCCTGACCATAGTACGGGTCTTCATGTTGCCTTATGGTCGTGAATAGGACCTAAGATAAGGAGGGGTCGAGTAATGGATGGCTAAAGAAGAAATTTGTACTGTGACATATCAAAGGCTAATAGAAAAATCTCAAGTAGGGAAAATCCTGTTCCATTCAAAAAGTATTAGCATTCCTGCCCAATAAAACTATTAGTTTCCTTGAACTCTTTTAATACTGAGGTTGTACACTAAGAGAATTTTCTGGATACAAGACATACAGAGGATATCAGAAGAGGATCAGAATAAGTATAAAGAGAAGAAATTTCAGTACCAAGTAAAAATTGAAAGAAATATAAATTATAATTGTAATTGACACTGGTTATTGTAAATGTCATTAATGTAACATATATGTAAAGTCAAGTAATATGCAAAGTAATTAACATGGTGAACATGTACTTACCAAATACTTAGATAGCCTTTTAAAAGTTCTGCTGATGGCTGACACTCCCTAAATGATAAAAAAAAGAAAAAAAGAAAAGAAATAATTTTTCAACTACTCCGTAAAATCTACCCAAGAATATCATTTATATGAGAGCAATTTGTTTTTTACAACACTTTAAAAACCAAAATGAATGCTTAAACTTTGGCACAATCTTATAAATAACTGAAATTTTACATGTAACATACGGAAAAATAATGAATTATCAAGATACTGGCAGAGTTTACTACACTACAAAAAGAATGAGACTCTATATCAAATCGAATTTAAAAAATTACAGACCAAGAAAACAGTGTGCTAACAATGTCTTAGAGAAGCATTCATATGTTAAATTCTTCCTGTCCATCAATATACAATGTCATATTCGACATTCTGGTATCTAGCTACCTTTTAAGTAGCACCTAGACGATGTAACTGTATCATCTACAGAGTTAAAGTAGAGCCAGTGAAGTGGAAAGATATTTCACAAAGTATTTATTCTATTTTTATTTTTTAAAAATTAACATAAGGAAGCATTTTAAAATCCACCCTATGCTGGTACTAAAAAAACAAAATTTTTTTACCCATAATAAACAAACAATGTATAAAATGACATATTGTTTTTACTATTTACAAAAGTTAGCTGTAAATTTTATAATAAACACAGTATATATCCTTTCAATCAAGTCTCAAGTCAAAATAACCTTCAAAAAGTTCAAATTTCAAGAATAAAGCACTAAATACTAGTAAAGCTCTTACTGTTTGCCAGTCCCATTGCTTAGGACTTGAAAAAACTTACACACACTTTTTGTTAATCACCTCATTAACTCCCCATTTTATCGATTAAAAAAAACAAGGCTTATAGAGACTCAGTCATCTGCTTAAATACAGTAGCCACCTTTGACTGTACAACCCAATGTCTTTAAGGCACATACTGTGACTCTTCAAAAGCAAAACAAAACAAACAAATAAGACAGAACATGACAATATTAAGTAAAACTGACAGCCTCTTTTAGAGTCAGAAAAAAAAATTTTTTTAATTTCTTTTAAAGAATTACCAGAATAAAAAAATAATCTATCTTAACTAGCAGAAAATGTTACCATACTAGAAATTACAATACCACACATAAAAATAAAATATTTTCTTATGAGTGAGCTATAGCAATAGATTTTCTATCACTACCACTGTTAAAATCAATCAAATGAATTATATCTATCCACAGGTCATGGAAAAAGGAGGAAGAATAAAGTATATTAGAAACCTAAACAATAAAGTTTAAAACAATAAAGCTTCTATAAGATGACAGGAAAATATTGTCATGACTTTGAAATAGGCAAAGATTTCTTAAACAAGACACTAAAATCAAAACACAACAAACTGGACTTCGTTAAAATTAAAGAATTGTGGGAGTCGGCTGGGTGGCGCAGCAGTTAAGTGCACACATTCTGCTTCAGAGGCCCGGGGTTCGCCAGTTCGGATCCCAGGTGCGGACATGGCACCGCTTGGCAAGTCATGCTGTGGTAGTCATCCCACATATAAAGTAAAGGAAGATAGGCACAGATGTGAGCTCAGGGCCAGTCTTCTTCAGCAAAAAGAGGAGGATTGGCAGCAGATGTCAGCTCAGGGCTAATCTTCCTCAAAAAAAAAAAAAACTAAAGAAGTGTGTTCTTAAAAAAGTGAGAACGCAAGCTACAGAGTAGGAAAAAATATTGGCAATGCACATGTCCAACAAAGGACTTATATACAAAGTGTTTTTTAAAAAAACAACTTTAAATCACAAAGAAAAAGACAACCCAATTTTTAAGACAGGCTAAAGACCAAACAAAACTTCACAAAAGATAATTTCAAAAACCAATAAACATATTGAAAAGGAAGGTGTCCACCATCACTATCAGGAAAACAGATACACAACACAAGAAGATACTACTATCCACCAAAATGACTAGCTTTTATCTAAAAACCAGATAATACCAAGTGTAAACGAGAATGTGCAGCAACACATTCTCATACTCCGCAAGTAGAAATGTAAATTGGTATAACAAGTATGGAAAACTATTTGGAAGAATCTACTAAAGGTGAAAATGCACACCCAATGACTAAATAATACCACTCCTGGGTGTACAATCAATAGAAATGTGCACATATGTGCACAAAAAGATATGTACAAGATTTATCATAGCAGCATTATTTTTAAGAGCCCAAAAGTCCACTGGCAGTAGAAGGGAGAAATAAACCATAGTATATTCATACAACAGAATCCTAAACCTCAGTGAAAATGAGAAAACTAATGCCACACACAATATAAGAAACATCTCACAAATGCACTGCTGTGTGAAAGAAACCAAGAGGGGAAGAAAGCATATACACAGATCTTTTTTAAGTTCTATTTTTATTAAATTTAAAAACAAGCCAAACTAATCTCTGACTAAAAAGTCAGAAGAGTAGTTACCTTTGGGGTAAAGAGTTATTTGGGACAGGAGACAGGCAGGCCTCAGAGGTGTTGATATCTTGATCTAGGTTACGGTTACAAAGGTATGTTCACTTTGTAAAAGTTCATCAATATAGAAAAGTTCATCTATACTTTTCTATACGTAAATTATACTTCAATTGTTTTAAAAGTTTATTTTAAAAAATAAAATAAATGAAAAATTACTTCTCAGTAAAATAATTTCAGGTCATCAAACTAATGACATGTAACTCCCTAACTTGAAAATCTGAATTTCCTAACAATGCATTTCAACTTATTTCTAATGACTGCATAAAGGTAAATTAAATATGTCTGGTCATTTCGTATTAAGTTTTTTGTTTTTTGGGTTTTTTTGAGGAAGATTAGCCCTGAGCTAACATCTGCTGCCAATCCTCCTCTTTTTTTTGCTGAGGAATACCTGCCCTGAGCTAACATCCGTGCCCATCTTCCTCTACTTTTTATGTGGGATGCCTACCACAGCATGGCTTGCCAAATAGTACATAGGTCCACATCCAGGATCTGAACCGGTGAACCCCGGACCACTGAAGCAGACCGTGCGAACTTAACAGCTGCGCCACCAGGCTGGCCCCTGTATTAGGTTTTAACAATAGTTTCAATGTAAATATAAATTTTACTAGCAAGGGATTCCTTCTGATTTTCTATTAATAGCAGAGAAAGTTTTGCATAAAATCTTCCTAATACCTGTGCTGCACAGCCTCAAATTAGGTTTACAAATGTGTAATTTCACACACACTAAAAATATTAATAGCTAGCTCAGAAAATGATTTCAAAAGCAATCAGATGGCAAAGTCAGGTATTTATAAAAACTTTACAAGGCAAACTATTTGGCCCTGTTCCTTAGAAAATCATAGGCTTTTGTAAACCATTAACCTTTTGAAGAAAAGCCTTGCAAATACATATTCTTACATATCTAAAAATTCTTAGGTTAATATTTACAGTGCTTACCTTGTTTATTCAAAATATAAATGGTCTTATCTGTATTTCCTTTTATCCATTTTTCCATTATCTTTACCTAATAATAACTTTTTTTTATCTAACCAACTTCTGTTCCTCTCTCTAAATTAAATAACATCATTACGTGATCAAATTTGAAAACTTATCCTTGATGGAAAGCTTCCTTATTACTCACAACAGCCTAGCTGTCTTGAGCTGGTGGACTTTTTTGTTGTATGAGTCTCTAAGACATCAGGATGGCATAGCCGCCAATAGGTCAGTTCCCTGAACAGTTCTCAGATGCAGAGCATTCTTTGGACAAACTTTACTTTAGACAACTCATAAACCCTTACAATAACTTTCCTCAGTCTTGGATTGTTTTATCTGTTAAGAGTCTTGCCTGGGAGAGTTCTCTGCAAACCTCCAATCACCCAGGAATGGTTGTCAGGTTTCTACTTGAAGGTAGACAATCTTTAGGTCACAGTTCTGAGACATAAGGTACACAAGCAACACTTTCACAAAACGGATTTTTTTAATCAATTTAAACACCACCCCCTCTCTCAAAGCCAGACACCTGCTTCTTCTAAATTCAGGTACTTATCTTTCTAAATGGCATATTTATACCAAGAAATACTTAAGACAATGCTCCCACTTTGGGCAACTTTTGATATGAACAAAATTGTTAATTTGAGAGGCACCTTAGAACGAAAAGGATAAAAACACCTTCCATCAAGAGAAGTTTGCCTTCCCAAAAGAAAAAGATGAACTGCACAGAGGTCACACATCTCAGCAAAACAAGTGACAAATACTGAAAGGACCAGGATGGTGGTTTAGGGTCCACCTTGAAGCTGAGAGCCAATAGATCCCATCCCAAATCTACAGAGACTACAGAACTGACATGGGTTTATTAGGAAAATTACCTAACTTTATGATTTCTAGTAACACTAAAGACCCCAGAGAGGACAATAAGGATGTAAGCAAAACAGTCGTCCCTAAAATAAAAGATGCAGAATGAATTCAGTGATACTGTTCATTCAGCAATAAATCTAATAGAGACTGCTCATGAATTATAATCATGTAAATAGTGGTATTGAAAAGACAGCATCTTTAAATAGTGCTAATGATATCTTTCCTAGGATACTGTTATTTGTTGCTGTTGTTTTCTTAAAAAAAAAAGCAGTGTCTCAGCTAGTCAAAAGTTTTAAGTAGTTAATAGATATCAGATCTTGAATTATCTGGAACAAAGCACTAGAACTCATTTCTCAAACACCCATCACCCATTCAATTTAGCCTAATTACAATATCTCACAAACCAACCGAGAGCTAATCAACAGCTTATCTCCACCTTATACAAAACTGAATCCTGCTATATCCTTTGAATGCCTTCAAAAAACTTCACACCATCATAATTTTTTGTAAAAGATGTAAATTTTTACTTTTAGAATCTCATGTAGCATTTCTATTTCCTTAACAAAGAAAGCACAGCACTCAGTATTTCTCTCTCAAGTATCTTGTCTGATTGCTAGAAAACTGCAAAGCAATGCTTACGCAATATCTCCAACAGTTTGAAAAGAGTCCCTCAACATTCTGATGACATCCTCATAGACACTACCAACAAATTAAAAAAGTAAACCCATGGTACTTTTAAAATATCTGATTCACCCCAGTTGTCAAAACACCACAAAATGTAAGTTTCAATACAACTTATCTGCATTTTTATAATCCATTTCACTACACAATTACACCATTATAAAATTATGCCCTCACCATTTTCTTCAACATTTCCACAAACCTTAAAAGTACTTCTAAATTCCTCACAGTTCTTGTTAATTGACAATTTTTACAATATACTTCTTATGAAGCCTGTGCCTTATATACCTTTCACTGCCATCTTCATATTCCTTGATTATTTTATGGCAGTGACATACAACCACTGTGAGAATTCTAATCCTCTCACAAAATACGAAGTTTATTTAGAAACAAAAACTGCTGCTCAGATTGATATCTGCAACTGGGAGATTCTGCAATAAACTGAAACTTTATGGAGTCCTAACATCTCACATAATCCGTAAGACTACAACTGTTTAAACTGAGTCAAAAATATAAAGAAGGAGGGGCCGGCCCAGTGGTATAGTGGTTAAGTTCACGCACTCCGCTTTGGCAGACTTTACGCACAGCTCATGAAGCCACACTGTGGCAGCATCCCACATACAAAGTAGAAAAAAACTGGCACAGCTGTTACCTCAGCGACAATCTTCCTCAAGCAAAAAGAGTTAAGACTGGCAACAGATGTTAGCTCAGGGACAGTCTTCCTCACAAAAAATAAAAAATAAAAAAATAAGGAAAAGAATGTTATAATAGCTGAGAAAAGAGTAAACGTATTAACTTTTAAACCTTGTGCTATAAAATGTAATGCATACTATCCTAAAGAAAAGATGGGTTTCCCAAAATCACATCCATCAATAATATTTAACAAAAGAGAAAAACAGAAGCTCAAAAGGATTTATTTGAAATAATATAGTTAGTAAAAAGCAGGCCTATCTAGAACCAAGTATTCTGAATCCCAAAATCCTTTCTATTCCCCCACTGGCTACAGAGCAATTCAGATTTAAGGTGTAATCTTATAAAAAGGTTAAAACGTTTTCCTTTTCCATTCAAAAACAAATTATTCCAACCAACCAGGGAGGGATATACATTCTTTGCAAGTGTGTAGGAAACATTCACCAAAATAAAACAAGTTTTGACAAATTTTTTAAAAATTAGAAGAACAAAAATAACACAAATTATATTATCCTATGGAATTAGGCTAGAAATGAGTAGCAGAAAGATAGCCAAAAAGATCCCAAATATAGTATTCAAAAACACATCTAAATAACCTATGGATCAAAGAGGGCTCACAAACAAGTAGGGTTTATGGCAGGAATACAAAGCTGGTTCAAAATGTGAAAGTCAAACAACGAAGGAGACCAGATTAATGATTTAACCAAGAAAAACTATTATAACGATAGCTACAGAAGAGATGCTAGACAAAACTCAGCACTCATTCCTGATTTTTTTTTTAAAAAAACTCTTAGCAAAGTAGGAATAAAAGGGAATTTCCTTAACCTAATAAAAGGCATCTAAATAAACCTAAAGTTAATTTTATATTTAATATTAAAAGACTAATAAAAGACCAGGAACAAGGAAAAGGCATTTGTTCTCAGCATTTCTATTCAAAATTGTACTGGAAGTCCTGGTAAGTGCAGTCAGGAAAGAATAAAATATAAAAGACATACAGATTGGAAACAAAGCAATAAAAACTGTCCTTATTCATATGAATGTCTACATAGAACATTTAAAGGAATCTACAAAAAATTCCCAGAACTAATAAACAATTTTAACAATGCATAGAATATAAAGTCAATATACAAAAATCAATAGAATTTTTATATACTAGCAACAAGTTAGTATATTAAAATTTTTAAAAGCAGTAGCATTTACAACAGCATCAAAAATATACTTAGCTATAGATATACAAAATTTGTGCAGGATCTTTATGCTGAAAACTCAGAACACTGACAAGAGTAATCAAAGACCTGAGTAACTGAAAAAATATACCATGTCCATGAATTGGATGGCTCAATTCTCTCAGATTAATATATAGATTAAACACAATCCCAATCAAAATCTCAGTAGAACATCTTTGTAGTTATCAACAAGTTGATTCTTAAATTTATATGGTAAAGTAAAGGGACTAGAATATCCAAAAACAATTTAAAGAACAAAATTAAAGAACACTAAATAATTTCAACAACTAATGTAAAGCTACATTATTCAAGGCAATGTGGTATTAACAAAAGTCTCATGTCTCCTATCAGTATCCATGAAATTATGGTTGAGCAGTTTGTTAGATTTGTTAGTCTATGCCCCAACTATAGTCAATGAAGATGAAATTGAAAGTTTCTACACAAGCATCCAAGAAGAAATTGATTATACACCAAAATACGACATGCTGATCATTATAGGTGACAGGAATGCAAAAGTAGGAAATAATGCGGAATCAAATGTCACTAGAAAATTTGGACTGGGATCAGAAACAAAGCAGGAGACTGGCTCATGGATTTCTGTGAAGCCAACAATCTGTCCATGGCAAATACTTGCTTCAAGCAACGAAACATGTATACATGGGTATCACCACACGGCCAATGTAGAAATCAAATAGACTATATAATTAGAAGCAGGAGATGAAGAAGCTGTATTGTCTCTGCCAAAACAAGACTAGGAGCACACTGTGGTACTGGCCACGAACTTTTTATATCAAATATCAGAGTAAAGCTGAAGAAGAGCACTAAAATTAGGAATATAGTGCCAAAATATAATGTAAACAACATTCTTGACAAATTTAAAGCCCATATAAAAAAACAGATTTGCATGGCTAAACTTAATTGACCAAGAACTGGAAGAACTATGGACTGAAAACAGAAATATTTTAATAAGGAAGAATTCAAAACGATAATACCTGAAGTAAAAAGAAAAGAAAAATCAAGACAGATGACAGAAGAAACACTAAAATTTGTTAAAGACAGGTGAAAAGCAAAAGGTGACAAAAGCAGGGTTAGAATCCTGAAGGAAGTTTTTCAGTGACTATCACATAGAGATAAAGAGAAGTATTATAATGGCCAATGCAAAGAGACTAAAGAAAATAACAAAAAAGGAAGAACGAGAGGTCTCTTCCGGAAGATTCAAGCAATCAAAGGGAAATTTAAAACTAGATTAGGAATGGTAAACGACCAACAGGGAAACACGCCATCTGATCAGGAGAACATAAAGGGAAGGTAGAAACAGTATACTGAAGATCTATATAGAAGAGACAAGGATGACAGATTCCTTTGAAGAAGATTCCTACGAGGAAGACCACGTAATTGTAGAAAGTGAAGTGAAAGCTGCCATGAAAGTACTAGGAAGAAATAAATGTCACCAGCGCTAGATGGGATATTGATAAAATTATTTCAAGCCACAGAGCCTGAATCTGTCAAAATCCTAACAAGAATATGCCAACAAATATGGAAATCCAACAATGGGCTACAGACTAGAAATGCTCAATATATATTCCAGTCCCCAAAAAAGGACATGCCAAGGAATGCAGTAAGAATAGGACCAGTGCTCTAACCTCCTGTGCAAGCAAAGTAATGCTCAAGGTGCTGCAACAAAGGTTTTTACTTTACATGGAGCAATAAACGCCTGATGTCCAAGCTGGACTTTCAAAAGGGAGAGGTACATGAGATCTAATGTGATTATTCGTTGGCTACTGGAGTGCTCCAAATAATTTCAGAAGAAGGTTATTTTTTATAGATTACAGTAAAGCATTTGCACAGATCATGAAAAGCTACAGCCTGCTCTGAAAGAAACAGGCATGCTTCAGCATTTTATTGTCCTGATGTGTAACCCGTATTGTGGACAAGAATCCACTGTCAGGACAGAATATGGAGAGACAGAATGGTTTCCTATAGAGGAACGTATCAGACAAGAGTGTATTTATCTCCCTGTCTGTTTAATCTGTATGCAGAACATATCAGATGATAAGCTGGGCTAGATTCAGATGGAGGAGGAGTGAAAATTGGTGGAAGAAATATCAACAATGTAAGATATGCACATGACACTATCTTATTGGCAGAAAACAGCAATGACGTGAAACAACTTCTGATGAAAGTAGAAGAAGAAAGTGCCAAAGCAGGACTGCAACTGAACATCAAGATGACAAACATCAGCAAAGTGATGTCAGCATCACGGCAGAGTGAGTTTTCCTAGTAATCTTTCCTCTCCAATAGACAATGAAAAGGACATTCACACTCCAACAGAGGACATACAAACACAACACAAATAATGTCAGAGAGACCCATGCAGCCATACAACCGAGGGCAGAGAGGCTGGAGCCCCCCTCGGAGGAGGTGGAATGAGGTAAGAAAACTTTACTTCCTCCCCTAAAGACTGCAATCTAGGACCATGGGTGGCCTCCAACAGGAAAGGAATGGGGGAGGGGACCTTTGTTCATGGGAACATCAAAGACTCCCAAGGGCCCTTGCAGCCTAGAGAAAAGCCCTCTACCAGGGCAAAAACTTTCGCGGGGAGTGATCTTATCAAGCCAACACCCCAGGAGAGCAGATAGCGAGAGCAGAGGGAGAAAACCCTGAGAGCACACAGGAGAAAGCACCCCTCCCCCCACCCGCTCGGTGCGGCTCCAGCCCCTGGGATTTTGGCTGAAGTCAGAGGGCTCAGAATACGTGGCTCTTGACCCCCACCCAGTGGTAATAGGTGGTAACTGTGACCAAATAACAAGAGGATGCTAAAAACAGAGCCACTCCCTCTAGCAATATCAAATATTATATTAGATCTCCAGACCAGAGAGAAAATGACAAGTTCTCAGAAACCAGTCCTGAAGACACAGAAACACATAATCTAAATGACAAAGAATTTAAAACAGCTATCATCAAAAAACTCAACAAGGTAAAAGAGAATGTAGAGAAATAATTCAACAAGTTCAGGAACTACTTCACAAAAGAGACTGAAACCATAAAGAAGAATCAATCAGAAATATTAGAGATAAAAGACAAAATGGAAGAAACAAAACAAAATATGGATTCCCTGAATGCTTGAGCGGACACCACAGAGGAGTGTATCAGCATAATCAAAGATAAACATGTTGAAATGCTCCAGATATTGGAGGAGAGAGAACCAAGACTAAAAAGAAATGAAGAAAGTTTCCAAGAAGTATCTGACTGAATTAGGGAATGCAACATAAGAATTACAGGTATTCAAGAAGGAGAAGAGAAGGAGGATGAAGTAGAAAGCTTATTCAAAGAAATAATAGCAGAGAAATTTCCCAAACCTAGGGAAGGAAATCCACATGGAAGAGGCTGCCAGATCTCCTAAAGATGTCAACGTAAAAAGACCTACTGCAAGGCATATAGTAGTGAAACTAGCAAAACTGCATGACAAGGAAAGAATACTAAGGGCAGCAAGGCAGAAGAAAATAACCTTCAAAAGAACCCCCATCAGGCTTTCAGCGGATTTCTCTGCAGAAACCTTACTGGGTAGGAGAGACTGGAATGACATATCCAAATCTTTGAAGGACAAAAACTTTCAGCCAAGAATACTCTATCCAGTGAAAATATCCTTCAGGTATGATAAAGAAATGAAAACTTTCCCAGAGAAACATAAGCTAAGGGAGTTCATGAGAAAAACAACTTAGGAGGGGAAGAGGAAAGGGACTGAATCGGCTTAGTCTAAGGAAATTAGAGGTCATTAGAAAAGTGACTATCTTACCCACGAGATTATGAATACAAACCTCAGGGTAACCATTAAATAAAAAAGCAGAACAGAGACACAAATAATAAATAAGCAGAAAACAAAGAAACACAATATAAAAAACTACATAACTCAACTGGCAGACCAAAATACACAGGACAAGAAACAAAGGAAATGTAGGAGAACCAGAAAATGAGTGACAAAATGGCAGCATTAAGCCCTCATATATCAATAATCATCCTAAATGTAAATGTACCCAATAAAAAAGACACAGAGTGGAGAGATGGATTAAAGAACAAGACCCACCAATATGCTGCCTCCAGGAAACACATCTCAGCTCCAATGACAAACACAGACTCAGAGTGAAGGGAGAGAAGACGATAGTCTAAGCTAACGGCAAACAAAAGAAAGCAGGTGTCACAATACTTATATCAGACAAAGTAGACTTCAAGATAAGACAAGTAAAGAGAGACAAAGAGGGGCAGTATACAATGATCAAAGGGACATTTCATCAAGAAGAAATAACACTTATAAATATCTATGCACCCAACATAGGAGCACCAAAGTACATAAAGCAAGTATTAATAAACCTAAAAGAAAACATTAATAATAACACAAAAATAGTAGGGAACCTCAACACTCCACTCACATCAATGGACAGATCATCCAGACAGAAAATCAACAAGGAAACAGTGGAATTAAATAGACGTAATTAAGACAGTTGGACTTAATAGACATACATAGAACACTCCATCCAAAAACAGCAGAATATACATTCTTCTCTAGTGCGCACAGAATATTCTCAAGAATAGACCATACATTGGGAAACATGGAGAGCCTCAATAAATTTAAGAACACTGAAATAATAACAAGTCTCTTTTCCAATCACAATGCTATAAAGCTAGAAATTAATTACAAGAAAAAAGCTGAGAAACGCACAAATACGTGGAGACTAAACAACATGCTATCAAACAAGCAATGGATCATTGAAGAAATTAAAAGAGAAATCAAAAACTATCTGAAGACAAATAAAAATGAAAACATACCATACCAACTCATATGGGATGCAGCAAAAGCCGTATTAAGAGGGCAATTCATCACAATACAGGCTCACCTTAACAAACAAGAAAAATCCCAAATAAGCAATCTCAAACTACACCTAACTGAATTACAAAAAGAACAAACAAAGCCTAAAGTAAGAAGGAGAGAAATAATAAAAAGCAGAGTAGAAATAAGTGCTATTGAAAAAAAAAGGCAGTAGAAAGGATCAATGAAACAAACAGCTGGTTCTTTGAGAAGATAAATAAAATTGACGAACCCCTAGCCAGACTTACAAAGAAAAAAAGAGAGAAAGCTCAGATAAATAAAATTAGAAATGAAAAAGGAGAAATAACAACAGATACCACAGAAATACAATGGATTACAAGAGAATACTACAAAAAACTATATGCCAACAAAATGGACAATCTAGAAGAAAGATAAATTCTTAGACTCTTACAACCTCCCAAAGCTGAATCAAGAAGAAATAAAGAATCTGAATAGATCAATCACAAAGAAAGAGATTAAAATACTAATCAAAAGCATCCCAAAGAATAAAAGCCCAGGACCAGACAGCTTCCTGGGGAATTCTACCAAACTTTCAGAGAGGATTTAATACCTATCCTTCTCAAGCTATTCCAAAATATTAGGGAAGATGGAAAGCTTCCTAACACATTCTACAAGGCCAACATCACTGTGATACCAAAGCCCAACAAGGACAATGCAAAAAAGGAAAACTACAGGCCAATATTGCTGATGAACATAGATGCAAAAATCCTCAACAAAATAATGGCAACCTGAATACAGCAATACATCAAAAAGATCATATATCATGATCAAGTGGGATTTATACCAGGGATGGTTCAACATCCACAAAATCAATCAATGTGATACATCACATTAACAAAATGAGAAATAAAAACCACATGATCATCTCAATAGATGCAGAGAAAGCATTTGGTAAGATCCAACAGCCATTTATGACAAAAACTCTTAACAAAATGGGGATACAAGGAAATTGCCTCAACACAATAAAGGCCATATATGACAAACCCACAGCCAACATCATACTCAATGCAGAAAAACTGAACGCCATCCCTCTAAGAAGAGGAACAAAACAAGGATGTCCACTATCATCACTCTTATTCAACATAGTACTGGAAGTTTTGGCCAGAGCAATTAGGCAAGAGAAAGAAATAAAAGGAATCCAAACACAGAGTGAAGAGGTGAAACACTCACTGTTTGCAGACAACATGACCTTATATATAGAAAACCCTAAAGAATTTCATTCTTTCGATTTCATTTACAATCGCAACTAAAAGAATAAAATACCTAGGAGTAAATTTAACTAAGGAGGTGAAGGATTTATACAATGAAAACTATAGGACATTATTGAAAGAAATAGATAATGACATAAAGAGATGGAAAGAGATCCCATGAGAGAAAAGATAGTCTCTTCAAAAAATGGTGTTGGGAAAACTGGACAGCCACATGCAAAGGAATGAAAGTAGACCACTATCTCATGCCATACAAAAAAATAAACTCAAAATGGACCAAAGATTTGAAGATAAGTCCTGAAACCAGAAAACTCCTGGAAGATAATATAGGTAGTACACTCTTTGACATCGAACTTAAAAGGATCTTTTCGAATACCATGTCTTCTCAGACCAGGGAAACAAAAGAAAAAATAAACAAGTGAGAGTTCATCACACTAAAGAGCTTCTGCAAGGCAAACGAAATTAGGATCAAAACCAAAAGACAACTCACCAATATTTTGGGAGACAATATTTGCAAATCATATATCCAACAAGGGGTTAATCTCCATAATATGTAAGGAACTCACACAAGCGAACAACAAAAAACAGCCCGATCAAAAAACGGGCAGAGGATATGAACAGACATTTTTCCAAAGAAGATATACAAATGGCCAATAAACACATGAAAAGATATTCAACATCATTAATCATCAGGGAAGTGCAAATCAAAACTACACTAAGATAGCACCTTAATCTGTTAAAATGGCTATAATCACTAAGACTAAAAATAACAAATGTTGGAGGGGATATAGAGAGATGGGAACCCTACACTGCTGGTGGGAAGGCAAACTGATACAGCCACTATGAAAAAACAGCATGGAGATTCCTCAAAAAACTAAAAATAGAACTACTATATGACCCAGCTATCCCACTACTGGGTATCTACCCAAACAACTTGAAATCAACAATCCAAAGTAACATATGCACCCCTATGTTCACTGCAACATTATTCACCATAGCCAGGACATGGAAACAATCCAAGTGCCCATGGATTGATGATTAGATAAAGAAGATGTGGTATATACATACAATGGAATACTACTCAGCCAGAAAAAAAAAATCATCCCATTTGCAACAACATGGATTGAGTTGGAGGGAATTATGCTTAGCGAAATAAGCCAGACTGAGAAAGACAAACACCAGATGATTTCACTCATATGTGGAATATAAACAAGCACATGGACAAAGAAAACAGTTCAGTGGTTACCAGGGGAAGGGGGGTGGGGACTGGGCACAGGGGGTGAGGGGAGCACCTATGTGGTGACAGACAACAAATAACATACAACTGAAATTTCACAATGATGTAAGCTATTATGAACTCAAATAAAAAACAAAGATGAGAAAAATCACAACTACAGAAGAACTACACAGCTTTAATATAGACAATGAAGACAATGAAATTGTTAAAGATTTTGTTTACCTTGGCTCAGTCACCAATATAAACGGAGACTACAGCCAAGAAATCAAAAAAATACTGAGACTTGGAAGGGCAGCAATGAAAGAATTAGGAAAGATCATCAAGTGTAAGGAAGTGTCATTAGAAACCAAGGCCAAGATTATCCACACCCTTGTATTCCCAATTACTACATATGGGTGCAAAGGCTGGACAATGAAGAGGCCGACGGGAAAAAAACTGATTCATTTGAAATATGGTATTGGAGAAGAGCTCTGTGGATACTCTGGACCGCTAAAAAGACAGACAAGTGGGTTCTAGAACAACTTAAGACTGAACTATTGCTGGAGGCAAAAATGATTAGACTGAGGCTGTCCTACCTCGGGTACACCATGAGAAGACAGGATGCTCCAGAAAAGACAATTGCTGAGAAAAGCAGAGGGAAGCAGGAAAAGAGGAAAGTCAAATATGAGATGGAATGACTCCATAAAGAAAGCCACAGGCACAAGTCTACAGAAGCTGAGAAGGGCTCTGGAGGACAGGGCGTTGTGGATATCACTCCCACAGGGTCACGGTCACCAGGAATGGGAGTGGACCTAACTGTACATAACGACAAAACTTGTTAGACTGCAAATAGGGTAAAATCTCACAGTTCTTGACAATGGAATTCTAATTCCAAATAAAAGGGGTAGAGTCAATATTAGAAAAAGATGAAAGTCCAAAAAAGGCCATATAGAAGAGTATTAGCAGTCATCAGACTTATCATCTGTCACCAGAGTGATGCATTTCCAGGTTTGCCGTTTCCTTGCCCCTTCTTTGAACAAGTATAAAAAAATCTCGTGTTTCGAAATCTTACAGATAAAGCCAAACAAGGAAAATGCCTCAATACAGCTGCAGTATGACCTAAGAGATGTAGAAGTGTTTAAAAGAGGAAACAGAAAATACTAAATTTGAAAAATAAGAAACAATAAATACATATATGAATATTCAACCATTATATATTTGTAATTTGAATTTTTCAAATATCATCCCAATATTAACCAGTTTTCCTCATTCACATGTTTACTTCTGGAGGGTGGTTCTTAAATTTCATCAGGTCAATAAGCATCTACTGTATTATATTACTTGTCTTGTTGATCTCTTCCTTCTCACCGCCCACGACTCAGGAAATAAGCCTCTTTTTCAAATTTGACATGTTTCTATAGGGCCAAAAGCAGAAAGTTTTTCTTTTTAATCCACAAATTTAAATAGCTAATTTTGTGTAAAAAATATGAATTAGAAAAGTAATTACATGATAAGATTTTCCTCCACTATTGCAAAATGCTAGGTTAAAATTCTTTACAGATATTACAATTTCTTAAAGTTTTCAAAGAGAAAGCAAGGAAACAAAAACTTTACCACCACATTGGAAAGATTTTTCACTAATAACGTCAAAAATTATAGTATATATTTTAAAATATTTCTGTTACAGTAAAATAGACAGAAAATGTACCACTTTAACCATTTTTAAGTATACAATCCAGTGGCATGCAACCATCACCATTAGCCATTTCCAGAACGTTTTTATCATCCCAAACAGAAACTCTATACTCATTAAACAAGAATTCTCCATTCCGCCTCCCCACCAGGCCCTGGTAACCTCTACTATACTCTCTAACTCTATGAATTTGACTACTCTCGGTACCTCATGTGAGTGGAATTATACAATATTTGTTCTTTTGTGTCTAGCTTATTTCACTTAGCATGTTTTCAAGGTTCATCTATGTTATACCATGTGTCAGAATTTCATTCCTTTTTATGGCTAAACAGTCCTCTACTGTAGATATATACTACATTTGTCCACCTGTTCATGGATGCTTGGGTTGTTTCCACTTTTTGGTTATTGTTAATAAGCTGCTGTAAACACTGGTATGCAAGTATCTGGCTGGGTCCCTGCTTTCAATTCTTTTGGTGATATACCTAAGAGTGGCATTGTTGGATGATATGGTAATTCCATATATAACTTCTGAAGCAACTGCCAAACCATTTTTCATATCATTTCACATACCATTTTACATTTCCACCAGCAATGCATAAGGCTCCAATTTCTGTACGTCCTCACCTACACTTATTATTTTCCCTGTTTTTAGTAATAGTCAAGTGATATCTCAGTGCGGTTTTGATTTGCATTTCCCTGATAACTAAACAGTGTTAAGCATCTTCTTATTTGCTTATTGGCCATTTTGTATCTCTTCTTTGGAGAAATGTCTATTCAAGTCCTTTGCTCATTTTTGAATTGGATTGCTTTCTGTTGTGGAGCACAGTGATTTTTATAAAGTTAGAAAAACTTAAAGGCATAGAATGCTCCCTCCGAGGTAACAACCTTGCTTCCATGAAGTAACAAGATTACTGCTAATCTCAGATTAAAAGACTAAATTCAGGGAATTTGTAACCAAAAGTCCTCCACTACAAGAAAATCCTCAAGAAGGCTCTCATACCTGAAAAAAGAAAAAAGGGAGAAAGGGGTCACAAACCACAGAGTAGGAAGACAGATAAATAGAACCAGAATAGGATAGCAAATATTCAACTATAGCATTAGGATAAAGGTAAGGAAACTACCAAAGCAAAGACGATCTTATCACTCTAACTACAAACTCATAACACAAGCTGGAACAAGAAGTGAAAATAATAATTTAGGAGGGGAAGAGCAAAGGAACTAAACTAGTCTAGGCCAAGTAAGTAAGAGACCACCAGAGAATAGACTATATCATACACGAGATTCTAAATGTAAACTTCAGGGTAGCCACTAAACTAAAAAACAGAACAGAGACACAAAACATAAATAATCAAAAATCTAAGAAACCCAGCATAAGAAATTGCAGTATCAAATGGGTAGGACAAAGCACACAGGAAGAGAAAAGCAGGAAAGCCAGATAATGAGCAACAGATTGACAGCTTTAAGTCCACATGCATCAATAATCACTCTCAATGTAAACAGATTGAACTCTCCAATAAAAAGACACAGAGTGACAAAATGGATTAAAGAACAAGATCCAACAATTTGTTGCCTCCAGGAAACACACCTCAGCCCCAAGGACAAACACAGGCTCAGAGTAAAGGGGTGGAGGACAATACTTCAAGCTAATAGCAAGGAAAAAAAGCAGGTGTTGCAATTCTTATATCAGACAAAGTGGATTTCAAAATAAGACAGGTAAAGAGAGACACACAGGAACAATATATAATGATCAAAGGGACACTTCATCAAGAAGAAATAGTGCTTACAAATATCTATGCACCCAACACAGGAGCACCAAGGTTCATAAAGCAACTATTAACAGACCTAAAGGAAGATGTTAAAAACAACACAATAATAGTAGGGGACCTCAACACCCCACTCACATCAATGGACAGATCATCCAGACAGAAAATCAACAAAGAAATAGTGGAGCTAAATGAAAAACTAAAACAAGTGGACTTAATACACATATACAGATCACTTCATCCTAAAAAACCAGAATACACATTCTTCTCAAGTGCACATGGAACATTGTCAAGAATAGACTATATGTTGGGAAACAAGGCAAGCCTCTACAAATTTAAAAAAACTGAAATAATAACAAGCATCTTCTCTGATCATAATGCTATAAAGCTAGAAATTAATTACAAGAAAAAAGCTGAGAAACACAAAAAGATGTGGAGACTAAACAATACACTACTGAACAAGCAACAGATCATTGAAGAAATTAAAGAAGAAATCAAAAAATACCTGGAAACAAATGAAAATGATAGTATGCCATACCAACTCATATGGGATACAGCAAAAGCTGTATTAAGAGGAAAATTCATCGCAATACAGGTACATCTTAACAAACAACAAAAATCCCAAATAAGCAATCTTAAACTACACCTAACTGAACTAGAGAAAGAAGAACAAATAAAGCCCAAAGTCAGCAGAAGGAGAGAAATAATAAAAATCAGAGCAGAAATAAATACTATTGAAACGAAAAAGGCAGTAGAAAGGATCAATGAAACAAAGAGCTGGTTCTTTCAGAAGATAAATAAAATTGACGAACCCCTAGCCAGACTTACAAAGGAAAAAAGGGAGAAAGCTCAAATAAACAAAATCAGAAATCAAAGAGGAGAAATAACAACAGACTCTGCAGAAATACAACAGATTATAAGAGAATACTACAAAAAACTCTATGCTAACAAAATGGATAACCTAGAGGAAATGGATAAATTCTTGGACTCCTACAATCTCCCAAAGCTCACTCAAGAAGAAGCAGACAATTTGAACAGACCAATCACAAGGAAAGAGATTGAAACAGCAATCAAAAACATCCCAAAGAATAAAACCCCAGGACCAGATGGCTTCCCTGGGGAATTCTACCAAACTTTCAGAGAGGATTTAATACCTATCCTTTTCAAGCTATTCCAAAAAATTAGGGAGATGGAACACTTCCTAACACATTCTATGAGGCCAACATCATGCTGATACCAAAGCCTGACAGGACACCACGAACAAAGAGAACTACAGGCCAATATCACTGACGAACATAGATGCAAAAATTCTAAACAAAATTTTGGCCACCAGAATTCAGCAATTCATCAAAAGGATCATACATCATGATCAAGTGGGATTCATACCAGGGACACAGGGATGGTTCAACATCTGCAAATCAATCAACGTGATACACCACATCAACAAACTGAGAAATAAAAACCACATGATCATCTCAATACATGCCGAGAAAGCATTTGACGAGATCCAACAGTCATTTATGATAAAAGCTCTGAACAAAATGGGCATAGAAGGGAACTACCTCAACATAATAAAGCCCATATATGACAAACCCACAGCCAACATCATACTCAATGGTAAAAACCGAGTGCCATCCCCCTGAAAGCAGGAACGAGACAAGGATGCCCTCTATCACCACTCTTATTTAACATAGTACTGGAGATCCTGGCCAGAGCAATAAGGCAAGAAAAAGGAATAAAAGGAATCCAAACAGGGAGGGAAGAAGTGAAACTCTCACTGCTTGCAGATGACATGATCTTATAGATAGAAAACCCCAAAGAATCCATTGGAAAACTCTTAGAAGTAATCAACAACTACAGCAAAGTTGCAGGGTATAAAATCAATTTGCATAAATCAGTAGCATTTCTATATTCTAATAACGAACTAACAGAAAAAGAACTCAAGAACACAATACCATTCACAATCGCAACAAAAAGAATAAAATACCTTGGGGTAAATTTAACTAAGGAAGTGAAGGACCTATATAATGAAAATCACAAGGCCTTTCTGAGAGAATTGGATGACGACATAAGGAGATGGAAAGACATTCCATGTACATGGATTGGAAGAATAAACATAGTTAAAATGTCTGTTCTACCTAAAGCAATCTACAGATTCAACGCCATCCCAATGAGAATCCCAAGGACATTCTTTACAGAATTAGAACAAAGAATCCTAAAATTTATATGGGGCAACAAAAGACCCCGAATTGCTAAAGCAATCCTGAGAAAAAAGAACAAAACGGGAGGCATCACAATCCCTGACTTCAAAACTTACTACAAAGCTACAGTAATCAAAACAGCATGGTACTGGTACAAAAACAGGTGCACAGATCAATGGAACAGAATTGAAAGCCCAGAAATAAAACCACACATCTATGGACAGCTTATCTTCGACAAAGGAGCTGAGGGCATACAATGGAGAAAAGAAAGTCTTTTCAACAAATGGTGCTGGGAAAACTGGAAAGCCATATGTAAAAGAATGAAAATTGACCATTCTTTTTCACCATTCACCAAAATAAACTCAAAATGGATCAAAGACCTAAAGGTGAGACCTGAAACCATAAGGCTTCTAGAAGAAAACGGAGGCAGTACACTCTTAGACATCAGTATCAAAAGGACCTTTTCGGACACCATGTCTTCTCAGAGAAGGGAAGCAAAAGAATAAACAAATGGGACTTCATCAGACTAAAGAGCTTCTTCAAGGCAAATGAAAACAGGATTGAAACAAAAAAACAACCCACTAACTGGGAAAAAATATTTGCAAGTCATATATCTGAGAAAGGCTTAATATCCATAATATATAAAGAACTCTCACAACTCAACAACAAAAAATCAAACAACCCGATCAAAAAATGGGCTGGAGACATGAACAGACATTTCTCCAAAGATGATACACGGATGGCCAATAGGCACATGAAAAGATGCTCATCATCGCTGATCATCAGGGAAATGCAAATCAAAACTACACTAAGATATCACCTTACACCCATTAGAATGAGAAAAATATCTAAATCTAATAGTAACAAATGTTGGAGAGGTTGTGGAGAGAATGGAACCCTCATACACTGCTGGTGGGAATGCAAAGTAGAGCAGCCACTATGGAAAACAGTATGGAGATTCCTCAAAAAATTAAAAATAGAACTACCATACGATCCAGCCATTCCACTACTGGGTATCTATCCAAAGAGCTTGAAGTCAGCAACTCCCAAAGTCCTATGCACCCCAATGTTCATTGCAGCATTATTTACAATAGCCAAAGACATGGAAGCAACCTAAGTGCCCATCAACAGATGAATGGATAAAGAAGTTGTAGTATATATACACAATGCAATACTACTCAGCTGCAAAACAGAACAAAATCATCCCATTTGCAACAACATGGATGGACCTTGACAGAATTATGTTAAGTGAAATAAGCCAGTTAGAGAAGGATAATCTCTGTATGACTCCACTCATATGAGGAATTTAAAAATGTGGACAAAGAGAACAGATTAGTGGCTACCAGGGGAAAAGTGGGGTGGGGGGTGGGCACAAAGGGTGAAATGGTGCCCCTGCAACACGAATGACAAACATTAATGTACAACTGAAATTTCACAAGATTGTAACCTATCATTAATAAAAAATTTTAAAAAAAGATTAAATAAGGCTTCAAAGCAGTAATCTAATGAACAATAAACAAAGATACAGTAAATCTGATTACACAGCTACTAAATAAAACACAATGTGGTGATAGCAGAAGTCTTAAGCTACTTTGGAAGACAGTTACATATAACTTGAGTTTTCATTAACCGAGACCAGCCTTTTAGAGATGCAAATGACATACACATATTTTCATATGTACCGATTTTATTATAGACTACATTAAGTAGCGAAATATGTCTCTTAAAACAGTCTTACTGTGGGGCCCACCTGGTGGTGCAGCGGTTAAGTGTGCATGTTACGCTTTGGCGGCCCGGGGTTTGCCGGTTCAGATCCTGGGTGTGGACATGTCACCACTTGGCAAGCCATGCTGTGGCAGGTGTCCCATATATAAAGTAGAGGAAGATGGGCACGGATGTTAGCTCAGGGCCAGTCTTCCTCAGCAAAAAGAGGAGGATTGGCTGCTGATGTTAGGTCTTCCTCAAAAAAAAAGAAATAAAAAATAAAATAGCCTTACTGAGTAAGACATCTGGTCAAAAAGAGATAATTTAAGGGGCCGGCCTGGTGGAACAGCGGTTAAGTTCAGATGCTCCACTTCAGTGGCCCAGAGTTCACTAGTTTGGATCCTGGATGTGGACCTATGCACCGTTTATCAAGCCATCCTATGGCAGGCATGCCACATATAAAGAAGGGGAAGATGGGCACAGATGTTAGCTCAGGGTCAATCTTCCTCAGCAAAAAAAAGGGGAGGACTGGCATTGGATGTTAGCTCAGGGCTAATCTTCCTCAAAAAAAAAAAAAAAAGATAATTTAATGTCTTAATTTTTAAATTGTAATGTATGTTTTCTCATTTGTCCCAAAGACTTGCAGGGTAGGGAGAATGAATCTAAGAGCAAATCAAACTGCATGCCTTGCATTTGGGTGGTACTTCTCTTTGGTCTCTCCCGTCCTAGAACAGTCCCATTTATCTTTTTTTCCTTAGGACATTGATGTGTTGAGGACTCCTAGCCAGTTTTCTTGTAGAATGTCCCACATTGTGGATTTGTCTGTTTCCCCAGAGTGACTTATTCCACAATCCCCTGTATTTTCTGGAAACAAGAGGTCAGGTCTGGGGAGCTAATTGGATACAGAAGAAACATACCAGGCAAGAATACTCCAAAGGTGATAAGTATACCACGTTACATCACAGCAAAAGAAACATGGTATCAGGTTGTCCAACTATAAGAAACTGAACCACTTGGTTCAAGTGGCAACTTACAGATTTCTATTACAAAGGCACATTTTCCCCTTAGAAATAGTGATGTATGGGATCATAATTTGGCACCATGCATATATCCTGTTCCCAGCAGTCTTTCCCCAAAGGTTTTGGCATCCACTGATGCTTCTGGCTTAAACAGTTTCATTGGAGTTTACAATACGATAATTTTCTGGTTCTGGCACTGTTTCAAAATTTATTAATTTCTCTCTTCTCTAAAGGAGGACTTTCCTTTTCTCTTTCTCTTCTTATCACTCTGAACTCTATTTTTTTAATTCAAGTTTTTATAATTAATTGCAATCATTTTTTGACTGATGCTTAGATAGTTCCAAATTTGGCCAGCAGAGACTCCTTTGGTTGGGTTCTTTTGATATGACCCAACAGCTTTTGAACACTTCATTGTTTTCTGGTTAACTGTGTGTATTCTCTGCCCAAGAACCAGGATCCACTATTTTTCACAGAAGCCTTGGCTCCTTTCAGTGGGAACAATATTTTAGAGACCACGTTATCAATACTGAGGGTAATTATTGCTCCTGGGATTGTTGATGATTCTAAGTCCTTCTGGTAGAAGCAGGGGCAGAGGGGGAGACATATATGTATAATCATGGACTCATATTTATATTTCCATTTAATTTGACAACGAAAGATTTTTGGTGGCTATATTTGCCTCTGTTCTCTTAAAGTTAAATTTATGATTCCTAATAATATTAACAGGTTAACTTAAATTCCTTGTCCTATAAGATACGTAGAATGGTTTCAGGATTACCACAAACAACATAGTCCTACTAAGTTAAGTAACAGTGGCCTAGTGGTTAAGATTCAGTGCTCTCAGCATGGCAGCCCATGTTCTTTTCCCAGTCAGGGAACCATACACCCATCTGTCAGTTGTCAAACTGTGGCTACATGTTGCCATGATGCTGAAAGCTATACCACCAGTACTTCAAATACCAGTAGGGTTACCCATGGTGGACAGGTTTCAGCAGAGCTTCCAGACTAAGACAGACTAAGAAGACGACCTGGCCTCTCACTTTCAAAAACTTGGCCATGAAAACTCTATGAATAGCAGCGGAACACTGTCTAACATAGCACTGGAAGATAAGAGGATGGTGCAAAAAGATCAGGCAGGGTCCCACTTGCTGTACACAGGGGCACTAGAAGTCAGAATTGACTCCATGGTATTAACACAAGTTAAGTAAATACGATCATCTATATGGAGCATTCTGTATTTTCATTAATAATATGTCTTGGAGATAGTGCCACATCATGATACATAGACTTTATTCTTTTTAGTCAGAGTACTAATATTCAAAATATGGATGTACTACAATTTATGTTGCCATTTCCCTCCTATTGGACATTCAGATTGTTTCCAACATTTTGCTACTACAAATAATGCTAGAATTAACATACCTGTATACACATCTTTATGCATACTTCTGTAAAACTATTCATTTATACTTTGAATTATTTCTGCTTATTCATAACTCAGTTTTCTAATTTTTCTTATTTTTTAGAAGCTCTTTGTTAAGTTTGTTAAAACTCTGCTACACGTTGCAAATATTTTCTACTAGAGCAGACTGATCTTGTTACGATGTCTTTTCTTAGAGAAATTTGTTCCATTTTAATGGAGTCAAATCTGTTTCTCTTATCCTTTCCAGATACATGGTTCTTTACATTTTGATATGTAAAAAAAAAAACCCTCTGTGCTGTGTGTGCGTGTATACAATTTTGCTCTCATTTTTCATTTATTTGGACTCTTTCTGGACTCTTCCTACATTACTAGCAGTGTTTTAATTACTACAGCTTTATAGTATAGCAAGCAACATAGTGCAAGACTGTCTCATTTTTATTTTTAAAATTTGTATTGGATAATCTCATTCACATATTCTACTATATTTGAGGATCAAGTTGTGAAGTTTTCCCCCACTCCTCACAAAAAGAAAACATAAATTGTGGTTTTGATTGGAATCATGTTAATTTTTTGGATAAAACTTTGAAAAAGTCTACATTTTACAATATTGACTTTTTTCATTCTGAAAAAACAGTAGGTCTCTTCATTTACTTGATTCTAGAATAAAGTGTTATTTTCTTTGTACAAATTCTATTCATTTTTTAAAGAAAAAGTACAAACCATCAACTTTTGCCTTTAAAAGAGAGATATAACAAAGATGTCATCCTTTTTGCAGTTCAAATGCAGGGCAGCATTTACAGAACAAATATGGCAAAGAGCACCCTTTTTTTGTAATTACTTGGCTATACACATGGGAGGGGCAACAAAAATACTAGCAACATTGTAAAAGCTCCACAAAAAGGAAAAATCAACTGCAGTACAATTTATTTGTGACAGATTGTTCATATAAAATAAATCCACTCACAATGGTTAATTTGTCTAATTATTAAATGGTCGGATGCAAATTTACCTCAGCACACAAGATTTATGCAAAGAAAAGTATAAAGCCCAAATAAAGAGAAAAAAGAAAACGTGAATTCTAGTTAACAAAATTAAACATAGTAATGACACCAAAAAGACGGAAACCACTAAGAGCTAAGACCAAAATTCTAAAAATCTATAGAAAGGAAGACAAAATTGTGCTGATAATATACCTCAGGACAAGGAAGCCTTTAGGTATTATACTACCAACCCATAAATAGGCCTTGCCCCTGATAAGCAGATTCTGGCAAATTAATTTCCCAGAAAAAGTATCCTAGACCCCAAGAAGGTATCCAGAGTCACCTGAAGAGGCAGGGTTAAATACCTTAGGACAATACTTCTCACAACATTCCAGGTTAATGTGCCAGGTAAAATACCACCAAAGGTAAAAGTAATAAACATGCAACTATCTCATCCCACCCCACCCCTCGGCTCAACTAGCCTGTGAGACAATGCAGAGTACAGACTGAAATAGCCTACAGGAAAGCTAAGCTGTTTACAACACGTCTCGCGTTAAAAATTAACACACGTTTTGCATTCAACTTTGTATTATTTGTGAATTCATTCTATTATATAAATAATCTTCTAATTACTTAGTTAAATTGTTTAACGTTTCTTTTCTCCAACTCTTTAAGTAAAAATTGATGTTCTGACAGATACTGTTTATCCTTTGGCTGCATGATTCTCCCTATACACAGGCCAGATCATACTAGACTACACCACAAAATGCTAGGCAAGTATACATAAAAAGCAAGATTTGAGAAAATCAAAAACAAGGCAATCTAAACAAAATAGACAGTAATATATCCCCTGATGGACAAATACTTTGGTTGAACAGCCAAATATTAAAATTTCCTATTTAAATCAGGTGTAAAAGTAGGACTTCACCAATTTCTAACAAAATTGAAGAAACTGTAACATTGAAGGTGATAAGTAAAATCAAATAATACTATTTTATAAGATATATTTTTCCTTTAATGTTAACTTCATAATGACATAAAATATAAGCTCATAATGACACAAAAAATATATAAATAGAGATGTGTGTGTCTGTATGTAGGTACATATACTTCTAATACTTTTAACAAAATTTGTCAAAATAACAGCTTTTAAATTAGGCACTAGCTGAAAACAGTGTCTCTTCTTCCTTTAAATATAAATATTAAATATGACCACAATGGATAAATATGACCACAATGGATATTTATGATAGTTACTAAACAATTATGCAGTTTTTGTTCACAGTTGAAAGAAGTGCAGTAATGATCTTTTTAACCTATCATTTAATTCATCTTTAATGGCCATTTTACAAAACTTTTGAATATCAAGATCCCTGTCTTCTATTTTATCTTTAAGAATAATCTTTACAAATGAGTAAAATTTGGAAACATACATTTTTTCAAATGCCAAAATCTGATTCTAACAACTTTATCTAGCACTAAGAGAAGAAATAACACACACCAATGTACAAAAGCTTGGCATAATAAAGTTTATTTATTTAAGAAAATATATAGCAGATTCCAAACTTTCCCTTTGGATAATCCTATTAGGTGACTTGAAAGTCTTGCAAAACAAAACTTGGCTGGACAGCTCCATACTCTACGAGTTTTGAGTCTCTATTCCCATGCCTCCTATCTTCAATTATTTCCACATAGAAAATACTGAATTAACTTTCATGTCTTGCCTACCTCTTTTAAAAATACAAATAAGCATAATATCATAGCAACAACCCAAATTACTTGATCAAGCTTTCAAGTATAAATGAATTATTTTACAATTCATTTATACTTGAAATGAAGTATAAATGAAGCATATGCACTCCAAGTTTATCACCTTCTGTTCCATTTACTTTTTTCCTTAGAGTAGAATGAGATCTAGATTAGGATATACTATCAGTGGAAACTCCCTACAGTAGTCCATCACATACGATTTCAGAGCAAAGTTAGAATGAAGATTCTTTTTCTATAAACAAGAGACATATATAAACATAATCTCAATATAGATGCTTCCTATCATGCAATATCACTAAGACCCATCAAAACGGTTCACTTTTCTTTAATAAATCTATTTACTAAACCACAGCCATGTGATATCTAAAAAAGACCTGCTTTACAATATGGCACACTCAACTACATATGATTTTGTTTGGTATATTAAAAAGAAACTATCATATGTTATGTACACATATGATTGAAATAGTAAATAAACTTGTAGCAGTAAAAATTAGATGCCAAGAAACTGTCAAGGAAGTAGAAGTGAATTATAAAATTTTTTGTAAAAGGGATAATGGATTATGCAGGTGACTTCTATCCTTTTGTCTACTTTGCAAATTCTAGTTAATGTGCTTTCTTTACCCACTTAAAATATATGTAACAAACAAAATAACCAAGCAATTCTACATTTTACAACTCTCAAGGATCATTATGTCTTTTAAAAAATCTTTATATTAGTACCAATTTTATTTATCACTCCATTCTAGCACATAGGAAACCACCTTACATATAGTAGGCATTCAATATTTATTGAATAAAATTATTTAACTTTTCTAAGCCTCAGTTTTATTAGGGTAAGACAGGTTTGTAATAACTACACTTTACAACTGCTTAACATTAAATAAGATAACATATGCACACAGTATATGCTAAAACGTTAGGTTGATCTTTTGTTTCAGTAAATATAAATAATTGTTGCTATTACTTACGTCACAATTTTTTTTAAAAGACCAAATTATTCTCTCAAAGCTTATATGAGAATAAGATTTTTTTTGAAGAACTAAACAAGCTGATCATAAATAGCAAGAAAATCTTAGGATATAAAGAAAGCAAGCTTACCAACTCAGATAGGAAGATTTAATACACATTTATATTAGTGAAAACTGCAGTTTCAGGTCAAGGAGGCCAATGAAACAGAACACAAAGCCCAAATTCAGATCCATGTATATACAGAAACTTCATAGATGACAAAGGCAGCATTATAATCAATGAGAAGAAAGGAGAAGAAAGGAGAAGAAAGACTATTTAATAAATGATTCAGGGACAATTAATCATCCATTTAAAAAATAAGATAAAATTATATCTCTAAGAAACCCCATTCCAGATAAAACTTTCTAGACATATTTTTTTTACCAAAACATGAAAGATAAAACTTTCAAAAAATATTGGATAATCTAATAAGACACGAAGATAGAAAATGCTATTTTAAACAACACACAAAAACCATAAAAGAAAAAGTTGATATATTTGTCATCAAAACTTTAAACTTCCGTATTAAAAGGGGTACAACAAAGTTAAAAGTCAAATGACTAGATTCTGGGTTCCCATAGGACAACAGCAGCCCCATGTAAATCTAGTCATTCCATATACCCTCCAAAAAAAAAAAATCAACACAGAGAGCAAATAAAACCACCCATAAACCACACCATCAGCTTAATTAGCAGACTAATACAGATACCAAGTTAGATATAAGTTGTGGAAAGGGGTAAAATTCCAGCAGAACAAATTCTGAAGAACCAAGCAGAGATTGCATGGAAAAGAGAAGGAAAATGGAGCCTGGAGTAGGTAGAACAGATACAAAATAACCTCCAGAAAGTGAAAGTCCTAAGTAGGAAAATACTGAGAAAAGACGTCTGAGAAAGGGTAGGTCAGATCACTGGCTACTGAAGAATGGAAAGGAAGAAAGTACGCAGGATCAAAGATGGCAGTCCAGGGAAGGAAACGCTTCTGGGAAATACTGAGATTATTTGGATGGGGCAGCAACTAGAGGTTTGGTGATGAAGGAAAAGAAGGAAGCAAAAGGTGGAAATTAAGTGCTCTGCAAAAACAAAAAAGAATCTCAAAAATTGTATAATACACCAACTCCTCCCCCTCACCCCTCCCAGACCAAAAAAAAACCACCTGTAGATAAGGTAATCGCACTTCACTATACCAACAAAAGGGGGAGCTCTTGAACAAGAAATTTTATAAACCAAGCACATCCCTCACCCCTGTGGACATACAACTGGTAATACTGAGCCAGGAAATGAACAGAAATAGCAGACAACACAAATAAAAAAACTACTATAACAACACAGAAATTCCAAGTCTAAACACTTCAGCTAATGAAAATTCTCACCAAAAAAAATCCACAAAACATAAGAAAACTGTAAAATAACAACTCCAAAATAAAATAACTATCTGCAACAGCATTTACACATACTTGTTTTTAATCCTAAACCAACAGTCAAAAGCCTACAATAGAAATGGACAAAACATAGCAAGATATGAAACAAGACTTGACCCTACTCAAAGAGGACAGGAAAAAATGAAGAAAAAACAAATGATTTTAAAAAATAAATGATAAAAAGGAAGACTGGATTCAAATAAAAACATAAGGAAAACTAAGGAGCAAGAGAAAGATAGGCAAGAGAATAAAGACGAAAAAATGATCAGAGAAAAGAAAATTAACATAGAAGATCTGTAAAGAAGCTATAAGAAACATATAACTGAAAACTCTGAAGAATAAAAGCAAAATAAAGGAACTAATATTTAAAACTATAATTTTAAAAGTATTTCCAAAAACAAAAACAAATGTGTGTGTATGTTGTGGCAAGCAGGAAGAAGTATGAGATAGGGGAACTGTGGCAACAACCTACCATATACTTGGAAAAATTGCCCCAGAATAATAAAGTCTAAAACATAGCCTAGTAAAACTTCAAAAATAAGTAGGGAAAAAAATCTTTTGGGCCTCCAGACAAAAATACTAACTCTTACAAGGGACAATGTACGTGAGATTGGCATCAGATTTCTAAACAGCAATATTCAAAGTGAGGCAACAGTGTTGCATCTTTTTCAAGAATGTCAAGGAATGAGAGTATAAACCAAGGATTTCATATCCAGTCAGGTTGTTCTTTCAACTATGAAGGCTACTAAAGAAATAGAAATTTAACCATGCAAGAACCCGGTCTCACTCTGAACAATCTTTTTTTTTTTTTTTTTTTTAGAAATAAACAACTAGGAATAAACTTAAATGTCTATAACCTCTACAAGGGAAACTTTAAAACACTTCTGAAAGAAACAAAAGTAAATCTGAACAAATGGAAAAACATTCCCTATTCTTTTGGAAAGGATGATTTATTATCATAAAGATGTTGATTTCCCCAAGTTAATGAATAACAGCATTCTTCAAATAAAAATACCAACAAACGTCTTACTAGAGCTCAATTAGCTGATGTTCAACTTCACTCACAGGAAATATGTACATACAGAATATTCCTGTTTGTATAAAAAAAGAATATGAATAATAGATACAAACATAAATGCATGTACACGATAATATGCTTATGTTTATAAAAGGAAACACAAGGATAAACCAGAAACTAATGAAATTGGTAACCCAGAGAATGAACAATAATGGAATGAAGAAGGGAGTAAGACTTCTGAGAATGCCTTTTTTTTTTTTTCGGTGAAGAAGATTGTTGCTGAGCTGACATCTGTGCCAATCTTCCTCCATTTTATGTGGGTGATGCCACAGCATGGTTTGACGAATGGTGCTAGGTCCACGCACGAGATCCAAACCTGTGAACCCTGGGCAGCCGAAGTGGGACATGCAAACTTAACCACTACACCACAGGGCCAGCCCCTGAGAATGCCTTTTTATATGGTTTTGGTTTTTAACCATGTTACTCTTTTGCTATACTCAAAAAATAAAACCAAATCAATGGGGGGTGGGCTAAAATGAATATAAACAAAAACAAATGAACTTAAGTGTTTACCAAATTGGTGACATAAAAAAACAATTAAAATAACTTACAAGCATAGTATCCTGACTACATACCTACATTGGGCGATACTGTATGAATAAAAAACTGCATAGAAATCCTAAAGTTTCTTTACTTACTGGGTTTATTGTTGGCAGTGGTACTCATGTGGCAATTCCAAAATTATGTCATGTATACTGTAGGACAGAGCAAATGAACAAACACATATTGATGTTATTGTTAACCAGGATCCTCACTGTGGGAGAAGAGAGATCCAAATATGAAACAGGAGAAGAAAAGAACCCTGTGATACTAGATTGGAATTACAAATATTAGTGGTTTTTAAAAGTACATTTCCTTGCTCTGTCCAATGAAAAGAGCCCCTAGAAGCAGCGATGCCCAGTAACACAAAACATATCCCTTCCCACGGTGCTGCTTGTAAATACCCACCAAGAGAAACAAGGATCCTTGGAGAAATAGCCATTTCCAGGTCTAGGGTAGGGAAAGCATAAGGTAAGAAGAGAACATTTTGTTGTGCCAGAAAGCAAGTAAAAGTGTTCTAAAAATGATGGGACATATGAAAAACCAGACTGAATGAGTTCCTACTGGCTAAATTTTAACAATTTGAGCCTTCAAAAGAAATGCAACAATAATGGATCTTGGCACACTGAATAAAAGAAAATCCATGACCCCACAGTGATAACGAAAAAACGAGGGTAGAAACTCTTCCTTAGAGAAGAATGCCAGCTAATAAATGCGAGAAAAATAAGAGAACCAGAAAATCATCATTTTGTAAGCATCAATGTAATCAATGATTCAGGCAAAAATCAACAATGGATGTTAAAATGATTGGATGAAAGGCTGTTGAGAAACAGTATTTATTCAGTCTGAAGGCATGGATTAATTACTAAAGGGAAAAAAGACACCTTTTCAATGGAGAAATTTGGCAGCACCAGCTAAACCAAATAACCTAGCTTAACATCACAAATAACGAAACAAACTAATAATACAGAGATTAAAATAAGCAAACTTTAAGTACATATATATCAACATGGATAAATCTTGAAATGAACACTGAGTGAAAAAAGTAAGTTACAAAAGTATGTAAACAATATGATACTGTTTATTTACATTTTAAAACAAAGCTTTTTATACAAATGTGTGCATAAAAGTATTTTAAAAATTTAAACGTCACCTTCAGATTAGTAATTTCCTCTCAGAAGAGAGGCAAAAGAATGAGATAAGTAATCTTCAACTATATTTTTAGTTTATTTAAAAAGTTCTGAAACAAAGCAAGATGTTACTATCTGTTAATTTTGGCAGTACAGAAACATGAGCATCTTATATTCTTCCTTGTGTTTTTCATATTTTTAAATATTCCATCACTTAGAAATTTAAAATTTTAAATGAAGTGCTGCTCTACAAATCTTAGTTCTATACAGCTATACAATACTTAGTTCTGTAATTCCTTATGTTTAAAACCACTGTTTTGAAGCACTTTTAGAAGCAGGCCCCCAATGACTCCTTCTACTTCAATATCTGAAGTAAATTAACAGAAGCAAATCAGCACTTCCAAAATGATTCTAATAAGCAAAATGTGTTTCATTTACTTAAATAACAAATAACTTGGAAGGTTATGCCAACCAAGTGGCATTAGACATTCTCTAAAGTTTAATACTTCCTGTATCTCATATTGCTCTTAATACATATTACCGTTTGGAGAAGTGAAAGTTTATCATTCTAATAATTCACAGTTTTTTCAATCATTTTGACCTAACTCTACAAAATCATCCTACAAAAGTTATTTTAAATACCAACTAACAAGTCTATTTAAAAAATCTACTGTTGTAAAATTGATGCACAAAAAGACTTTAAAAGTTAAAACTCAAAAATTTTTAAGTGATTTGATAATAAGTTAGTTTTTTATCACATTCCTCATAATGCTTTAATCTATTTGTACAAACTTTCTATTTTCTGCTTAAGAGAAGGTCAACGGCTTTCACTTCACTACTCTAACATAATCATGAATTGAAATAAGAACTCTCAGCTCTTTGGACCGACAAAGCTACCAGTATGCCTAAGCCAATAAAGCGATTCGTTCATTAATGCTGCTAATAAAGCAACCTTTTGTTAGTCTATGAAAGATCTGAAACCTCAGAGTCTCTAACTTTGCAATTTTTCCATTTTTGCCATATGAACTTAAAAGTTCTCTTATGTGCCATTTACTTTAACAACTAAAACATAATCATTCTAGAAATTTCACCTTCCACTCTAGGTAATTTAATAACATAATAGTATCAACTTCATAAAATTGTTCCTAGATGAAACAACTTATATTTCATTATTCTTTTCTGTTTTCCCATAAAGCCAATCTGGGTAGAAATCTGTGCCATCTTCTAATAAACAACTAAAGGAATAACCCCTATGATATTCTAAAGATGAAAACCAGTGTTCATTTACCCAATCAGCATTAACTGATCAACTACAGTAAGCAAGGCATGGAAGACACTGTAAGGGTTAATAGACAATCCCTGCCCTCAAGCAACTCAATTTAAGAAATAAGGCAGGCATCTAGAAAAATTACTGTAAGGTAGTTTATAGTAGTGTTGACTGCTAAATATAATAGTTAGCATGAAGGATATAATTAATTGAGCTTAGACAAGACAAAAAGTCTTTAGTGAGGAGACTTTTGAGGCTAAATAAAGGAAAGTATATTTTAGGCTTAGTGAATAGGTTATATACAAAAACAGACACATAAAACACAACAGTAAATTCAGAAATTGTTAATTAATTTAGTAAGGCTAGAATATATTATGCATGTAAGGAATTCGTAGGAGATGTCTGTCAATTCTTGAAGAGCCATGTTTGCATTGCTCTAGAATTTAAACTTCATTCCATACAATGGGCAGTCATTAAAAGGTTATAAGACAAAGGTCTATGGTGCTCAGATCTGTTTTTTTCAGAAAGGTTGCTCCTGAGCTAAATGTATGTCCCAAAGCTATTTTCAGTAAGTTCAAAGAACTAAATGAAACCATGCCAAAAGAACTAAAGGTAAGATAATGGTGTCTCACCAAACAGAGAAAATTAATAAAGAGAATTTCTGAAATGTTTAAAAGAACCAAATAGAAATTCTGGAACTGAAAAGTACAATAGCTGAAATGAAAAACGCACTAGAGGTGTTCAACAGCAGAACTGAGCAGGTAGAAGAAATAATTAACAAATATGAAGACAAGTCAACTGAGATTAACCAGTCTGAGGCATAAAAAGAAAAAGATATGAAGAAAAATAACAGTCTCAGAGAACCTCTGGAACACCATCAAGCTTACCAACATACAAAAACTGAAAATTCCGGAAGGAAAGGAGAAAAAGAAAGGAGTAAAAGGAACATTATGATAAATAACAGCCAAAAACTTTCAAAATTTGATTAAAAACATTAATCTACACATCTAAGAAGTTCAATAAACTCCAACTAGGATAAGTTCAGAGATCCACACCTACCTACATCATAATCAAATTGTCAAAGTCAAAGAGGGACTCTTGAAAGTAGCAACAAAGAAGTGATTCATCTTGTGTAAGAGATCCTCAGTGGGGCCAGCTCCGTGGCCGAGTGGTTAAGTTCACTCGCTCCGCTGCAGCAGCCCAGGGTTCGGATCCTGGGCACGGACAAGGCACCGCTCGTCAGGCCACGTTGAGGCGGCGTCCCACATCCCACAACTAGAAGGACCTGCAACTAAGACATACAACTATGTACAGGGGGGATTTGGGGAGATAAAGCACAAAAGAAAAAAAAAAAAAGATTGGCAACAGTTGTTAGCCCAGGTGCCAATCTTAAAAAAAAAAAAAAGAGATCCTCAGTAAGATTAACAGTCAGTTTCTCATCAGAAACCAAGGAGATCAGCATGCTAAAAGAAAAAGACTGTCAAACCAAGAATATCCAGCAAAACTATCCTTCAAAAATGAGAGAGAAAGTAAGAAATTCCTAAACGAAACAGAGAATTCATCACTACAGATCTGCCCTACAAAAAATACTAAAAGGAGTACTTCAACTTTAAACGAAAAGTACAGTCATGCGCCACATAATGCCGTTTC
Source organism: Equus asinus (assembly GCF_041296235.1). Taxonomy (NCBI): domain Eukaryota; kingdom Metazoa; phylum Chordata; class Mammalia; order Perissodactyla; family Equidae; genus Equus; species Equus asinus. The sequence continues at coordinate 39,735,278 of NC_091792.1, forward strand.
AGTCAATGATGGACTGCATATACAACAGTGATCCCACAAGAGTAGTACTATATAGCCTATGTGTGGAGTAGGCTAAACTACGTAGGTTTGTGTAAGTACACTCTATGACGTTAGCATGATGACCAAATCACCTAACAACGCATTTCTCAGAACATATCTCCATTGTTAAGTGGCGCATGACTATAATGGTTCTCTTCATTGCTTCATGTGAATTCAAGTTCTAGCGTTATTTCATGTCAACCTGAAGTGATGTAACAGATATCTATAGAGAACTGCATCCAACAGCAGCAGAATACACATTCTTCTTAAGTACACATGGAACATTCTCCAGGGAAAACCATACGTTAGGCCACAAACAAGGATCAAAAGTTCAGGGGCCAGGGGCTGGCCCCGTGGCCGAGTGGTTAGGTTTGCGTGCTCCCCTGCAAGCGGCCCAGTGTTTCGTTGGTTCAAATCCTGGGCGCGGACATGGCACTGCTCATCAGACCATGCTGAGGCAGCATCCCACATACCACAACTAGAAGGACCCACAACAAATAATATACAATATACAACTATGTACTGGGGGGCTTTGGGGAGAAAAAGGAAAAAAAATAAAATCTTTGAAAAAAAAAAATTCAGGGGCCAGCCCAGTGGCTGGTTAAGTTCACATGCTCTGCTTTGGCAGCCCTCAGTCACAGATTCAGATCCCGGGCACAGACCTACACACCTCTCATTAAGCCATGCTGTGACCGTATCACACATACAAAATAGAGGAAGACTGGCAAAGATGTTAGCTCAGTGACAATCTTCCTCAAGCTAAAAGAGGAAGATTGGCAACAGATGTTAGCTCAGGGCCAATCTTCCTCACCAAAAAAAAAAAAAAAAAATTCAGAGAGACTGAAATCATACAAAGTATAGTCTCCAATCACAAGAGAATGAAGACAAAAATCAATAGCTGCAACGCATGTTACAATATGGATGAACCTTGAAACCATTATCCCAAGTGAAATATGCCAGTCACAAAAGGACAAATATTATATGATTCCCGTTTTATGCATACCTTGAATAGTCAAATTCATAATGACAGAGTAGGAAAGAGGTTACCAGGAGCTGTGGGAAGGGAACTTGGAGACTTCTTCAATGGGTACACAGTTTCTGCTTGAGACGATGAAAAAGTTCTAGAAATGGATAGTGATGATAGTTGCACAACACTGTGAATGTACTTAATGCCACTGAATTGCATTCTTAAAAATGGTGAAAATGGTAACTTTTATGTTATGTGTATTTTACCACATATGTGGTAATATGTGAATTTACCACAATAAAAAAACAAACTTAGGGAAAAAGGTATTATTAGGCTCCCTAAAACCCAAAAAGTAATAAATAGCTAACATTTACTAAGTATCAGGCACTATATGTACTACTGCATATAATTCTCACAACAATGCTGCCAGGTACTATTATTATCTCTGTTTTAACGATGAGAAACTTAGGCACAAAGGAGTTATGCCACTTGCTCAAAGTCACACAGCTAGGAAACAGTGGAACCAGGACTCAAACCCTGGCATTTTGACTCTTTCAGAGTCCTTACTCTTAATCATTATAAGACTCCCAAGTAGCAGGAAAAGTTAAAAAACAATCATAGCAGGGGCTGGCCCCGTGGCCGAGTGGTTAAGTTTGGGCCCCGTGGCGGAGTGGTTACGTTTGCGTTCTCCGCTGCAGGCGGTCCAGTGTTTCGTTGGTTCGAATCCTGGGCACGGACATGGCACCGCTCATCAAGTCATGCTGAGGCTGCATCCCATGTGCCACAACTAGAAGGACCCACAACTAAGAATATACAACTATGTACCAGGGGGCTTTGGGGAGAAAAAGGAAAAATAAAATCTTTAAAAAAAAAATCATAGCAGAAATCTGACTACTTTGTTAAACTACCCACATATGCCATGGAAATATGAAATAGCAAAAATCAAAACACAATCCCTTCCCTTCAATACTTTTAATGTGTATTTGCATTAAAGATAATATCTTTAACGGTACAATTATAAGCAAAGCATTTTTATCAATCTTTATTATTTACCAGTTCATACCTTCATTTAGCAGTGAGGCATACTGAAGTTTAAAATATACAGCCATCAGTATAAAAAATAAGAAAACAAGCCCTTAAAAATCATCATCCCTGACAAATACCAAAACTAATAGGCAAAGGAGGAAGCACATTAGAAAAGAGAGAAAGAGGTATTTAGAATAATCTTTGTAAATAGGACAGGGGTCTTTTACTCACATGGCTTCCAAGGAAGAAAAGAGAAAGACATATCATAAAGCTGAAGAGTATCTGAGAACCAGTAGCAGGCCTTTTTGACATGGTTCCAGATCTAAGGACACAGTATTATTGCTCCTTTTTTATCACATGCCAACAAAATCAAAAAGAATTAACACCTATCAATCATTCTCTCACATTCATAACCTTTCATAACACAGTGACCCAACAATCAAAGTATGCAGTAACAAGACAGCTCTTCAATTTCTATATCTTTAATGAAAAAACTACATACAATCATTCAATAAATTTATTATGCTAGGCACTAAGATAGCAAGAATAGATATACCCTGCCCTCTGAAAACTTAGTCTACTGGAGAGACTGATATGAAGTAATCAAACAAATAAATCATAACTGTGATAAGGCCATGAAAGCACATAACAGGGGCATTTAACCTAGTGAATGTTTTGAGTCAAGGAAGTGACCTTTAGACTGATATTTGGAGTATGTTTAAAAGTGAATGAGGGGTGGGGGCTGGCCCCATGGCCAAATAGTTGGGTTTGTGTGCTCCACTTCGGTGGCCCGGGGTTTCCCCGGTTCGGATCCTGGGCGTGGACATGGCACCGCTCATCAGGCCATGCTGAGGCAGTGTCCCACATGCCACAACTAGAAGGACCCACAACTAAAAATATACAACTATGTACCGGGGGGGGGGGAGGGGGGGCTTTGGGGAGAAAAAGGAAAAATAAAATCTTTTAAAAAAAAAAAAGTGAAGAGGGATTCAGGATAGCGGTTGGTGGGGAAAGAGGGTGTGGAATTACGATGTGGTTCACAAAGGAAGAGAATTATATTGGTAAGGTTTTATTTATTAGTCGGAGGTGAGAAGATAGGTGCTGTTTACAAGTCTTCATAACTTTCAGATCAAAAAAAACAAAAACTTTTTTATCTGGAAAATTCCACACATACACAAAATAAAGAGAACAGCATATTAAATTCCTATGTACCCATTACTCAGCTTCAGCAACCATCAACATCCAGTCATTCTTATTTCATCCATACCCTCCACTCCCTACCACCCAAGTTGACTGCTATTTTTATATTTTTTAGGTAAAAATCTACATACATTGAAATATACACTTATCTATACAACTCTGACAAAGAGATAAACTTCTGTAACCCACACCTCTATTAGATACTGAACATTCTATCACTTCAGGAAATCCCCTTATGCCCCTTTCCAGGTGAGCACCAGCACTCCCCACAACCAAAAGAACTGAACCATTGTTCAATATTTTGATTTTTTTCCACCACAGATTAGGGATGCCTGTTCTAGAACTTAATATAAATGGAATCATACCATATTGTGTCCAGCACCTTTTGCCGAGTGTTTGTGAGATTCACACGTTATTTTGCATGCATGTTCCCTCCTTTTTATTACTGAGTATAGTATTTCATTGTATGAATATACCAAAACTTTTTAATCTATTATCCCATTGATTGACATTTGGGTGTTTCCAGTTGTTAGCTATTATGAATAAACCCATGACAAAAAGTCCTGAAAAAAGGCTTTTGGTGGGCATGTTTTCCTTTCTCTTTGGAAAACATCCAGAAGCAGAATTGCTGGATCCAAAAGTAGGTGTATGCTTAAATTTATAAGAAACTGCCAAATGGTATTCCAAAGAGGTACTACCATTTTATACTCACACCAGCAATTTATGGGAGTTCTGAGTGTTTTACTGCAAAATTTGTTGTTTCAGTCTTTTTAATTTTAGCCCTTCTAGTTGGTTTTAATGGTTATCTTGTGGTTTCAATGTGCATTTCCCTAATGACTAATGTTTATAACCTTGATATATACTAAAAATTGGATATTTTTTAAATGAAAGGTGAGGAGTGAGTGTATTGACGTAGGAAAAAACAAGAGCAAAGGCTATGGAGGAAAAGATCTATCATATTTGGACCAAGAGGCCAGCATAGCCATAGCAAGGAGTGAAAAAGAAAGTGGCATGAGATAATGCTTAGAAGATAGACTAGTCTCAAATCACATGGATGGAGATTATCATGAGTTCAGATACAGACTCATTTTGTTTGAGATGCCTCTACAATAGCTAAACAGATTTATAAAATTGGTCTGGAACTTAGATAAGTAGGGCTAGAGCAACAGATACGTAGCAGAAATCACAGTGGTGCAACTGCCTGGGGAGAAAGAAAAAAAGACAGCATAAGAAAGCGGCTTAGGACCAAGACTCAAGAAATTTCCATTTTTAATGACCAAGCCGAAGAAGAGAAGCCTGTAAAAGAGGCTGAAGAGTAAGAGACCAAAGGGTTTGAAGGACTTTTCAACAATGCTAAAAGCTGCTAGGAGGTTGTTCTACACCGAATTGTGTTCCCCTAAAATTCCTATGTTGAAGCTCTAACCTCCAGGACCTCAGAACATGAGTGCATTTGGGAATAGGGCCTTTACAGAGGTGATTACCTTATCACCTAGGCCCGAATCCAACCTGACTGGTGTCCTTCTAAGAGGGAATATAGACACACACAGAGATACCAGGGATGTGCAGCCACAGACCAAGACCAGATGAGGACACAGCCAGAAGGTGGTCATTTGTAAGCCAAGGAGAGGAGACGCCTCAGGAGAAACCAAACCTGCAGACATGCTGACCTTGGACTTCTGGCCTCCAGAACTGTGAGAAAATAAATTTTTGCTGCTTAAGCCACAAAGCCTGTGGTATTTCATTATGGCAACCCTAGCAAACTAATATAGAGGTCAAATAAGAGCAAGTCTAAAAATAGCCACTTGATTTATTGACACAGAGGTCATTGGTAACATTAGCAAATACAATTTGGTGGAGTGAATTAACTGAAGAGATAAGTCAAAAGTGAGAAAACAAAACAAACATAAATACTGATTTCAAGCATTTGGCTAGGAAAGAGAAGCAAAATATCTATAATGTAGTACCCATGAAGTCCTATTGTTTTGTTTCATTTTTTTAAACAGGGATAACTGGGGATGTTTAAATACTGATGAGAGGAATCCAGTGTAAAGAAAGGAAACTGAATATACAAAAGAAGGAGAACATAATCAATAGTATAAGGTAACCCAGAGGGAGCAAAGGAAAAGGAGGGGGTCTTAGATAAAAAGCAGCATTGCCTCTATTTTAACATTAAGGAGGAAGAAAAAATAGTAAAGGTAGTGGACAACTAAAAGTTACCATCTGGTACCCCTATTTCACTGGCAAGTAGTAAGAAAAGCCTTCTGTAGAAAGAGAAGAGCCATGCTGGAGGTCTGAGGAGAGTGGATGATTGAAACAGTTATGGTAGAGATGAGGGAACAGCAGCTGACAAAAGTAATGTGAGAGATTTCCAATCTGTAGTATGGTCCAGTTGTGGTTGATGATTATGAATTTATAATGAAAGAAATATGCCCTTTGGGGTATCTTTCTACTACAGCATTCATGTGGTATACAAATGGAAGAAGAAGATAATTGGGCTAATTCAGAACTGGGGTTTTGCCAGACAGTTCAGACAAATATACAAAACTGAGAGGAATTTAGGACATGGACAAGAAATGGACAACAGACTCTCAGTTAACAAAAGATGTGAAAAATTGAGAAGGCTGATGACTGGAAGAATGAGAGGCCAAAAGACTGGAAGTACAAATGAGTTGGTAAAATAGTTATAATGGCTAACCAACAGTTATACAGCTAATCAAGCAACCTAAAGGATGTAAGGTGCTTATTAATGATTTACTAGATGAAACAGTTATTAACACAATAATTCCCATGAGAGTGAGTAATAGAGTAGATGGAGGAGAAAGTCACTGGATTTGGGGAGGTCAGGGAAATGAGATGCAGGATGTAGGTGCATCACCCATTTGGATGCTGAAGGCATCCAGAATCATTATAAGACTTGGAATGTACAAGGAGATTATGAGCAATTTGGCACTGTCTTCCAGGAGTAAGTAGAATCTACCAGGAAGGTAGTAGATGACAGCTAAAAACAGGCTAAGAACAATAACACTGTTCTAAATGTTTTATATACATATTAATTTATTTAATTCTTACAATAATCTATAAGGTAAGAAATGATACTATTACTACTACTGATGGAGAAACAAACTCAGAGAAGATTTAAGAGACTTAACCAGGATTGTTCTCTTAAACCACTATGCTATAGGATACTGTAAGACATCAAAAACCAGGGTGAGAAGTGTGCAGGACACAAAGAATACCAAAATAGAGTGAAATTTCAATTAAGGAAATGTATAAAATGCAGACTATACTTCCAGTTCCAACAATACATCAGATTAGAGCACCCAAAAAGCCTTCCCACAGAAACTTCATCCAGAAAGGATAAATCAAAATCACTCCTTTAGATGAATATTTTAGCTACTATGAAAGAAAAACCTTTAAGGGCCAGTAACACAGAAAAAAATTGAGAAGACTGCAAGTTAACAATGCTTCTGCCCTAGAATGGGTTACTAATCTCTTTGGCCTTTAACTCATATGTAGGGACTGGAGATGAGAATTTTGGCCCTTGGTGAGAGACTTCAGAACTCAGATCCCCCTTCCTCCTCCACACACTAACACACATATAAAGCCAAGAGCAGGGGCCGGCCTGGTGGCGCAGTGGTTAAGTTTGCACATTCCGCTTCTGCGGCCCAGGGTTCACCAGTTCAGATCTCGGGTGCAGACATGGCACTGTTTGGCAAGCCATGCTGTGGCCGGCATCCCACACATAAAGTAGAGGAAAATGGGCATGGATGTTAGCTCAGGGCCAGTCTTCCTCAGCAAAAAGAGAAGGATTGGCAGCAGATGTTAGCTCAGGGCTAATCTTCCTCAAAAAAAAAAAGCCAAGACCAGGAAGGGCTGAAATTTTAGTAAAGGAGTCCTAGACAGCTCAATAAGACAAGAAAAATAAAGAGGTTTAGGCTTGGAAAGCAACAAAAACAATCATTATTCCCTGAATATATGATTAACTACAAAGAGCACCCTAGAGAATCTATCATTAGAATTAGAGTTCAACAAGGTTGCTGTATACAAAATCAATACACAAATAGCAATTTGTTTCCCATACTAATTGGTTACTGTGGATACCAGTTTGAAACTACCAGTTACAAAATGTATTTTTATAAAAATTTACCATTCACAATAGTAACAAAAATCATAATTAATCTAAGAATAAATCTAATAGAAGACGTTTGTGAAAACAATACAACTGTATTGAAAAACATTAAAGAACACCTAAATAGATATATACTACAGTCACTAAATAAGACGACAGCTATCCTCACTGTAACCTATAAATTCAATGAAGCTCCAATCACAACACAAAAGGGTTTGGGGTTTGTGTTGTGTTGGATTTTCTTTGAGGTGACATGAAATTCGACAAACTAACTTAAAACTCATTATGAGAAAAGATTTACCTTATCAGACATAAAGACATATCAAAACTGTTCTAATTAACACAGTACAATAATGACATGAAAGTACAAAAATCAAATAAGACTATGGTACAGACTCTAGAAACACACCCATGTAGTAAACGTAAAACTTTAAAACAAAATCAAAAACAACCCACAGACTAGAAAAGATATTTGCAATGCCTATTACCAAAAACATTAATATCAGATTATTAAAAGAATTACCATAAATCAATATAAAAGCCAATACCCAACAGAAAAAAAATAGCAAAGGACACAGAGAAGAGTCACAGGAGACTAGAATGACCAAAACCTATGCAGATGTTCAACTTTAGCAGAAACCAAAGTAATGAAAACTATGAAACTCCATTTCTTATCTTTCAGAGAGGCAAAAATTAGTAGCCTGATAAAATAAAATGTTGATAAAGATGCGGGGAAACATGCTGGTAGGTAACAAGGTAGTACCTCCACTTTGAACTGGATTTGGCAATACTTGGTAAGGTGAGGTGGCACCTACACCTTGTGATCCAGCAATTGTACTCTCGAGGGTCTATCCTAAATAAAGCTACACATTGGACTTGGTACTTATGTACAAGGCTATTCATTACAAGTGTGTGTATGTGTGTATATGTGAGGAAGATTGGACTTGAGCTAACATCTGTTGCCAATCTTCATCTTTTTGCTTGAAGAAGACTGTCACTGAGCTAACATCACTGCCACTCTTCCTTTATTTTGTATGTGGGACGCCACCACAGCATGACTTGATAAGCAGTGTGTGGGTTCGCACCCAGGATCTGAACCCGTGAAACCCTGGGCCACTGAAGCAGAGTGCACAAACTTAACCACTAGGCCACTGGGCTGGCCCCTCATTCCAATATTTTTTGCCAATAGGTAGGACACAGTTATCTCTCAGTATGAAACTGAGTTTTACTCAACATGGAATACTAAACAGCGGTTAAAAAGAATGAACTAAACCTACACATGTCAATATGAATACATGTAGAAAACAACGTTGTATGGGAATTTCTCAGATCATCTTTTATGTAAATGTTTTTTATGTACAAAAAACCAGAGAAATGATAAACAAGGATTTAAGGATAATGAGTACCTCTGAAGAAGGAAGGGGTGAGGAGGAGAGAATTTTAAAAGAAGAGAAAAAGCAAATGAGGCAAAAAGTTAACCTCACTGACCTTGAGGCTGGGAACACAGGTGTCTGTTACATTACTTTAAGTTTTTGTATGTTTAAATTTTTTCATAATTTACACAAAATTTTAAAAGAGATTAAACAAAAGCTTGCTGGTTATGAACAGCAATTGCAGAGGGTAGAATGGAAGTAACTAGGAAGCAGGAGAGAAATAGATGGCTTTTGTCAAGGCAAAACATTATGAAGATGGTAATTTAGAAGATATGGCCACCTACTGATGAAAATAGGGCTGAAAGGCAAGTCTCAGACTCCTTAAGGACGACAGAAATTGGGCCTCACGGCCAACTATTTTGTCTCACTAGGACCAGGACAAAGTAAATCTAAACAGTTTATTATCTCAGCTCACTTGGTCTGGCATCATCGTGATTCTCAGCAACTCTAATCACTATACATTATGAAAGTGACTGTGCCAAACCTCGAGTCTAACAGGTGCAAGGCACTCTGCTAGATAATGCAAAGGACAGAAAAAGGTAAATTACCAGTTCTCAGGAAGCTCATCATTCAGTGTGAGAGCTAAGATGTATACAGAAAGAAAAAAGACTAGCACTTAAGACCTAAATAAGTGCTACTGGAATTCAGATGAAGAAAAGAATTCATCAGGCTGTTGGAATGTACAAGAAAGGTTTCACCACAGCAATGGAGCTCAAGTGAGTAGTGAAGGACGGGAAGCAATTCAAAAGGTAGAAAAATTGGTATTCTAGGTAGGAAAAAATGGTGGCAAAAAAACTGTAGACTTCTGGGGAGGAACAAAGCAGAACCTAAGTGCTTAGCAATTTTTGGATCTTAATTAGAAAAAACAAAATATTTTGATAATAAACAAAATCTTCACAATTAGTAGAAGAACCAGGGTTCTTAGCTGCAAACAACAGAACCTATTTCAGATGGTTTCAACAGAAAAGGAATTTACTAAAACATATTTGGTGATTCAAAGAATTTGCCCCAAAGAGCCAAAGAATCAGCTCAGGGATATGCAGCCAGCAAAAATATCTAAGTCTCCCCATCAAACTGTTCCCACCATTTGAGCCCTAGTACCTTGAAAGCAAAGCCTCAGACAATAAGACTGACTGAGGCATCTGCCACTGCTACCTGTAAAAGCTCAATGTCTCACCACCCAACATCTACACTAGGAAACAATTCCAGGCAAGAGCTGTGACCCTGCAATTCTCTCTTCTGAATTCATGTCTTATCCAGATGCAGCTGATTGAATCTAGGTCATGTGCCCGTGTCCTAGCTGCAAGGGATGCTAGGAAATTGAGTTCTGCCTTCTACAGAACTCCTAACATACAAATTTCTCCAACATTCAGAGGTTATTTGAAATGAAACCAAATACAAACCCAGTCTTGGCTATCAAATAACATACAGATTTATTTCACACTTCAAGCTCCAAACAAGATTCTCAAGCCTGACAGATTATAACTAAGCTTTGTACAAACAAAACTCTCTCTGTTCCTCAAAGGGAGTTAAGAACCAGAATCTCATCAATTATTGCACACAGCTCCAACATCAGAATCTCTGAGAGATGTCCCATTCCCTCTGGTTTCTTCTATAACCTATGGACTAAACTGCAAAGGGGGGTGAGAATGGAAAAACAAGTGAAAATATCTTTTTAAATGCATAAACACATAAAGAAGGAAAACTTAACAAGGTCTACAGACCTGACTCAGGTCTAGGAACTCTGTGAAGAACTACAATTCACTCATGATAGTTTGAGTCAGACCTTCACTTGTGAGACCTAAAATTTATACAGATCAAATAAGACCTTAATGGGATGCCCATCTATTTTAGATCTAGGGATCCCATGATCATTTAGCCACAGCCAAAAAGAAGCATCCAGGTCAGTGCATCTCTGATCATCATGCCTGTCATGCTATCTTATGGAAATGATGCCCACCTTGCCTATAAAAGTTATAGGCACCCTAGAATCCCACCATCTGAAATGAGAAAGACTATTTCAATACAAGTATCTCCTACCTACAGACAGCAGCAACTATACTGCTTTTCATAAATGCTGGTAGTGTCCTCAAATTATTTCACATTACCTTGAATGAAATGTCTTCTGGACATCTTAGTGGATATGCTAGATAGGGAATAGGGGAAGTGAGTAGATGGTCGCAATGAAAAATCTACTCCATCAGTCCTATTTCCCTTAATCTTTTGACTTCATCCTCTATATTATACCATGAGATTGTAAACATTCAACTTCATTTAGTATGGGCCAATGCTGAGACCAACCAAAGGAGCAAACAACTACAACTTATTCTAGCTGCTTGAGCTAGAATACTGAATCCAGGATCTCTGGTATTACACCATGCCAACACACTGAGCCAAATGCAAAAGGATGTTTCCCTCTCATCATCAGAATCCATTTCTACACATATTCTCGAAGTTTTTGCTGATATGTTAGCAAAAATCTAAAAAACAAATGTTGATACATAATCCTTCTCTTCTCATTTTAATTATGCAAATGTACAGCATGCTACAATCTGACTCCAGTACAGATCTGGAAACAATAAGGATTGTGGGAAGGGGTATGAGAAAATTGGCTTCTCCCTGAATGGTGAGTGTCATAAGCAACACTGTTATAGGTCTTTAAAGAAGAGCAGGAAAGACAGCTGCTACCAGCAAGAGAGATTGCATGGAGTTTGGAGACTTGAAGGAGTGGGTCCACAATTCCCTATATAAAGAAAGTTTATTCAAAAGATTATTAGCAACGATAAATATGGCATATAGCATCTATTATACTGCTAATCCATGTCCTCAAATTTTCTTAAAATTAGACAATATAGATTTTTCCACTTGGTTATTTTGTTATGTATTTAGTATTAATCCTTACAACTTCTACATACTAAGACAAGGCAGCATGATGGTACTCACATTCAAAAGCAAGTGAATTTACACCTCTAGAGGGCAACATTTCTTGTTAGACAGGTTTGATTTTAAAAAGGAATTCCATTGTCCAAAAAGTTTAACAAATGCAGGATAAACAAAATTTAGCAAGTTTCTTTCTTATAAGATTTCTGAGTCTTTATTATTATTATACATTGTGAATTTCAATCGACCTTTATGATAGTATATAGTATTGCTTGAAACTTATTTAATCACAGAACCCTTTCTTCAAGGACGATCTCTAGTGACTACTTCTACAGAATGCATTTTGCAAACAATCTAGTAGACCAATTCTATCACGCCGAGTTTCACTTCCTTCTTCGTTCATGGACTTACTCTTCTGATTTCTGAAACAGGTCCTTAGACATATCCCTATATTCAAGACCACGACTAAGAATAGAATAAACAATGGCAATAGCATTCACTGATTTTGTGGAAATCAGAAACAGGGAGAACTTACTGCTTGGCTTGCTCAAAGGACAACAGCAAAAAAGTAAAAGAAAAAAGGTTAGTGAGAGCTATAACTAGCTGAGATATGGCCTCTCCTAGCTTTAAAAACCACAAAGGAGGAGGGCCGGCCTGTTGCCCAGTGGTTAAGTTCATGTGCTCCGCTTCAGTGACCCAGGGCTTCACCAGTTCAAATCCTGGGCATGGACGTGGCACCGAATATCAGGCTATGCTGAAGTAGGGTCCCACATACCACAACTAGAAGGACCCACAACTAAAATATATAAAACTATGTACTGGGGAGCTTTGAGGAGAAAAAAAGAAAAACAAAATCTTAAAAAAAAAAACACACACACAAAGGAGGGGACCAGCCCCGTGGCACAGCGGTTAAGTTCTCACGTTCCGCTTCTGCGGCCAGGGGTTTGCTGGTTGGGATCCCGGGTGCAGACACGGCACCACTTGGCAAGCCATGCTGTGGTAGGTGTCCCACATATAAAGTAGAGGAAGATGGGCACGGGTGTTAGCTCAGGGCCAGTCTTCCTCAGCAAAAAGAGGAGGATTGGTAGCAGATGTTAGCTCAGGGCTAATCTTCCTCAAAAAAAAAAAACCCACAAAGGAGTTGAGGTATACTTAATAAAACATTTTCCATATTTATCCAAACTCAGAATACTAAACATTTGAGCTCCACTGACAATCTTTTCACAATCCATGTCAACTGAAATTGCGTTTCCTAATCTAAAGATCTGTTGTAAACTTGATGAGAACTCTACAGATCTCTATAGATGAAACGTTCTTAATTCTTTATTTACGAGAGAGCATTTAAACAAAATTATTCCCCTTTTCTTTGGTCTTTGACCAAAATGTTGAAATAGTTTTTAGAATATATACATTTTTCCACTCTCCAAGTATTCTAACAACAGGAGGACAAGCCATGATTTCAAATAAAATGTGTATTCAAATGCTTGATTACTAAATATCTTTTTATCCAAAAACAATGTTTGAAATGTTTCTTTTTAATCCTCTACAACTATGAGGCAAGTCACAAAGAAAATGCAAGTAGCTCTAAGCAGCTCCTTCCAGGGTTCTTGATTCAGAAGTCCTCTTGGTACTACTTCTGTGACATTAAGATTATCAAAGAAGACTATAATCCCTAGTCTCAAGTCACCAAAAAACTTTAAGCAAGCATCTAATCAACTCTCAAAGTTTTAATTTCCAGACCCGGAAGTACAGTATATAATCAACTATCAAAGGTTTAATTTCTAATACATTAGAAGTTAGCTGTATGTGACTAGTGAAGACTTGAAATGTGACTAGTGTTACTGGGGAATTGAATATTTATTTAATTACAAATAATTTTATCTAAATTCAAAAGCTGATGCAATGTAAAATGTCTACTAAAGAAAATTTTATTGTTTTTGTAGTACAACATTTCATTATAACCACTGCACTGCATATTATACTGTGCATTTAGGACTATAGTGAAGTCATTCCTAGTATTACAAGTGATCTAGTCAGTATCAATTAACTATTCAGCTGGAATGATTTTTTTCTACACACCAACATAATAATAGTAATGCATTTACTTAAATATCTTTTTGCAAATACAAGTTGCAAGGATGCCTATGTAAATCATAATTAGTAACTGAATGGAGATACTTTTTCATTTTAATTTTTACTTTAATTTTATTTTTTAATTTTAATTTACTTTGAATATAATTAAACTATTTTCTTTAACTTCAAAAACAAATGGACAAAAGCAGAGAGGAGAGATGGACAAAATTTTTAAATTAAAATGAAGGCACTCTACTCATGCAGACACAAGTGAAGATGAGAAAGCTAGTACTACCACCAGATTAGTAAAGCAAGACTGGAAGAAGGTATTCCACAAATTTTACTATGAATGACAATTACAGTTAGCCATGGCAGAGCAAAATAAAAAAGCAGTTTCTTACATTAAAAAAAAAAGAAATTTCAAATAAAAAACTGGATAATATTAAGAGACATTTTCAGTAAATACATAGTGAATTTTATAAGAAGTTTCCTCTTTACAGTCAAAAGAGGAGCAACAAAATTAGTCACCTGATACCAGAATTAAATGTCCAACAAATGTTTTTATTTCTTTTTTTAAAGATTGGCACCTGGGCTAACAACTGTTGCCAATCTTACCTTTTTTTTTTTCTTTTTTTTAAGGATTTGCACCTGGGCTAACAACTGTTGCCAATCTTTTGTGGGACGCCGCCTCAACGAGGCCTGACGAGCAGTGCCATGTCCACGCCCAGGATCCGAACCCTGGGCCACCAAGGCCTGTGAACTTAACCACTCGGCCACGGAGCTGGCCCCACAACAAATGTTTTTAAATGATTTTTAACAGGTCTGGGCTTATTACTCTGCACAGCTACAAAATGACTTGAACTCTTTCATCAAAGAAAAGAAACCATATTTAGATGGAGAGATGGTAAAGAAACTATTTCAATTACAGAAGTTTTGTTAGAAAATTATGAAGAATACTAAAAAGGATATTTTACAAAAAGTGGAAGATCTTTAATTAAGCTACCAAACAATTGCCCATTCTGTGGAAGACCCTCCTAACAATATCAAAAATCAAGAGACTCAAAATTTGAAAAATTACTACTTTCTTCTAGTTTTAGATGAGCCACGTGATACAAGAGACAATGCCAAATTAAAACTTTAGGTACATTTTGTTTGCAAGAGCTTACAAATTTAAGAAATGTCAATATGTGGCTTAAAAAAATCAGAATTGTACCATAGGTATTTTCTCATCTTTTACATCTGTCAAAGAATTTCAGCTATATATTAAAAAATTAGTTTCTATCACAACAGACAGCTCAGCTATGTTAGGTCAAAAACCCACACTTACTGGAATTTTAAAAGAAGAAACTAATGTTTCTCTTATTGCTTTGTTCCACTGTATGATACACATTGAAAATATTTAAATATTTGTGCTCAGCTTCCTAAAGCAGACTATGAAAAGCGTCATGGATTAAGTTGTTAAAATTGTTAAGTATGTACATGCAAATGATTAAGTTGTTAAAACTGTCAAGTGTGTACGTGAAAATGCTACCAAAAATAGAAGACAATACATTTAATAATCTTGTGCTCCTTTGTTCATTGGTTGAGTAGTGGAAGAATTTCACAAAGATTTATTGTACCGTTTACTCTGATTCAAGAAAGGACTGCTTTTCAATATTCAATATTCAAAGACAAAAATGACAGTATTTATGTTTTCTCACTGGTATCTCACTATATGTAAACAAGCTTAATCTGAAGCACCAAAGAAAGAAGAAGTTTATTTATGACCTAGTTACACAGGTATGGAAATTTATGTTGAAAGTTTTCATAATATAAATCAGTAATAAAGATTTTATACTTTTTGATTAACATGAACCAATATACAAAAGATTTTAATTACAATGGACAGTGTTATGCAAATTGGCTGCAAAAATGACAAGAAATAGTTAAACAACACTTGGTTGATATTGATTAAATTTAGAATTGCTTTTCAACTTACACAATATCCTTTGGAATTTGATGTTAATACTGAGTTGATATAAAACTTAGCAAATTTGCTTGAGTAGCACAGTTTTGAAAGCAAGCTTTTGCTTCAAGTCTAATGAATTCTACTAAAATAAATGAAGCAATTTTATGAATTTGGTTGCACAGAAAAGAAAATTATGTTTTGGTACTTAATTCAGATACTGAAAGACATAAGTATGTTTGAAACAACTTAGGTATGTGAATTTATTTTTTCAACCATAAATTTTATAAAATCTAAACAAAGACCAAGTATTTCTGATGAAAATTTAATGGCCAAATTGAGATATAAAATATTTCCCAAGTTTCCAAGAATTGGTACAAAAAAATGTAAAATACCTCAATATTTTTATATCAATTATATGTAACAATGATAATATTTTGGATGCATCAGGTTAAGTAAAATATATTAAAATTAATTTATCCTTTCTTTTTTACTTTTTGTAATGAGGCTACTAGAGATTTTTAAATTATATATGTGGCTCAAATTATATTTCTATCACATAGGGCTGTTCTAGGCAAGATTAACTAAAGATGAACATAATTAAATTCCTGCAAGAACAGCACATTCTTGAGAACATCCCTATCAACTATTAAAAAATCACCCTGTAAGTTCACATTACAATAGCCCATCACACTATATGCACAACACACAGTGAACAAGTCTCAGCATCAGAATATAAATTTGCCCAAGGAAGATTCAGTGATACACTGTTTCGCAACATTTGCAGATGGATGGCTAAAAATATACAGAAGAAGGCAAACTTCAGAGTTACAATAGCTTAAATAGTCTTTTATAAAAACTAAAACAGAATCATTCTCTAAGAAATGAGCTGCAGAATATAACAGCAGCAAATTATATAAAGATAAGGACAGTAGTAAAACTGAGTACTTATTAAGAGTAAAGATACATACTATAAAAGCAAAAGAAGTGCTACTATAATAGCTAAACATTCCAATTTTGCTGCAACAGGGATAGGCATCTCATATCCTACACTTACTTCCTGAGGACATCATAACGTTCGACTCACACAAAAAATAGAATGGCAAGCAAAAGTATAGTACTTTTTAAGTTAGTGACTGAATTGTAAGTTGTTAGAGAACAGAAACAAATCTTGTGCACCCTCATGCTTTCCACAGAAGCCCAGGAGAGTACCCATCACACGATACTAAATTTCTTTCTTTAGAATTTACTAACTGGTATTTTAAATGTTTAACATTACTCATAATTTTAGTTTTATTAATAACAGATAAAAATAGCACTTAAAGTGCATAAAGAGGTTGTATTTTTTTAAGTAAAAAAACAGCACGAGAAATGTTCAAAACACTGTGATACATAAGGATGGACATACACACCAATGGAACAGAATTGAGAGTCCATATATTAAACCACACATTTGTGGCCAAGTGACTTTCAATAAGGGTACCAAGTCCATTCAATGGAGAAGGAATAGTCTCTTCAACAAATAGTGCTAGAGACAACTGGATTTCCACATACAAAAGAATGAAGTTGACCCCTGCCTCACATCATATACAAAAGTTAATTAAAAATGGATCAACAATCTAGATATAAAAGCTAAAATCACAAAACTTACACAAAAACACAGGAATAAATCTTCATGATCTTGGACCACCATGATCACAGCAATGGATTTTTAGACATGATACCAAAGTCCAGGCAACAAAAGAAAAAACAGATAAATTGGACTTAATCAAAACTAAAATCTTTTGTGCATCAAAAGACATCATCAAGAAAGTAAAAAGACAACCCAGCAAACGGGTGAAAATAATTGTAAACCACATATCTAATAAGAGTTTACTACCCAGAATATATAAAGAATTCCTACAACACAACAACAAAAAGACAAACAAGTCAATTTAGAAATAGGCAAAGGATTTGAATAGATATTTCTCCAAAGAAGATCTATAAATGGCCAATAAAGCCATGAAAAAATGCTTAACATCATTAATAATTAGGGAAATGTAAATCAAAACTACAATGAGATACTACTTCATATCTACTAGAATGGCTATAATTTTTTTTAATTTTTAAATAAATTTTTTTTTAAAAAAGGAAAATAAGCACTGGCAAGAACGTGGAGAAACAAACCCTCACACACTGTTGGTGGCAATGTATAATGGTGTAGCCACTGTGGAAAATAGTTTGGTAGTTCCTCAAAAAGCTAAACGTAGAGTTACCATATGATCCTGCAATCCCCTTCCTAGGAATATACCCAAAAGAGTTTTAAAAAAAGGGACTCAGATACTTATACACCAATGTTCATTACAGTCTTATTATTCACAATAGCCAAAAGGTGAAAAAACCCAAATATCCCTCAGCAAATGAATAGATAAACAAAATATGGTACACACATACAATGGACTATTCTTCAGCCATAAAAAGGACTAAGTTCTGACATATGCCACAACATGGACGGACCCTGAAAACATTATGTTAAGTGAAATAAGCCAGACACAAAAGGACAAATATTCTATGATTCCACTTACATGAGTTATCTAGAATGGACAAAATCATAGAGACAAATAGTAAATTAGCAGTTACCAGTGGCCGGAGTCAGGGTTGGGGGATGGAGAATGAAAAGTTACTGTTTAATGGGTACAGAGTTTCTGTTTGGGGAAATGGAAAAGCTTCAGAAATAGATAGTGGTGATGGTTGTACAGTATTATGACTATAATTAACACCAGTGAATTCTACACTTAAATAATACATGACTACCAGAAGTTGTTTTGACAAATGGTCTAAAATGTAAATTTTTCAAGTTTAAAATCAAGTAGTATTAATTAAAATACTGTGTCAAACAACATGCTATAAAATAATATCCATAAATGAGCAAAAAATTTTACAGAGTTTAATTACGAACACATTTCTTCAAAATATCTCATTACCTCTAAGAGCTAGGTAAAACAGGTAATATAACACAGCAGATAAATAAATTGGCACTCTTATTCCCTATCTCCACCAACAATCTGAAACAACTAATAGAAATGTACACAGCAATGTTTCTCAAGTAACGTGCATCAGGATCACCTGGCCGACTTGTTCAATCAGACTGCTTCCCCTGGGTAGGTCCTGAGATGTTTACATTTCTAATTAGTTCCAATGTGAGGTTGACACTATTACTGGTAGGGGACCACACTTTAAGAACCACTGGTAAAGATAACTTATAGATAAATTCAAGATAAATTAATAGACAGTATAAATGAATTCTATGGTGCCCAAACAACACAGTCTAAAAACATGGAGTTCTAATGCCTTGCTTAAAAGCTCAAATATCTAGGAACTGAAAGTTAAAACTAGAGAGTTAGAGTATGATGAGAAATAAGATAATTACCTGGTCACAAAGTATCTTCCTGTTGGATACTTACTATTACAAAGGAGAAGCACAACTACAGCTGACAAACCGAACTGCTATCACCTTAACCAAGTAAACAAAGTTAATATCACTGGTAATTGTACAAATCAGTATCACGTGCCTCACAACAAAATTCATAATATCACTTCTACAGTATTCGTCACCAAAAATGCTTAACATTAACTGAGTCATGGGGAAACCACACAAATTCAAATTATGGGACATTCTACAAAATTACTGGTCTTTATTCTTCAAAGTATAATAGTCATGAAAGACAAAGAAAGACTGTAGAATTGTCTCACATTAAAGAAAACTAATACACAACATGTGATTTTGCATTGGATAGTGGACCAGAGAAAGGACAGTAGTGAGATAACTGGTGAAATCGGAATAAAGCCTGGAAATTAGATAACGGTATTATATCAATGTTAATTTCCTGATTTTGATCACTGCACTGTCATTGTGTAAGATGTTAACAATTGGGAGACCTGGATGAAGGGTATATTCTTTGTAATATTTGGAATTCTTTGTAATATTTTTGTAATTTTTCTCTGAGTTTGAAAAAAAAGTAAAACCATTAATTAAATAAAACAAAGCTGGCAAATCAGAAAATAGTCCTGTTTTTATATCATATCAGATTATTAATGTATCTGTGAAGAAACTATTCCTACTGACCCAGACTTTCATAGGGGTAATAAACAAAATGGTGTTCTAGAGTAGATTATAGGAGTTAAGTAACTTAAGCTACCATCGCTACTTGCTAAAAGAATGAAGAGATAAAAAGAAGTCAATAAAAATCACAAATAATCTTATATAATTCCTGTCAAAATTTTTTACAACAGCAGTTTCAACAAGGAGCAGTACCACCCCCTCAATAACTGTTTAAGTTGCTTTACGAATCAGTAATTATACACAATTGTGACACAATGATATCACAATAGGGTAGGGGACCAGGAAAGCATAGAACTATCTCACCAATGGGTTGTCTTATCCAAAATACCAACAGCACCCTTACTGAACACACTCCCTACAGGATGGTCAAGAATGTGAAAGTGGTCAACAGCGAAGAGTCCATTGGTGACTGCTGTAAAATGGCAGCCTGAGAGGCCCAGATCTGCAAACCTGGAAGATTAAAGGGCTTGTTGTACATCACACCCTCATTTAGGCAGTTAGCTGTGATTTAAACTGAGGTCTCCCGTGCTCCTTGAAATATGAGCAAGAAAAAAAAAGCTAAAGGAGACGACCTTCCTAAATACAGCCATTAAGAAACATCCTCGGTGGCACAGCACGTTCTGCTTCAGTGGCTCAGGGTTCACCAGTTTGGATCCCAGGTATGGACCTATGCACCGCTTGTCAAGCCATGCTGGAGTAGGTGTCCCACATATAAAGTAGAGGAAGATAGGCATGGATGTTAGCTCAGGGCCAGTCTTCCTCGGCAAAAAGAGGAGGATTGGCAGCAGATGCTAGCTCAGGGCTAATCTTCCTCCAAAAAAAAAAAAGAAAAAAGAAACATTCTCAACGCTCATAAATGGGTAGCATATACACAAAGATGTTCACTGCAGCAATTTTTTAATACTTACAAAAAAACTGAGAACAACTTAAACATCCAGTAGTAAAATTATAACATATCTCACTATTTCGCTGGAATAGTTGGAACAGCTCTCCTTTAGTTTAACAGCTCTCTTGTTAATAAACACTAAGTTACAAAGAGAGTATGGCTTTGCTGAATTTCTACCAGAACAAAGAACTTTCATCCCTAAGACTCACCTTTCCAGTAAAGTTGTATGAGTCTATCTGTGGTACTAAATTCTCAGAAGTATAACTGCTGATTCAAAGGGCATACACACTTTATTTTCATAGATATTGTCAAAGAGCTCTCCAAAAAGGCTGCATGAATTTACAATCCCAACAATGGGGAGGAGGACTATGAAAGAGTACTACAGATTCCTTCAACCACAGGCCAAGCCAAATAAGGGACAAGAGCGGAATTAGACTTTCTGTAACTAAAAAATAGTGGAAAAGCTATGAGACTGACCCAAGATGATATTAAGGGACAATCAGGAAAATTCAAAATACAGTTAGATGGGGGGAAAAAATGAAGTTTTCATGACTATCACTGAGTTCAGTCTATTTAATAAAAAAGCTAACCTTAGAAAGTCATTTTATGTTATTTTTTGTTTCCATTTTTAAATTGTTTTTTTATGTATAGAGTAAAGCAATGAGCAGCTTTCTTTCCAAATGGTTAGAAAGTTGTTGCAACATAAATTACCAAATCATCTATCTTTTTCTCCCACCAATTTGAAATGCTGCCTTTGATAAATACCTATATGTATTGGGATCTCTTTCTACTTCATTCAAATTCACCCTAGAGTGTTTTATTTACTGTCATTTCATGATACTTTTTTAATATCAGAAATGGTTCTTTCAGAAATTGAAAAGCATACTTAGAGGCTTCAGAATGTAAAGCTTCTTAAAGTACTGATCCAGAAAATAAAGTCTGGAATTCTATTATTTCTCTCCAAAAAGAAGTTGGCATGACTTCTCTCCCTTTTTGCTCATCAACTGCAATATGGATATAACAGAAAGGGCAGGCGCTTATTTAAAATCAGAAACACATGGATTAGCATCCTGACCCCCCCCCACACCCCTGCATTGGTGGCACAACCATGAGAAATTACATAAAATTTCTGATCCTCCATTTTCTCTTCTATAAACAAAGTCCAAAAAATCCATAGTTTCATTTTTTTCCCAGTTATATTCCCTTATCTCTTTTTCTATGCTTAAAAGTATAGGTAATGAAATTGCAAGTGGATACACTTTTTGATTCAGTAATTTCACTTTGGAGAAATTATCCTGCAGAAAAAAAATGAGATAGTTCTCAATGTTCAATTATGAAAAGATTTCTAAGATATACTGTGAAATAAATAAAACAAAGTCTATATACCATGCCCTCTTTTCTGCAAAATTTTTGAAAGAATACCATTATACACTTGCATTTGTTTGTGTATGTGTCTGTGTGTGCGTGTGTGTGGGCACGCAAGTGCGTAAAGACATTCAGGAAATATTGCTTTAAGTCTACGTAAAAATATTTCATTTTTACTGTTTCAGACATGTCAAAAGAAGAAAAGGACTGACTCTATTTGGATAAGGGAAAAAAACTGAGGCCCCAGAAAAACAAACTGCTAATAACATTAACCAGAAAATGAATGATTTGAATGAGTTCCATGTACCAAAGGCTGATTCAAATGAGGTGTTTTTTCACATTATATGAAAATGAATAGGTCTCTGACACTACAGACAAATCCAGAAAAAAAAATCTTTCTTCGTTTCACTGTGTTTCTCTTTACTCTAATACTTGTCTTTCTAAAATTCTCCAGACTTTATATATTTTTTTCCCTTGGTTTGTCAATGTAGATCTTCATTCTTAAAAATTTAGATCTTTTTTAAATGAATTTAATTGACAAATTTATCTACACTGTATAATCTATCATTCATATGTAGCACATATTTTAGCAATAGCAAAGAACACCACAATGGAAAAGAAGATTGGAAAAGAAAGTAGCTCGAGGTCACACTTCATAAGACTTTTCATGCAAACTAAGTTTTTTCTCTTATGTTGCATAAGTAATAGGGAGCCACTGAAAGATTGGATAAGAATAAGGGATGATGTGATCAAAGTAATGTTCTTGGAGAATGAATGTGATCTCAGAAGTTGAGGGATTATTCATAACAGCCAACAACTGGAAACAACTCAACTGATGAACAGATAAATAAAAATGTGGTATCCCCATATCATGGAATACTATTCAGCTGTAAAAAAAAAAAAAAAAGAAGCACTGGCACATGGTACAACATGGAAGAATCTTAAAAACATTATGCTAAGTGAAATAAGCAAACAAAAGGCCATATATTCTATGATTCCATTTAGATGAAATGTCCAAAATAGGCAAATCCAGAGAGACGAAAATAGATTTGTAGTTCTCAGGGAACTGGGGGGAGGGGAAATGGGAAATGACTGCTAATGGGCATGGGGTTTTTTTGGGGAGTGATGAAAATGTTGCAGAATTAGATAGTAGTGATGTCTGCAAAACTTCATGACTATACTAAAATCCACTACATTGAACACTTCAAAAGTGTAAATTTTCTGGTATTTGAGTGATCTTTAGATAACAAAAAAAGCTGGGGGGGGGGGTGTAAAAGATTGCAGGCAGAAAAAATGGAAAGCAACTATAGTAGTTTAGCAATGAGTACATAAAAGCCACGAGGGCTTTTATTGTTAACCCCAACCCAGGGAGCAGAATTCAGATTATAGTGCCCCAGAGTGCACCACTCACAGAGTAGGATATAGCCTGGGACACAGAACGAACAAATTTAAGCAACGAGGCAAAATAATTGTTAATAATACTTAACAAATGTCTGAATATGAAGAGGAAGAAATTAAGACAAAAAAGGAATCTATCTTCCCTTTGATTTAAAATGAAATATTCACAAAGGAGATATTCAACAAAAGTTTAACATTTGTTACCTTTGGATTGAGGAAGTAAGGCCAATTTGTATTCTCTTATCCAGATTTTTCCTAATTTTCAACGACATTACTTGTTTAATGAGAAAAAATATATAAAAACATATTTACCTTTATAAACAAAAAACTTTGTATCTCAACTACAGAAACCATTCTGAAACACTAAAGCCCTATTAGAGA
The DNA here is from genome assembly GCF_041296235.1 of Equus asinus. Taxonomy (NCBI): domain Eukaryota; kingdom Metazoa; phylum Chordata; class Mammalia; order Perissodactyla; family Equidae; genus Equus; species Equus asinus. The sequence goes on from NC_091792.1 coordinate 39,759,102, forward strand.
GTCAAACATTGTCAAAGGCAATTTCTTGTGGAATCCACATGCTATTCTAATAGAAAAAAGAAGTTCATAATCTACATTTGCACTATCCAGTATGGTAGCCACTAGCTAGTGAGCACTTGAAGTGTAGCTAAGTCCACACTGAGATGTGCTGTAAGTAAAAAATATACACCAAATCTCAAAGAGTTGATAGGTCTTCAAATACTAAATAATCTATTTCTCAGGCCCATCCCTTAAACAAGAATCTCTTTCAAAAGATTTAACTCTAACTACAAACACATTTTACACACAGAAAAAAATTATTTATAACAATCACTTTGCTCCACCATCTTTTAGACAGATTTTGCTGGACAGACTTCTGCTGAAGATGTATCTGGGACACCTGTCCTGATGGTGATACCAAGAGCAAGACTAAATTTAATAAAAAATGCAGGTTAGTACAAGTCAGTTCAAATTACAGGCTTAAATTTCACAATTATTTTGTATAAGGACATAAACATGGGAATTGCTTCTCCACGAGTCTGTTAATTTTCTTCCTTCTAATACCAGTATAGGATGAAACCCTATCAGTTTCCTTCCTATCTCATACAGCTGATGACTTCTCATTTTCAAAAGAAAACACCACTGAAACTTAAGAGGCAGCATGCATAGTGATTAAAAGCATAGACCACATAGTCAGATGGATCTGGATTTGAATCCCAGTTCTGTGAGTTCAAATTTCAAGTTATATGTTCTTGGAAAACTCTCTGAATCTTTCTCCTGCCATAAAACAAGCTTATTAGTACCTATGTCATAGGGACTGCTGTGAGGAATACATTAAATAATGCATTTAAAAATCTTCAGCAGAGTGTCTGACATAGTTAACATTCAATAAGCGGTAATAATGATCAAAACAATGATTATCAAATTATTAATTTATCAAATTACCAAATCTATACTCTTACCTTCTAGATTCACACCCCTCTCCCTTCCATCTAATTCTTTATAAATAACTGGGGGCTCCGAGGTAAAAATAAATCATCATCAAAAGAAAAAAAGACCCAGTAGGCAACTTCCTCATCTCCAATTGCCTTGTTTCCCTCCCTTGCTTCACTAGCCTCAGTCATCCACACTTGAGAGTAAATACATACTCACTCTGCTGAGCCCAAATGTACAGAGGAGACCAGAGACCTTATTCAACACTTTTACTTAACGACAGCTCACCCATGGTATAAGACTCATATTATACATTCATCCTTCCAACAAAATCAACACCAGAATGGGCCCAAAGGCGGAAAAAAAATCAACCAAAAGCATCTCTCAGGAAGTTTTTGTTAGATCAAAAGTCTCATTACTGAGTCAAGAAAAGGAAAGTCGACTTAACCCATCAAATGTACCAAATATGTAGGCTGTATCTACTTCTAGGATATGCTTCCTAGAAATGAAGAAAAAAGTTCACACAAAATCTCTATCAACTACTGGAATTGGCTTCTAATTCCCTCAATAAATATTTGTTGAATACCTACGGACAGGCACTACACTAAGCACTTGGAAACAAAGGTGACAAGATAATGTCCTTCTCTTGTAGAGCCTATTAAAAAACTTCCCAGCTTTTTTTGCTCTCTTCCATTCATTTGTTAACATACTGTATGCCTACTCTGTGGCAGGAAACGTTAGGCACTTGAGGGGAGGAGATATTAACTGAAAAGACGAGTAAGGCACACCCTTGCCCTGAAAAAAGAGACAGACCAGTAAAAGAGAAAAATACAAATAACTATAAGCACTTTGTACAAATACAAAGTTAAGTGCTATAAAGCCACACAGATACTGTGGGTAACCAGAAGAAAAAACAACTCTACTTAGATTAATCAAGACAGGCTTCCTGGAGGAGATGATTATTTAAGTAGGGTCTTAAGAGAGAAAATGTTTCGCAAACGAAAGGAAAAGAATACTTCAGGCAGAGGAAATAGCAAGGTACAGAGACAAATATACATCAAAGTATACACATGTACACATACACACACAGAAATATGCATTAAACTACAAACATGCTATATATAAATGGATGTACCTCATCTTTAGATACAAGTGAAGGGAATCATCTGAACTACAAAACACAGAAAATGATGTGATTTACCATTTTCCCAATTCTCCCAAAGATGGTACACAAGTAACACTGCATAGGAGATAAGTTAGTTCATTCCAGCTCCAGCCTTAGGGCATTAGCACTTAACTCTCTCCCAGAAATAAAGGGATAGTGCAGGAAGGTTGGAACTAGATTGATTCTGGACTAGAAAGGCTCTCCCTTAAACAAAGTGTCAATTCAGGTAGGAATATAAAGAACAGAAACAAAGAAATCAATTTAGGAACTCCTGAAATGGACAGAGAATGGTAGGGGTTCAATTTTAAACAGTGAGAAAAACTGAAGAGAGAGAAAAAAAGAGGTCCTAAGTTAAAGAGCCCATGACTTGGTGAGTAATGATAAAAAGCATGAGAGAAGAGATGAAAATCAGACATGATCCCAGGTTTCTCCCAATAGATCATTCCAGTAACCTTAATATCTGCTTGTTTTTATCAGTGTATATCTCACTTTATGAATATTTACACATCACGGCACTCACATCTCATAAGCCCCCTACACTTCACCTGAACAGTTTGCCATTTTAAAAAACCAAATTAGTAAAATCCACCTGGAAACCTTTCCTAATTTCTGAATAAGTATAAGCATTTTTAGATTACTTTTGGAGTAATTGCCCTATAATCTTAAAAAAAAATTATGAAATCTATTAATTTTCCTTTATGTCTGTTTTGTAAAATGTTAAATGAGGCCCAGTGGTGTAGCAATTGGGTTTGCGCACTTGGCTTTGGCAGCCCAGGATTCGCCAGTTCAGATCCTGGGCATGGACCTATGCACTGCTTATCAAGCCATGCTGTGGCAGGCATCCCATGTATAAAATGGAGGAGGATGGGCACAGATGTTAGCTCAGGACCACTCTTCCTCAGCAAAAAGAGGAGGATTGGAGGCGGATGTTAGCTCAGGGTTAATCTTCCTCAAAAACAAAAAAGTTAAATGAGGCCTATCCATGTCTATGACCTATCTTTATCAGTAATCACTATTTATACAGAATCTAACTGGCAAAGCACCTTATACGAAGAAAATATCAAATGACAGAGAGCTTAATTATAGAGCAGAGTTTCCCAACCTTGGCACTATTGACATTTTGGACCAGATAATCTTTTGTTGTGGGGTGCTGTCCTGTATATTGTTTATACCTTGCCTCTACCCACTAGATACTAATAGTACCTCCCACACACACACCTCCTCCCAGTTGTGACCATCAAAAACATCTCCAGATATTGCCAAATGTCCCCTGGGGCCACTGTTATATGCCAGGCATGGTTCTGTGCTTCTCATTTATTATCTCATTTAATCTAACAACATAGTATCCATGAAGCAGTTATTATTTCCTCCCATCTTACAAATAAAGAAACCGAGGCCAAGAGAGTTAACTTGCCAAAAGTCACACAACCAATAAGTGCAGTAGGCTGCTTTGAAACCACACAATGGTGGCTTGAGTCCCTGCTCCTGATCACTGTTATGCCATCTCTTATTAAAGCCTCAGCCTTTATCATCTGACGCTTGAAAAGTAATATTTTTGAACCTTATCTGGAAGTAAAAACTGAAATTATTCACACAAGTGGCAGTTAAATTAAAAGACTCCCAACCTCAATTTAGGATATATTAACAAGTATTTTCTAAGCACTGACTGTCCAATACCAACTTCAGGAACTAGAGTGGTTCAAAGGAAAGAAACTACGATTTATTAAGGATTTAGCTCAGGACCCTTCTCACACATTCTCTCTCTCAAATCTCAGAACATCACTGTGAGGTAGGTATTATCTTTTTTTCAAGTAAGGAAGCTAAGCCTCAGAATAAAAAAGTGGTTGCTGACACAAAAAGGTTTACAATTTAATTAAAGAGACAAGAAAAACATTTTTTTTAAAAAAAAAGACAGAATAAGCAACTTAAATATCTCAGTTACTAACACACAGAATGGGGAAATACAAAATAGGTTAAGGAAAAGTATACAGTTAGATTAGTCAGGGAATACTTCTTAAAAAAGGTTTCTAGTATCCCCTCTCTTAAGAAATGACATGGAGGAGCAAAAGTTGGTAAGCTAAGGGGGAGCAACACTTCTATAAATAATGTGAAACAGAAGTTTGGGACTGAAAGGAAAGTTTCGTGGCAGTCAATTTAAGTAGTAGATCAAGGAAATGATGAGGAGTAGAAGGCTGCCTTAAAAATAAGACAGAGCTGTAGCTGAAGACAATGAGACTAGTTCTACGCTTTCAGGGGGCTCCTGCCACTAAACACTCTCAAGCACAGCAACAAAAAAGATCTAAAGCTGAAGACTGAGAGGGCTGGTTAACAGAGGCTTAGACGTACAAAGCCAAACACCAAATTTCACAGAGTGATGGCTCACTATTTTGCTTTGTGTATTCTGTCTCGCCAAATCAGAATGTAACTTTCAAGAGGGCAGGGATTTTTGTTTAGTTCACTTAGATCAACACAGCAGGTGTTCAGTAAATATCTGCTGCTGAATAAAGGCAGTACTCAAAATAGCGACATATTCAGAAGCAAAGATCACAAATGCCTTCACCATTCAAAAAACCAGCAATCTCACAGACATAACAATAACGTAATATTGTAATATTTATTACTATTGCAACAGCTAACATTTATTGAGCGCTAAGTCTGAGACAGACATTGTGATGTACCATCTCACTCAATCCTCTTAACTACCCTATGAGAGAGGTAGGTACTATTATTATCATCCCAGTTTTACAGTAAACACACATAGAATAAATAACTTGCCCAAGATCACACAGCAGCACAGCTGGAACTTGGGTCTATCCACACCAAAGCTTGCCTTCCAACTATGTCACACATATAGAATTATAAGCATCCCTCTTAGGCAAAGCTAGGGAAATGTGGCCAATGAGGGAAAAAGACAACAAAACAAAACAAAAAAGAAACTCCAATGTACTCAAAAACCCTTCGTCTGTCCCTAACAGGTACTGTGGAAATTTTCCCACCCTAGGATATACTGATTATCCCATACAGATTAAAACTTCAATGGTTTAAAGAATCCAGATGTTGAAAAGCTAGGAACTAGAGTCAATCATCTAACAGACATTTCAAAGGGTGGTAGATATTCAAAGGGTGGTAGATAACAAGTGGTAACACCCCACGTCCCCAACCCAAAGAAATAACAGGGTGTGACCTCTGACTAAGACTGACCTCAAAACTTCCGGAGCCATCCTCCCTGGTATCTGCCTTTCCCCTCCTCTGTACATCCTTTGCCTCCTCTCCTAATAAATGGTCTTTACAGAAGTCTGAAATTTTGTGTTTCCTGCTCTAAATTTCTAATCTATTAAGGTAAAATTTTAATATTTCTCTAATGAAAAAAATTCTACCTGTGTAATACTCAATATAGAAAAAGGTTCCCCAATCATTACAGCAGCATTCCAAAGTTTATATTATTAAATTCACATAGTAGTCAATTAAGAAATTACCAATTACGCAAAAGAAAAAGGATGACCCACATATTTATTTATATAACTTTCTGGTATTACATACGTAATAAATAAGCAGGAAGAAATTAAACTCACTAAAGAGACTATGCTCTTCGTCTACCTACCCAGTAACCTACTCATAATTATAAAATTCTTTTTTGAAAATCTCTGAAATGGAAAGAAACATAACTCCAATTACCAACAAAGAAATTATTTAAAATACTAAACTTTCTAAAACTAGAATATTCATTAAATTAACCATTTAACCAAAGATCCACTAATATATTAGCCAATCTAATTTCTGCATTTACACCAAAATCTAAAGCAAACTTTCCTTAAAAGACGTGAGATTGAAACTAACAATACAGAGAGGCTTATGCACCCCTATGTTCACTGCAGCACTATTCACAATAGCCAAGACATGGAAGCAACCCAAGTGCCCACTGACCGATGATTAGATAAAGAAGTATATATATATACAATGGAATATATAGTGTATATATATATACAATGGAATACTACTTAGCCATAAAAAAGACAAAATCGTCCCATCCACAACCACATGGATGGACCTTGAGGGTATTATGTTAAGTGAAATGAGCCAGACAGAGAAAGACAAACACCATATGATTTCACTTACTTGTGGAACATAAACAAACTTACGGACAAAGAAAACAGTTTAGTGGTTACAGGGTGGGGGGTGGTGCACAAGGAGTGAAGGGGCACACTTATATAGTGTCTGACAAATAATAATGTACAACTGAAATTTCACAATGTTACAAACTATTATGACCACAATAAAGAAATAAATTTTAAAAAAAGAAGTTAGACAATGAGGACAAGAGCTGGCAAGATAATCAGTGCTAAGAAATACAGCTCAATCCTTTCTTTCTTTCTGCCTTTGGATTTTTTTATATACTTATCTTAAATATTCAGTTCTATTAAATAAACAGGCTATAAAGGCATAGCCAAATTGTTCTCAAAATAGAAATACTTTCCAAATACAAAATTGATCAAGATGCATTTATTTCTTATATTAGCCAATAGAACACTGATTAAGCCAAGCTTGAAGGAAAAGTTACTTCTGAAAACTCATCTTGTATTTAATAAATCCTAAGCATGAAAAGGGAATATCAAACACACATACTGTCTGATCATTTTAGGAAACGGAGAAAACTAAAATCTAGTTAAAACAGAATCATCTAATTAAAATTCCTTCAAACTTAATTTGAGATATAATGATACAGCTAAAACTTGTTAAACTTCTTGATTTTTCTAAAGCTTTTTATTCTCAAGGGCTAAAGAGATGGAGAGTTAAAAGACTTCATAACTGAATTACATCCTGATATTTCTAAATGGACAATTTAAACCATAGTCAATTTCTGAGATAATCAGTAAATTATTCAAAAAAGAGTCCTCTCTGATCTAAGCACTACTGAGGTGTTTGGAGATGAATTCAAATTCCAGTTATGTTCAAATTAGTCTTTCTTTTTTATAAATAATAAGCACAGCAGTTGTGCAATTTCTCTAGTTTTTAAGATTTTTTAATAAAATGTTAATGAATCATACACCAGCTCAGACGCTTTTGAAAACACTGCAGAATTACTTCAGTATTATTTGTCAAACTCAAGGGCTAATTTAAATGATGGGCAATATAAACCCGGACTGTAGCCTCTGTCTACATCACACTTTAAAAGATCTTTCACTTAATAAATTAACAGTAATGGGTCACATTACTACATGCCAGGACTGGACTAAGAGTTTTACAGCTCTTTTATATTATCTCATTTAACCTTAACAAGAACCCTGTGAGGAACATGGTTTTCCCCCATCAACAGGTGATGAAGCTTGTATCAGGATAAGCAGCTTGTCCAAGGCCATGTAGCTAAGAAATGTACCGCCTAACTAGTGAGTCTTCTGCCTCCATAGTATGAATGTATTTTATTAGGTAAATGAGAAATGAATTAACAACATATTGCTAGCGCCAGGTATGCATAATATTACCAATCATTAGATAGTATAAATTACTCACTATCATTAGTGAAGCGACTGCTTCTCAGACCTAGAGGATGTCATGCAAAGGTCTATTATTACCTTTTACACTGCCTTAAAAAATATGCCATCCTTGGGGCTGGCCCCGTGGCCGAGTGGTTAAGTTCACGCGCTCCACTGCAGGTGGCCCAGTGTTTCGTTGGTTCGAATCCTGGGCGCGGACATGGCACTGCTCATCAAACCATGCTGAGGCAGCGTCCCACATACCACAACTAGAAGGACCCGCAGCGAAGAATATACAACTATGTACCGGGGGGCTTTGGGGAGAAAAAGGAAATAATAAAATCTTTAAAAAAAAAAAAAATATGCCATCCTAAAAGTCTGATAAGATACAGACATTCTTCCAAAACAAACCAGCAATTTACCTTGAGACTTCACATTTGGCACTAACATACATTCATGGGTTCATTTAGGATGCTGTGAAATGAAAAAGTCAGAAGAAAATATAGTATCTTATCCAACGATGTTCCTCTCAGAGGAAAGTCTAAGTGACATTAAAAACATTTTGCAGGGCCAGCCCAGTGGCATAGTGGTTAAGTTCTCACACTCCCCTTCGGTGGCCCGTGATTCACGGGTTGGGATCCTGGGCACAGACCCGTGTACTGCTCATCAAGCCATGCTGTGGCGGCATCCTACATACAAAGTGGAGGAGGACTGGCACAGATGTTAACTCAGGAACAATCTTCCTCAAGCAAAAAGAGGAAGATTGGTAACAGGTGTTAGCTCAGGGCCAATCTTCCTCACCAAAAAAAATTTGTACTATATCTTTCATTATCTCCTAAAGTCCAGGGCAGTCATGCAGAAAAGAGCACCTAGCACAATACCCTAGATACATGTACACCCAGACACACATCACAGCACATACTATCTCCTTCCTAAAGCCACCCAGACTTCCAGCAGCTATTTTTCAGCTGGAAAGAAAGGGCAGAGGCGACAGAGCATAGCCAACAGAAACTACACAATACCTAACTGATCTACTAGCTATCCCTTAGGTGTTGTGAAAAGAGCAAAACATAAGATACTCAAGCAATATGGTCTCTTGTGCATTTTTGCTTATTATTTTTCAACTACTGGCACTGCAAGATAATACAACACAAATACAGGCTCTCATATTTTCTTGTACTAGCTTACTGTTTTAGAGAAATCAAGTGTTACTTGAAAATTTTAAAGGAATGTATTAGAAAAATTGTTATACATCAGTTTGTTCAATATCCTGATTAAGTACAGATGTCCCCTCAAATATTTCAGAATTCTGAAGGTGGAATAGGAGGAAATTTTAAATATACGTATGTGGAAAAGTAACACTATTAGGAAATATATATCCTATAGTGTCCAGGAAATGTCACATACATTTAGAAAATACACTCTAAACATGCTGTGAAAGGTATCATAATAAAGTATCAATGAGGTACCATGAGAAAGTAGCAAAAATCTAAAAGTACATTAAGGCATAAGATACACTGGTCTACACTTAGTGGAAAAAAGCCTCAAAGAAGAAAGGTTTAAAGAAGGCATTATTTGAAAGCAACTTTACTCATTTGTTTGTAAAGACAATTCAGCTTTGCTTAACAAGAACGAATACACCTTTTTCCCTGGTCTGCCGAAAGTGTCACCAATACAGAATATTTCTACTATTTGGAATATTTGCAGATATGAGATGAACACTTTGTATCTTTTACATCGATACCCGTCCTTAAGCTTGAGACAATGATAAAATAACTAGAAAAGGCAAAAATTAAAAGGAAGATTTTTAAAGAACAAGGAAAGAACTCTCTCCTAATGAATACGAGAATTAACTTTATAGTGACCTTCTAAAAGGTATACTAAAATTGTCAGATATATAGACTCTTTTTTTTAAAGAGGAATTGAAGTACCAATTATATGTGCAGAAATACTACATAAAGTAAGAGCATGTTTAAAAATAACTAAAAAGTGATCACTTGCAAAAGAAACTCCCTCCCCTCCCATAAACAGAGAAATCCTGAGATAAATAAGATTTACAAAACCAGGATACCATCATCCAGTGCAGGTATTTGTCAACGTACAAAACAAACGTTTTGACATTAGCTATAATGTAAAATTGCACAAAGTGAATTATCCTTTCTAAACAACACATTTGAGATAGATTCACTTAAGAAACAAATTAATCCACACTACATTTACCCTTTAGAATACAGCAAAGCTGTATTCCCCTGCTCTTCAATCCAAAGTTTTCATCACTATGGAGGCAAAAGTATCTTGAACAATAGACTTATGCTTTATGCAGAATCATTTTAAGACAGCCTCCAGGGGACTCATCACATTTAGAAAACAGAGACCACCCAGCTTTTTAATGGAATGAAGTTCATACTCTGTGTTGGTGAACTTGGCAGTTGTCTACACCTGGGGGGGGGGGGGGGTGGCCATAAATTACAGGCCAAACCCAACCTACCTCCTGGGCTTTTTTGGGGTTTTTTTTTTTTTTGCTGGGAAAGATTCACCCTGAGCTAACATCTGTTGCCAATCTTTCTTTTTTTTCTTTTTACCTCTCCAAAGACCCAATACACAGTTGTATATTCTAGCTGTAAGTCCTTCTAGTTCTTCTATGTGAGGCACCACTACAGCATGGCTACTGACAGACAAGTGGTGCGGTTCCGCACCTAGAGCCGCCAAACCGAAGCACGCCAAACTTTAACCGCTAGGCCATCAGGGCTGGCTCATACCTCCTGTTTTTATGTATAATGTTTTACTGGAACACAGCCACACTCTTTAGCTTATATACTGTCTACGGCTGCTTTCACACTACAAAAGCAGAATTGAATCTTTGTGACAGAGATCATATGGTTCACAAAATCTAAAATATTTATTAACTGGCCCTTTACAAAAAAAAGTTTGCCAACCTCTCCTCTACATAATGAGATGTCAGAGACAACACAAGACTTCTCCAAGAACCATCTCCAAAGTCTATGAATTGGGTCACTGCTAGCCTAAGTGTGGGCTTTGGGGTTATCTGGTGCTAAAACACACAAACACAAACACACATCCCCAAGGCTCTTTAATCATCCCATATCAATCCCAAAGTTGCCAAGGCAAAGTGCATAAGTTACCATTCCCCACTATCAGAGTCCCATCTCTCCCACTGTCTTGACTAGTAAGACATGTTAACCCAAAAAGGCTGTCCTTTAAGTTCATCTAAACATGGTTTTACCTGCATAAAAAAATGTTGTGGAAAGTAGAGGGTGAAGACAGAAAGCACCCATATAGGATATACTCCAGTTCCTGTATCCTCATCCTAGAATCACCCTAAATCTAGCTCCCTGTCTAAATATCTCTTCCCCAGAGGGTTCTGCCATTGGAATTATCACTCTTAAGAGGCCAAAGAAGCTACCAGGAAGGTGGTGAATTTGAACTAAGCAACACAAAAAAGTGTGGATATATATATTCCCTACTTCTCAATCCTTAATCCTTGTCAGAGTCAACACTAAATGCACATTAGCTACAGGTTTCACCACAAAAAAAGACAGTTTTCCAGTGTTTCATGCTTCAAAGATGTCTGAATTTTTGTAAGTGCCAAGCTGTTTTGTTTTTTAGTAAAAAGTTTAAAAAAAAAAAAAGGCATTTTCAGCACTGCTGTGCCAACACAGGGATATCCCCTCCATTGTATGGGACACAAAGACACACACCAACTGTGAGCAGGGGAAGCAGCCTTCTCTGCCAGCTATTTTTAGCCTCACTTCATCACGTTAAAGACCAAACTTAGGATAATAGTGCAGGACAAACTTTAAAAACGTGAACTTGGTGACACAAATCTGTCCTTCTGTGTATAAGTACCTTATCAGTGAAATCCTATATATTCTTCTGAACTTAACCTCAAGGGACGTATAAACTCTACAAAAAGCTTATTAGCTGTTTCAAAAATATAGAATCATTCACCCTACGACTGAACCGGTAGCCATGTTTAAAGGCTGTTCCTCCCTTTTCAACTTCAAATCTTATCCACTTTTAAAACTTCTGTTTTAGAGAGAGTCTCCTCCATTCTCTCTTCCTACTATGTCTTTGCTAACTTTAACAGATTCCCCTTCCCCTGCCCCCCAAGTAAAACTACTCACTTTTCAGCACTTTACTCTCCATCAGCACTCTCAGGAAACCTTAATACTTTGAAAATGACTCCCAACTCTACATTTTCAGCATATCATTCATTAGTTTAACTATTTTACTGTCTTGAGATTGCTTCAGCATCCAACTTTCACCCTAAAATTTAATGTTGAAAACAAAGTGAACTGCCCAATTTCTGAATTATTTTTTACAAGAAACTACTAACATCATTCCAAAATATCAGAAGCATCTTCTTTTTCACTCCTCCATCTGTATAGCTTTTTGATGACCATGGTGTAAAAATGCTGGTTCCCTAGAAAAACAAAATCTTAATCCAGATCTAATGCCTCTTGGCCTAAAATACAATTTCTCCTCAATCATCTAAAACTATCCTCCCAGAAACACTGTTCTCAATTGCTGCTTCAGGCTGTAAACAGGGATCCACACAAACACAAACTGACCCTAAGCCTAGTCAACAGCCTCCCTCTGTATTTCCATCACGCTAACTTCCTAATTACATTTGTCCCTCACACCCTCCAATTCCAAATCTTAAATACTTTGTCTCCACCTGCTCTTTTCTTCCTAAAAGAGACCCTTCCAGAGTTAGCTCAGACACTCCAATTCTGTACAGTCCAACATCAACATTTCCCTAATGAAAAATGGACAAATACATTTACACTTATAAGGTACCAAACACAGTATCTGACATACAGCAGTCACTGATAAATACTGGTCCATTCGCCCTTTCCTACAATTTCGTACAATTTGTTTCATTGCCTCTGCCACCCACAAGTAAAAGCATCTCAAAGGCAGGGCCCCAAATACTTTGTTTCTTTGCTACCCAAATATGCAATAAAAACATTACCATGATTTTTAACCAATCTACAGTCAAAGCAATAAAAAGTAAGTCTTCAAGTTAGTAAGCAACTTTGATGGAGTACAACCTATACTCAAATTATAGTTTGTTGGTTTGTCCTCCCTTCCTCCCCAGAAAACAGCCAAGCTAGACTAGATTTCTCTTCCTCCTATCTTTGTGAAACATGGGATACATGACTTCCTCAAGGTCATAAAATAAGACAACAAATCCAACGACATTTGTTTTTGATTCCACATCTAACATTACATCCACTGCTTAATATGTGCATGTCAGTACCCATTTAAAATAGACAGAATTTAAGGATCCTTACAAAAGCACAAGAACAAAGCACTAAAGAAACACAAAACAGAAGTTCCAGAGGAGGGAAAAGTGATCAAAGGGATTGAAGAAATTATTCTAAGCCAGACAGAGTCAGGAAAGATGATGGTAAAGAGGAACAATCAAAATCTATAAAACCAGGAAAAGACAAACTCCAGCTTGTTCTAGCATTTCGCAAAACACAAACTCTGGATGTGTCTTGGAACTTTTAAGGGACAGGTTTTTGATAAATACACAAATTGTTACATAGTTTAGGGGCTAACAAACGTGTAGAACTCATAACTTCAAAGGAGAAAAAGTTCAGGATGAAAACAGTGTTTCAGAAAGTTTTAAATACATTTAATCAAGATCCTGAATAGAAAAGTTACCATAGATAACCCTATGCTTACATTCATTCCCACAAAGCTTCTCTCAGCAGTGTCTTCAGGAACAGCGAGCCCACACAGTTGTCTAGAGGGACCCTAATTCTCAAATAGTACTGCTTATGTTCTTTATATAAAATTCCACCCTATGCCTAACCCTTAAGGTCTGTATAAATATACGAAATGTTAACTGCTTTCCTGCATCCTAATTTGGCACTCTGAGAAGATGCCTAAATCACAAATCAAAGATTTTATAGACTTCGCCTTTAAAATAAGGGAAGGAAAAAAATCATTCTTCAAAGAATTAAATATGAAAAGTTTCTCCTCATTTGATACAGAAGTAAAGATAACACAAACACGGAAAGCCTCAAGTCATTCTGCCAAATAAAAACGCTAGCAATTAGGACATATGCTACTCAAATTAAAAAAAAAAAATACAAAGCATCTGGGAAAGGAAAAAATATAACAACTTCTATAAACTGGTTAAAGTCCTAAATGCTCTCCTCCAAATTAGCTGTGATTCATAAAAACTGAGAATTTCCTGAGTAATTAAAATCTGTTACAGTGTCCTCCTGACCCACAGGAATCGAACCCAGAAACTGAGAAGGTAAAAAACTCTTGTACCAAGAGGAAAATCTCTCAAGGAAGACTGTCAAAAAAGAAAAGAATTTTACTTTCAGGATTCCCAGGGTAAAAGAGGTTCCCACTTGGGAAGCAAAATAAGATTTGCCCAGAAACAAAAACTACAGCGCTGTTCACACCGGTGCACCAGGAAAAGGTATATTACAGAGATATCCTTTGTGTGCACATATGTTCTGGCTTCCTCAATTTCCTTCTGCCAATCAGTGGCCAGAAAGGTGCAAGTGTCCACTCTGGAGAAAGAACTCCTCTAAGAGAAACCTGTAAGCTTGCATATCACACGTACAAAGAGCTAAAAGGTTACAAAACACAGGACTACCCAATACCTCCTCCCCGCAGTGAGGAGTCAGGATACAGCCGCTCATCCGCACACTCCCGACACTCCTGGCAAACAGAACTCCCGGAGGTCGCACCGGCATCTTCCCACTCTCCACCCCTCCACTCCCTTTCGCGGGGCCACTCACACTTTAGAGAAGAGCCGGGGCGCTGAGAAAGTGGGTTGGTTCCCTTCCTCCTTCGGACCGAGGCGGCAGCTGCGGAAGACTCCGGCGCGTCCGTGAGGAAGAAGCGGTGCTGGTGTCGCTAAACCAGACGGCCACTCGGGTCTCTTCCGCGCCGCTGGAGCAGAGGCGGTGGCGGCCCCGCTTACCTCCTTTTCCTCTTCCTGGGTCTCTTCAGGCTGAGTCTCCTGCCCGTCCTGGGCCACTTCTCCCGGGACAGTCACGTTTGAGAGGCTCCGGATTTTGTCTTTATAAAGTTTCCTCTAGGCGGAGGCTGCGGCCGGCCCCCCGGGTCCCCCCCGGCCCCGCCGCCCTGGGGGCTGGGGCGGGGGAGGGGGCTCTAAGAACTCCTCCCGGAGTCCAGCCGAGGAGCCGGGGGGCCGGCGACTGGCCAGGGAGAAGACCCCCGAGGGGGCAGAGGGGAGGGGAAGAGAAGGAAAGGACGGCCGCGCCGGTCCTGCTCTCCCCGCCGCCCCGGCCGCCGCTTCACATCGGGGTCCCCGCCCCCCCGGCCGGGGGGTGGTTGCTGGGCTTGGGGCCCCGGCTCATACACTCCGAGGCGAGATGCTACGGGCCCGAGAGGGTGGCCGAGGCGGCGGCGAGGTGGGGGACCCGGCCGGCTCCGCTCGGCGCCGCCCCCGCTCCCGGCTCCCGCATGTGTCGCTGCGGCTGGGACCCCCTCCCTACACCTTGGGGGTCCCTCGCCCCGCGCGCCGGGACGAGACAGAAGCTCCGGCCCCTCCTCAGCGTCCTCTCACCGCGGAGCAGCTGACTAGTCCCGGCCCGAGGTAGCCGCCTCCCTGCCCCCCAGCCGCCGGCTCCGGCTCGGGCTCGGGCTCCGGCGTGTGCAGCCGCCGCTGCCGGCCGGGAAGGTGAGGGGGGGAGAAGAGGGGTGGCGGCGGCTCCCGCTGGCCCAGGTTAGGGCGGAGGTCTCGGCGGCGGCCAGTGCACGGGGGCTGGGTCTCTCGGATGCTCCCTCGCTCTCACGCTCTCGGCGGCGGTGGCGGTAGCGCCCGGAGCTCAGCTCGCTGTCTCCCTCGCTCTGTGCGGGGCTCTCGCCTCACTCCAGAGAGAGGGGCGGGAGGAAAGCGGCGCAGACTGATGACGCAAGTCACCTAGCAACCGCTCTCCTCCCCCCGCCCTTTTCTTTCCGCTCCGAGGCTTCCTTCGCTGGCCTTTTTTTCCCTTTCCAACCACCCCGCCCTGGGCAACTCTGACGCGCTCTGATGACGCTCGAAGGGAAGAGGAAGTCGGGGTTCGGCGAGCGGGTGGGTGCGACTCGGGCCGCGGGACTCGCCGCCGCTGCCGCCGCCTCTACGGCCGCGTCAGAACTGAAGAGAGGAAGGGGAGGAGCCGAGTGGAGCCTAAGCTGCCGCCTGATCTTACCCCTGACCCGAGGGCGGCGGAGAGAGCTTGCTCTTAGCGGTTTCCTTCAGGGCAGGTGGTGACTGCTCCTTTGGGAGCAAGGAGGAGGCCCAGGCTGCGCGGCCATGCTCGGGCGCACAACCCGAAGGTGAGGCAATTGGCCCCAAACGGGCCTTCGAAAAGCCGGACTGAGCGAGGAGTTGTCCTGCAGCCTGATCCTCTGCACCTGCTCCAGAGAGCGCGCACCCCACCCTTCCCGAGGTGTGGGGCGAGACCCAGCGCCCGATAACGTGTGGTCGGGCGGAGCAAATGTTTGGTGAATGAATGAATGCCTCCCTCACGTGGCACTCCCGGAGCTCAGAGGAGTTGATGGAAATGCAAGCGCTTTGTAAACTGCATAGCCTTGTGAAGACTAGAGTTGTAATACATCTCTTCTCTCCCCGCCCCCTCCCGAGAAAGGAAATGGGGGTGCGGCTTGAGTCACAACCTGAGTCTTTAGTGAAAAAGGAGACGAATTGCCGGGGTGAGGGAAGGGAGCCATCCTGCCTGAGATTGTGGAAGGATTTTTGGCTGTTTTTCAGGGGAGACTTTAGTAGTGCCTCACTTTTAGGAATCGTTCTTGCTTGCCGTTTGAAGCTTTGGAGAGCTGGTCTTGGTGGTTAATCAGTGTCCATTACCGTCATCAAGAAATTTTGGCCTGTGTTTCAGGTCTGACTCAAAGGCTATTTCCTTTCTAAAATAAATATTATTACTATTATGCAGCTTTTCCTACAGATGTTATCCTGGAAAGTAAATTCAAGTAAAAACTCATGAAGTTGAAAGTATAGTTCTCTAGGAAAAGAAATTTTAAGATAAAAAGACCAAAATCCTCAGAAATCTGGCTTGAACCTGTTCTGGTGAATAGTGTGAGAATGAGATAAAAGCAGCAGCAACGATGAAAGGAAGCAGATTCCACCGTTCTTCGCTGGACCCTGGCACACCCTGCCTCCTCTACAGGCGGCAGTAATGGATTTTACAAGTCTTTCCACCTCAGGGGTTAAGGAGCAAGTGTTTATAGTCAGATTTGGGAGACTAGGTTTCTACCGTTACTGCCACCACCATCGGCAAACAGTAGACCTAGGAAACTTCTAACTGGGTAAATCCAAGGGCTCGTTTTTATTAAAATACTGCAGAAAAAGTGATGGAGGTGGGAGGAGGGTATTGCACAAGTGAGAAGAGACTCACAAAGTAGCACCTGCCTGCCTGCCCTTGATCCAAAGTTCCAAGACCGGGGTTAACTATCCTGCTTAAACTACCCTGGATTTGACTGTCTTTTCATGACCAATCCCCTGCCATGTCCTTCCAAATAAGATTCATAGGGAATCAAACCACTAAGTGATGGCCCAATATGGCTACAAAATAATTTTTTTTAGTTTTGTCCCTTTTCCTAATTTGCTGGTGGAAATCGAAGGAGTAAAGTGCACAGGTATAGGGGATTTTGTGAAGCTGAGCACCTCAGATTTTAAATTCTGTCGGCTTTAGATAAAAAGAGAGCAAACACCAGAGCTCTGAAGCCCAGCAGAGGACGCCTCCAGAAAAGTGTGTGCCACGTTTGGTTTTTCAGCAGCCTGATTTGGTTTCATTGTCAGTGGCTCCACCTTAGAACCTTAGTGCTGAGATAGAATGGCACTCAGGAGAGCCCTCAGCCACCTACTTACGAAGGAACAGCTGCGCTAAGCTTACTGGGCAAGATCCACCCACCTCACCACCCAGCATGCTAACTGGAGGAAACAGCTGGGACTGGTGACTGGAGAGGAGGAAGTTCATGCATTTCCAACTTGGTCTGCATCTCTTTAGTTCTTTTATTTCTTATTAATCCAGAGGAGAGAACCATTCATTCAAAATTCTGAAGTTTTAGGTAACAGAGTTCTTTCCCTGCTTCATCAATTTGTTTGTGATAAAGATCTGCATACTCTGTTAAAATATAACAAAGGGATATTTGCATAGGGTTCTTTTCTCCTACGCTTGAAAGCGAGCTCTTGTGAGAGACTGTTTAATGTTTTATTATCCCACATCGGTGGTTTTTACTGTCAAAGATTTCATAAGCTAAATTATCTGGCAAAATTTCTTTCTAGAAATGCTATCTACAATATTCAATTACTTTCGCATTTTTATTGTGAAATATACATTGAAATGCATAAAGCAGTTAATCAGTATAATGAGTAATTATGAAAGAAACCTCAGTGTGACTCACCAGGTCAAGAAATGGAACATTGCCAGCACCCCAGAAGCCCCCCCAGTGACCTTCTTGAACACAACTCTCCCTCCCTTTTAGAGTTGACCATCTAACTTTTGTGATAATCATTTCCTTGTTTTTCTCTATTGTTTTGTCACAAGCGTGCATCCCTAAACAATATGTTGTTTAGTTTTGCCCTTTCTTTTGAACTTTATTAAATGGAACAACATAATATGTAATCTGTTGTGCTTACTGCTTTTGCTCAACATCATTTTTAATCCGTATGTTGTTCGGGTTCATATAGCTGTAATTTGTTCATTTTAATTGCTGCATATTACAGTGTTCCATTGTAGCAATATGCCATAATTTATTTAGCTGTTCTATTGTTGATGGACGTCTAGGTTGTTTCCAGTTTGGGGCTGTTATAAATGGTGCTGTGAACATTCTTCATAGATGTATTCCATCACATCTATATCAGTTTCTGTATAGTATATACCTGGGAGTGGTAATGTGTGTCATAAACTTGAATAAATAACGCCAAGCTGTTTTCTAAAGTGTTATACTCACACCAACCATGTATGAATCCCCTTGCTCCACACCCTCAACTACACCCTCACTCTTTAGTTTTGCCTGTCTGGTGAGTGTGTGGTAGTGTGTCATTGTAGTTTTAAGTTGCATCTCCCTGATTACTGACGCTGTTGAGGACCTTTTTACATATCAACTAGCCATTTGGATTTCCTTTTTGTGAAGTGTGACATTATCTTTTTCATGCCTAATCTCAGAGATGCCCCATTTTCCAGTATCCTTTTATAGTACACATTTGAACAATATATTTCAGGTAAGGTAATGCTACCAAGTGACTTATATTTGGGAAAAGTTCTTTGAAAATAAGAATAATTAGAGTTTACCTAATTATCTTTTATGAATTTGAATATAAACTTCTTAAGAGTAGGATAAGACTATTTTTTATTTTATTTTTTTCACTTCCAAAATAATGCCATGCTTTCAACTATTAAATTATTGCTGAAATCCCTCATAGTGGTTTTGGGTTTTGTTGTGATTTAGTTTCCCTCAAATAAATAAAGGCAATTTTTGTTCTCTTGAATCCGTGTAACTAAACTCTATTCTTTGCTGCTTTGTATTTTACAGCCAACTATATGACAAAGTGTTTCCCCACCACAGATTTTTTTTTTCATTCCCCGGGTTCATTTATTTTATAAAAGTTACAATGGCTTTTTCTTTCCTCCTAAAGTTCCTGCTAAAATACATGATTGGTTTGGGTTTCTTTGGGTTTTCTTTTTTAATTTCACTCATTAACATCAAATACATACCATCCATATCACTACCTGACAAATTTTTTATTTGATTGTTTTTATCATTTTCTTATCTGTCAGTTCTTTCTTTGGAGTCAGTGATATTTTAAAACTGGAGGAATATGAGACCCAGAGAAATTAAGCGACTTACTCAGGGTTAAAAGAGCAAATAAATAGGAAGCCTGGACTCCACCCCAAGTCTTCAAATAGAGTAAGCTTGCCATTATATCACACTGACTCAGTCTTCTGGAGCAGTAAGGTAAATTAATTCCCATGGTTTATAGTTTTGTTCACTTCCCCATGGCAAACCTCTTATTCTACCATTGAGTAAGGAGACTTTATTTTACACCTAACAGCTTTAGGATTAGATTAAGATTGATACAAATGAAAATAAATAAAATTTTTAAAGATTAACATAAATAACAGTGCTAAAAATGGATTACATGGAAACTTGCTTTAAAAAAAGTGGGTTTCTCCACTCTCCCCTTCATCCTTTATAGTCAATCCGTCACTAGGCGCCATCGCCTCTTCAAAGAATTACCATACGTCTACATTATCTGAGAAAAGAGCTGCACAAAAGAACACAGTGGTTAGCAGTGCCAAATAATGCAGAAAAGGACCTTGGATTTGGTGATCAGCTCCCTAATAATTTCACAATGCTGTTAAAAATATTGGAGGATATCAGAACTTAATGACATTTTTAAATACAAGAACAAATCACCCTAGTAAACTTAGCTGTTTGATGAGATTGCCCCTTTGTCGCCTTTAGCATCATCTGGGTTTTCAAAAAGATTGATTCTAAAAATGAATGATAGATGACTACTAGTTTTAATAGAAAATAAATGCAATAACTGGATCACTTGTAATCTTTGATAATTTAACCTTAAACTTTCTTGATAAGCAAATAAATAATCACTTGCTAGAAACCTTCAAATCTATTATCATTTTTCAGGTTTTCATTATGACAATTTTTGAAGATACGGAAAGGTCAAAACAGTAATATAATGTGTGTTCACACACCTGCCACCTAGATTCAGTCATTGTTAACATGTTGCCATATTTGCTTTATGCACTTTTTCTGAACCATTTGAAACTAAGCTGCAGGCGTCATCATGCTTCACTCCAAGTACTTCAGCTGTCACCTAGGAAAAAGATGGACCTAACCCGAACCTTGAATCAGACCTAAGAAAATTAACCCAAATCTATATCTAAACATGGCTCATATATAAATTTTTCTAATTGTCCCAACAATATATTTTCCAGCTTTATTTGGATATAACTGACAAATACATTGTATAAGTTTAAGGTGTACAACGTGATAATTTTATATACATACGTAGTCTGAAATTATTACCCCAATAAAGTTAGTTAACACACCCTTCACCTCACATAGTTACCTTTTTTTGTTGTTTTGGTGCGGTGACAACTTTTCAGATCTACTCTCTTAGCAAATTTCAAGTATACAATATTTTTAAGAGCTTGCGCCCTCCCCCCAAACTGGATCCAATCAAGGTTCATACATTGCATTCTTCAATCATATTTAAATATAAATATTTTTAGAGAAACTAAAAACTGGACTCTCCATTAATATTTGGAAGTAGTTGCTTTATGTTATCATTCCTCTCTTTTTAAAAATGTTATATTTTAAGTCTAAGAGCATTATGTATTTTCAGTAAAGGATGATCTCCCTTTTGTCAGTAGCTTTTTCACTCCCCTTTGACTTACTGCACTTAGTACAACTTTAGTAGTTGCAGGAGTCACTCACTGAGGTACTGAGCATTCCCCTATTTTCCGAAAGTAACCTGTACATTTTCGTAGACACTGCTTCCTTCCACCTTTGCCCACCATGCCTTCCTTGGAAAGCCCTGATCTTTCTCCCAGCCAAAACCCTATTACCTCTTTCCCCTCTCCTTGAATTTGTCCTAACTTTCCGGGAATCCTTTCAAGAGCATCGAACTTCACAGTGCTTTATCTTCTCTTATTCTCAACCCACATTTCAGGGCACCACCACCTCTCTCAGCTCTACCAGAATCTGCACCTGATTTCCTTTACCAAAACCCTCTCACTAGAAGTCCTTTGCATCAGAACCCACCAACACTGCAACCTGCCACCATTAGTGTGTACTTGGCTGATTCCAAAGGAAGGGAAGGTCATAACATTTGTCAAGAACCTAGAATGTGCAGTTATTTCATTTAGTCTTCACAAAATCCTGCAAAATAGGTGCAAGATGCCCACATTCCCTTTCCTTTTCCTGGCCACATAAGAAGACTATGTTTCCCAGCCACCCTTGTCGTTAGGCTGGGACCCTGTGATTAGTCTGACCAGCAGAATGCAGGTAGAAGCGATGTGTACCACTCCCAGGCTTGATCCCTAAAGTCTGATCAGCTTGCAATTTCTCCCCTGTCTACAATGCTTAGAGCAAAAGATGTTAAGATATTGGATCACATGCTAGAAGGAGTCCAGATTCTTTAGTTGCTGCGTGGAGGAGTGCTATCTGACCTCTATCAGACAGTGAACTGAGAAAAATATAAAGTTGTGTCGTGTTGAGTTGCTGAGTTTAATACCAAGTTTGCACTGAGAAACATAAGAAATAGCAAGTCATTGCGTTAGTATTCTAGTCTATTGGGGTTGGGTTATATAGCTTCTGTGACCTGATGTGAGAATGCAACCCCCTTTTGTTATACTGTTTTTATAGAAACATGAGTTCTGAGTTCCAATCCAGACTACAAAAGAACTTATAGAGAAAAGAAAACAAAAACCTTAGAGATTGACTTCTGTAAAAGAAGTACAACGTAATAGAACATCTGCTTCTCCAGGTGTTTGTTTAAGGCTTCCTTTTCAACAAATAGGCTTGCATTTCAAGGATGAAGATATCCTCAGCTTCTGCAGACTTACATTCCAGACATTTCTTTTCATAACCAAATAAAATTGGTTATTATATTCCATGAAAAGTTCAGAGCCAGCTCTCTCCACTGTGGCTGGCATCCTCAACATTTCAATGCCTTGCCCCACACTGGACACTACTATTTCATTTCATTAACACAAGACCATTCTATGTAGCAGACTTTTAGGTTAAGGGGTAACAAAGGGTTATAGTATAAGAACCAACTTACAGCACAGGAAACAACTTCAAAATCAATGTCAGGTATAACTTTTCCTAAAACAGTTGGCCAGTTGCAGCCTTCGGGAATTTCTTAGTAATTATGTCTTTCTTTAGGTCTCTTCCAATCACCCTGTATTTGCTACTCTAAAACACCCTCCTCACATCTCTCCAACACAATCTCCTTACATACAAGGTTCTCTTTACTTTGTTGAGCACACAATTCAACTCTCTTGGGTCCATACCTTTTACAAAAAAAGCCCATCAAACTCATTAATAATATATACAAATGCAAATAACAGAAAACCCAACTGTTATAAACATGTAGAGGGTTCTCTGTTTCTCTTAATGAAAAAGCCACTTGTAGGGAGTCCATGGTTGGCACGGCAGCTCAGTAATGCTATCAAATACCCAAGCTATTCTTCTTTCTTTGCCATCCTTATTGCCATCCATGTCACGTTGACTTTTATCATCAAGCCTGTTGCCTAATGAGTCACAAATAGGCTGCTGTTCCTCGGGAGTCACATCCAAATCGCAGACTGGAAGGAAGAGGAAAGGGTGATGCCCATATAAGGAAAAGCTGATTCTTTTCCCAACATTTCCAGCACACTTCTATTTGAGTCTCATTGATAGAGTGGGTCCTTGGGACCAGGCCTAGATCTAAAGAAGGCTTAGGAGTAATTTAGCTGGCCGTTGTGGCCCAAAGTGAAGTTGGAGTTCTGTTAATAAGGAAAGTGGGAAGAATAGATAAAGAGTAGGAAATTAGCCATGTCTGACACACTTTGTCTTAGTCTGTTCTGATTGCTATAACAAAATACCATAGACTGGGTGCCTGGTAAACAACAGAAATTTATTTCCCAAAGTTCTAGAGGCTGGAAGTCCAAGATCAGGGTGCCAGCGTGGTCAAGTTCTGGTGAGAGCCCCCTTCCTGTCACAGACTGCAGACTTCTCACTGTATACTCACATGATGGAGAGTAGAAAGCAGCAACCTCTCTCGTAACTCTTGTAAGGGCACTAATCCCATTCATGAGGGCCCCACCCTAATGACCTCATATAATCCTCATTACCTCCCAAAGGCCTCACCTCTTAGTACCATAACCCAGGGAATGGCAGTGTAGTATTTCAACATGTGAACATTCAACCCATAAAACCCTTAAAGATGTTTCCCTTTTTTTTTTTTTTTTTTTGGTGAGGAAGATTGTCCCTGAGCTAACATCCGTGCCAATCTTCCTCTATTTTGTATGTGGGATGCCGCCTCAGTGTGGCTTGATGAACAGGGTGTAGGTCCTCGCCAGGGCATACCAGGATCCAAACTAGCAAACCCCCAGGCCTCTGAAGCAGGAGCATAAGAACTTAACCACTATCCTACTGGGCCAGCCCTAAAGATGTTTTTCTTAAAAGGATTATCTATCCCAGAGATGAAATGCCACTGGCTAAACCCCAGAAATAGCTACCATTGCTTTTTGTTTTAAACAGCAGTTTTCCCCAATGCTTTGCATATAAATATCAGTAATACATAGAATCCTCTTTTTTGCCTCTTGTAGTTTAAAAATTCTGTAATTTAATTTCAGGAGCGTTTTTCAACAAATGAATTTGTGATCTCCAGATGGTGGCTTCTAGTCTCTTACGTCATCATTGCAAAACACATCTTATTAGTGACATTTTAAGCTCTTGTTTTAGACCCATATGTAGGAATGATTAAATATTCATTTCCCTTTTGAAACCAAAGATAAGTATTCTTTTTATTTCTTTTAAAACAATCTGAAACCTACAGAGAAGTTGCAAGTATAATATAAGGAACTTGTTTTATCTTGAACC
Source organism: Equus asinus (assembly GCF_041296235.1). Taxonomy (NCBI): domain Eukaryota; kingdom Metazoa; phylum Chordata; class Mammalia; order Perissodactyla; family Equidae; genus Equus; species Equus asinus. Next base: position 39,783,288 of record NC_091792.1, read on the forward strand.
GTTTGGGAGTAAACTGTCAGCCCAGTGCCCCATCACCTACAAATCCTTAAGAGCACATACAGAAGACGTTCTCCCACATAATCACAACGCAATCAGGAAATTAACATCAATAATCCGTAGTACCTAATCCTGAGACACGACCCCCACTAAATTTCATCACTTGTTTCCATAACATCCTTCATAGCAAGTAAAGAACACGCTTCAGAATGTGTGTTGCAATTGTCACATCTCTTTAGTCTCCTTTAGTCTGAAATGTTTCCTCAGTCTTTCTTTGACTTTCATGACCTCCAGACTTTTGAAGGTTATAGCTAGTTATTTTGTGGAAGATCCCTCAATTTGGGTGTCCTTGTGTTTAGCAGGAATATCACCAAAGTGACGCTGCAATCTTACTGCATCTCATCAGATGATGTTCAGTTTCAATTTGTCTTATTACTGATGACATTCACTTTAATCATTTGATTAAAATGGTGTCTGCCAGGCTTCTCCACAATGAGTAACTCCAAAATGAAGTTACTATTTTTTCTGTTTGGAATTAATAAGTATTAATTTTGTGAGGAGTTACTTTATATCAAAATAAATATCTTATTCCTCATCAAACTTTCATTTTACTCTTTTACTTATATGAGTGTGGCCTCACAGTTTCCTGTTTTGTTCAATGGATTATAACCTGTTACTAGTATCATTTATTTTGATGCTTAAATTGCCCCATATTTGGCCAGTGGGAATCTCTTCAAATTGGCTTCTATGTCATTTTGTCCCATCATTCTTTGAGTATTTTCTTTTTTCTAACACAACAGAATGTTCTGGGTTAATGTTGTACTTTCCCTGCCCCAGTGCTGGAATTGGCCATTTCTCCAAGGTTACCAAATTAAATATACGTTAAATTCAGTTAAATTTGAATTTCAGATAAATATGAATAAATATTTAGTGTAGGTATGTCTTATGCAATAATTTCTTATTTACTAAATATTTGCTGTATTTTTATATGCTGAATGTGGCACCCTACCAAGGAGCCCTGCTTCCTTTAAGTGGAGATCCTCTCCTCTCCCAGCTCAGGCTTCACTACCACACACCAGGTCACCCTCCATGTGGAAGGCCTCCTCAGCCTGCTCAGAATTTGACTCCATACGGGTCCCTCCTCCTGTGTGCACACCCTCCTCACCTTGCTCAAAACACGAAAGTCTTCAGATTTAAGTGATAACTAAGTATGAAATATTATATTACTCTTTTTACTCATAACACAAGCTGGGGTTTTCAATGTAAAAGAAGCTTTGACAGAGACAACTGGAAAAATAGTTACTCAGGGATATTTTTATTCATTTACATTGAGGTGATACTAACCATTACTTACTGTCTAATAATAGAAACCCAAGAAAAGTCAAAATTAGAAATGTAGGCTACTGTTTAAAAACCTGCGTTTGTCTCCACTTCCTCTCAAAACTCCTTAAAATAACAGTAAAGGAATAAAAAGGCACAAAAAGTACAAGGAGAACAGGAGATGAGATGACTGCAGAAAAGAGATGTCAGGAAATTCTAGAAGATAGAAAGTTGGTGGATAAGGAATAACTAACTTAGAGAAAAGGAAGCTAAAGCACAAGTTCCTGCAGCAGAGTGTCCAGCAATAAGCAGCCAATCCCTGGTGCAGTATCCCAGAAAATGTCCAAAATTGAAGTCACTAGTTGCCTCTGAAGGCATGGATTCAGGGTAAAGCAGAAACAGGTTTTTCTTAAGTATGAATGGAAGCCAAGGATCACAAGACATTTGAGGAAAGTCTAATATGAAAGCAAAAAAGAAAATTAACCTGGAGAAAATTGAGACAGTATGGAAGAAGAAAAGAATCAAAGATTGTGATAAAACTTTATTAAGATGTAGGAGGTGAGATAGTGGGGGGGTGTGTGTGTGTGTGTGTGCTGAGATGATTAAAGACCCATTTTTAATAATAGATGATGTCTTGATTTGAAAAATCATGACATAGCTGTATTAGGATGTTATTTAGATACAAATGCTAAGGGGAAAACCACCTAAAGAGTTGAAAGTAGTTGCCTCTAAGGAAGCCACATTAGATGAGGGGAAAGGCACACGACTCTTGTTTTTTAGAAGCCTATATATTATTTTGATAAAAACAAGAATTTAATTTAACACGTTTGTACAGGTTGAAACATCTTAACATAGCACAATTTGAAAAGAAGCATGCTGTAGTAGAAAGAACCAGAACTTGACATCTAGATTCAATTCAATGGGCACCTCTGCCCTTTTACTGCTTATATAAGTCTGTATGGGTCTTAATCCTTGAGACTCAGTTTACACATTGATAAAGGGGATAATCATATTTGCCCTACTGTATTAGTTTGCTGGGGCTGCCATAACAAAATACCACAGACCAAGTGGCTTAAATACCAGAAATTTCTATCTTATAGTCTGGAGATTGAAAGTCCAAGATCAAGCTGTTAGCAGGTTTGGTTTCTCTTGAGGCCTCTCTTTTTGGCTTGCACACAGCTGCCTTCTTGCTGTGTTCTCACATGGCCTTTCCTCTGTAGGAGCTCATCCCTAACGGTCTCTTCTTCTTATCAGGACACTAGTCATATTGGATTAGGGCCCGACCCTAAAGGCTTCATTTTAACTTAACCACTTCTTTAAAGACCTTATCTCCAAATTCTGTTACATTCTGAGGTACTAGAGGTTAGGATTTCAACATATGAATTTGGGGGGAACACAATTCAACCCATTATACCTACCTTCTACATTCATTCATTTGCTAAGATTTATTGGGGCGCCTTCCATGTTCCAACCTGTACTAGGCACTGAGGATAGAAAGAGAGCATCAAATGAGATAATGGTATTTTAAAACTAACTTAAAATATCTTTTAAAAATTAAGGTGTAGCCCACTCAACATAATGCTTTGCTTGCAGGAAATAATTAAGTTGAATAAAGTCAAATGAGGAAGACGGAAAATTTCTAAAAGGGAATAAACGGGAAGCATGGAAAAATCTATTAAATAGCAACTGTTATTTCTCAAGCACCTGATATGTGCCAGGAATTGACTATAAGATTTATGCAAATTGTCTCACTTAATCCTAACTACTACCTTGCTGGACAGATATTATCAAAATCACTTTACTGGTGAGAAACCTATCACTCAGAGACTCAGGAACTTCCCTAAGGTTGTACAGCCAGGAAGTGACTTGAATTTGGGTCTATCTGATACCAAAGCCCAACACCCACGTTCCCACCACTACTCTCTACTGTAAGTCACAACTAGCAAGGAATTACGGTTAGGCTTCACTTCTTTAAATTATTTTTGTTAAATATTAAATACATTCAGAAAGTACAATTTATGTGTATAGAGAATAACAATAGAATGAACACCCACGTACTCACCACTTGCCTTGAGAAAGAGAATATTACCAATCCCTTAGAAGTCCTGTTATACACCTTCCTCCATCCCTAGTCTCTTCCCTCTTCCTCCCTCTTTCTTCCCGCTTCTTCCCACAGAACTATTCTGGTTTTGTGTTTACTATCCTGTCATACACACACATAAACACACATACATTTTCATTTTGCATGTTTTAAAAATCTAAATAATTCACCTGTTCTTCTGGGACTCACTTTTCCCCCCATCAACATTAGGTCCCTAAGATTTATTCAGGTTGATGTAAGCGACCATAATTATATCCCTGTTGCCCCTGATGGCCCAGTGCTGCCAACCCGGCCTCTAGAATCCTGTTATTGCTATTGACTCTGGGGCATCTCTTGCCATCAATCTTGATCTAGAGGACAAGCAATTCTGAACTTCTCAGAATGTATTAGTACATTCCTTATCACTTTAGTGAAGGCAATGTCCTCTGAGCCTTCCCAGGGAACATTGTTAGCTGGTGGGTTTTCTGGTGCTGTATAATAAATGCATTCTTAATTCCAACCTGTTTGAATTTTTTTACCCCTTCCTCATCTTTCTTCTAAGAAATTCCAGCATCTCCATCTCATTGTTGTTTTCAAGTTTCAAGGCCATTCTTGCAATGTACTAGGTACAGTTCTACCAGGATATTAAGACTTGCATCTCTGGATAATACACCCATATTAATAAACTCTCCCCTGTCCTGATATATAGTCTGTCCTCCCTGATCCAGCACCTTTAAGATCCATTTCCAGGCAAATTCTCCCAGCTCCTGCTGATACATATTTGCCAGGTTTTGCAGTGCTTTTTGTGAATAATCCCTTTCTTCATATAGCAGTATTTCTCTGCTTGGCTCATAAGAAGACTTCTAATTGTTAGTCTAAAAGCAATAAAGAGAGACCAGGAAAGATCTTACGGACAAGAGTCATCTTGCAAATCTTGGACGGCATCTGCCCTAGGTAAAGCTTTGCACAATCTCCAGGCGATCGGAGACTGGTTTCCTTTAGCAAGAGGAAGGGCTCCAGAGAATTCTGGCTCAGAATGTTCAGAGGAATCTGGGGAGCTGAATCCTCAATCCCGTCGACCCAAACATCCCCATTGGAGGTCTCAGTGCTCTTCTCCTTCCCTTTCAGGTCTCGAACTTTAGCATAAGAACCTTCTGGGCTGTGAACTCAACCTCCTTTTTAGTTCTGCTATACTTAAGATCAAATTTGAGGTCTTATTTTCCAGCTCTGTCTACCCTCTGTCTACAGGAGATGAGATTCCCCTTAAAAGATGCCATGGAAGATTTCTGGCTTCTTTCAACCTGTGCTCTAAATTAATGGTTTTCTGATCTGAGCCTGTTACATGCTTCCTTCATGGCTCCTCTAGCGGTTAACACCAACCAACCAATTCCAACATGCTAATAATTATCGTTGTCCCCCATATCTTTTATTTAAAGAGCTACTCTATAGGCCAGTGCATTTTCTTGCACCCGCACACCATCCTAATTCATCACAGGTAAGACTCTTAGACATAGTGATGCTCCAGCATGCCAGAAATTATCATGGCCCCATTCACCCACAGTAACAGGGTCATTGTTGCCATCTGACCAGCAAGCGATCCAATTCTAGAATCCCATCCTGAGGGTCTCCTTCCTTGCATCACTTCCAGGACCTACTGACTTAGGCTGGGTTCCTCCAAAACTAAGGATCTGAGTGCAAGTGGTATGTTTGAAATGTAAAATGTGATACCAGGAAGTACTGGTAAAGGAGTGGAGAAGTGAGACAGCAGTAGGAAGGAAACAGTACAGAGCACTTTAATGAGCAGGGTACTACTGAGGACAACTAGGGCTCACTCCCACAGGGAATCTCTGGGAAACATGTGGAATACACTTCACAGTTGTCACCCCAGGGGGCTGGGAAGCTGGGATGGTAGTCCTTCAACTCCCATGTGCCATTGGCTGAGGGCTGTCCCCCAAGCTTGGGCCTGCGCCACATGCAGATAGGGAGAAGCCCTCAGGCCACAGGCAGGGAGTCACAAGTGCTTTCAGTAAGGTTGGCTTGTACTGGATCATTCCAGAGTGCCCAGGGCATGTGAGCATGGCACCATGGCTGTCAGTTAAACCTTCCTTGACATCCCATCTAAAATAACACACACCCCATCCTCACCCTTTCCTCTCCACTTCTTTCTTTTTCTTCACAGTAGTATTTCTACCTGGCATTCTATTATATTTATATATATTTATTTGTAGTCTGTCCTGCACACATACACTTGAATAGAGACCAGAGATTTCATCCAATTTATTCACTGCTATATGCTCCATGCCTAGAACAGTGCCTAAAACGTGGCAAAGACACAATAAATATTTTTGAATGAATGAAGAGCTGAAAAAAAGTAATATTTGCAATATGGCTTAAAAACACTTAAGCTATGTGGTTAGGAAGTTAGGAAGGAGAAAGTGGTTAGGGTTTCGGAAGAGGGCTCACTGAGCAGAGCCATGAAGGATGAGCGTGATTTGTCAAGGGAAACAAACATGGGAAAGTTGTTCCATTCAAAAATTTTCAGTCTCAGTTGATTAAGAAAAAACCGAGCTAATTCATTGAGGAAGAATGACCAAACTTTTAAAAATCAATGCTTAAAAAAAAACCTTATGAAATAATCAATTCAGGCAAGGATTATCAATGGATGCTAAAATTGTTAGGAGAAGGTTAATATCAGAGAAGATATTCCCTTGTTGCTAATAGATAAGCCACATATCACTTGCTAATTGCAAAGGAAAAAACATAGACTTTCATAGAGAAGAGATCTGGCAATCACCCCCGTAACCAAATGATCAAATTTAGGATCACACAGTGGAACAGTCTATTTACCTCCCCATGTGATGCAATATGAAATACACAGCATGAACTATAAAGTATTCTTGCCAAAAATAAATCAAGCCTTTAGATTTAACTTCCAAAGCATTAGGTATAAGTTAAACACCACCACAAGGAAATAATCAGAGAAGTCTTTTTTGTCTGGCTTCTTTCACTTAGCATAATTTTTAAATAGACCTTATGTTTTAAAGCAGTTTTAGGTTCACAGCAAAATTGAGAGGAAAGTACAGAGAGTTCCCATATACTCCCTGCTCCCACACATGCATAGCCTCCCCTATTATCAACATCTCCCATCAGAGTGGTACATTATTACAATTGATGGATCTGCATTGACACATCATAATCACTCAAAGTCCATAGATTACATCAGGGTTCACTGTTGGTGTTGTAAATTCTATGGGTTTGGACAAATGTATTATGCCATGTATCCATCATTATAATATCATATAGAGTTGGTCATCTCACTGCCCTGAAAATCCTCTATGCTCCACCTGTTCATCCCTCTCTCCCCCACAACCCCTGACAACCACTGATCTTTTTACTGTCTCCAGAGTCTTACCTTTTTCAGAATGTCTTATAGTTGGAATCATACAGTATGTAGCCTGTTCAGATTGTCTTCTTTCACTTGGCAATATGCATTTAAGCTTCTTCTATGTCTTTTAATGGCTTGATAGCTCATTTCTTTTTAGCTCTGAATAATATTTCGTTGTCTGAATGTATCACAGTTTATTTATCCAATCACCTACTCAAGGGCATCTCGGTTGCTTTCAGGTTTTGGCAATTATGAATAAAGCTGCTATAAACATCCATGTGCAGGTTTTTTGTGTGAACATAAGTTTTCAACTCCTTTGGGTAAATACCAAGGAACACAATTGCTGGATGATATGGCAAGAGTATATTTTGTTTTGTAAGAAACCATCGAAGTCTTCCAAAGTGGCTGTACCTTTTTACATTCGCACCAGCAATAAATGAGAGTTCCTGTTGCTCCACATCCTCACCAGCATATGGTGTTGTCAGTGTACCAGATTTTGGCCATTCCAATAGGTGTGTAGTGGTATCTCATTGTTTTAATTTGCATTTCCTAATGACATATGATGTGGAGCATCCTTTCATATGCTTATTTGCCATCTGTATATCTTTTTTGATGAGATGTCTATTAAGGTCTTTGGACCATTTTTTAATTGGGTTGTTTGAAAGTTTTATGAGTTCTTTGTAAATTTTCAATGGGCCCCTTAAGAGATGTCTTTTGCAAATATTTTTTCCCAGTCTGTGACTTGTCTTCTTATTCTCGTAACATTGTCTTTTGCAGAGTAGAAGTTGTTGATTTTGATGGAGTTCAGGTTATCATTTATTTCTTTCACCCATTATGCCTTTGGTGTCGTATTTAAAAAAAGTTATCACTATACCCAAGTTTATCTAGGTCTTCTCCTGCATAATTATTTTGAGAGTTTTTCCCCTCTCCCATAACAACAATATGGGTTTTTTTCATTGCTGAGTTCCATTGTGTGGATATTCCACAATTTGTTTATCTACTCACTGGTTGATAGATGTTTGAGTTGTTTCCAACTTTTGGCTATTACACTAAAGCTACTATGAATATTTGTGAACAAGTTTTTATTTAGATATATGCTCCATTTCTCTTGGGTCACTTTCTAAAGGTTGAATTGCTGAGTCATTTGGTTGGTATATGTTTAACTTTTTAAGAAATGGTTCAACTATTTTCCAAAGTGGTTATATCACTTAACATTCCCACTAATAGCACATGAGAGTTCCAGTTGCTCCACATCCTCCCCAACAGTTGGTATCATCAGTCTTTTTAATCTCATCCATTTTTTTCAGGTGTGTAGTGGTATCTCATTGTGGTTTTAATTTGCATTTTAATTTTTTTGAAGTCCAATTTATTGATTTTTTTCATTTTATAATTCATGCTTTTTGTGTTGTACTTAAGAAATCTTTGCTAAACCCAAGGAAACTATAATTTTATCCTCCATCTTCTTTTAGAAATTTTATAGTTTTAGCTCCCTTGCAATTAGGTCTATAATCAAATTAAGTTAATTTTTATATATGATGTGAGGTGAAGGTCAAGATTCATTATTGCTCTTATTTAAGACGTACACATTCTAAATCAGGTATGGGGTGATGAGATTGACTATAGAGAGGATATCAGTGAGAGAATTAAAAGTAGGCAAAAGATTTGGTGATTGATTATAGCCTAGATTTTCCAGAAGAGTCCCAATTTTTAATTTTCTGTCCTTTCCCCTCCTACCCATGTTTTATTATTTAAAAAGTTCAAACATACAGAGAAGTTTGAAAGGAGCTTTTATAACCACTCCATACCCACCAAGTAGGTTCAACGGTTGTTAAATTGTTTCCATATTGGTTTATTTAACTATCTTTCTGAACCCCTTGAATGTAAATTGCAGAACCATGACACCTTATACCTAAATGCTTCAACATAATCTAGAACATTCCTCCACCTTTTAAAAATATGTCTCATAGAATGTACCATATTCAGTACATATTGCATAACGCCATTTACGTAAAATTCTGAAGAATGCAAACTAATCTATGGTGATGGAAGGCAGATCAATGGTTACCTGAGGATGAGGGAAGAGGATGAGAGAAAAGAGGAATGAATTGCAAAGGGTTCTGAGGAAACTTTCGGGGTTATGATATGTACATTATTTGATTGTGGTGATGGTTTCACAGTCGTATACATATGTCAAAACTGATAAACAGGGGCTGGCCCGTGGTGCAGCAGTTAAGTGTGCATGTTCCAGCGGCCCGGGGTTTGCCAGTTTGGATCCCGGGTGCGGACATGGCACTGCTTGGCAAGCCATGCTGTGGCAGGCGTCCCACATATAAAGTAGAGGAAGATGGGCATGGATGTTAGCTCAGGGTCAGTCTTCCTCAGCAAAAAGAGGAGGATTGGCAGCAGTTAGCTCAGGACTAATCTTCCTCAAAACAACACAAAAGCAAAAACTGATAAACAGTACGTTTTAAATATGTGTCAATTATTGTACTTAATTACAACTCCACAAAGCTGTAAAAAGTTAGAGGAGGACAGAATGTACTAGTGAAAATAATAGAACAGAAAATTTTAAATTGAGACTGTCCTGGAATATCTAGGCTGTATAGGAATTTAGCTTATTATCAATCACCAGGTCTTTATTCTACCTGCTTCTAAATTTCTCTCTGATATCCTATTTTCACTCACATCACTTTATACTGGATTTAGAGGAGGCATGTATCTTAAGCAATAGCAAAAACACATTTTAAGTTTTAAACTACTTCTATGAAAGCGCTTGGAAATAATTTAAGAAAACATTGAAAATGCATTTTAATTTGAAAACCAAAAGAAAAAGAAAAGATTTTCCGTAGCTCCCCCTTGCCTCCTAAATTAAACATAAAGGCAGTTCACAAAAGGATTTAAATCTCGCTCTTCAGCTTTTTCTCCCATTACTCCCTCATACACATCTCATTCCCAGATTGATTGGCCTGCCTGCTGTTTCAGCCCTCATGCCTGCACTGCTGATGCCTTTGTCCATGTTGTTCTTTTCACATGGGCTCCCTTCTCCCTACAACTGTCTCTGACAGGTGGAAATCCAACTCATCCTTTAAGACTTCTTCTGGAAACTGCTGATTACTCTCACCCTCACCAGATGTGTCTTCCTCCCCTTAGACTGCTTAGCCTGTTGTCCTTTCCAAAGAATCTGGGACAGGGCGAGGCACAAAGACACTCACCTGAAATGAAAATTTTAAGAGGCCACCAAAAACCTCAGTGATCAAGTACCTTCAAATCAGTAATCAAGGTTCACTCTTTGCATTTGGTTGTTATCTCTTTAGTCTTTTTAAATCTAGAACATTCCTCCCACTTTTTAAAAAATGTAGCTTATAGAATGTACCATATTCAGTAATATGGAATAGCTCCATTTTATTATATTTATAGTATATAATATTTTACATAAACATTTTTTAAATAAAAATGAATGCAAAATATAGAAATGATATCAAACTTTTAAATAAAGACGAGATCCGTATGACTGATTTTTCCTGACCCTCCGACGTCAATATGGCCCCAGGCCACACTGGCCTGTTCCCACACTGCCTGGACGAAAGGGCTGACTCATCCTACATCCCATGCAGCACCTGTCCTGGGGCCCGGCCAGTCCTGGGCACTGTTCATCTGACCACGATTTTCTGCTCCTTCCACGTGTTGCTTCCCTTATTAAAGGAAGAAAAGAAAACAGCAGCTGTGATTAGGGCATCTAAGCATAGAGAACAGATAAAGGAAAAAAATCTATAACAGGTTTGTAATCAAAGAGAATCCAGGTTGTCTCTAAGACAAAGAACTTCAGCTGCATCCTGCACGTGAAAATAGACGACAAGGAAAAAAAACCAGCCAGGATCGTAAATAGTTCTCAATTTAAAATGCTCTTTTTTACCCCAATAATAATCACTTTGAATAACTGAAATCATCATGCCCCCTTCTTATCCTTGGGGTAGAAATTTTTTTGTCCTAAACGGATGCACATTCTTGATATAAAATTAATATATTATATAAAGCCCCTTCCCAGATTTTCCTATCTTTCGGTTATAGAGTTCTTGCTTGCTGTGGGGATGAAAAGAATTGTCTGTTTGTGGGCATTCACGCTTTTTGTGATTTCATAACCATTTTGACAGTCCTCTTTTGTGGGCCCAAGACTTCAAAATAAAATCTATGAAAGTATTCAGTGACAAGTAGAGTATCTCAGTATTGTCATTGTGTTTGTGTATTAATGAAAGATTTAATTATTCAATTCATTTCTTCAGGCATCATGATATTTTCTATTCTGGTTAAAAGCGGTTTGGTTCTCGTGACTCTATAAATACACGTTATAGCACAGAAAACCTCAAGGCTTAAAGAGAAAAAAATAACCTAAAGTAACTTACTGATCTGCTGTGCATTTTCATGTTCTTAGCAGTGTTGTTTCTAACTGTATATGTAATACTGCTTTGTTTGGTAATATATTCTATTTTTAACGTTATCTGGTCTTATCAGAAGACAAATACAAGCAGAGTCCAAATGGCTTAAGATAAGCACTCCCTGTGTAAAAAGATAAATTCTTGCTCCTTAAATTAGGGTAAAATATGCCCTACATTCACTGAAAACTTAAAACTGCTATTAATTGTAATGGAGATCCATCTCTTTAGTTCCATCTTCAGAGTGAACAATAAACAACAGCAGCAACCAAAAAAAGATCCTTAAAACAAGAAATATTTTTAAGTGAAACAGCTTGGGACTAGATTCCTCATTTTGTTAATCCAATGAATCCCAGCAGATACAGGATGCATGTGTCTTGCCTATCTCAAGGGAAGAAACAGCTAATAACTAAGAGGATGCTTATATTTTTCATTTGCATCAATATTGTTGGTTATTCATAAATTATCTTTTGAAATTTTAACTACAATTTTAGGTTTTATTACTGACTGCAGGCAGAAATAAATTTATATATGTTAGTTATTTGGTGGGGAGGAAGATCCAGATATACTCCAGGCGGAAAAAAACAGGTGGAGACCACCTTTTGGAGCAGTTGCCTTTCTCTTGCTTCATCAAATGTTGTAGTCAAGGATTAGCACAGGATCTGCATTAGAACAGGATCTGCATTGTGAGCCAGAAGGGCTCATTCCAGCTACACGAAGGAGAAGGAACTGGTTAGTCAGGAATACGGTAAATCACTTGTGGGTACATTGGTCTCCTTATAGTTGATGATGTAAGCAAATTATTTCCTCAGGGAAAAAAAGAGAGAACCTCCAACATAACAGGCCCAGTACTTGTTGCCCTGGGAAATCTGGAGTTGCTGGGTGCTGAGTCTCTGACAGTTTCGAAGCTTAGATCAAGGACAGCAATTTTCCTGTCTTGTCTGCTACAGTATACTCAGCACCTAGCACCCTGCCTGGCACACAGTAAGTGTTTAACACATGTTGTTGATGAATTTTTAAAAGTCCATAGACTTGAAAATACATGGAGAAAACTTAAATCCATATTGCTAAGGGAAAGAAGCCAGTTTGAAAAGGCTACATATTGTATGATTTCCACTATGATATTCTGGAAAAGGGAAAACTATAGCAACAGCAGGATCGATGAGTGACAGGGTTCAACGGGAGGGAAGAAGGAAGGAAGGGATGAATTAGTGGAGCACAGAGGATTTTTTTGGTCAGTGAAACTATTCTGTATGTACAATACAAAGATTGAGCCCTAATGTAAACTATGGAGTTTAGTTAATAATAATGTATCAACATTGGCCCATCAATTGTAACAAGTGTATCACACTAACACACGAGCTTAGTAATTGGGGAGACTGGAGAGAGAGAAGAGGGTTTATGGGAATTCTGTACTTTCTGCTCATTTTTCTATAAATCTAAAGCTGCTCTAAAAAAATAAAATTTATTAATTTAGAAAAAAGTTTATGGAGCTTTATTGTGCCCCTTACTTCCACTCCACGATAATATAAAAGGAGCTACCAGAAACTAGGTAAAGGAATGAATGTGGTATTTGAGGTAACGTTCTTTAGAATCTATTTTATTTTGAGTAAACAAATATCCATCGAGTGCCAACTAAAGCAGTGCTGGGCAGTGTACAGTATAGAAGGAAAAGAAATTGCTCCTTATTCTGAGAACTACAAGGAAGACTTTTTATTCTCTTGACCACAAGACTCTTCAGGAGAGAAAATGTTTACCTGCCAAAGAAGAAAAAAGAAAAACTTTAGGGAGTGTGACAATTAAGTAGGAATTTAAACAAAATTGATTGGGACAAAAAGTTTCAAAGACTAGGTAAAAGTATGAAGACAGGGAAAATATTTCAATAAAAGTGTAGTAAAGGTAAAACAGTCAACGTTGCAAGTAAATGGATGTAAGAATTACAATATCAACAAGCAGTCGGAAAGCTTGTGTATGACTTTATAAGTCATCTGAGACATGCTATAATCACCTAGAATCTCAATCTCTTTTTTTTTTTTTCTCTCTCTCTCTCTCCCCCCAACCCCGCGGGCACGCACACACACGCGCACACACACACACACACACACACACACACACACACACACACTAGCTATACTCTTTCTGAGGCTCTCCAAGTTATAGACAGTTGAATGCAGCCATGGGAGGTAGGCAAGAAAATGTGTCATTTGATGCTTAAAACAAAACAAAGCAAAACACAGGCTTATACAATTAGGACATCTTTCTCATCACCCAAAAGGCAGAGAAACAGTACTGCCCATTCCTGCTTCCACACCCACTCCTCTGGCTGACGTTTCGTCATTGCCTTTATTCTTCAACTCTGGCCTGGGTGTGTATTTTAAGCTGGTTTTATCTGTACATCAATTGCAATGCATCAAGTGATAAAGACAGGTGACAAAAGGAAAGCAATGTGATTTTCCCTATATCCTAGCCCACACAAGGAGAGTCCAAACTTGAATACAGCATTTTGGACCTATAACCTACTCAAGATAGATTTTTTAAAAACCCACACACAATCCCCCAAGATTCCAAACATTGGAAAAGTATCTTACAGGTTTGGACTACAATGGATTAGGGCCATTCCTTGAATACCCCTAAAAGAGGAGGTAACGTGGAGGTCGGGCTTTATGGTCAGAAGGCTCAGTTCTACTACTTACTAGACTAGAAAGCCACATAATCTGTCTGCACCTCTTTTCCCCATCTCTAATATAGGGGTTTAATAATACTTATCCTTTACAACAGATAGTTGTAATGAAGATAAAATGAGAGAATGAAAGCAAAAGTTATTGGTACACTATCATCATCGTCATCATTATTTTTTCCCTCAACAGAAAAATGCAAGTTGTCCAAGAAGTACCCAGGAAACTGCCTGAATGTTTTCAGGGTGTGATTCAACCCCTGGTGTGACCTTGGAAGACTGGAAATACATAGACTTGCTTTCAAGTTCAGCAGACTGTTATCACCAGAGCTGTAGCATATGGCTGTGCAAATGATGCACTGCACAACTCCGGGGAGCACCATTCATATAATTCAAGACCTGCAGCTGGACTGAGGATTAGCAGGTAGAGATTTTAGATCCCTCTTTCTATAACAAACTCACAAATGATGAAGCAAACCAAATAGCTTGCTATCCATACAAGTGGCACATGGACCCATATTTTCAAGTAAATTTGAGAAATACAATAAATTTAATGAATGAAAGGAATTCCCATTCTGAGGGTCTAAGTCTTTTTTTCTAAGTGACAAAGGATAGAAACAAATACTAAAACTAAAAAGAGACAACAAGAAGTGTAGGAATTTCGGCCAAAAACTCACTTGTTATTTAAGTCCTACCTTCAATTCCGAGTTCAGTCACAACAGAAGTGTGTCCGAAAATACAAATTTTAAATAACAGCTCTATGAGAACAGGAAGTTTCTTCCTCATGCAAATGAATTTTGCTCACAAAAAGAGAAAGAATGAACTGGACAGAGAGCAAAGTACCAGAACCCTGATCAACTTTGATGGCAGGAAATGCTGATCCTAGCATTTGGCTATGTTCTAGACGTTTTCTCTCTTAAAGTTTGTGCAGTTCCAATCAACAGCTTGGTAGGATTTTTTTTTTTTTTAACTTGGAAGTTATTCTAACCTTCATTTGGAAGAATGAAAGAAGGAAAATGACATGGATATTTTAAAGAAAAATGAGATAGGGAGCTAACCCTACCAGATACTAAAACCAATTATAAAGCAATAAGAATTAAAACTCTGTGGTACTGGTATGGAGACTGAATTGACAAATCTCTCAATAGAACACAATAACCTGTAAATGGCTTCTAGTATGTATAAAATCATGCTAAAAGTTGTATCACAAATCTATTGGGAAGGAAAGATCATTCCACAAATACTAATGGGCTGAAGAGCTAGCAGTTGGGAGAAAAATCAATTCATATCTTAACCTCACAGCATAACTAAAAAAATAAATTTTAGAATATGTAAAGAGATGAAAAAGAAAAATCAAGATTTAGATGAGCCAAAAGAAAAGAGAGTTAAATACTTTCAAGCCTCTGGAAAAGTATGAATTTCTGAGCTTGAGAACAATAGAAGGAACAAAAATTTGACAACATAAGAACAAATAATTTAAAGTTAAAATAAAAAAGTGAACAACAAACTAGGAAACTCCATCCTTCATGGGAAGGGACTAATAAGTCTAAAAAGTTCAGATAAATAGATATAAAAATTACTAAGATTTTAATAGATGAATCAGCAAAGGGCGTGTTCAAAACATTTATGGAAGAGCTACTACAACTAGTCTTAAACATAAAATTTTCACCTGCAGTGTGATTTTAAAAAGCAACAAATGAAACAAAGATACGTCATTTTCACCTATTAAACTGGCAAAATTAAAGAGCGATGATACTCATTAATGTAGAAAGGACAGAAAAATGGATATGCTTATGCACTTCTAGTGGCATTTCACATGGACACAACCTTTTAGAAAGTAATACATTTGACAAAATATATCAAGAAGAAAAAAAAATCTCATGCCCTTTTTTCCCAGGGTCCCTATTCTGGAGATGAAGAAAATGCAAGTACGGAAAAAGCCATATGCCCTAGGACAGTCATAGAATATTATTTATGATTATAAAAGACTGGAATCAACCAAATTATATAACAATCAAAAATTGGTTCAATAAAGTATAGATCTTGGCAAATGGTAGTTTGAACAACAAAAAAATGAATGAATGAAACATACATATGGTAGAATATTATTCAGCAAAAAATAAGATTACTACGTAACTACAATGACCATGCAGAGCAGCTACTGTTTTAATTTTTTTCCCCTCCTCTGTCCAGCATGCTTACCAATCTCCTTCTGACAACAGCATCTCTTTCTTTTGGAGAATCCTCCCCAATCTTGTGTGATCCTGGTGGGGATGTACATCATGATGGCCCAACCACATCTCTGCTAACTGCTATTATGACCCGGCTTGGACTATTGATAATGTAACATCCCCCTGTACATGGTAATTGGTCAAAGGAAGGATACATTTTACTTGCCTGACCAGTTTGAATCCTTTCCCAGATTTCTCCAAATGTAAGATAGACAGAGGTTCTCTCTTTCGTTTGGATGATCTTGGGCTATTGGCAGCTGTACCCCCTGCTGGCTGGGTTCAGAAGTGCGGAAGGAGAGCATGAAGGCAACAAAGAGAAGCAGAATTAATGAGAGAGAAAATAAAGGTCTGAGGACATCCTCTGGACCCCTGGATACAGCCCTACCTAAAGCCCTTATATTTTCCACTTACACGAGCATTCTTGACACACAGTTAGGAATGTTCAAGCCAGTGTGAGTTGGTATTCAGCCGTTGGCATTTGTGTCGTCACTCATGCAGAAACGATTTCTGTACAATGTCTTTGGTGACCAGAGTACTCGAAAATCTAGATCAGACACGTCATTGCTCTGTTTAAAATCTTACAACAGCTTCACATTGCTCTTAGACCAAGAAATAATCTCCTTACCGTGCCCTACGTGGTCCCACAGGATCCTCTCTTCTCTCTCTCACGCACACTCTCCTTCCCTTAACTGCTTTCCCTCCATGCTCCTCTTGCTCATTTACTCTACCCACATTGACCATCTTTCTGTTCCTCAAAGTTCATGCCTGTCCTGGGTCCTTGAGCCTACTACCTCATGTGCAAGGAATGCCCTGGCCCAGACCTTCACAAGGTTGCCTTGTTCTTGTCAATCAGGTCCCATCTCAAATGACACTTTTGTGAGAACTTCCCTGACTTCTTATGCCACATTCCTCTCCTTTATTTAGTTCACATTAACTATATCTATCTTAAATTATCTTATTTATTTGCATGTGTATTATCTGCCTTCTGCTTTAGAATGAAGGAAAAATTCAAGATAAAAACTTATATGTACACTGAGATTACAACTAGGAAACAGTAAGCATATGAGCAAATATATATCGGATTTATAATATTGGGATGATGGGGATTGATTATGTCTGATTTCCTGTATCTTTTTTTAAAGAGCTAACATCTGTTACCGATCTTCTTCTCCTTTTTTTTTTTCTTCTTCTTCTCCCCAAAGCTCCCCAGTACATAGCTGTATATTCTAGTTGCAGGTCCTTCTAGTTGTGCTATGTAGGACGCCGCCTCAGCATGGCTTAATGAGCGGTGCCATGTCGGTGCCCAGGATCAGAATCTGTGAAACGCTGGGCCTTCAAAGCACAGCGTGTAAACTTAACCACTTGGCCACAGGGCCAGCCCCTCCTTCATCTTTTTTTTGATTTTCCAAATTTTCTGTAACGTCTTTATACTATTTGATTGATTAAGACAGATAGAAAAACCTTATATGCTCTTCAGAACCCACTAGCTTCCTTGCATTCTTATGAAGAATTTCAATTACCATAGTCTTAATTTTCAGAAACTATAATCACAGGTTTTGCTGATAACTAGCCTCAGGAAATCTCTTGGTTAAAAAAAGAAGAAAGAAAAATATTAGAAGGAGCGTTTGGTATGTTAGTTTATTATGGTGCTCCTAATCATAAGGGATAAACTTGCATTGGGTCATTGTCAAAGCTGTCAAAGCACAAAATACAGCTGTGATGGGTTTTCTATACATACACCTAAGCTCACATCATGACATATGAGAGATCAGATACAATAATAAAAGTTCTTAGAATTATTTGGCCCAATGCCATAGCCAACTGCATAATGAAATGTCTGTTATTTATTATCTGCAAGCTGAGAGTTGTAAATTGAGAACAAAAAGGCTAAAGCCTAGAAATTCTACAGTTTTTATTTTTAAACTGATATTTACAACTTTTGAAATTTCACCCTCCATAAAAGTATTCCCAAAGTCCCAAATATCCCCAGGTGATCACACCTGTTTCTTAAACTCCACAATAACCTTCTTCCTCCTTGAAATCAATTTCTCCTTATTCCTAGTCTTCTGGTTCTTTCACCCACATGGACCTTGGCATCTCTGCCTTCCCAGAGATCCCACAAGCACCCTTGCTGGTTTATTTGAGGGTTTTACCTGTTTTTAAATCACCCAGTCTCAACTTGATGGATAACTTCATTCACTCTTTCCACAAATAGTTATGGAGTATATGTATGTGGTAGATTCTGGGCATAAACAAGGCATCCTTGCCCTCTTGGAACTTGCAGTTTACTGGGAGAAACAACGAAAAACAAGTGATCAAACAAAATAAATACAAATTTTGGTAACTTCTAGGAAGGAAGCAAATAGGATTTCCTGCTGGGATGGTCAGGGAGGGTCCTTCTGAAAAGTTAAGTTGAGATCTGAAGCATGAGAAGGAGTAGCCTAGGGTAGGAAAAAACAGAGCTTATTTGAAGGTTTATATGGCTGGAACATTGTAAACAAGGGGCTAAGTGGCATGAAATAAGATGAGATGCCAGATTAAGCATGGCCTTAAAGTGCAATTTGAAACAGCTGAAAGGTCTAAATCTGGAAAATGACATATCTGACTTACTTTTATTTTGCTTCATTCTTTTCCTTTATTTACCAGTTTTGAAAATAATGGATGGGCTCCTTAGTATCAAAAGGATATAAATTTTATAATCAATTTGTTGATAATCAGAAAATAACTGGTCTGGGATTTTGATTATAGTTGTATTGAATCTACAGATTAAATTGGAAAGAACAGACATCTTGACAATATTGAGTCTTCCTATCCATGAACATGGAATCTCTCTCCATTTATTTAGATCTTTGCTTTCTCTTATTACAGTTTTATAGTTTCCCTTATATAGATCTTGAATATATTTTATTAGATTTATACCTAAGTATTTTATTTTGGTGCTAATGTAAATGACATTGTGTTTTTAATTTTAAATTCATTGCTGGTATGTAAGAAAGCAATTAACTTTTTTATATTAATCTTGCATCCTGCAACCTTGCTATAATCACTAATTCTAGAGTTTTTTTTAATGATTCCCTGAGATTATCTACATAGATAACCATGTAATATCCCTCAAAGGTTTTTTAAAAATATATATCATTATGAATTCATGAATTTAAACACCTTGATTTATTTCAATCTCTTCAACTATTATTTTTATCAGTACTTAATTATCCCATCTTGGGCCAGTGGGAGTCTCTTCAAGTTACCTCTTGAATCCTTTGGACATGACCTCAGCAGTCCTGGATTGCATCACTGCTACCTGGTATGGCAAGATGTTCCAGGCTAGTCTTTTACATTTCTTGCCCCAGACTTGTAATCAGCTTAATCTCTAAGGAGTCCTGATTCCTTTTATTGGTAGTCCAGGTAGACTACCATGCCACCTAACTGCTTTCTCCGATTCCATTCAACTTGCTTTTATTTCATTCTACGCATAAAAGCAAGGATGATTTTAAAATCACACCCGGAATTGTGACTTCCAAATACTGCTCCCCAATAAAAAGCTCCTTGGAGAAAAGAAAGAATCAAGGACAACTTCTAAGTTTTGAGTGAAGACTGATGGGGAATATCAATATCAGGATGATGAATATTTTGGGAAAGATTTGAAGTGGTCTAAATGAATCTACTTCAAATGAGTCTATTTCAAAATGCCAGTGGTCTAAATTTTATTTTAAAGATATTATACAAATAATGTTTCCAAAAATCCCATACACTTAGTAACTGTTTACATTACTTTGTATACTCTTCCAGTCCTTGTTAACTAAATCTACAATTCTTCTTTTTCTTTTCTTCTTTTCTTTTTTTTGGTGAGGAAGATTCGCCCTGAGCTAACATCTGTTGCCAATAATTCTCTTTTTTTGCTTGAGGAAGATTAGCCCTGAGCTAACATCTGTGCCAGTCTTCCTCTACTTTGTATGCAGGATGCCTCCACAATGTGGCTGATGAGTAGAGTAGGTCTGCACCCAGGATCTGAACCCACAAACCCAGGCAGCCAAAGTAGCACTAGGAACTTTGACCACTCAGCCACGGGGCCTGCCTCCTAAATCTACAATTTAAAAGTTGCAAGCAATATGTTCATTCTGCCTTATGGCTTGCATTTTTCCATGCAGACAATTTGAAACTTCATCACTTTAAAACATATTTAATCATGCTAACATACAATAATTTATTTAATCATTTTCTTTCTTTGGGTTGAGTTGCGTCTGATTTTTTATTATTGCATCTCAGTTAAGACTCTGGTTATAAGCAACCAAAAGTGACTCAAGTTACTTTAAGTTGAAATGTAATGTATTATAAAGATAGAGGTGTGTGTCATGGAGTCAAAGGGTAGAAATGCAATTGGGCATCTGGAAGGAGCCAGAAGGTTGTCAGTCCATTCTTTGTTTATCTCTGTTTCTCTTGGTGAATCTATTTCATTCTTCTTTCTCTTACCCTGATTGTCTCCCCTTGTAGGGGAATAGAGTTACCCTCAAGTCGAGTTTATTTTACTACCCTGACCACGTGCAGAGATAAACCTGTAATTCTCTGTTGCAGTTCCACATCCTAGCTTGCAATAGGCCTGTCTCCAGTGGAGTTGTACATCAGAAGATGGGATTCTCCAATACAAATATGGCTGCCAGGGCCCCATCCCTGTGGATGGTGCGTAGGAGAAGTTCCTAGAGAAGAGGGGATGGCTCACGGGCTGGGCTGACCCCTAAAAGATGTCACCACAATTTGAACAATGCTGCTATAAACAGATTTGTGGATGTTATTTTTTTGCTTTGTCCTTGGAGTATGTTCTTCAAAGTGGAATTACTGGGTCTCAGGGTGGGAACAGTTCATGACTTATCCTTAGACAATGTGGGTTAGGCCCTGCTGACACAGGAGAGGAAATAAGGGTGTTGGGAAATACTGGTCTGGCAACTCTCAAGAAACTCTTCCTTATCTCCATGGTATGCCTTTTAAGTCATTGCCTGATCCACCCTCAGTAAGCACTAGAATGAATATATTCTTTTCTATTCTTTTTTTTTTTTTTTTGGTCCCTTCAGTAGTATTTATTGAACAGAGGAAATGAGAGGACAATACAATCCAATGCCCATGTAGTAACATCACATTCTCAAGGGAGTTGTGAAGTTGCAAATTAATTTCTTCTCACAGATAAATATCCCACATCCTCTCATCTTTCGTATTGGTCCCATTTTCCAGCCCTTTTTGCATTTTTCTGGTCTTTGCCACCCTCTCTCTACTTTCCCCCCTCAGACAGATGATCTGAACACTTTCCCTACAGAATACAATATTAAGAAATACTCATCGGCTTTAACTATTAATTCCTCTGAGTAAATGATAGCTTTCAAGGATATTGATTATCTAAATACTTTACATTTTTCACATTTTAAACAAAATTACATGGTTCTTTTTTAATTGGGGCTAGAATTTTAACCTACATTTGGATTCCTTAATTCATGAATTGGGGAATTGGACAGGAGTCAGCATAAGATGGCAGGAAGTGGGCAGAAGGGTAGGCTAGAGAGAACCAGGACCAAGGATGTCCCTAGTTGACACCATCCTGGCTGACTCGGCTTAGCTGACTGTGAAGGAGGCCACAGGCAGGAGGAGGGAGAGCGAGGAACCAGCCGATATAAGATGGGAGGCATCTGACCGACCTAGAGGAAATGACAAATTGTGACCTCTGAGCAGGCAAGCTAGCTACTGACAGACACTAAGGGTTCTGTGTGGGCAAGAAGGCAAAGGTAGGCTTAGAGTCCAAGTGTCCAGATGAGGGTCCAAGGAGTGGATGAAAAACATGTCCAGTTCAAAGGACCAGAAGGCTAACCAGAGAGGTTTAATTCCATACATCAGCATTGAGGGAAGTATTTGTCATGTGTTTTCAATACATTATAATTCCCCCAAATTGCATTTTTTCTTCACTTTATTTTAATGTCCCCATATTGCTTATTTAAAATTACACAATTCACAAAGATGCTGTCAGAGCACAACTCTTGGTTCTAAGTCAGAGGTCTCATCCTCTCTCTTGTTTTTAAATGCAAGTGATGAGAGCTGGCATAGCCTGGCAGGAGTGTTCTTATCCACAGCAAGAAAGGACTGTGCAGGTGCCATTGGCTGGGGCTGCAGCCCAGGCAGGGGGCTGTGTCCCCTGGAGGGTCCCTCAGTTCTTGAATGAGTTCTTCCACAGGTGCAATGGGAAGGAAAGGGGCCCTTTCCTTATATCATGCATTGTTTTACACACTCCTGCCTCATTACAAGGGTATAAAGGGAATGGCAGCTGGTTTCTGCGTTTGCACAGAAAAGTACTCAATGTAAATAAGTAGTTGGGAAATTGTCTTGAAGCTCATGGAATGATTGAGGCATTAATGTGTAATAGAGGGGCTTATAACTGTCTGGGAAGGCTCTACTAGTGTGTTAGAGAGATGGTTGGCCATTTGTTTTAAAGAATTCAAAGAATAGCAAAAGCCACTCTGGCCGTTTAGGGAAATGCTGTGGCAAAAATCACAGGAGGGGGAGGGGGAGCGCATGAGGGCCATTAAGCAGCTGTCTGTTAGAGAACATTTAATTTAAAATAAGATAAACATCCAGTGTAGTGTAAAACAAATATTTTTGCAGTGTTTTCATCCCAGCTTCCTTACGTTGCTGTTTTCAGACTTTGCTAGGATGTAGGATGGAAAACCAACGGGAAG
This sequence comes from Equus asinus, assembly GCF_041296235.1. Lineage (NCBI taxonomy): Eukaryota > Metazoa > Chordata > Mammalia > Perissodactyla > Equidae > Equus > Equus asinus. The sequence continues at coordinate 39,806,118 of NC_091792.1, forward strand.
CTCAGATAGTGTGGGACTCCAACCCATTCATCAGTATTGAGGGGAGAATTTGGCATGTGTTTTCAATACATTATAATTCCCCCAAATTGCCTCTTTTCTTCACTCTATTATAATTTCCCCCATGCCGCTTTATTTAAAATTGTACAATTGATGAAAGATTAAGGCTTGCTCCAATGAATATGCTCAAATTTCTCATTTGACATAGAATTGCATGTGCTCCTGTCTTTGTTAGTGACTAACCCCCTCTGGGTACATAATTCTTAGTAAATATTAAGTGATGTATTTGCTTTTATGTTGTTGGCTAGAAATTACATGACCAGGCCTACCCTCAAATTTTGCATCTTTTTGGATTATGTCCTTTTTGTAACAATGAATCAAAATAGATTTATATTCAAATGCTTCCTTGAATTCAAAATAGAGAGAAAGGGATTCTAGGATTTTCAAAACACTAGGGAAATGTGACTCTGCAATGGAATTGTGTCAAATGAAACCTCCAGGAAAAACTGAGAAATTGTTCTTTTTACCAGGAACGAGAATTTTCTAAAAAGAGGAATCTCTCAAATGAGATATTGTTAACAATTATAACAATTATTTCCATTATTTTACGTTACACATGATAACCTGAATATATCAAAGTGAATGTAATGGACACTGATTTAACTAGATGGGACTGCAATTTTCCAAAACTTGTACCTAGTAGGATTTTTTTACTATGCTGCTGACCTAGTTTTAGACATGGACTCACGAATCCCAGGCCCCTAGGAGAGTAGGAAGAAAACTTACTTGCTTATAGTCTGCAATTTATTACCCTAATTTATGGTCCTTCAAGTCTGGGCAGGGGATGGGCTGTTCTTGTTTTATAGAAGAACCTTTTTGTCCTTTGTTGGGGACGTTTCCAGCAATTTAACAATTGACTCTAATAGAATCTTATGAATAAAACTAATGAAAACATGAAGAAATGAACTCTAGAGACCAAACATACAGTAGCTTATTGTTCACTCTCTGGAGAATAGAAATACCTTCTCTAACAAGGTACAATGGTGCAAACAGGAACTAACACTCGGGTTTCAATGAACAAGGATTCAGGGTCAGGAGAAGGCCAGTGTTGCCGACCTTAATCTGGTCAGTCAGAATAAACCCCATAAACAGGTATAAGCAAAAACGTAAACACACTTCAGCTTTTGGATCTGTTTAGACGATTATTAAAATTGTTTTAAGAGAGCAACAATTACGAAATCTAGTTCTTTGTCCCTGGACCCATCTCGATATTTTATTGAAGGGGCTATATATAATAAATAAGTAGTGCTTTCTCTTTCGCTAAGGCCAGTCCTTGTTTTGCCCATTCTCTTGGATCTTGGGGACCATACGGGAAGTGTGGAAAGAGAGAGTTGGAACATCTGAAACACTGAATGGTTTTTAATGACCAAATTCTTCAACATATCAAAACTTTTATTGGAATGCAATCACAAGGGACTCAGGAGAGGGCAACTCACTCCCGTTCCTTGGATCTCGGGGTCCTCATCTATCAAACGAGAGGTGTATGTGGTCAGCGTTTACCCAAGTGTGGTACCCATACCACTGGTAGCACCTGAGATGATTTCAGGTGGCACATGGACCACTGCTTTAAGTTATGTATTTATTTTACTAGCCTATCAAACCTGTGATGTTTATGATATTCCTGCTTAGAAATAAAGTGGGTGTTACGTTTTTTAAAAGCCAGTCAACATAAAAACAAATATTAAGTAAATGATATGAGGATATGACAAAATGTTGACATGTTATTTTTGAATGAGTAACAGCTGGAAAATACTAGACTAGATAATCCCTAAGGTATGGGTTAGCGCTAAGTCTAAAATGTCTATAATTTTTAAGCCTTTCTTCCAAAGCTTGCTCACATGAACCATAAAAGAGAAGCCAAAATGAAATAAAACAGAGAAAGTTAAACAGCAGAAGTGGAAAGGAAGAAAAGCAAAGCACTTGGGTAATTCATAGACTTGATTAATCACTCAAGAATTAAAACTGGATCCGTTTCCCTTGATTTTGACATAGAATTTTCACATAACTGTCTAAGCAACTTCATGCAACACTTTCATAAAAGCCTTTAAAAAATCCCATCTTAAATTATAAACTCTGTAAATGTGCCCTAAATGTTTATGTTGTGATCAACACTAGCTTCTAAAAGAATTGCAAATTCTGCTGTGGTTGTCCTTTAACTGCCTGTTGGAATGGAAAGATGATACCATACATACTAAATTCATTTATTAAGTGTCCTGCAATGGCCTTGCACTTTATAAACCTTATCTTATGTAATCCTTACAACAACCCTACAAAAGAGGTATTATTTCCCCTATGTTCAGGTTAAGAAACTGCAGCTTTTTGAGTTTCCTAACTTGTTAACTATCTTACTCAAGGGCTCACAGTCTGTGGTGAGCATTTAAGAAAATGCTACCCAGGTCTGTCTCATTTCTAAGCATGTGCTTTTTCTACAACATAAAAATTTTATGTAAGTGTTTTAAAGAAATATCTCTCTCTCCACACGTGAAATAAAGAGGCCTTTGGACTTGACCATGAAAAACTTTTGGAAGAACTCAAGTTCTTGAAGAGTAGGACAGAGACTCAAGTGGTTATCCTCGAGATCAGCCATCTGTGTCTTGACAGTTTAGGCCACATTCTGGGGTCCCTGGGTTAGACTCTTCCTCCACCTCCTCAGATAACCACCCTGCTCCTCACCACTCACGCCCAGGTTAAAAGCTGGCAGCATTCATGACTAGTAGTTTTTCTTCCCTCACAGCTTCTCTGTGCATATCCCCAGCTAAGAGCCTATTCTCTCACTGCCCTCTCCACCAACCGTTAAACTTTCAGCAAAAAGTGACCACAGTTTTGCCAAACTTGTACAAAGTCGCCCCTTGACTTTTCCTCCTCTTTCAACATTAACAAGTCCTCTTTGGGGTCTGGCCCAGTCGTGTAGTGGTTGAGTTTGCGCACTCCGCTTTGGTGGCCCGGGGTTCATGGGTTCCGATCCCAGGTGCAGACCTACACACAGCTCATCAAGCCGTGCTGTAGCAGGGTTGCCACATATAAAATAGAGGAAGATTGGCACAGATGTTTGCTCAGGGCCAATCTTCCTCACCAAAAAAAAAAAAGAAGAAGAAGAAGATATCCTCTTTGGAATGCTCTAAGAACTCTAAGGAAGGGGCTGGCCCCATGGCCGAGTGGTTAAGTTCGTGCACTCCACTGCAGGCAGCCCAGTGTTTCGTTGGTTCGAATCCTGGGCACGGACATGGCACTGCTCATCAAACCACGCTGAGGCAGTGTCCCACATGCCACAACTAGAAGGACCCACAACGAAGAATATACAACTATGTACCACAGGGCTTTGGGGAGAAAAAGGAAAAAATAAAATCTTTAAAAAAAAAAAAAGAACTCTAAGGAAGACCAACTATCCATTCCTTTACCTGGAGAATCCACTCTGTCGTCCAAAAACAATGTGGGGCGATCTGAAGTTAGAAATTGTGTGTGCAAATAAAATTATCAAGCCCTTGATCCTTCCGAAAATGTCCTCATATAAATTAATTTTTTTCTTCTGCTTCTTCTGCCCAGTGCCCTCCAGTACATAGTTGTATATTCTACTTTCAGGTCCTAGTTGTGCTAACTTAATTTTTTTTAACTCAGTAAAAGAAGTATCTTATCAAGTGGGGAAATAAAATTGAAAACATTTACAGTATTTGGAAAACAGTCTTAGTCATAAAGGTGCTAAGGAGAGAAGGAAACTACCTCTAAGCACACCTTGTTTAAGAGACAATGGCTTCAGTTACAGACAGCTGACAGGTGCGGAGAGCAGTTGCTCAAGGGCAAAGAGCCCAGCAAGGAAAATAGGGATGTAAGCCCTTGGTTTAATCCCACTCCCAATTGTCTCCGTTATCAGCGGCTTTCCCACTCACAGGTGAAGTCCTAAAGGAGACCACCTCTCCAAGGCCACCCACCTACTAGTTCAATATAATCGACTGACATTTTTGCAGGTCAAAAACGGCCAAATACCAGCAATTCCAACCTACACATTTCCTTCCCATCACAGTAGGTGGGTGCCTTGATTCGGTCTCCACCTCATTCACTTTCAACGGACATCTCTTCTGGATTATTCCTTTGCAGCACTAGCCCCCACGTTCAGACGCCATCTTTAGCTCAAACTGATCCTTGAGCTTCAGCCTGCATAGGAGCTCTGCTCTGTGGCCCCATCCCTGCCCAACTTGCTTGGTAGAGGGTTTTAACTTTAGAAGGTCCACATTCTGAGAAAACTAGCGGGCAGCATGTTTCTCAGGGAATTTCCACCTCTGAACAGGCTCTGGGCCCCAGAGAATCACTCAGTACACATATACACCCCCAAACATATCTGATGTCACCCCTACTACAGACAACGGACACTGACATTTTCTATTTTAAGTTTTTCTATTTCATTACAAAAATGCTGGTGGGTACTCACTACATTTATTTTGTGACTCACGAATGGGTCATGATCTACTCTTTGAAAAGTACTTCTCGGAGAAGGTGTTCTGGATAAATTCTTCGAATACAAATGAAAACACCAAAATGGGCACCATTTTATGAGGACTTGCTTTCCAGGGTGCCATGACCTAATCTTTGTGGTCCTGCCTCTCTCCTTTTGTCACTCTGATTCAGGGTGTCATGATCCAGGGGGCTTGATAGCTGCTTTGGGAACCTTGTCCTGCCTTCTTTAGGCCTTCACTCTTCCAGCTCCACCCCAGGCTTCCTGTCCGGACTTTCCTGCCCCTCGAAAATGTGTGCATGGCCATGACATGAAATTATAGCTTCAGAGATTCATCAGTTTGCCATTTAATGAGTCCATGTTTTAATCCAACTTTGAAAATTCGAGATGTATTTGGTACAGCTTATTTTAACAAACACCACCACATGCAAACAAGTGAGCCCAAGTACCAACATCAAACTATCAATTACGAAAGAGATTGAGATTGAGAAATGGCAATTAGACTGCCCAAGTATATTTGTCAATGCCTGCTCTAGTCTCCAAGATTAAATACAGTCAAAATTTTCTTCATACCTTTTTTATTGATTGTATTAATTATTTGTGGTTATTTGATTAATCACAGTCTCCTCCATTAGACCAAGTTCAATGAGATCAGAAACAATTTAGCTCACTCCCCAGCACCTAGCGCAATGCTTGATATACACTAGTAGGTTTCAATAAGTATTTGCTGAATAAATAAATGAATTAAGAAGACTTCAGTAAGATTTCTTTTTCCACAAATGCTTTGCACTGTCTCTCACGTCTTACAAACTAGAATACTGAATGTGAATTGGTCACTGGATCAAAAAATACACGTACAGCCCTACAGGTTTGAGCTATCTTTAGCATTCCAATTGGGGTATCATCCCTCCAAAACACATCAGCATCCAACCCCAAATGTAGCTTTCTATTAATGCTAGCTGCTATCTATTCCACACCTCACAATAACTCTAGGAGGTAGGTACCTTTATTATCCCCCATTATACAGAAGAGGAAATTGAGGCTCGGGCAGGCTTAATCTAAGTGTCTAGATTCTAAGCCATTTTGCCTTTATACTAAACTTCTATAAAACATCTTGTTATCATTTTAAAAAAGATTTTTTTTCCCTCCATCCTTTTGAGAATCTTTTGTGCAAAGGGAGCAATAAGAAATGGCATAGAAGAGAAATGAGCTTTAAAATCAGGTTATTCCAAAAGAGAATATGTAACGTCATAATGGACGGCCTTCTTTAAGATGTTTACACACATTTTGAACATGCCATTTAAAAATTTGTCTTTTCTCAATGCAAGTGAATGACCAACCTTTCAACAGCATCATTACTGTCGATCTTGGATGATATTCTTTCAAATATAAATGGATGTCACAGTAACTAAGAGGAGAAGTAACTGTTTCTAAAATATATTTAAAAATGAGGAATAAGAAATAATTACTATACTAAAAAACAAAAGATATTCTAAACAGTTTTTTAAAGTTAAAAGAGGGAGATTTTGTTTTTCTATAATCCTTTGAATAACTTCTACCTCAGATCATGCAAAGGGTTCTGGAAACATACTTGAATCTGAAAGCTCTGTGCCTCTCATCTTGTCAATTTCCTCTATTTGAGTGGGTAGAGAGTGCAAAAGGGGTTAGACCGGGCTCCAAGGAGCATAGTGGGAGTTTTCTGAATTTTACAAAAGCAGTGGCAATTTTTATTACTTTTCTTAGAGTTATTTCAAAAGGACACATATCCTGACATTATTTCATTTCTCATAATTTATAGTCATAGTGAGCCCCTTTAAGAATCTGGCCAGCAACAAACACAGTGATCCCCACCCCAAAGCACTCAATAAATGCTTACTAAGTAAAAACTGATGTTAAGATTGACCTAAGCAAGCAATGGGCTAAGAGGTCGGTGAAGATGCATGCGCGTTCCTCTCCCTCCCTCTTTTCCTTTGTCCAATTTCAATTTTGACCTCAGGAACTTAACTGAGATTCTTTCTGCTGGCTCATGGTGGGCAGGTGCCAAGAATTAAGTAACAAAGTATTAGCTGATAACAGTAAGGCAACTGCCTCCCTTGATTTCCATCCTCAGCCAGTACAGCTGGGGCTTGGACAGAGGCCAGGGAAGCCATGATGGTTCAGTCACCAGGAGAAACAAACCCAGGGAAACACGTTTAGGTGTAAAAGTCAAAGTGGGAAATTATGCAGATAAATAGTGCTGCTTTGACAGCCAACTCTGATCTTGTCACAAAGAAGTTAGGGACTAAGATGAGAAATAGATTGTAGAGTAATGGGGGTTGGTTACTTTGTAATTCTAAAGAAACAGTGGCAAAAGAATTATACACACTAATGGGAAAGACCGGTTACTGGTCCTCCCACACCGTCTCACTCAGTGACCTAGGGTCGCTCCATACCTATCTGGTCTGGGGAGTTCTCATCTGTCAAAAAATGTACAGAAACTACAGAAACCTGAGTTACTTTCTTTCCATGTCACGTGGAATAAATTTTTTTTCATTCTTTTAGAAAAAGATAATATAGTAGCAATATAAAAATACTTTTTTAAAAAATGTAAATATCATAACTAATGAAACTTCATTTTTTCATGTTACCTCCCACATGCATGGTTCAAATATAGTTGCACTCATTTTATGCAGAAATATTTAGCAGTAAATAAATCCACCCACTTTAACAAAAACTTGTTCTTTGATCTGTTTACTGAAATTTACTATATACATTGCCAAATCTTTCATGTTATAAGTTCTGCTTAAGTTCTTTTATTCCTCTTTCCTTCCAGGAATGAAGGATCCTGCAGGACATTAGATATTTTGCTTGACTTTTGGATTCGTGCCTGTCAGTGGGATCTTAGTTTGTAAACTAAACTTCATACACAGTTGGACTAAACAGAGCATTTAAAACCACCGTGAACTTTGGGTTCTCCCAAGATCCCATATGGCTTCCGCTTCTACCACGCAATTAAAATTTCTCCTCTTGAAATGAAAGACCATCTCTGCCTTCTTAAAACCCTCTCCTGTCTGCTTTCCTGACTCCACATTCTCCTGGTGCCCCTCCGACTTCTCCAGCCTCTCCTCAGGCTTCTTTGTTGATTTCTTCTCCTCAACAGTCTTTAAACGTTGGAGTTTTCCAGGGTTCAAACTGGAGCCCTCATTTCTTCTCTCACAACATGCTCTCCCTAGTTCATCTAGTCCCATGATTTTAAATACTTCCCCGAACTTCTCCTTTAGGCTCATCTACCCCCTATATTCACCCTGCTTAAACTGCCTCCTCACCTTTTCCCTGTTTAACTGAAGATTGAAGATGCTGGTGGAAAGCAGGACCATCCTTAAGAAATCAGAACTTTCCACATAGGCACCTCAAACTCAGTATCTCCACAATAAAACTCTTGATCCAACCCAGTCCCCACCCCAGAACATTCCCTCTCCTAGTTTCCCTCCATCTCAGTGAGTGGTACCATCTTCCATCCCATGGCTAAGTTTAAAAAGCCCTGTCATTCTTAATTCCTCCCTTCCTCTTTTCTCTCGAGTTCAGTGAATACAGCCATTTCAGGTTCCCTGAATACTTCTCATCTTCGGTAGTTTTTCCCCAGCTGTAAGCCATTCTCCACCCTGTCCTGGATCACTGCAGTCGTGGCCCGACTGACTTCCCTGTTCACACTCTTGCTTCCTGCCGAAAGACAGCCAGAGCAATTTTTTTAAGACACGAATAGAATCATGACACACCACTGTTTGACAGCCTTAAATGAATTATTCTTTCAATACAATCTAAACTTCTTTCATGGCCCACTTGATCTGCCCTCGTCCCCTTTTCCTATCTTGTCCCACTTGTTTCCTTGCTCTGTACCTCTCAGCCACACTGAACTCCTCTCTCTGACTGAGTACACCAACGCCTTTTGTGCCTCAAAGCCTTGTACTTACTGCTCCTTCTGTTCGGGACCCTCCTCCCCTACTCCTTGCTTGCCAACATTCTGTTCATTCTTCAGACCTCAGCTTCAGTGCGACCTCCTCCAAAAGGCGTCCCTCTACCTAACTACTCACATGCACGCACCATTAATATCCCACTGCATCTTTTCATTTATAGCATTTATCACATACTTAATTACGTATTTTTCTTTATCTGTTTATTGACCATCAACTGCTTCTGCCACTTATCCTTTCACTAGTTAATAATACATTAATATTTGTTGAATGAATAATTTACAAACTCTGAACACAAGATAATTGGCTTTAAAAGAGGGGGGGAACTATTTAAACTTTCAAGATTTAAAAGGTATTTCCAGGGTGTGGAAGTCTTTAGGTTTATAACCATTTGAGAATACAGGCCACTAAGAGGATTTTAAGCAAGAGTGCTCTCCACTAACTGGCCTACAAGGAAAGAGAGGCGTTAATTTGTACATTTGTTGGAAATGTTTAACTGAAGATGCTGACAGTAATAATCAAAGAAGAGTCATAGAGCGTGACCATTCTTAAGAATTCAAAAATTTCCTCTCCTGGTGTTTGTGGGAAGGATAATGTCAATAACGGTGTTAGCCAAAGCCACTCTTGTTCAATTATCAGTCACAGTATAGAAGTCATTTGATCTGACAAAATGAGTGACAAGAGGGTCTTTATCATCGCGGAACTGGTTCAGATAAAACCTTCAAACATCTGGGATTCTCTCACAGTTGGGATCCTTTCCTGGTTTATGAAGAAAGCATTTTTGAAAAACATCTGGTTCAAATTCCTTCCCCTTCGTTAATCTGGTAAGCAGTCTAAAATTTGCATAGTGTGAATTAGCCAGTCTATTCAAATATTTTGAAGGAAAGGTGTCTTCAGTGAGTGACATTAGGGGACTAGAAAGCAAGTTAATTTATACTATTCTTTTATTATTTTTACCTATAAAGATGTGTGTGAATTTTTTATTATCCACCATGACAGTAGAGAAGGACAGGAATATTTATTGTTTGAATTAATTATGTATCTTTGGTTATAGCATTATATTAGCATATGTCAATTTATCAAGGAAGGAAATAACTCAGATACAAAATCAGGGCCGACTGCTGGGCTGAGAGGCCAAGCGGGCCTTCCAGCTTTTCATTTAAAAGGAATAATCCCCACAGCAGAAGTGGCACGTGTGCCTGCATGTGTATGCAGGGTTACCGCCCCAGGAAGCAAAGATGTCCGCACGAGGAACAGAAGCTGAGCAGAACCTACACAGAGAAGGTTCAACAGCAAAACCAGGGTGTTTATATCAGCTGATAACTTCTGGGAAGGATAGGCAATTTTTTTTTTAGGTAGTACTAAAACTAGAAGTTATAAACATCCTCTCTACTTCTCCAAGAGCTTACAGGGACAGCTCAACACAGAGCAAAGAATCTATTGAGAGAGAGGGGGCGGAGGGAGAATTTCCCGGATAACAGGTGGCTGCTGGAGGCCCTCGCAGCGTGTGTATTGACGGAGGAAACACTTGCCTTCTGCTCTACATACGTACATATCTGGCCCCCAACAGAAACACAGTTGATGAAGATTCCCTTCTTAAAGGCAGCACCTTGGGCAACTGCAGATGGAGAAAGAAAATTAATGAAAAGACTTCATGCAAGGAAATAACCATTTTGACGACTACAATCGTGGATGAGGAACAGCATGCCGCCTAGGAGGGGATTACTTGCAAACATTCAGGGAAAGAAAAGATCCTGACAGGCCAACACGGCCACAGCAACCTCACTGAAATCTGGTTAAGAATCCGATTAAATGCTCAGTGCGGAGGGATTAAAAGTTAGCGCCAGAACTGTTCTCTATATTTTCGTATATTTAGTACACATACTTTTGATTGCATAAACTATTTGGTTAACCCTATGTTGTTGGTTGCCAGAGTATGGATTCAATAAATCTCAACTTATTCTGAGGGTCTTTATAAAGACCTGAAATTTTAAACAAATCTAGAGGTTTTGTTAAAGAAAGGAAGCTGTCCTCCATGGATCCAACTGTTAATTGCAGTCAAGGTTCCGGAGCGGACAGACCAGGTGAGCAGCATCCCTCGGAGAACAGGGGCGTGGAGGTTTGCTCCTGCCAAAGTGGGTTTTACTCTACACTCACAGGAATGGATGTTAATGTAATATGAGTGCTTCTGATCCTAAGGGAAGAGGTTGAAGCAAGAAACAAAAGGACCAATGGAAGCTTCTAACTTTGCCATCTCCGTGTCTTTTGTCTTTCAGCCTTCCAAAGGCTGCATTTGTCCACTGGGGTGCAATCTCCCAAGACCACCGGTGGCCATTGCTGGGGATGGCCTGGAACGTACTATGACATTCATCCTGGAGGAGTGGTGTTTGAGCTGAGAGTTAGGAAGCTGGATTTGAGTTCACGATCTGCACCAGCAACTGGCTGAGTGACCCGGCTCAAGTCCCCCAGTCCTTTCACATCGTTTCCTGGTCCATCCTGCTGACAACATTCTCCCCCTCAGCCGCGGAACCTCCTCTGTCTTGACTCCACCCGCCCTCACTCTCCCTGGCTCATGGATTCCTCAACTCTGCCTGGAGAAGCTCTCGGCGGTTTGGACCCATGAACTCACCTGGACTGGGGCCTCTTTCCAAGAAAGCCTCTCTCAGCTTGCAAAGGATCTGAGACATTTCTTTGTTTCACATTTGTACCCTGTCCTATCCCCTGACTCCTACCTATCAAAGTCCAACGCCTTCAAGGCCAAGTCAAATCCTGAGTTCAAGAAACATTGTCAAAGCCTCTCAGAATATTTCCAACGTCCTCCGGAGCTGTTTATGTCTATGTCTCTCTCTCCTGCTGCTCCTTGATTGTGGGTTCCTCCAAGCAGAGCTCAACTCTTCTTTGTCACATCCCCTAGCATTTCGCTTTATTGAGTCTGTGGAATTGCTTTGAACAAAATAATTCTAAGTTTTTATTAAATAAATATTACTGAGATAAGCGTAAAAAGAACGTCTGTTTAGGTTATTTAAAACACACACGACTCATTCTAAGTGTTTTTTAAAAACTCCTTTGTTGAGACGTAATTCGCATACTACAGAGTTCACCCATTTAAAGTACACAGGTCAATGTTTTTAGTATATTCACAGGGTTGTGCAACCATCACCACAATCTAATTTTAGAACAATTTGTCTCTCCAAAAAGAAACCCTGTACCCATTAACAGTCACTCCCATTTCCCCCTCACCCTGGCCCCTGGCAACTATTACTCTATTTTCTGTCTCTATAGGTTTGCCTATTCTGGACATTTTATGTAAATGGAATCATACAATATGTGTTCTTTTGTGATCTAAGCTTTACGCTGTTGAAACATTCAGAGATTTTTTTTATTTTTAAAAGGTTGGCTCCTTTAAATAAATCTGTGGTAAAATCCACTCTGGAAGGGAGAAATCATTAATCAGGCGGAGGAACACTGAGTGACCTTTTTAAGGGTATTTATATTTTAACAGCGAATAACAATGCCATCACACAAATAAATGACTCTTATTTAAGAGGAGGATGCTTTGGGTGAATGTAAAACACATCACAGGAGCAATTGTCCTCTCCCAAGGCTGGCTCTCACCTCTAGAATCTTCTGATCCTCCAGCATCCCTCAATTGGAGGAATTGTCAAGTCCTTAGAAAAGGGCAAAAATTCACTCTGCACCTTCTCACTGATAGGACGAGGTGCAGTTTTTCAACAATCCTTGAAATGTTTCCTAAGAATTAAACCCATCCTCTTAAAGAAACAAGTTTAAATCTCTATTACCAATTTGTGGATCCTAAGATGCACATTTTTTCACATTTCAATGTTCCTTCAATCGGGATGCCTCTTACAGTCACTGCTGGCCCGGTGGCCGTCATGAAGGAGATGTCATCGCTGGCACAAGCACAGACCTGTCACAGCTGTTCATAGGACATTTCAGCTGAGAGGCGTGCATGGTTGCCTCCACCTGTGCTGAGCCCCCAGGCCCCTGACAACGTCTTCAGCAAGTGTACACTATGATTTGACGTTGACATCCTACATACCCATTGCTCCTGACGGCACAGAGGATGACATTACGTGAAGAAACACAGAGATATTGTTGACCGAGGGTTAAAAGTGATTCAGAAGACTCAGACTCTGCATGCAAAGAAGTTCTAGAAATACCCTAACTTGATATTTTCCTTTTTACATACGCACAAAAGTGATATGTGATTTTTTAAAAATCTGTGTCTAAGTCAGCCTGAAGGAGCATTTTCAAATGGATTTTTTTTAAAAGCTTGTGGTTAGAGTTTAATTAGCAGGCATTCGTTTCTTTCTTAGTGACACATAAAATAATGATACATTTTATAATCTTAAATTCTGCATCTTAAACTCGGTATATCCCTGGTGTGTTATCTCATTCCATGCTCTTTGTGAATTAGAGAAGAGGCTGAGGAGTGGAACTGAATTCTCAGAGACTCAAACCAGCAGGGCCAGAAAAATGAGTCTCAAGTAAGGAATTTTTTTGGTTACTTCGCATGCTCCAGAGGTTGCACAGAGAACGACAACAACAAAAACCATGAGAGAGAGGAGCAAGTTGGGATACACAAGATTCAAGTGGGATTCAGTTTTCAGAGTGCTGGCCAGCAGCCTGGAGACGCTCTATAAGTCCCTGGAACCCTCCAGAGGATTGCAGAACTCCGTAAACTATAGGCTGACTTCATCCCTGTCTAGGCAAAGACGGGACCAGCAGCCACCCAAGAATGGCCTCTCAGAATCCCTAATGAATTAATCACCATAAACCAGAGCAGGAGGGGAGAACGTGCTCGTGCCCTGAGTCTGCCTTTGCCCAGGAGTCCCACCTCCCATCCACCAATTAACTTTACAGTCGCATCTGCCTTTCTGCCAAGCTCTCTCATAAAGGAATTTATCACCTTCTGTTCTGCTTTCTTCCCAAATGTGAATCAGAAACCAACAGTACCGTTTAAAAAGGCACTTTCAGCAAATCCAATTATGCTCCCAAACACCTTTACACAGAATGAGTGCACTCTTCTGCATTTCCTTTTGTGGCTTTATTAATGATGCTGGCCCAGAAGCTCGCTGTTAGCTGGGGCCAATAACAATAAGAAATGCTTGTTTATGTGCCAGGCACTGTTCCGAGGGCTTCACATATATTACCTCATCAAATCCTCAGGAGAATACTATAAGGCAAGCATTGTTACTACATTCATGTTACAGATGAGGAAACTGAGGCACAGAGAAGTTAAGAAACTTGAGCAAGGTCACACAGCTCTAGACAAAAAAAAAAAAGAGATGAGAGTTGAACCCAAGCAAGCTGGCTCCAGAGCCCATGCTTCTAACCACCATTACAATCACAAAAGAAGATGCTGAGACTCCTCAATTTGCCTTTTTCTAAGTAAAGAATATGAAAGTTAGCTAGTCCTGTGGTTTTCACACCTTTAAAATCAGTTTGACTTAGAATTCAGTATATAGAGAGGATCCAATCAGAGATGCCCTATTTGAATGGGGGAAGGGCCTGTAGGCATTGCCCCTGTCTGGCCTTCCTCTGGATCCCTGAGGTGGCCTTAGGCATTTCCTGGGACCCCAGGGGCTTCTCAAAAACCTCTACCTAAACGCCTTTTTTAATTGACAAGTTACCAGTGGTCTCAGAGAGGCAGGCAGCTGATCTCCCCAGGCTGCAGAGCTCCTCTTGGGCGGCTGCGGGCAGAGCTCAGCTCTCCTGCCCTGTTCCTGGCTCCCTGGCCCTGCCCCAGCCCGCTGCCTGTGCACGTCGGTTAGCGCCCGCTACGCTGCACTTAATGAGGACAAACAGATGTGCTCATCGCGTTGAGTTCAAGTGTGAATGATGTGATCATTCTGCTCTTGCTTAGCAAGCCTTTCTCTGGAAAGATCTAGGGCAGACGCTGCAGAACTTTAAACATAAACTCCCAGAGAACAGAGGCACGCTTACAGGGAAGCCCTCAGAATGGGAGCTGCAGCGCAGGTCTGGTCATGAATTCATCTCAATTAGTCTCATCTTTAAGGACATTTCTTGTCCAGCTATTACTATTATTTCATCCCTGATATTGTTAGGAAGGCTGTCCTTCTGACTTACCCCTAATAAGACAGGGGATAAAAATCCTACACCACCTGAGAAATTTTGAAGGATTCCTTCAAGCTGTTAGTCTCTCTTTTTCTGAGAGTACAAATCCCTGACTTCCTCTGTATGGATTACTTTGTATTTGCGGAGAGCCCACAAAGCGTCATTGTTTTGGAAAACATCGCCGCTTGAAAACGAATCTATGTCCTCTCCTTCACAGCAGGCGTTAGCAAGACCTTTTCCGAGGTCTCCAACCAGACAGATGGAATAATTGGCCATGAAGTAATAGTAACATACAATTACCGCTCTGTGTTTTTAAGTTAATAAAGAAATGATTCTTTGATTGCAACACTTTCCTTTGTGTTAAGTGAACTTTTGCTACCTGACATGGTAGTTTAACAACTATTTCAGAATTCTGGTCACGTGCATAAAAAACCTAGGCACACTTGCCTCCCTTTCTGGCTTTGTCTGATAGTGTCTTGATAACTTCAAGAGTGTGAGACATTTATGTAAGATAGAAGAAAAAATAAAGAATTAAGGTTTTGCCCAATTAAGATAAAAAACAATTCTATCTTCCTCTTTGCGAATAGATGCCATTATATTTAGAGTCAAATGCAGCCACAACATTATGTTCTGCATCTCTGGGCATCTTCAGATATGTCTGCTTTCATCCTTTATACACTTGGCAAAGTTATTTATGCTCACACTTAATTTTTCTCTAGAAATAATGCCATCCTAGTCATTAAGAAATATGAATTCCCTCTTGCTCTGGCTTGAGATCAGGGAGCTCTTAGCCATAACTTAGAAAACTGTGGGGAAAGTGAGCTGCTCAGTTATGAGAGACATTATTACTACAGGAAGACAATCCTTCTGCTTTGTATTAAGGTGGCTATTTTCTTGGATCCCACTCAAATCTTAAGTGAGTAATCTGGGCAACAATAAGCAGTGGGTAACCATCTTCTTTCTGGATGCGACCAAGTGTAAAAGCAAAAGATATATAGCAGCCGTCAGAAGATATTCTACTAACCAATAAATGCTGTTAGAATTGCCTCATTTCTTTTAGTAATTTTTCTAATGCAATCGCTCTTAAGTGCAGCATCTTCAGTATATAGACGTACAGTCTCCACCCGAGAGCTACCAGGTCAAAATCTTTGGGGATGTGACCCAATGTGTTAAGAAGGCTCCACAAGTTTTTTGCGGTGCCTCCCCTAATTGGCTAAGAATGACTTTTCTCAATGGCTCCTTTTTGTATTCTGATTTTTTCTAAAATTTAAAGATTTTTAAATATTCTAATTCTTATTCTAAAATTTAAAGCACTTTTATAACTTTTTGTAATGTCTTGTTGATTTTACTGATGACAAAATGAATTTCCCTGGTTAAAATATCACAACTTTCAGAGATGCTTTGAAGGGTAAAGTCGACAGCAAATGACACTTGGGGGAAGGGAGATGGGGTGGGAAGCTTAGGGAGTTCACCAACTTTCAGTTTGAAGGAAACAGTCTGCATGTGGGTTAAAATTCCCACCATCTGCTGACTCTATGCAATGACTTGGTGTCAAGCCAGCAGCAGACAGGTGTCTCTGTGCCACCAAATACCGGTGTGGCCATTGTCACTAATCTGAAGTCTTAGGCATAGATTCCCAGCACTGAGCAGACCTAGCAGGGCCTCTGATCTGTGTAGGTGTCCCCTTTCCTGGGGAGGACCCCTGATACCTTGGGGAGAACTGGGCTGAACATCCAGGGAGCAGGACTCCCAAAGGTGTCATTTCGGAGCAGCACTCAATTCCTTCCGGACGCACACGTTCCTGCACACCCCTGGCATTGCTGATGAACAGGTTGCTTCTTCAGAGCGTGAGTGGCACAAGGGTGAGAAGGGGTTAAACCAGGCATAAAAGGCAGGCTAGACTGTACCAAGTTTAGACTAATATATTGTGTTTTCATACGTCTATAAAGTCATTTTACACAAAGAGTATTTTCTCATGGTTAAAACGGCACCCCTTCAAAATGGCAAAACATGAAATAAGAAGGGATCATAACAGGTTAAATCTGCTCTGAGCAATGGTTTTCTATGTGCAGATGCCTGTCGTGAGGAGCTTGTAAAGTCAGCCACTGTGACCGTCCATGCATAGGCTCTGCTGATTTTACAAATACATAGTAATGCAGCCGCCTCTCCAAGGGCAGGCTCCAGCCTGACGTTTGCACAGCCAGCAGAAATCATTTCTTGCAGGAGATAGAATTTCATCATTTAGCAATATTCCATCAAAGGAAGCTGCACCCTCAGCCACACGCGCTGTCTGTTTCGAGGGAGGTGGCTGCCCTTCCCCTGCCTGCTTCTCTTCAAATTAATAGGCAGCCAGCATCTAATCAATGCCTTTTATACAGGCTGGCAGAGAAGATTCTGTAGGTCTCTGTATTGGAAGTATTTATCATATGAGGCAGACACAAGGTTTTGAAAAATAATGTGTTGTTTTTTCCTGATTATCAAAGTAAACTGTGTTCAAGACAGAAATGTGGAAAAATAAGAAAGCTTCAAAAAAAATCATTCTTAATTCAATCATTCACAGATAATCTAACGTTTTTGTGTACTTTTCGGCCTCTTACACGTTGGGCATTACACCATGTATTCAGCGCGTAATTCTCACTTAACATTATACTGTGCACATCGGACTGGAGTTGCTTCTTCTTTGTGATTATAAATGATGTTTCAGAGAATCTCCTTGTATATAATTTTTAGTCTACATTTCTGATTGTATCCTTAAGATAGAAGGTTCCTAGAAGTGGGATTTCCAGATTCAAAGCCGTAAATGAACATCATGGCATTTAAACAAGGATTTTCTGGGTTAATTGGAAAACACACCACTGTGTTTACTGGTTGTGTACGGCTGTTTCCGGGTAAAGAAAAAACACCTGCCGTCAGCTTTTCTCATTCCAGCACTCTTTTGATGTTGTTGTGGTAGTAGGTTTGATGCTTCCCCTAGAGAACAGATGACTGAATGACGGGACCCATGCTGTCCAGCTTCCTTTGTCCCTTCAGATCTGCTTCTCTTCACCCTGTTTTGCGCTCTCAATGATTAATCTTCACGAACTACGCCATTGGGTTCCCTCGCTCTGTGGATTTCAGCTTGGTTCAACCAATGAGAGATTCTGGCCAAGGACTGGAGGGTAGAAACACAAAGAAGTCAGGGCTTTATGCCCCAGAAGCTCCCTGAAGAATGCTGTGGGTTGGCTGCATCCTGTTCTTTTTTCCCCCCTTATCTGCATTTTTTAAATTGTGGTAAAATATACCTAACATAAAATTTACCATTTTAGCCATTTTTAGGTATACAATTCAGTGGTGTTGTGTACATTTGCAGTGGTGTGCAGCCGTCACTACTAAGCCTTTGCAAGAACTTTTTCAGCGTTTCAAATTCCGCACCCATTAAACAATAACTTTTGATTATCCCCTCCCCTTGACACCAGGTAACCTCTATTCTGCTTTCTGTATTGATAAACTTGCCTATTCTAGGCACGTCTTATAAGGACAATCATATAATATTTGTCCTTTTGTGTCTGGCTTATTTTACTTAGCAAAATGCTTTCATGGTTCATCCACATTGTAGCACGTATCAGAATTTCATTCCTTTTTAAGGCTGAATAATATTCCGTTGTATGTACATGCCACGTTTTGTTTATCCGTTCATCTGTTGACGGACGTTTGGGGTGTTTCCACCTTTTGGCTGTTGTGAACAAAGCTGCTATGAACATTGGTGTACAGTGGTCGTGTCCTTTTTCAAGGCCATAAATTCTGTCAAGTGGCTCTTTCCATTGGCTCTCCTCTGTTTGTTCCAGTAACCATGCCCTTCCTTGGCCCTTTGGGCTTAGGGAGTTAGTGGATCCCTCCTGCTGCTAATCTTTCAGTACTGGGTTTCCCTACACCCTAACCATGTCTTTGTAATTCTTCTTGATTAATCTTTCTTCAAATGACCCAGCTTGAGTGTGCCATCTATTCCCTGCCAGGATTTTGACTTTCACTGAACCTTTGTTATAAACTGTCTCCACATTAGGCCTCAAACAGCTGAATACCTCTCTGGGCACCTGGGCATGTGTCCATGCATGCCCCCAGTAGACACTGACAAGCATCTGGAAATGTAAAATAATGCAGACACCCAGGCTCCATTCCACTTCAATTGATTCAAAATATCTAGTGAGGACCCAGAAACTCTTCATTTTAAAGACGCTCCCCAGTGATTCTAATGCAGTCGGTACAAGGTCTAACCCGAACGCCCGGCACTGGGATTCTCGTTTGCGGCTCTGAACCAAGATGTAGCTCTAGGTCTGCTTTAGGAATTTAGGCCAACGTTTGGGAACTAAAATAGCCGAAGTATATTGAAATGAAGGTATTTGAAAGTTAATCACATTTCATTCACATCCAATTCTAAATTAACTTTGTCTCACAATGGGTTGCCTTCCAAACGATCAAGCTTTCAGGAAGGAAGAACAGAAAATGATTTTCGTACCCAGAAATTGGCTTCTAAGCTGCCAACGTCTTGTCCATTTTTCGCCAGGCACTGTCTCATCGCACACTAATCTTTTTATGTTCGATTCCGTAGCAGTAATAACAGGCTAAGACAGGGAGGCTACCAGCATGTCCCTTCATATTCCTAAAAGTAGCTTAACTAACAATACTTCTCGTAATACATTTCCTGAAGTATACAAATACAGCTGTCCTTAAGTGTAACATTAAAAGCCACCTGGACAGGCTATGATTGCCTTACCGGTCCCTCCCGGCAACCCACGGCTGCAAATTTAAGTGGTACTCACAGATAAGCGGGGAGCTGAAAGGCAAGATAAGAAAACAGGCTTTATCTGCCCCAATATTTTGCCAAAGGCAATTATGAATTCAGAGTATTAAATGAGTTACTATAACATTCTTTGCTTGTTACCTCATTTTTATTCTCAATCCTGTGAGGTGGCAGTTTTCAGGCAAATCATTTAACTTCCCTGATCTTCAATTTCTTCACCTGCGAAAAAGAAAGAGAGAGAAAAGATTTTGCTGTACTGAAAAGCACCTACATCTCATCGGATTAAAAATTCTTTGGTCCCCGAGTTCTGTGTTACAAATGAGGAGATGTGCTGCAGAGGCGTTTCAATGACAGCTCTAAATTCAAACCTCTGTGTGGCAGCGGGATTAAGCTTCAGAAGCAGGCCTCCTGGTTCTCAGTTTAGGAGATAGGCCACGAGGAAGCCAGGCAGGAGATTAAGAGGAATTGAATTAGCAACAAAACAAAACAAAAACAGAAAGAGAGAGAAAGCAAACAAGAACGGATGCTGTAAATACTAGACTTTCGCCACTGATGAGACTGAGCCGGAGTGTGGCCTCCATGGTTAGTGCAACCCGTCAGCCCTGAGGTTTCAAAATGTGAAATAGCTCCAATCTTAAGTGAGCTGGACAGGAGCTAAGCGCAAGGGAGGTGTTAAAAACGACGACGAGGCCGTTGTCTGGTTCATGGTGGCATTCAGTTCGGGTTGGCCGCTAAAAATAAGGCCCTGCAGGCAGCACAGGCACCCCAGACGTGATGGCTGCACAGGGCTAACAAGTGTCCCTTCTCAGGGCTGATGAATTTTTCCAAACTGATCTGCAAACCTCTTTTTTCTCCCCTCATCTCGAAGGTAAGAAGTTGAATCACTAAGTTTCCTTCTTGCTCCTTAACTCAAAAAACCAGTAACCATTTTCTAAGCATCTTTCTAGATTCTGCGGCAGGCTGCCCTGTGGTTGACTCAACTGCTTTCATAACATCTCCGACGAGGAACTGCTGGTAAATTGAGCTTTGAATGTTTAATATTTTAATATAATAACATTTGGGGAAGATCTTATTTGTCTTTTGAAGAACTTGATCCTAAAACACTCTCATAATCACTACAGCAAGTTGCTGTTTTGAACCAGAAGTGGTTAAAAAAAAATAGATAACTTCATTTTCAGCAGGTAACATACAACTTGTGTTTACTTCAAAATCAAAAATAGGTTTCTACTAGGGAGGAAAAAAACACACCCTTCTTTTTCTCATCAGGCAGTGGTTTAAGAAAGTGTACTGCAGATTGTCCCAAAAGGAAAACCCATACTTTCACTTCTGCAGTGTGCACAGCCTTCGACTAGCGCTGAAAGGTCACTGGATTTGAAATACTGTTCTAACACACTACACTCTGGCATTGGGTGAACTGTCAGAGTCACCGGCACAGGCAGAACTCAGAAGGCAGCGCCTGCAAAGCCCTAATGTTTCTGGAAGTCTGGACCAGATAAAATAAAGCACGGTAGGCTCAGCACAGCTTCCTGGAAGGCAGGCGTCGCCTTTTACTGCAGTGTCATTATCAGCTTCATTTTCTAAGTGTTTTGGGCTAATTGAACAACATCGTGAATCCACAGTGGCCACAACACCTTCACACCACAGTGAAAACATGAAACAAGAAGCAGACATTCCTCATATTTCTCAGTAAATTCAGTACCTTTATTCTTGTTCCCTTTTTTCACAGAATGGCTTTTAGATTATAGCAATGAGTAAATGGCTAATAGAGATAATAATGAGTCTATGTGGATAAGTTGCAGCGGGATGAAATGATGCTCATGGCCAGAAACTGCCCCCACCATTGTAGAGAGGATGCAAAGGACACTCCCTCCTTCTGCTCCAGGACCTGCAGAGCTCAGGGTATGATGGCAGGTTTTTTGTGTTGTACTAGGATACGGGGGTTCTGTTGAGAGCAGAGGGTCAAACCACATCCCTGTGGGTAGAGGGAGGAATTTCCCTGTTGAAGTGTGTGTGTGTGGTCACTCCCAGGGAAGGAGGCTGGTCCTCAGTAGGCAGCTAGAAGTGGGAGGGCAGGGCAGGCAGACAGGAAGGGCAACCCTTTTTTGTCATGGTTCCCCCTGCCCTTGGACCAGGATTTAGAGGTAATTTTCCAACCCCATCCCCCTGGGGGAGGGAATAAGATGGCCTCCATTGTGGAGAGAGCCTGGGAGCAACACGGAGGCACATCCCAGAGCTGGTGAACATTGTAGCATGTTGTTACTCTCTGCGGTTTGTACCATGAGGAATTAAAGGAGTTGTGAGCTTTTGCCTAGGTCAGCGTGGTATGAGGGGGAGCTTCAGTCTCAAGTGGGATAGTCCCAAAGCGATGGCAGAAGATGGCATCTGGCTGCTGGCCCCAGTGGCGTTTCTTCCTCTGTTGCCAACCTTGGAGGCAATTTACATTGTGGTTATACACAGGACTTTTGAGCCAGACTCTGTGGGTTTATGTCTCAGTCTTGTCACTGATTGGTTGTTGACCTTGGGCAAGTTTCATAGTCTTTCTAGGACTCAATGTTATTATCTGTGAAAGGAAGACAGTAACAGTTTGGTTGTAAGGATTAAACACATTCATTTGGTAACATGTAAATGCTATTTAAGTGTTAGCTTTTATCTTAAGATAAAGGATGCTGGTGGATTTCCTGACAACAGGATTCTTAAGAACACTGGTGAAATGGGTGAGTGGCTGTGTAAGGCAAGGCCCAGGAGAAAAGAAAGGATGGGGGAAAGATCAGAGAAAAGGAAGAGGTGGTCACCACATGGCAATGGATGTGAAATGGTTAAAAAGGACACCCTGGGGCCGACCTGGTGGCACAGCAGTTAAGTTCGCACGTTCCGCTTTGCCGGCCCAGGGTTTGCTGGTTTGGATCCCGGGTGTGGACATGGCACCGCTTGGCAAGCCATGCTGTGGCAGGCATCCCACGTATAAAGTAGAGGAAGATGGGCATGGATGTTAGCTCAGGGCCAGTCTTCCTCAGCAAAAAGAGGAGGATTGGCAGCAGTTAGCTCAGGGGTAATCTTCCTAAAAATAAATAAATAAATAAATAAATAAGGACATCCTGAAGTGTCACCTTCAGGGGAAATTGTCATGGTATCCTTGTTTCTGCCCAGAGGAGAAAAAAGCAGGGGTGAGCTTTCAGCTTGGACTCAGGACTGCTTGATGGTGAAAAAAAAAGGAGTGGATTCAAACAAATCAACCCCCTAAGGAACGAAAACTTTCTATATTTTACAATACAGTGACCTTAAGCACAGACTGTAAAGGATACTTCCTTTGCAGCAAGTCAAAGAAGCTGATGAAAACCCTTAGTCATAAGGGGAGCCTGTTTGGCTCCCATCTGGCATCTTCTTCTTGTGATACAGAAGGTCTGCTGGTCCCCCACTGTATTAGCTTCCTAGGGCTGCCATAACAAATTACCACAGATTGAGTGGCACAAAACAAAAGAAATTTATCCCCTCACAGTTCCAGAGGCTGGAATCCAAAGTCAAGAGGTTGTCAGGGTTGGTTCCTTCTGGAGGCGACAGGTAAGGGTCAGGATGAGCCTGGTGACCCCCTTGGAGCTGCCAGCTGCTGGTGAGAATTTCCACAGGGGCTGACTGTGTAGTGGGGTACCTGCAGCGAGGTCAAGGTTTACCCAGAACAGCACTAGGAAATGCTGGGGGGAGAGCATTGCATAAAAAACCAGATTCACATCTGTTTATGCTGCCCTTTCCACACCGCACTGCTAAGCCTCTGTCAGAGAATTGCCCAGTCTCCTCAGGGCACAACTGGCCATGAGATGAAGGACAGAGAGCTCGGTGCAGGTCCTCTGCCCATGGAAACAGCCAAGACTCCTGAAGGCTGGCCCCGGGTGCTGGCTCCTGACATGAAGGATGGCTGTTATTAGATGGAACCGAGGATGACATTCCATGCCACTTTATTTTCAAATGGGCAAGAGCAAGTCACCAGCCCTTCCGTTTCATCTGGCGGGGTATTTTCTTCACGCTGCGGCACTTAGCAACGGCTTCACCCCTCCTGATTACTGCTGCCATTAGAGAAATGATTCCTTGGCACAGTGAGTCATCTCCCATCCTGACAACTGTAACCATTCCAGATGGCGAGAACGTCAGAGACCATAATGGCCCTTCCTGTCAGCATTTGCTGCGGGTTGTTCTGGGAACCGCAGGGGACAGACACAAGGCTTGTAGCCTGGAGAGATTTACAAGGTGTGGCTGCAAAGTAATGACACTGATTCTACAAGCCACGTGTGGAAATCAGTCACTTTTCTTTAGAGGCGCATCTTACACCAGGGCCCAGAGCACAACACTGACTGCGAGAAGCGAAGAACAGAAAGACTCCTGCCACCCAGCCAAACGCCAAGCAAGAAACAAGAAACAGGTGCTCCCTGTCTCCGGGACCGCGCCATCAATGTGAAGGCTCCTTGTGGGCCTCTTTCGTACTGTCACCTAGATACACTCGCAGGCCTCAGAGGAAAAGACAGCCATCAATAGCAACGTCTTTCCGTGTGAAGAGAAAGCAGCCAACTGCTGTTGCTCAGGCAGACAGCAAAAAGCCCAACATCTTGGCATTTCGGGTTTTCAGGGAAAGAGATGCTAAGTTGAAGAAAAATCAGTCCGTTTTTAGAATTTGTGCAAATGACTTCACGAAGCTGGTTGAGTCAAGCAGTCTCCCCCCACCTGGATATCTGGGTTCTTTGGAGAGCTGTAAGACGGTGCTAAGCACAGCTGAATTTATTTTACCAAATTTCAAGCTTACTTTATAAAAAACAATCCTGGGCGACGCCTCATCATCATTACAGCAAAGTGAAGCACTCATTTCACAATTGGTTGTTTCAAGTTAATAGTGGATCAACTGAGCAACCGCGAGAAAGATGATGTGTTGGCTTCCTTCCGTGTTGTTCCAGAGCTCAGCAGCTGAGTTAACATATACGCCGAGCTGTTGGCAGACGCTCCTTCTGGTAATAATATGCATTTTTATGAATGGCTCATTTATTTTTTATATGTTCCTCTTTAGCCCTGCCCTCATTTCTCCCCTCTGTACTGAGTCTGGTTCCCAGGACTCTGAAGGTAGAGGAGGAAGGAGAGCTTTGCATTTTAATGGAGAGAATAAGCAGGCTGCTGCTTCACACAGCTCCAAAGCAGGGGAGAAATGGAGAGAAAAAAAATTAGGAAAACAAAGCAGTGGTAGAAATTGGTCTCAGAAGGGCCAGTCAGCTGGTTATTTACTGAGTCTACACTCTGTGTATCTTCGTGGGTGTGTTTCAGATCCAGCCGGTGACTCATGGCTGCAGCGACTCTCTCCCATCCCCTCACCTCCTGCAGGAGGGAACTTGATATGCGCAAGGCGTTTTATCCTTTTCATCTAATCACCTGAAGGATAAGAGCAGCAAACTTACTGAGACAAAAAAAAAAAAAAAAAAAAAAAAAAACCCAAAACCTCAAAGGAAAATGCACCAGACCTTCCTCTTAAAAGATACAGGGCCAAGGAGGAGAGGGTCTTGTGGTTGTTCCCGCCTCTCTTGCAATTGCGTGTATGTTTATAGCAGGACCCCCAAGGGTCTGATCATCACCGCTGAGCCCACCAGGCTCCCTGCTTTCTCCAGCTTCCTAAATGTTTACTGTGAAATAGGGCACCGAGGCTGCCCTCTGTTAACCACATTTATTCCTCCTGGCTTGGCTTTCCCTCCTCACAGCCCTCCTGCAGAGCAAAGATGCAAATGGAAAATTGGGAAAGGGATGGATAAGGAGCTCTCTGGGGCCACAGGGCACGGCTGAGGCTCCTCAAAACATAGGAGAGGCAGGAGTGCCAAGTGGTTAAGAACTTCGGTCGCAGAGTCAGACTGCCCTGTCTGGAATCTGGGGTCTCCTGCTTACTAGACGCGCGACCCTCACCAAGTGGCTTAATGAATACATTCAGAATTCCTCTCTCAGGGGTTTGTTGGGAGGTTTAAATGAGTTCGTGCAGGTAAATTACTTAGAACGTTGCCTGGCACAAAGTAAGTTTTCGCCACTGTTGTTATCATTTCAACTTCCTGTACTAAGCAGTCCCTGATGTAAATGCCCCAAAATGCTCCATTGTACCTGTTACCCTAAACTAGGAAAAAGAGGACCTCGTCAGGGGAAATTAAGCTTCTCCGCCTCTCCCTCTAGGATCCGTAATGAAGTAGTGGTCCTTGAAGGTCACGGCACCCTGGGGCTCAGGGAGAAATGCTTGCGGAAGTTTTTTCCGTGGGCGAAGAACTGCAAAGACCTCCTGCTCCTGGACTCGAAGTGGGGCATGCGTCACGTGTGTGGGTAGATCTTCAAGCCTTAGGGGGGCTCCCTTGGCGCTGTGCTGGGGCTGCGAAAGGCGCCCAGGACGTCAAAGCAGACTCGGCACCCACTGGAGGACTCACTCTTTCAAGGAGATAAGGCATTCATTCACAGGGAACAGTTAGATAATAGAAAAAGGCAGCTCTGGCCAGGCTTCCCCAGTGTGCGGTGGAGAAGGGAGAGTTCAGGGGCTCAGGGTAGAGGCCATGCGAACAGCTCAGCCCGGGCAACCAGGTCACCACTTATCCCTCACATGTCTTTTCTCAGGGATAATAGGGTTCTCTCTTATTCTTTTTCTGCTTCCTCCTCTTCCTTCTTTGAGAATTTATTTGCAATATGTTTCAGAGGATAACAGCATGTCGAGGCTGGAGAAGAGCTTAGAGTGGATTTCTCAAAGTGTGGTCCTCAGATTCCCTGCTTGAGAGTTTTTCAGGGTACTCATTAAAACTGCTGATTCCTGGGCCAAACCCCAAGCTACTGAATTAGTCTCCGGGATGGTGACCCAGGACTTTGCATTTTCAAGAAGCTAATCAGATGCTTATTATGCGCAATTTGGTGTGAGAACTGCTGCCTTGGAAATGATTACATCTAGCTACTTTATTTTGCAGATGGGGAAACTGAGGCCCTGGGAAAGTGAAGCAGCTTCCCCAAGTCACCTAGCTAGCTAGTGGTAGAAGCAGAACCCTAGGAGAGGAAATGCAGGAGTGTTTGTGCTGCAGAGAGGGCTTCAGGCTCTCTGGATGCAAACCTTCCGAGGAAAGCTAATGCTGAGTTCCGTTTCCTCTCCAGCCGGCGAACAGTCCTGGCCGCAGCAATGTGGGCCTTATTGCCATATTTTACAACAGACATAAATTCAGCATTTCCAAATAAAACTAGAATCCAGTATATGCCCCATGAAAAGAAGTTAATTTTAATGAGGATCTCACTTAGAGCATTCACGGATTCTGCATATTTCATTTGGTCATTTAATGCATTTTACCTTGAGTATTGATATGGAATTGATGAAGTGGTTTTTTTTTTCTATATAGGAAAGAAAAGACCATAAGTACAACTATTTCCCAGCCTTTTCAATTCTACAAGAATTACTAATAATAACACAAAACTATGTAAAGTAGCAGAGAGTAGATAATGACAGAGTTGGGAAAAATGTCAGTGATAAAGAGGAAGGTGGGAAAAATATAGCTACAGCACAGATATCTGTACTTTACCTCAAAGTAGTGATGTCTTAGAAAATGTCATTATGGCTCATGCATTTGTCATCATATTGTAGGTAATTCAAAGTCAGTGTCTGACTATTGTCGTCTTTATACTGTCGCACAACACCCAGCTCAGTCTTATGTAAACTCTCAAAATACGTTGCCTGATGAATGGGAGAGGAAGTGGAGGAGAAGACGAAATGGCGAGAGAGGGGCTGTGGGAGGGTGAGAGAGGAAAATGAAGTCAAAGGTGGAGGAAGCCTGTGTCCAACTGTTCCTTCGTAGGATTGGTGTTTTTAGAAGGGGGTCAGGTGTCACGGAGAGTGGCGTGGTTTGGCAGGCAGGCCACAGTGAGTTCAAGGAAGCACGGTGCTGGTAGGGCACATGCAGAAAGGTAGAGTGATAGAATTTAAGACTCAGGCGTATAAGAACCTACTTATCCAACTTTATATTTCTTAGCAAACAAACAGCTAAACCATCTGAGGTGGATAGCTGTCTGTTCTAATTTCATTGGTTCATACAGTGATCCCAAAAATATTTGTTGCTTTCTAATAATAATGATAATAATGACTACCATTTATGGAGTACGTACTCTGTGCCTTTACCCCATTACACGGATGAGGAGCTGAGGCTCAGAGAGTCTGGGTAATGTGTCCAAGGTCACACTGCTGGGATTCAAATGCGAGCCTGCTCCACGCCAAACTGCACTTTGAGTCACTGTAACGTTGCATAAAGTAAGCCCTTATTCAGTCATGTTCAGATGGACCTGTGACAAATTCACCCCACACTGTTCCATCACTTCATCCGAGGAATCTGGTTCTGCACCCCATCCCCCCGCCACTCTCTTGCTATGTGACATTAGCCAAGTCTTTCATGTCTATGGGTCAAGTTACTTTATCAGCAAAATGCTGGACTGGGTGATTACTGAAATTCCTTGCTGCTTTAAAATTCCACATGTCTGTTACTGGGTATTCATTCCTCTTAGCTGGGGGACCATTTATGAAACTTCACATTTTTTTCATGGCCTCGGCTGTCTCATCTAGGCTGTTGCTTCCTGTGGTAGAATCAGCTGTTGCCCACCTGATGTACATTCTTCTTAGTAGAAGAATCCTTGACTTTCTTCAAGGTAGCAAGTACCCATCTAAAAGGCTACGTCTCCAACCTTATTTAAAGCAAGATGCTCTCCTTGTCCAGTTTTGGCCAGTGAGATGTAAGTGGATCAGGCTTTCTGGGGAGTCCATTTCACCTTCCCCCTTCTTCCTTCCTGCTGTAGGAAAAATAGGTTTGATGACTGGTGCTCCAGCAGCCATCTGGAACCAAAGGTGACTTTGAAGATGGAATCCAGATGCTAAGAATGGTGGCACAGAGAGGCAGAGAGAACATGGTTCTCTGATGACCATGGAGCCACCGTACCAACCCTGGACCTCCCACCTCCAAACTTCTTTTGGGTGAGAGAAGAAGAAACACTTGCAAATTTAAGCCTCTGTTCTTTTGGATTTTTTGCTAGATGCAGGCAAACCAGTCCTCACTGATATACCTACAAACTCTGCACTCTTTCTTCCTCTGGCTGTAATATTTCCCTTAAATTGTAGTGTTAAGTTTGCTGCGAATTGCTGGATAAATTGATGACCTGCTGGTACCTCTGAATCAATATGTACAATACTGGATTCATAATCGCCCCTGGAAAATGGTTTCTTCTCTGTTCCCTGTTTCAGTAAGTGGCAACACCACTTTTCCTGTCACTTGTGTTCAAAAGCCTGGTGTTACCTTTCATTTCTCTTATTCAATTAGTTACCAAACTCTATAGATTCTCCATTCATTGATCTAACATTTTGAGGGCATATTATCTCACAAGATGATTGGGGCTGGGGTACAAGGGTCAGCCAAACAGATATTTATCTGTTCTCATGATGCTGGCAATCAAGGGAAGGCATTTATCTGTTCTCTTGAAGCTTATAATCAAGACAGGCATTAGTTGGATAATCACACAAACAAATGTCAAATTGCAACGGCAGCAAGTGTTACAAACAAAAGGTACTGAGAACCTACAGCGGGGGCTGGGGAAGGCTGGGCTGACCTGACAACTGAAGGATGCGTGGGACCGAATGTGGCAAAGCATACGGAGGGCTGGGGGGTGGTAGGGTAGCATTTCAGGCAGAGGAAGCAGAAGGTGAGAAGCCGAGGGAGGAAGGGGCAGGGTCTACTCCTCGAGTTGAAAGGAGGCTGCTGGCTGAAGCACTAGGAGCCATGAGGGATCCAAGAGCCAAAGGAAGGGTTCATACCATGTTGAGGACTTTGAGCTTCATTTTAAGATCGGTGGGAAGACATTTGAAGAGTTTTAAGTGGCAAAGGGAGGACGGGCAGTGACCTGATCATATTTGCAGTGTCCTTCCTATTTCTTTTCTTTTCTTTTCTTAATTCCCTCTGCTGCTATGCTCGTGCCCTATTACCTGCTTCTCTTCCTGAAACTCACCCTCCAAAACTGAGGATCATTCTTCCAAATCCCAGCGCTGATCATTCTGCTCTCATTCTCAAAAGTCCTCAAGAGGGGCAGGTCCCATGGCCTAGTGGTTGGGTTTGGTGCTCTCCACTTTGGCGGCCTGGGGTTCGTGGGTTCAGATCCCAGGTGCAGACCTACACCACTCATCAGCAGCCATGCTGTGGGGGCAACCCACATACAAAATAGAGGAAGATTAGCACAGAAATTAGCTCAGGGCCAACCTTCCTCAAGGAAAAAAAAAGTCCTCAAGAGCTCCGCATTTCCTGCTAAATGAAATCCAGCTTCCAAGGCAGAGTTGAAGGCCCTGGCCTCCCAGTGCAGCCCGCATCACCTACTGTTGTCCCTCACATACCTATGTGCCCCAGGCAAACTATACTGTACTGGGCTCCCCTGTTTCTGGGCCTTTCCTCATGCTCTTCCCTAGGAACTAGAATGCCATTTTCTTGATTGACCATTTGTCAAAACTTTCTGTCCTCTCAGACTCTGCTCTAAGGCAACTCTCTCCCTGAGGCTTCGCCTGCTCTGCCCAACCCAGTCATCCTTCCTCCTCTGTGTCTCTGAACCCTATTGCTGCTCCTCACTGGGAACTTGTCATTTTCTGCATTTGGGCATAAGCCTTATCTCCTGAAACAGCTTGATGGGAGGATCCTGGCTTCCTTTCTGCACCTGACAGGTCCCACTGTGCCCTACTTAGAGCGAGGGGCTCAGTAAATGTCAGCTGAAGGAGCAAATGAATGATGCTCAAATAAGTAGGCAGATAGCAATTTGCACAATTTCTTGGTTGTCAGTGAAAATGGCACATCTGCATGGTGACCCTGGTAATATGCAGGCTGATTTTGGAAACAGACTACCTGGGTTCAAATCCCAGCTCTACCACATACTGCCTGTGTGGCCATGAGCAAGTTATCTCATCTCTCTATGCCTCAGTTTCCTCATCTGTAAAATGAGGGTAATAATATACCTACCCGGGGAGTTAAGCCAGTTAATTCACATGGAGTACTTAGAAATGTGCCTGTTACAGAGTAAGTACGCAATAAAAGTCTTCATCATCATCTTCTCATTCCCACTCAGAATGACCCTCACTAGGTGAGTATGCCGTCTGTGACCCAGTTACCTACAAAATGGTGCTTGGGGCCAGAGTCCTGGGCAGGATGATTTCCTGCAAGCTGTTCAACCAAGGAGCCTCCCAGCCACTCCACATCTTAACACGATGAACCCGGCAGGCCCTTCATCTTGTTGCACAGACTTCCGGTTTGTGCTGTTTCAGCCTCTGACCTGTGAAACTCCTTAAGGGCAGAGACCATAATAGTAACACTCAGCACTATACAATCCTTACCACACACTAGGCACTCAGTGTTCAGAGCATTCACTTGGATCAATTCATGTGGTTTTCCCAGAAATCCTCTGAGGAAATTAGGGCACAGAGAGGTTAGGGCCCAGAGGCACACAGCCAGCATTTAAAGCCAGCCAGTCTGGCTGCAGGGACTATGGGCTTTTCTACACTATCCCCTCCCCTCTGTATTTTTAACACCTAGTGCATAGTAGGCACTCAATAAATGTTTGCTGAGTGAATAGATCCCAGTGGCATCTTCAGGGAAGGCTTCTAGTATCTCCTCTATCCAGGATTTCTGACTGGCTTCCTCTCCTGTTGACCCTTCTAAACCCTCCAATAGGGGCAGAAAGTGCTTCTGCTCTGTTCAGGAAACGATGCTCCCACGGGCTGCTTGAGGAAGTGACCCTGGGTGGCCCCACACTGTGGTCCACTCCCAGCCCTCTTCTTACTTTCCCTTTCTTAGAGAGAGATAGATGGAGACTCTAAAACACTTCTAAAAATAAAAATTGCTTTGTTAGGCAGGTAGAATTAAGAATAATTTTGCAGGGGGGAGATTTTAACTGGATTTTATTTTATTTTTTATTTTTTTTTAAAGATTGGCACCTGGGCTAACAACTGTTGCCAATCTGTTTTTTTTTTCTGCTTTATCTCCCCAAACCGCCCCCATACATAGTTGTATATCTTAGTTGCATGTCCTTCTAGTTGTGGGATGTGGGACGCCGTCTCAACGTGGCCTGACAAGCGGTGCCATGTCCACGCCCAGGATCCGAACCCTGGGCCGCCTCAGTGAAGCGCCCGAACTTAACTACTCGGCCACGGAGCTGGCCCCGTGGATTTTATTTTCAATAACTGTTTTACTCTATGAAAGATGTACATATTAATTGTAGAAACTTTGGCAACTACAGAAGTGCACAAGGAAGAGAATTTAAAACGGAAGATAGTTTTGCCCTTTATTTAAAATATTCTTTAATGTTAAGTGGTCCTTACGGTAAGAAAATGAGAAGAACCCAAGTGGTTAGATATTATGCATTATGGGGAGAGAAAATCTTTCCAGTTCTGCCTTGTTCTCATTTGGCCTGTCAGGGTCTTGACAACAGCCTTACTGCTGTCTGCTCCTGGCCTAAAAGGTGACTTGATTCACAAGGTAAATTCAGACTTCTAGAAACTGCCCTGATTCTCCCCTGGTCCCCAAAGGGAAATGGGAAAAGTGTGCCTGAGTCCAGCCTGGGTTACAGGTGGGCATGTGGATTATTCCACACCATGGAGCAAGCCTCTAGGCGCTTCTTCCTTCTCCTTTTGGAATCCTTTCTCCCTCCTACAAAAATGGTCCTGGTCACACACACCTAAAAATATCCACTCAGCTTTGCAACTAAGTTTCCAAAGACATTTATGCTCTAAGAATATTAGAATTAAAATTAGGATTTTTCTATCTTTTAGTTCTTAGTATTTCTGCCTTGGTTACTGAAAACCTACCCACTCTATTCTTTTTTTTAAACATGTATTACAAAGGTACTAAATATTTACTGTAGAACACTTAGAAAATATTAAAAATGCACAAAGAAGGAACTGAAAGACATTGGTAAACTCCCCATCCTGAGTTCTGAACGTAAAGAAGGAAGTGGAAGGAGAAAGAGGAAGGTGTGTAATGGCGGATATCAGGGTGCTTGGCTGGTCCCCAAGACCCTGCCTCTGGTCATAGCACTCTGATTCCCTTTAGAAACTGCTTCCCCCTGCGTTCTCTTCCCCACAACCAACCAACCAAATAACCAACCAGCCAATGAACCAACTAATCAACTACCCACCCACCCCACCAACCAACCAACCTATGCATGTAACACGCACAGGCACATGCACTTCAACCAGAGGTAGTAGAGGGAAGTGTCGATCCTAGTCAGTCCCAATCCCCATTTTCACAGGGTTAGGCATAAACCCCAGACAGTCTAATCTGGTTCCTTCTGGGAGACCTTTCTTAACCAGATGCAAGGAAAGAGATTCCTCTCCTCTGGTGGGAAAGACAGAAAGACGAGCTCCCTGGAGCCACTAGCTGCAGTAGTTACTGCCCGATAGGGAAAGTTGTCTTAGAGAATGAAGGAAAGACAAAAAGCTGTATTGCGTTTGAATCCCTAGTCTGGCTGTCCCTCGTTCTAGCTGTACCCGATTCTGGTTGCCCCTGAGAGAAGCCACTTCCTGCCCTTGCCCAGTTTACATGAGCCCAGGAGTGTTTTCTCACTGAAACCGAGAGTCTTGTTTAAACAAACACACCAACGTTGCATTTAAGGAGAGAAAATTAGGAGAAGTGTATTTATTTAGGATAAATTTTTAAAAATTTATTTGAAGGACAGTATTGAGCTCTGCCCTGTCCACGCTTCATGTCACTTGCTCTGGACTTGGCCAGA
Source organism: Equus asinus (assembly GCF_041296235.1). Taxonomy (NCBI): domain Eukaryota; kingdom Metazoa; phylum Chordata; class Mammalia; order Perissodactyla; family Equidae; genus Equus; species Equus asinus. The sequence continues at coordinate 39,839,218 of NC_091792.1, forward strand.
GATGTAGATGGCCTGGCCCTACCCAGGTAAGCCAGCTAGCTCCTGCCACTCCCATAGCTCTGACAGGAGTCAGGGTATGTGCCCCGATGCTGTGGGAGCACGAGTCCTAGGTCTGTTATTCATGCTGTCTCTCTGGAACTGGGTTTCCAGAGAGAAGGGAGGACGGGCAACTCTGACAAAGAGAAGGTATTGATTATCTAATGTCCTTTCCACCTTTCCACCATTAGGCCAGGCTGATCACCATTCCTTGTGTATGTGGCCAATAAAGGATAGCCTTTGGATAGCTCGGCAACAGTGTGGAAATCACCCAGAATGCTCCTTACCTCACTCCCAAACCTTTCCAGTCCTCTTCTGCCCAACACCTGCTTCTCACTTGTGTCCCAGATTTTGACTCCTCTCCTGCCCCTTGAGTCTTCACAACTAATCTGGTTTCTCCTGTTTAACCAGAGAACTCCCTAAGAGCTTTTCTTCACATTCTCCCCACCCCCAACTCACTGTGTTCTCTTTGGTCATGCTCCAGCCCCACGCAAAACATAAATCTTGACATTAATTCATTTGGCTGCTTCCCCAGATATATCTAACCCAGCTCCCTGAAGGCAGAGGGTTGGGCAGTATGAGCAAAGAGGAAGGTTAGAGGTCCATCCGGAGTGGAACAGGGGTGGGTTTTGAAAAGAAAGGTATATTCACATGAGGTAAAAATTCATCTGTAGCCACTTGTAACAAGATGGAGGAATTTCTGTCCTGATTCATGGAGGTGAGAAATGAAAGGGTCTCAAAGTTTCCTATCTTGCCCAATTAACTGGCTTGGTTGGCTTCATCTACATTCAGTGCTGGTTGGGGAACGTTTCGGGAAGAATTTACGGCACCTCTTATTTTGTTAATCTGTCTTCCTGTCCAGAGAAGAAACAATCCGTATCTTGGGCTTCGATCATGACCTAAAATAGATTATTTACTCTTTTTATTAATAACACTTGTATTTCTTTTCTCCATGGACTCTCCAGAGGTCAAAGAGGAGAAGCCCGGAACTGAGGCAGAAGGAGCTGCCGGGAGGATTTTAGTGACCTGCTGGGCTCCTTCCGCACCCTTCCTTCACCCTCCAGATCGGGGCCACTTTCCTCTGCCTCCACTAGCTTATTGGTTCAATTATGATTGCTCTCTGCCTGCTTCCAGGCTGGATTTAAAGTAGCTAAAAAATAAAACACTCAAACAATAGGACGATTTCAAATAAAGATTAAAAATGCTATCGGAATCCATTAGATGGAAGGCGAGAAAAACACAATTAAGCCAGGAAACTTGGGAAGAAAATGGTGATGGAAAAATGGACAGTTCTTTCTTTGGGTTGTGTTCTCACTGACGACAAAGACTGATGAGACACTTGAGTCAGGGGAGTACAGGGACTCTTAGCTCAGTAGATGATTGGTTTTTCCATGATGATTGAGCATCTACAGTGCCAAGTACTGCTCAGGATACAGAGATACGTGAGACTTGATCCCTACCCTCAAGGTGCTGACAATCTAATCTGCTCCCATTTTAACCTTGAGTACTGAGAGTAGTCATAAGCTTCTCTGTGTCTGACCCACCCACAATCTTTTCTGTGTCGTAGCTCGTGCCTCATGTAGTGGGTGAAACCAGTTCTACCTACCACAAATTATTGGACCAGGGATCTATGTCCAAGAGCAAAGACAGCCGCAGTGGCACCAAGCTCAAGGGAGCTCACCTATTCCTGAGGACACTTGATGTGAGGTTGCCTAATATACTTCTTCTGTATTGCATGGGGCCACATAAATTTTGGCAAATCAGATTTTCCACACATGCCTGCAACAAATCTCCTGTCCCACTCGCTCTTCCCACAATGTGACCTTGACACTGGTCCCATTGATTGGTGGAGTTTATGTCCTCTCCCCCTTGAACTTTGTGACTGCCTCAACAGAGTACGGCAGATGTGATGGTATGTGACTCCCGAGTCTAGCTTATAAAAAGGCCACACGCTTCCAATTTGTTCTCTTGGGACACTTGCTCTTGGAACCCAGCTACCATGTTGTGAGGAAGCGCAAGAGTCCATGAGGAAGGCCACATGGTAGAAACCAAGGGCCCTGGCCCATAGACCGGACTGGGCTTTAATCCACCAGCCAGCACCAACTTGCCAGCCATGTGAGTGACACTTCTGAAAGTGGATCCTCCAGCCCCAGTTGGGCTGCCTAGCTGATGCCATGTGGAACAGAGATGACCTATTCCCACTGAGCCCCACCCAAACTGCAGACTCATGAGCAAAATAAACGACTGTTGCTGCTTTAAGCTACTAAGCTTTGAGGTGGTTTGTTAGGCAGTGATGGATGGCTTAAACACCAATCCAACAGATTTCCACTCTTGGCAAGTATGAATGCATCCAGAGGTGGGCCTCTTGAACTCAGGCTGAATCCCCAACAACGATGCTTTTCCTGTTCTACACAACTGCTGTGTACAGGCTAGGCTTGGCTGTTCGGAAAGCCAGAATGACTATGGCTGTGAAAGAGGTGATATTGCAGGCCACCTTAAATTCTCTAAAATTCTAGCGCTGCCCCCCTGTTCCTGAGAGTAGCTGGGCATGCTCTCCACTGCAGCCTTAGAGAGTACAGCTACTAGCCTGTTGGCTTCAGCTCTAGTAAGTGGGAACTTTATTTCTTCACCCTGTGACCGAATACACCCTTACCAGAACCTAAGTCCAGAAACCAAGCTTGTTCCTTATCACCCCTATCCCAAGCTCTGGTTTTTCCTCACATGATATACCATTTCCACTGGCCCTGGGGTCCTGCCTCCACTGCCATCCTGCAGCTTCTGTCACTTCTTATCTCAGTCTGTACCCATCTTGAGGCCTCCTTGACAATGACTGACGCCGCCTTCGACACTTTCCTATTGCTTGTTACTGAGGAGGCAGAGTAGTATAGTGGTTCAAATGCTTTGGCATTGGGGTGACATGGGACAAGTGTTTATAAGTTCTCTAAACTTGCCTGAAGAGTATATTGTGAATATTACAATGGGATGATGTGCTAAATGTTTAGCGCCTTATGGCCAGGATTGCGACCTCATTTGATTCGCAATATTCTTTCACCGCTTCTTCAAAGAAAGCCCTTATTCTTGGGTCTGATAACGTACCCACCATAGAGCTACAGTTCCCTGCTGCCTTGCAGATAGGTTGGCCAATGAGCTGCAGGCCAAGTTGTTTCATTGGGCTGGCGGGAAAGCTCTTTACAGTGGCTGCCTTAGACGGGAGGCTCACCCCCACGCTGGTTCCCTCTCTCTCCTTCTTGCGGATATGGTGCTGGAGCTGGAGCAACCATCTTGGATCATGTGGCGAGCCTGAGGGTGCACGCTCTGCAATGATGGAGGTGGGGAGACTTAGCAGGAGCTCAGGTGACCGTGGAGGTACCATGCCAGCTTACCTCTGTGCTCCTTCACGTGTGGGAAAAAACCATCTTGTTGAAAACAATTTTATTTTGTGTCTCTAGTATTAGAGGCTGAACTTAATTCCTAACGCATAGTAAATGTTAGTCAGGATTATTGTTCTCTGTGAGCATCATTTCCCTAACTCTGTGGGACATCTGCTTTTTGGGTCCAAGCCATCTCCAGGCTGATGTGTCCCACCACTTTAGTCACTTGGCCATTCTGGTTAAAACAGGAAAAAAATACACACCGAAGTAGACTCTAGGGGTGTATCAATGCCATAATTGACCGGGTTTCACGTTAGTTGGGACCACAGGAAGGAATTTTTCTCCACATTGTTTGTCAATGTACTGACTAGTTTTTGTGGTCTGCAAGAATGCATCCTTATTCAAGGATGTTTTCATATTATCCACATTTATGAGCCTACCAGTTAGCCTCGCTCTGACTGTTATAATGTCAAGGTGTGGAAAATGAGATTAGAAGTAAAGCCACGAAGAAAAGTGAGTAATCAGGGAAAAGAGAAGGTTTTATCGCTAAGATTTTTCCATTTTTACTGATTTTTTTTTTCTTTTTGGTGAGGAAGATTGGCCCTGAGCTAACACCTGTTGCCAATCTTCCTCTTTTTTTTTTTTTTTTTGCTTGAGGAAGATTGTTGCTGAGCTAACATCTGTGCCAATCTCCGTCTATTTCATGCAGGATGCCACCACAGCATGGCTTGATGAGTGATGCTAGGTCTGTGCCTGGGATCCAAACCTGTGAATCCCCGGCTGGCAAAGTGGAGCACACAAACTTAACCACTATGCCACCAAGCCTTGGTTATTTTTAAATAACCAAATAACCAAAAATATTTTTAAAAATTACATTCCCATAGACAATTAAAATTTTATTCCTCAATTTAAAAATATTTTGTAAGGAAGAAAAAGACAAAAATGTGTAATAATATCTTTTAGATACACAGAGAATCCATTAATTTTTTGGTCTAGACAATTTTGTATAAAGCAGGTTCAATGCTATAAGAATCTTTGAATTCGTATTGCTTCATTTATTTAAAGAGGCCTATGGATCAAAAGAATACAATTATAAAGGTAACAATCCTTCTTTTCCATAGTCATAGAAGTTAAGATAAAAGAATTTTCCTTTAGAAAGATGCATCATTCACTACTTTTGTCATCAACATTTTAGTAAACAAATATCTTACCTTCAAATAAACGTTTATTCTAAATAGTGATATACGTTAATGACATACAAACTAATGAAGAAAATATACTTTCCTCCTATCTTATAGTGCTTTATTTTTCAATTAAATTTAGAAATGCTTTGCAGTTTATCACTGCTGAATGAGCAATTTAGCATACAAGCCTGCATGTACTTATTTATTTTTATAAAAACCACGCAGCTGGGAATAGAATAATTTGTACATATATGTACATGTATACCTGACATTTATAAAGCCAGAAGTCATAAAGGAAACAGATTATTGTATATGTTATTCTCAGCATGCGAGGTAAGAGAATAAACCCAGAACCTTCAATCAGTCTTAAAACTTCGATAGTTTTGCAGATTAGTTCTAAGCAGTACCAATGGGACCATTTCTTCCATGAGGCTTACAAGGTAGAATTCATATGTTGCTGGGACAAAAACCCAGTGACGACCTTACTGACCTCCTGAGGAAATACTTTTCATTGCTTGTAAAATGAGAGAATCTAACATAGTATTTTTTTACATGATTCTCACTTAACTTTAAAAGCAAGATACACACATAGTAAATTATTACTAATCTATCAGATTATTTTTTAACTTCTTGAATAACTACAATCCCTGCTCTTTCTGAAAACTGGCATTTATTAAACATGCAGACTTTTCACATGTTTCTGGTGTTATTTATAATTTCAGGGGTTTCACCTAAGTCAGAGTAATACAATCATTACTCTCGACCGATCTTTACAGGGGGAAAAATGTTGCTTACTGTTTTTAGTATCTACGTATCATTCATTTAATCCTTTCCATATAGAGCAAAAAAGTGAAAAATGTGAAGAATATGCTTTTTTGTAAAAAGTCCAATTACTTATTTATAACGTACCAAAGGCCAGTGATGATAATGTGATGTGAACTGAGGAGGATGATGCCCTGAGCCCTCTGCAGCCGAAGTCAAATTGTAGAAAAACTCATCTTCCTCTGGTTGTGTTAAATAGTCAACATTATATTTCTAATCTTGTACAGCACTGGAATTAAAGTCTTCATGGTCTTATAAACACTTTGGTTTAGGAATTTAATTTCTTCCTTCCTTCCTTTCTTTTTTTGCTGAGACAGATTTGCCCTGAACTAGGTGGGTTGCCGCCACTGCATGGCCACTAACAAGTGGTGTAAGTCTGTGCCCAGGAAGCGAACCCAGGCCACTGAAGCTGAGTGTGTTGAACCTGACCACCACACGGCCAGCCCAGGAATTTATTTTCTTAAAATATCATTTCAAAAAAGAGCTTAGAGCATCTATACAGTTGACAAAAAAGTTTTATTTTATATAATTGTATGGACTGCTATGTCATGAACATGACATATTGTTTAGAAAAGGTAATAGGGCAAGAAACAACCCCCCAAACCCCCACCCTAGGTATATACAAATAACCACCCCAAAAGGACTAAGTGGAAAATAAAATTCTGATGTCAGACAAGACAGTATCAAGGCAATGTCAAAAAGCTGCTCAAAAAATAAGTAATTCAGGCAATTGGTTGTTTGGGCTTTGCAATTATTAATAACCAACTTGACTAATTCCACTCCACACTAATATACAGTGACTCTTCTGGTTATTCTAAGATCAAAGAAATGAGTCAAGCTACTCTGGACTGCCTGTTGTAGATGTTAAATGAAAACACCAGAATTCATCCTGAGTGTCTTCTGAGTGTGAAAAAAGGAGCATGTGTAAATTTAATTCAGTAGAAAATTTAAATTTAATTCAGTAGAAAATTTCAATGTTTTCCCCACAATGAGAATTTCAGCAGTGTCTTCCCACTGTGAAACCGTGTCTTATCACTCTGCTTTATTCAGAATTTGTACTAACTCTGACAGAAGTTGCAACTAAAGTCTACGTTTTATGTTTACTCAACATAAGGGCCTTCTTCTGGAGATGGTGCAAAGTGATAGTCTAAACAACCAAAATAAAAGAATAGACAAAGGTATTGTGTGTGTGTGTGTGTGTGTGTGTGTGTGTGTGAGAAAGATTGGCCCTGAGCTAATATGTGTTGCCAATCTTCCTCCTTTTGCTGAGGAAGATTGTCACTGAGCTAACATCTATGCCAATCTTCCTCTATTTTACATAGGATGCCGCCACAGCATGGCTTGACGAATGGTGCTAGGTGGGCGTTCGGGATCTGGGCCTGCGAAGCCACAGAAGCAGAGCTTGCGAACTTAACCACTACTCCACTGGGCTGGCCTCAAGACAAAGGTATTTTTTAAAGCACTCAACTATGTTGTTAGAGCTATGAAGGTGACCAGCAAAAGCATCCGTCACCCTGTGGATATCAAGGTTGACCCATGCCATGTGCTTGTATTTGGATAACAATGACCTTCCCAGAGAGAGGAGCCACATCACTGAGTTAAGATTGATATTTTCACATATTTATTAAAACAAGTTTCCTGAGGAGTTCAACTAGGCAATGTTGTTAACCCAGTTTGCATAAAATGTACAAAAATGCAATACAACTTATACATCTTTAAAATATTCTAAAGTCAGATTTTGCTTTGATTGAATGCTCAACTACATAAAGTTCATAAGATTTTTACTAACAACAATCCAAATCAGAAAATTAAGCTTGGGTTTAAAAGCAATTCTTAAAATTATCATAAATTTATGATGCCTATTGATTGAACAGTAACAAAAAGATACAGGATGCTAGAATTGACCCTTGACTCTTTTGCCCCGTACTAACTTCATATATCTTGCCAGAATGAACTATCTTAAAAAGTGCCTTGTCTATGTACAATTATAGAGGTTAGTACATTTTTCAGATATAAACTCAATGACATGTTGCTGAAGCTTGCTTCTTCTGGAATTTGAGTAATTTTAAATATTGAATGAAAATATTTTTTATCATATCATAAACTATTGCTTCATCAAAGTGAGATTCCAAGACCCCTTACACTTCTCTGAACTCCTGAAGTTCATCATTTGATAGGATTGGATGAAGTTTACAGGCCTAACTGTTCCGCAAACATCTTAGATACCTGGGGAGAGAAAGGAGCAAGCTGAGACTCTTCTGAGAGTCAAAACGTTGATGAGAAACAGGGTGACGACATAAGCAGAAACAGTGATTCAGAAAATGGCAGTTTTGGTGTAAATATCTGTGAGTCACTGTGGACCACAAGTTGAATATGGATATGCAAAACAGCAATGGAAACAAAAAATGCCATATTAGGATGTGGTAATGAGGATAGGACAGAAAACTGTTGAAATTCTGTACCTGGAAGACCGTCTTTGGCCAAAGCTCTCTGCAGTCCCAGGACGGCACAGGACAGTGGCTACACACAACTAGAGAGTTCTGTCTTTCATTGCATGGAAAGGCCTCCCCGGCTTGGGACTCTGCCTTTACAATTATGGGCAAAGTTCAGAAGGCAAGTATTTATTAAAGGGATTCTGAAAGGGAGGAGAAGGGCGGTTTTCTGTTGTGCATTGAGGCAGCCTTTCAAACACAAGATCCCAAAATTCAGCAGCAAACGTTTGGTAAACCTCGTCTCCCCCTCAGTTTCTGCATGGGGAGTAAAATAAATAAAGTTTTTACTCTTTGTTGCTTTCCTGGAATAAAATATCACATGTCGTTGAAGAGCTGAGAGATCCCAATTTGCTAGATTGCTTTAAAGGTCAGAATTAGAAAACTAAGAATTAAATGGAGATTGATTTTACGTGAGTGGGAGTGATAAACAGGCCCTTCTGCATTTTGCTCCATTGCTTCTAGCACGAGGATGTCAACAAATATCACACAGAATGTCACCTCTGATGGAATGACAATGACCTCCTGGAGAGCTGTGTTGAGGAGGGCTCGAGGCTTGTCCCAGCCTGGCAGGAAAGAATACTGAGTGCGACGAGCGATGTCTACCACAGGCACAGATAGTCCCTATTCCTAGTCCGTTGGTTTCAAATGACCTTAAGGACCTCAGAGACATAGAAGGGTGGCAGACGACCCCCACCTGCACACACTCCCTGCCCACATATCACATGCCAGGGAGGTGTGGTAAGCACAAGAATGAGCTTTGGGGAAACGCGATTTTAGCTGAGAAGGAAAACATTTGCTCTTTCATTGAAGATTCCTATTCCTCTGAGAAGTGCCCAAGGGTGACCGGATCTGGCCAACTCAGGGTCCACAAGTCACCATGCAACATCTTCCCAGGACTGTGGACTCTCTCACTGTGCCTTCTTGGCAGGTAGAAAGGGGCTTACCAACCTCCTGGGATGGTGTATACAGTGAAACACTTGCTTTGTTGGCTGTCTTTTCCAGGCCATAACTCACCTTGAGAAAATTTCCTGCTGAAGGCAAGTGACCTGTCAGAGGACTTGACTACTCCAAGGAAATTATCCAAAGCTAGTTAGGTAATAAGGTGACCCAGAAGGAAACCATGAAAAGACAGCTTCCTGATTTAAACCCTAAGGAATGAAGAAGACAGGTAACAAGGACTTAGAGGGCATGGCCAGATTGAGACCAGTCAGCTAGAGGTTGGTTGAGAGGAGGGAACACCCATCGATTAGAGGTGAATGCATCATATGCCTCCTCCACCCTCCGCGGTGGACGTCTGCCAGGCCTTTTCCTAGTACTTCTCAATCGCGCCTTCTTCCAAGCACAGGTGATGCCATCGTTAGGAAGAGCGGGTGTTGGAAAAAACAGCAAAAGGTTCTCGTGTCTACGTTGATTTTAAATTAACTGAATTTGTATCCTCTTCATCCTCTGTTGGCAGGCCCAGCAGGCTCCCTTCGGGGCTGCTTCTCTTGGAAAACATCAGCACCATTCAGTTTTAGGATTCATTGTCACTGTAAAAAATAGAACAATAGTATATTTCCAAGAAGCTACCGAGAGCTGGTCACTCTACTAGGGAGGTGATCAAGAGAGCATAAACAGTCAGGAAGCCAAGAGCATCCAGTTTACAATTTCTAAAACAAAGATCGGTTTGGATTTTATATTTGACCCTGAGGAGGAAATCCATGAAAGCCAAGAAATAGTCCTAGCTCTTGTTCCAATACCCCTCCCCAGGGCCGACATGCAGAGAACCAGATGGAGTTGGGGGTTTCCCCTTTTAATTAAGTCTAATCCCATTCTCTATGAATAGATGCCAAATTGCCTTTTAAAAAAATTTCCATGTGTTGTTTTCCCTCAAGAGTTTCTGGTCCTGGCATGTTTTCAAAAGCCCATTTTGTTCATATCCACAAAGGATCCAGAAGTGCCTTCTCAGTGTCATTTAGAATTCAATCATCAGGCATCTTGAGGTGTGAGCTGACATAAATTATGGACGTGGTATTTGGACGTGACCGTGCTGGCTGGCTAATGTGTGCTTTTGTTTCTAACTTGGCTCCCTTTGCCACATACATGGTTGTGTGGCTTTTTCCTGGTGAGACCACGCCTCCACCCAAGACTCCTGGGAATCAGGCCACGCGACCTCTCCTCCCACCTCTCTTTTTAGTTTTGTGCCCCTTCACCCAAATTCTAGCACGTCTCTGCTTGAAGTGACCTCTGTCTCCAAGGAACTGCCTGACTGTCAATAACCAACATGACCTGGCATCTCCTTAGCTCATGGGCGTGTATAATCTGCAATGGACTAAGAATTTCTGACTCCTACTTCAGTGCTCTGCTGCTCAGTGAAACACAGTGTTTCCAAAAGGACTTTGAAGCAACTTGATAGATAGATAGATAGATAGGTAGATAGGTAGATAGGTAGATAGATGGATAGATAGATAGATAGATAGATAGATGATAGATCTATCCATGAAAGGGGAAGAGAGACATTGTGTGTATGTTTGTGTGTTTGTGTTTGTGTTCTAAAGTCAGGAGAAGAGGCTATGATAAGGAAGGATGATCAGTGAGAAAGAAGGGGGAAGGCAGAAGTGAACAAACGGACAACTTCTGTAGCAAAATTAATTTAAAATGGAAACCTGATGGAAAATTAAGCCATTTTTATCTGAAGAGTAGACGTACTCTTGGCTGAAGTCATCCTGAACCCACTTGGCTGAAGTCATCCTGAACAACACTTGAACTGGGCAAGGAGGTTTCATTTCTTGGAAACTGGGTGGTAGCGTGAAAATATCTCTAAGATCTAGGAGTTCATCTCTACAGAGCATAGGTCTCTGAATTGCCTGTTTTCCTTTTGTGGCCTTATCTTGAAATTTCAGCTACTCTAAGCAGAGTATATCACAAAGCTGAATAGCAATGGACACAACTCCTCTTTTGTCCCCAGAACTGATCTGTGTCCAGCAGTTATAAAAGAAGTGATTTTTTAATATTAATTATTATAAAACCAATCCATATTCGTTGTTGGAAAAATAGAAAATACGAATAAGCAAAACAAAAATACTAATACTCTCAATACAATTAACATTTTGGTATTTATTTTTCCGTGATAATGATATATACTGCTTTTGTACAAAAATGGGATCATATGGTACACATTGTGCTGTAATCTGGTTTTCTCACTCTCATTTACATACAGACATCTTCCCTTTCTAGTAAATATACAGTAGCTTTTTCGTTGCTACAGACCATTGCATTATCTCACTAGACCAAAAACAAGTTTTTTAGCTATATCCTTACTGTTAAACATTTAGGCTATTTCCAATTTTTAGTTTCATTTATTATAAAATTGCTACATCTTTGCACCCTTCCAATTGTTAATCTTTGCATAAATACCTAAAGAGGAATTGCTAGGTTAAAATGTATGCCATTTTAAAGCTGGACTACCCCATTGTCAGATTACCTCCCCTCCCTAGAAATTTTGTACAATTTACCTTCTCCCAACACTTTCCTTTAGGGAAATATCCTTTTTCCCACATCTTCTCCAGTACTGGATATTATTTTCATTTTTTTATAAATCCAATAGGTGAAAATAGTATCATATTTATCTTTACTTCTTCTTTGCTAACTTTTTTTTTATTACTAGGAAGAATAAACATTTTTTTCAAAGCTCTATTAGTAATTTTCATTTCTTCTTTGCTGAATTGCTTATTGATATTGTTTGCTCATATTTAAAATGGGACAATTATCTTTTTTATTGGTTTCAGTATTAAGAATAATAATTTTTTGTTCATTATATATATTACAAATACTTTTCCCCAGCTTATCACTTTCCTTCTAATTTTATTTACTGTGACTTTGAAGTACAGGAAATTTGAGGTTTTAATGCAGCTAACTCCATCCTTTTCTGATATGGTTTCTGACTGTGTGTCATGCTTTCAAATTAGTCCCCACCCTAAAATTATAACATTTACCTATATTTTTTCCCTTTTTTTAACGCTTAAACTTATCTGGAGTCTATTTTAATCTAAAATGTGAGGGAGAGTTCTAAGATCTCCCCCTAAATGTTAGTTGGCTGTCCCAAAACTATTGATTGAATAACCCACTTGCATGATATGCGACTTTTATAATATATTAAATGTTAACATATTCTTGAGGCTGCTTTTGAAAAATATTCTATTCTATTCCAATAATACATCTTGTTTGGTTCTGAGTGTACACAGTTAATTCTCAGAGCATGTTCCCTGCAATTCCCCCCTCATCTCACTATTGCTCTCCTTCCTTCTTTTAGAATTGTCCTTAGGGTCAGCAGTTAAGTTCACAAGTTCTGCTTCAGTGGCCCAGGGTTCGCGGGTTCGGATCCTGGGTGCAGATCTATGCACTGCTTCTCAAGCCGTGCTGTGGTAGGCATCCCTACCACAAAAAAAAAACTAGAATTGTCCTGGCTATTTGTGGGCAGTTATTCTTCCAGATGAAAGCTTCATGGGGATCTTTAAGAAATTGGGTTGAATTTGCAATAATAATTTTTACATTGTTGAGTCTTTCATTCAGGAACACAGTATGTCTCTCTCCATTTGTTTAAAATCTTTTATGTCCGTCAATGAAAATTTGAACAATCTCTTTTTATATTACCCCATGCATTTTTTGGTGATTTTTTTTTTTTTTTGAGGAAGGTTAGCCCTGAGCTAACTGCTGCCAATCCTCCTCTTTTTGCTGAGGAAGACTGGCCCTGAGCTAACATCCGTGCCCATCTTCCTCTACTTTATATGTGGGACGCCTGCCACAGCATGGCTTGACAAGTGGTGCCATGTCTGCACCTGGGATCGGAATTGGCAAACCCCGGGCCACTGAAGCGGAATGTAACTGCTGCGCCACCGGGCTGGCCCCTTTTTGGTGAATTTTATGCCTGAGTACTTCACATCTCATATTGCTTCTATGGTAGTACTTATGCTGGCATGTGCTAACAGTGGCTGTCTAGCCCCGCAGATAAGAGCCCTGGGTCAGACAGCCAGAGCTTGAATGGCCAGAACCAATTCCTTGCTGTGCGACCTTGGGCAAGTTAACCTTTCTTAGCCTAAATTTTCTGTTCTCATCTCAAATGAAAAACATACATAACAATAGCATGTATCTTACAAGGTTGTTGTAAAGAATAAGTGAGAAAGTGTGGGTGGCGTACCATGCTACAGATCTGACACACAGACACGGGAATGTCTGTTATTCTTATTCTGCAGAGTTTCCACTAGCAAGTGTTTGTCAGGTAAACGTGAGCTCGAACATTGCTTCAAATATCCAACGGCTTTAAGAAACCATCTTCCAAAACAAACTTTCAGTTTCTGAGGAGGAGGTTCTTAAATGTGGTTTGTTTCGAACACTCCACAAGCATTCTGAAGGCTTAGCGTGGGACACTGTCCACCAACCAGAACGCGTTTACTCAAAGCACCAAGAGCACAGGAGCTCATGCATGGCACTTACTGCTACAGCTCTGTGGCCTGTGAGCAACGGGACAGGCCCCGCCGCACAAGACACCGTCCCAATGTGGGTACAAGGTGCTTCAGCTGTGGGACATCAGGTCATTCCTGGTGTTGCAACTCTCACATGCAAATTTTCGCCAGTGGTGCGATAGCCATCAGGCTTGTTATTAAGTCAGCCACCTGGGATCTGGCCCAGACGCTGAGCTGGAGGCATTCTCTCTCTCCAGCTCATTCCTTTATTTAGTTAGACGTGTTTCCCGCTGTCTTTGTGGCTATTTATCATCTCTGTGAAATGATCAAATAAGCCCAGACATTTCTAACTCTGGCAAATCCTAGAGTTCCCGGTTAAAAATATCTTGGCAAACTGCCTCAGAATTGCAACAAATAGAATAAGTGATCCCGCTGCAAACCTCGATTGCTTGCCTCGATGTTAATCCGTACAATTTTAGTAACTTATCTATGACAGCGGCATTAGTAATTTTTCTCGGAGTGTTATATAGATATTTTAAGAATGTGAGACAACTTTCCCAAAGCCTGTATAGTAACAAGCCTTCAAAGTGTAAAACAACTTGAATTTAATTAAGAAGCATCATCTCATTATTTTTAAGAAAGCATTTAATTGGAACGCTACCAGTTAAATGAGGACAGATGCAACCCCAACACCTTGTTTCATAACTGCCCCTTTGTTGCAGTCAGGATCAGATAAGCCAGCTTTGTTCTCCTGACCAGTTTATCTTGTAACAATCCCTCTTTATGACCACAGCTAGTGTTCACGATCTCTGAGGATGGCAATAAACCTACGCTAGACCTCTCTGGCACTATGAGGCTCTCTGACTTGGTTTTTGGCGAGTGCAGAGTTCAGTTTAGCACAAAGTCATGTAACGATTAGCTCATGCTCCCTTTCTCTTCATCAATATAACATCCCTCCTTCCCGAAAGAGGCCTGGCCCAGTTGGAATTATGGAGGTCACGCATCTGGCTAATATCAGAGACAGGCCTAGAATTAGTCCAAGACACATAGATCATGCCCATAGTGTAGACATAATCTGGGCCACTATTCAAGCAATGCCTTGGTTTATTAAATTTAGAACATCTTCCCACACACACACACACACTCCTGCATTTTAACAATGTTACTTGAGGTTATCATCCTGCAGGATTATAAACTGTTACTTTGTATCCCTCTTAATACTTAGCTCAGATTTGAAGGAAACCAGTTGGCACTTAATATTTGTTGACTTTTAAATGACTTAGAGAGGAAAAGATGAAAGAAATTCATAAACAAAGAAAATAATTGGCAGTGGCCATAGAGATTTACTTGAGTGGAGAGGCCAAAATGATTCACACAAGACTGCTGTTTTCTTGCAATTAATGGTTCAGTCTCATCAATGACTGCACTAGATGGTGGACACATCACCCATCAGACACTTTCATATATTAGCCTCATGGTGGCTGGCTTTCTTGCTTCTAAGTGTTCTTTGTTTTTAATCTCTAATTTGACTTTTAATTTATCTCTGTAATTAATCAAAGAAAATGAAACATGCAGTTTTAAAAGAAACTCTTCTCTAGACTGAGCTTTATCACAAACTTGCTGTGTGAACTTGGACAAATCACTTCATCCCTTTGAGTTCCAAGTTTACTCAGATGATTCTAACTGATTGTCTTGGCATGATGTAGACAATGCCAGGCACATGTTAGGTGCTCAATAAATATATTTTGAAAAATGACATCAACCATTGTATTTTCGCCAAAAAAAGACAAAGAGAAGAGAGAAACAGAAAGAAATTCAAAAAATGCTCTATTAAACAAACCTAAATTTTCCTGAGAAATATTGAAATGATCTCTTTTTATGTCACTGAGCTCAGGCATGAATCACAGAATAAACAGTAGACTTATTACACAGCAGAACAGGTTTACTGTTACTTACCCTCTCTGACGTCGTTAAGTTCCTAGCTAAGAGTACTGAGGCATCTGGCATATAGAACATGCTATATAAATGTCTTATTATTGTTGTTATTAATGCACTTTCAAAATTATAAATCCACTTGCATGTAACCAAATCCAATTTTTTCCCAATCTTTCCCAAGGCTGTTACTCAATGTAAAATCCTCGCTGTAAATGGATTCCAGACGTCTCAGTTTAGCAAGAGGATGGAGAAGTGTGTTTTCCGCTAAGTTCCATCTTCAGGGACTATTACATACTTTTTGGAGGGTTGGAGTCTCCTGTACACTGTCTAAAGGGTGGAAGGAGGATGACTCACAGAAGTAAAACTGATGGGGAGCTTTGGGGACAATGATGAGTCAAAGCAGGTTCATTGATTCTAACAACGGATCACTCTGGTGGGAATGTCAATGGTGGGGAGGCTGTGCCCGTGTGAGGATGAAGGGTATGTGGGGACTCTCTGTACTCTTTGCTCAATTTTGCTGTGAACCCAAAACTGCTCAAAGATAGAAAGTCTTTTTTCAAAAAGGCCAATTGGAGAGTGGGGCAGAGGGAAGAGAACTATGGCCAGAGCATAAAAGAATTAGTTTCATTTGCATGGTGCTTTAAAACTTACAAATTGGTTTTATTCCCTCTTATGATCCTGTGAGAAGGACAGGTGCCATTATTTCCATTTTTCAATATGAGGAAACTGAAGCTCAGCGTTAAAGTGACTTGTCTTAATATAAAGAACAAACGAGCATCCGACTCAGGTCTTAAAATTAGTCTTCTGATCCTAAGTCCAATGACCAATGCACTCTCCACCTGGATCTCTAAAGATTCACAAGCTTTTAGAAAAAACCAAAGTCATATATCTGTCCTGGATTTAGATATTCAAAGTAAAAATTTCACCAGTTATCAATTTAGTTAAAAGAATAGGAGAAAGAAATGTAAATGAAATCATGACAGAAAAGAAAGATTACCCAAACTATAAGATTATGCAGACTCTATACCCTTACAAAAACTCCAGGTGGCAAAGAGGACTATTCTGAAATCAGCAACATTAACGGGCCTATAACAGTAACGGAGAGGAAGTGAAAGTCTCCAGAGCATTCCTAGGAGATCAAACAAATTCCTGATTTCTCGGGATTGGCCAGACCCAAAAAGAAGTCACCGGAGAAACCAGGGGCAAGAATAATGCCCCACCCGCCCACACAGATGCGCCTGGGCCTTAGGGCGCAGGCTCATTATCCCAAAGGCAGCGAGTTTCTATGGATCACTTTTAACTTACTGCTACTACTAACCAATACTCACTGAGAATTTGTTTTGTGCCAGGCTTGGTTCTAAGTGCTTTGCACTTTGCCGAGATTTTAATGAATAAAAATTAACTTTGCTTTGCAATATCGTAATACCCTTTGAAGTGATCAGAAAGTGCCTGTGTGTGGCACCAAAAACTTGGGACTTGCCCCTCTTGGTTCAGTGACGCTGGTGCTGGCTTTACAGAGAGGGAGGGAGGTGAAGTCCTGACAGTTGTCCTGTGAATTAAAGCCAGATACTAGTTCTGGACCAACAGAGGAATGTAAACATTCCCTTTAAAAACACTAATTTAGCATAAAGCAGCTTTCCAAATAGGTTAAGCCTTTTTTTTTTTTAACTATGCACTTGCAAAGAGGTGGAAAGAAGTACCTAAGTTTCTTTCTTTTTTTCTTTTGGTGAGGAAGATGGGCCCTGAGCTGACATCTGCTGCCAGTCTTCTTTTTTTTCCTCCCCAAAGTCCCTGTACATAGTTGTATATCCTAGTTGTAGGTCATTCTAGTTCTTCAATGTAGGACGCCTCCACAGCACGGCTTGATGAGCAACGTGTGGGTCCAAGCCCAGGATCCTAACTGGTGAACCCTGGGCTGCTGAAGCAGAGCATGCGAACTTAACCACTTGGCCACAGGGCCAGACCAGGTTAAGGCTTTTTGCCTTACAAGTAGAAATGAACTAGAGCTTATTTCAAAGACCAACCTCTCAATATTCCAAAAATATGATTTTTAAGACGTTTTCACCACTACATAGTTCTCTAACATTATGCTGCTTCTATGTTGCTTATAATTTCAAGGAACAAGAGGCAGGTATATGAAAAGCACTGACATTTTGCAACATCTGAGGGTGCCCATCCCATAGACAGTAATAAGACATTTGTAGAGCTGTGCTGGTGACCTAAGCCCCATACGCAGTGGCTCATTTTTAGGTAAAGCATACATGTGGGGAAAATATTCCTTTGTTAAGTCTTTTGTAATACTCCCCCTAGCATTTCTTTTTTCTTTCATCTGCTTGTTAATATCTGGAATCTCATTTAAATAGGATAGAATCTTTTCTGAAATGGCAATGAATCTTAACAGGCAAATACCTGGAGAGGTAAAGATGACTGAAATCTACAACAAGGTGTAGACCTCTGCGTCAGGGCTGAGGGTGCCTCGGTAAGATTGCGGCGGCGTGATGCGGGGAGAGATGTAGGATGACGGCTTCTTAGGGGAGGTTTAGGGGCAGGTTGAAGAAGAAGGGTCTGGAAGACAAACATCTGCCTGCCCCAATCACTGTCTAATAATCAGTCTTTCCCCGCAACGCTCTAGACTCAGGGACTGCCCGAGGACAAGTGGCTGCACCCTGGAAGCATTTAAGATGATTGGCACAAGACCTCTGGTTACCACGGGGGGAGAGAAGGTGGTGTATTTATCCTGCTCTGAAGGTGTATTCTATTTGTTCTGGCAGAAGTGTAATATCTCAGTCACGGGCTCAAGTTCTCTGCTCGCCCCTGCCAACAACTGGGTGCCCCCGAAAATCCCAGGGGTGCTCTGCGGCGCAAGTCCCGGACCTTGCTGAATCTTCAATCCTATTTCCTGTGAGCCCTTCCCACGTCCTGATCGAACAATTCTATGATCAAAAACACCCCAAACACGGTCATGTCTAAACTCACAAAAGGTCAAATAACTGAAACGAGATCGCGGAGCGCTCCGCTTCACCCAAGCGCCCAGGCACTAAAATCTTCTATCGGGCAGAGCCACCTAGTGGTACAATGGAATATGGTTTTCAAAATTCTCATCTAATTTGTCTCATAGAACAATCCAACCCAGGTGGGTTAAAAAAAAAAAAGTTTATTTCACTCCTTGTTTACAGTTACCCCCTTTGAGACTGTCACCTCCATGTGTTTTCTTTACTAAACATCTATTCTTTCAAGATAAACAAACCTACAGTGTCTTATAATCAGAAAGTTTTATGACTGAGAAACCAACTCCACAGTGTCTTTTTAGAACAAAAACAAGTCAATACTAATTTATTTCTGAAGATAAAGAGCCACTAGGATATTTACTTGGTGGCTTTCTGTTCTTCCTTCACTCACACTCCCTTTTCTCCACACTATGCACATGCGCCCCATGTAAACTGTCACACAAAATTTACATAAAATGACAGAGAAGGGGAGGGAAAGGGCTCCACCGTGGTCTCCAGACCCCTCCCCCCACATATAATCGGTGGTGGACATCAGAAGTACCTTGGGTTGTGGTTTGATTCCTTTTCTTCCTTTAAAGTAGGTAAACCTTCATAGTCGGCTAGGGCAGAATAAAAGCAAATTCATTGTTAGTCACTGAAATTCTATTTTCTATCCGCAAAACTCATACAATTGAGCATCACGTTTCCCTGGTCTGGGCGGCTGTGCAGAAGTGGCCTCACCAGGGAGTTCCAGGGGTTAGAAGATTAAGGACGGCACAGCTCTTGAAATGGAAAAAGCACCAACAGTACAGATTCAAGACTTCAGCGTGCCTCTGGCCCTGGCGGAAAGGGCACGATTCATCACGGCTTGGTTATTCAGTCCCTGAAGGACCCCACTGTTGCTCCAAAAACTGGAGCCGCGTGTTTCAGGATAGACGTGGGAATAAAATGGCTTCACCTGGGGTCCCAATGTGTCTGTAGAATGACTTCAGTCAGACTGCATGATCGAAACGAAGCAGGAAAAGTGCGGAGCGGCTAAGCTTCTTAGAGTCATCAGAATTCTCTCCTTTTACACAACCGTTATTTATTTATTTTTTTAAAGATTTTATTTTCCCTTTTTCTCCCAAAGCCCCCCGGTACATAGTTGTGTATTTTTAGTTGTGGGTCCTTCTAGTTGCACGCCACTTTTATTTTTAAGGGGGAAAAATCCATTGGATCTATCGCCCATGTGTGAGAAGAACCCTCGGCTTTAGTTGTCCCATAGAAACATCTTTTTCCAGTTTTCTGGGTTTGGGGAATATAATAAGATCATGACTTTGTATTACAATTATCTCATCAAAATATTAAGACAGGTTGTCTTTGGGTGGTGAAAATTTTTTCTTCTTTCTACTTTTTTTTGCATTTTCCAAATTCTATTGTGTACGTATATTATTTTTATAAACTGAAAACAACAAAATGAAACTAGTTTAAGGATTATCTCAGTGACCCATCCCTATCTTCAAGCGCCTTACAGAGCCATTCTTCTCTCAATATTAGACTACGAGAAACTGTTAAAAATGGTACAAGTTACTTGGGTGAATCTTTTGGAAAGTTCATCTTGATAAGCCTCTGGGACAATAATTCTAATAACAAATCTCTGGATTTGAGAACTCCATTGTAGATTGTTGAATCTGACAGACCCCGTGGTAGTTTTTTAAAAAATAAATGTTAAAAATATGAATGATATGGGGCCAGCCCAGTGGCGTAGCAGTTAAGTTTGTGAGCTCCCTTCCTAGGCACGAACCTGCAGACCATTTATCAAGCCATGCTGTGGCAGGTATCCCACATATAAAGTAGAGGAAGATTGGGACAGATGTTAGCTCAGGGCTAATCTTCCTTAAAAAAAAAAAAGAATAAAAAAACCAAATGATATGATAACATAAATAGTGGATTTTATTAATTTAATCAGGGCATTAAAAGTAATTTATTGATTTTTAAAGGAATTAAAAAAAAGAAAAAACAGCTGTCATCATTTTAAGTCCAAATATTGATTTAATAAAAAGTAAGAAACATATACTACAATTACTGCCAGAGATCAATCGGAAATTAAGTTATATGGGGATATTATATTACTATCCATATTAGTATGCCCAATAGAACTTTCTACAGTGATGGAAATGTTCTGGATTTGTGTTGTATAATATAGTAGCCACTGAGCACTCAAAATCTGGCTAGATTGACTGAGGAGCTAAATTTTAAATTATATTTAGCTTTAAAAAAATGTAATTTAAATGGTCACATGTGGCTAGTGTCTTGTATTGGACAGCGCCGATCTATGTAAACTGTATTTGATGAAGTTTTATGTCCCTATACAGATTAAAATCATAGACCTCTAAATTCTATAATATGAAAGGTAATGCCAGATACTAACTTGTTGCAGATCATTTGGTCTCAGAGATTTCCTTGCTTGAAGAAAGACCATTTTCTTCTTGAAAAAGACCATTTGAAAAACTTGCACAAAAATAAAAACAAGTGGCAACAACTGATGCAATGATTAAACTGAATATTTAAGGGTTGTCAGATGAAAATTCTGCATGTCACAGCTCTAATGTGGCTTGGGCTCATGCTGTCACACCCCAGGGTTTACCGGGTATTTACAAAACTGGTGCCACCTGCTCTTACCCGAAAGGACAGAAAAAACAACCTTAGGTTACCACGTACCATTTCTATTCATGCTGTTCATCCATTTATCAAGCTCTTCCATTTCTATTTCCATAACAGAGGGCGTGTCTTCCTCAAAAATAGGGCTAGAGAGAGAGAGCAAAAAGCTTGTTGAAAAAAAAGTGTGTCGTGCTGAGTTTCATTTGGGGAGATCCTAGAATGTGGACTCTGAAGAACATGAACTTGAGTCAGTGTCTGACACTCCAGGGCAGCTTTGGGGTTTGCTATTCAAGTGTACCAAACTCTAACAGGAAGAAAGACTAGAACTAGAACAAACCTTCTGTACCACTGATACCAAAACGGAGGGCGCACAGCCCGGTGCCTGGGCTGAAACGGAACCAGGAGCCTCTGCTCCCTTGTGCCCAAGGCACAAAGTCGACCCTGCGCTCCTCGAGGGGGTTGCCACATTTAGCATTTTCGCCTTGCTTAATCTCACTTCCCTTTCTTTGGGGTTTTTGATCAGTGCCCTGGGTCCACAAGCCACTACCAAGAGGCTCCTTTCATCATCTCGCCCTTTAATTCCCAGGCTTTTCTGTCTGGGAGAAATGGAGCCATTGCTTTCAGAAATCCGGTCCCTTCACTTGCCAGGGCTCAGAGCGCCCAGTTAGGGGAAAGCAGCCCCTGGGTAGTGTAGATGGGGTTGGGGGAGGGGGACCACCAGCTCCGAGCGGTGGCGTGGGCGTCACACAGTGTAGAGGAAGCCAGCAAAGTGTCTAAATGAGTAAGGCTGCAGGACGGTGGGGGTGTGGGGGACAACGCCCCAGAACGCTCTTCTGGGAGGAATCTTTACTCCAACCACCCCCACCCCCCACCGCCCTCCACCCTCGCCTGTGCGCTTTCCATCCTTCCTTCCCTCCCCTTCCATTCCTATTCTACCAGGGCGCTTCTCCCTTAACACCAGCGAAAGCCGCTTCTCTGGTGATAAAATTTTTAATCAGAATAAGAGAACCAATGTCCTTGAAATACACCCAGGGGCAGAATATTTAACTACGATGCATTTGGAATAGGTAGCCGTTAGAACAAAATTCTTTTCTGAACAGAGGACCCTGTCCTCAGATGCTCCCAGCCCCCATTTCCGGCCCCCCCCCCCCCATTGAGGTCTGGGGAGTCCCATCCGGGAGGCCTTCTCCTGGGGCGGAGGGGATGTTAGCGCAAGAGCTCTTGACAAGGCAGCCGGCTCTCTGGTCTGCTCCCCTCCCCCCCATCCCTGCCCACACTGAGCTGGACTGGAAGCAGCGGGGAACTTACACTTTCACGTTTTCACATGGAAGTTCATCTGAAAGAGAATAAATATGAAGGTCATGCTAGGTTTGTTTGTCTGTAACAATGCATTATTTCATCAACAGCTGAAATCTCCTTTATCAAGAGAAGTGACTGTAAGTCAGTCGATTTTTTAAAGGAGCAATAATTAACCCCTGTCAAATGAGTACAGATTGCCATCTTGAAAAGAGGTCCCGATCCACATAAAATCTGTTTTCTTTTAGATGTGATGGTGCTCGGAGAGCGCTCCCTTCAGATCAGATGCTCATCTCTATTTTATCCACAGGAGGAGGAGAACAGAGGGGAGGGGAAGAAAGGAAGGGTCCTACAGGAGGGCTTGCTCCTTAGCCCCCTGCCCCAAAATGTCCCAGGTCAAACCATTGCTGTTTCATCTCCTTGTGACACGCTGTGCCGTCGTCCCTTTGTCTCCGAGGAGGATGTGGGGTACTCCATGAAGGGCTCCCCTTGGAACTCTCCCCTCCCCCTGCTCTTTGCGTGAGTGAATCCCTCACATCCTCCTGTTCTCAGCTCCTCCTCTTTCCTGGGGAAGGCCTCCCCACCTCCCGTCTCTGAAGTAGGGCCCGTCTTTCCTATTGTTCTCCAGCTCAGCACCTTGCTTACTGCTACATAGCATTTGCTACAATTTGACACTGATGAATTCATCTAAGTCTTGTCTGTCTCTCACACTAGATATAGCTCCAAAAGCTCAGGGATCATGTCTGTCTTGTTCGGTGTGGCAACCCCTCGCCTCCCATCCAGCTAGCACAGTTCCTGGTGAACACCTGGTCAGTATTTATGGAATTAACAAATAGGTCTTAATCTGGATTGTCCAGCACTGGGGGTAAATTCATGCCCAATGTTTTGGACTCAGCATTATTATAATAGTGAAACTTCCAACAAGACTGATTTTCATTCCTGTTGGTTGAGGTGACAGTCAGTTAACAGTTTGCAAAATGGCTCTAAGACAGATCAGATTCCAAATGAATATGTGGCGAGAACAGAGCCCAGTGCCCCAGCTCAAGCTGTTTTGTTTGGTAGGGGGACCAACACACCCAGAGAAATGAGGCAATGATGTCAAGTGAGTGGATAGCATAGGCCCACTGCACCTTTTATGATGTGAAAAACATTGAGAAGCAAATCACTTTGTCCCCTGAATAGTCAGAGGTTCCTGATCCTTGGCAATCAGAGGCCTCCTTTTGCCCAGCCTGCAGAAATGCAGGTCCCCAGTGAGGGAACACAACAGCAGGCACCTGGAACTGAGCTCTTGGCAGCCAGGAGCCGCTGTAATTTCCTGTGGGTTGGCAAGCTTTAATGCCATTGCTAAGCCAGGAAAGCTGGGCACAGATGTAACTTTCATGCCATCACTGCTGACCTTGGAGGGGCTGTTCTCCTGCCCCCCAGGAGGAGTCTGAAGCTTCCTACTGATGCCTGACTCCTCAGACACTTACACTGGGTGAAGGGGAGTATGTTCATCTTATATTTTATATATGTATACATTTTTTATCTCAAATTTACAGGCTATTTCCTTAAGAGATTTTACTATAAATAAAGCCCCTGTATAACTGAAGCTCCCCTCCAGGTGACCCATAAAGATCCCCCTGTTTTGTCACTCCCTCTCCTCTTCCCTGCTTAATAACCCCCCATTAATTTCTCAGAGAGCAAGTGGCCCCACATCCCCACTGTTGAGGGCACGGATTTATCTTTATAATCTGAGCGCCCGCAGGCTTCACGGTGGGCAAAAGCTAGCCCTGCATGCAGATGATGGAAAAGTTTAAAAACCCATTACAAAAGTGCTCCAGATGCACCAAACGCAAGGCTCCTGTAATCAGTATTCAAACATAGCAAAAAGCCTTCTGTGGCCTCGCCTCCCCTGCTCGACAGCCATTACCCCTGCCCTGGCCACCATGGCAACAGGAAAACATCTGGGAGAGCGCACCAGAGCAGAGCATTAAACCAGGAGGGAGACCAATTACTCGTCCTCAGCAATCAGGCCCTGCCTGCTCTGCTCCACCTGGCTTATATCTCTTTATTAATAGCCACCTACTCCCTTGCACCGGGAGGCGAATGCAGCTCTTACATGGCTCCCCCACCCCCACCTTGATTCCATTTTCCCGCCTACAGTCCTTCCATTTCCTATCCTCCTACCCACCCTGTCCTCCTCCTTCACTTCCTACATTACACCCCTTTAGCCTGACAATGCCGGCTCCCAGCTACTCTCCTCTGTGCACTGGTGGAGGGATTGCTGGAGCCCAGCAGGACACTGGTTTGCTTATCTGGTTTCCGTGCTGAACAGTGAGCGAGAGAGCCTCCTTCTGGAGATTCACTGAGCAGAGCCAGGTGTCATGAAGCCACAGCCTGTTTAAAGTGATGGTTGACTGCCAGCTGCTTTCCCTGCAGCTCTTTCAGAGACACAGCACATCCAGACACTTAATAAATGTTGAATAACAACTGCAAATTTAACGCCTGGAGGTCCAGGAAGAGTGACAGTGGAACGCTGAATTACTACATAGCCCTTTCCTTTTCCTGGCCATCAAAGGGATAAATCCAGAGAAAAAGGTAATTTCCAATTGGATGAAACATTCTTTCTAAAAATGTTGGCCAAGTCCTCCCCAGTTGTCGACTTTAATGACGTCTTTCCTGGTGTAGAAGAATATTCAGGTGGGGAAAGAAACAATGTGTCTATTCCTAACTTTCTGAGAGTCTATCTTCTACCCATGCTCTCCCGCAAAATGCTCCTTTGGGAACTTTCCAAGCAATTTGCTGGGCTAACCCAGTAAGAGTTTTGTTTTTCCTGGGGAAAAAAATGTATTTAAATCAAATTTTTTAAATTTAAATATTCTCCTTTTATTGACTTAAGTTATCATGTTAAATATGAATGGGTGGACAGTGGCTGTTAACCTTTAGCATTCAGTTTGTCTGAAGAGAGATTCATCTCTTTAGCAGTTAATGATCTGTATCAGTATTAAAGGAATGGCTAACAAGAGAAAATATTGAAATAAAGGTCTTTTTCAAAATCTTTTGTAATAAGCAATTGTTTTGAAACTCTAAGTTTTTTGTGTTATAGTAAAATATATTTAAACTACAAATAATGTGCCAATTTGTGTTAAAGATAATGTGCAAATTTGTTTTTATCTCTGAGAATAGGTGTTCTTTAAAAAAAGTTCTAACATTCTTTCACGAACTCATTCATTCAACAAACATTTATTGAGTGGCTAATATATGTGTTGGGCCAGCCACTATGTTAGGTAAAAGGGACAGTGATAATAAGCTAACACAATATACCAGGTACTATTTTTTCTAAGTGCGTTACATGGATGAATCCATTTAATTCTCACAATAACTCTCTAAGGTAGATATTGAATTTGCCCATTTTACAGAGGAGGAAACTGAACCAGAAAGTCAAAGAGCTAGGAAGTGCGAAAGCCCACTGGGCAATGTGGTTCCAGAGTCTGCACTCTCAGCCTCAGTGCCACACTGTTAAACCAGATAAATAAGACAAGTTCTTGCTTCTCTTGGACCTTAAATAGAACACAGCCTAGTAAGAAAGAAAGACCAAAAAAGGGCAAGTTCCTTTCTTAAGCCAATGTAAATACTGTGCACAATAAGGGTGACCACAGTCTATGAGAGCACAGAAGAGGTGGTGATTAATTTTGCCTGCGGAGTGATTACTCAAGGTTTCATAAAAACTTTAGAACTGGGCATTGAAGAATGGGGTGGCAGTTTGCCAGGCAGACGAGGAGGAAATTTCAGACAGAAGAAATAGCATCGATCAGGCATGGAGGCATCGTGAATGTACCATGCTGGGGGAAGAGCAAACGCTTCATGTATGGCTACAGAGTAGGATGCACAGGCCACGTCTGGGGATGAGGCCAGCCCTCACTCGTGAAGGGCTTTTGAACTTTGAGATTCTCACAGTAAAGTTCAATGGAAAGCCCCTTTCTGGATTTAGAGCCGAAGAGCACGACCACTGACTGGACACCTCCATCCTCCCTCCAACGCCATAACTCCATGAGGTAAGACTAGCTGTGGGCTATGGTTTGAGCAGGAAATGCTTACTTTCTCTACTTTAAAAAAAATGGAATCCAATCAGCCCTGTTTACTTTTTCTTTTTCTTTAGCTTACAAAGGAGCTCCCACACGACACTGTTATTAGGTCACCCTGAGATTTCAAGCCATGGAGAAACATGTATTTTCTATTTCCTTGTAATCTATTAAGTCAGCCCCTGTCATGAAAGGAAATCCACTCCAGCGCTTCTTCCCCAGCTTGCATATGCTGTGCCTGCTGGCGTAATGGAAAAGGACACTTTACAGCTGCTGCTGAGAGCTGAAGGGTGCTCCCGGTGCAAGTACAGTGAGCGAGGCCCCAGGACAAGGTCATGATCTCAAAGCCAGAGGTGCCATGTTAGCGGGTGTGAGGGACAGAGTGAGTTTTGTCTGCACATATGAATATGTATCTTATTAGAGAAATCCTTATCCCTCGAGTGATTTTTGGAATGACCAAAGGCTTCAACTTAAAAATCTAATTAGAGTCATTTTTACCAGCAGAAGCCAGAAGGACCTAAGTCCACTTTGGACCCAGAACAACGCTGATTGGAACTGAACACTCTCAAAGTGCATCTCTGACCTAGGGAATTTTCTATCAGATTGGTTTCAGATTGATGATAGTAATCTTTAGGCAATTAGGAGTTGGATTACAAAAGTTAGCATAGCTTTCATGGGAATAGGAACAATGCTTCACTCAGGCCTTTTCAAGACCAAATTGGGATGTGACGTGGGGGAGAAAACAATATCTGTGACAAAAATATACACGTAAGGACCCTCTTCCTCTGGAGATGGCCTCCAGGTCTTCAGCCTTCCTGTTCCTAACCCCAGTCCCACCCACTGCTTCACCAGCTTACATTCCCACCCCCCCCGCCCCCCCCCCCCCCCCCCCCCCCCCCCCCCCCCCCGCCAGCAAGGAAATGTTACATTGACCTATTGGCCAAGATTATGCAGGGCCCTCACCTGGATTACGCAAAGGGATGGCCGCTGTGTATTTTAAATTTCAATTTAGGCTGAAAACATTCTCTTTTTTAAAAAGACAGCAATTTGGCCTTTTTAAACTCTAGAAAATTTCCTTGAAATACGTCATTCATCGTTTACTATTTTGTATAGCTTAACTTTAAAACCTCCCGGTTCCTTCTCCCGCCCCATGCCCCACGCCAGGCAGGTGTTAGGAAAATACTCACATGTCTGTAAAGCGCTCTGAGATCCTTGGCTAGAAGGCTCTGTGTAGAAGCAAAAAGTATTTTGTTTTATTGATCGTTCATTAACACATGGAACAATTGTCTCGAAACGGGGACACACAAAATATTTACCTTGTTTAGTTCTTTTTCTTTTATAGCACGTTACGAGGAATATCACCGATAAAAATAGGACGGCCAATAATATCAACGGAATCAACACCATTAATATAAACTCTAACTGATTTACACCCTCATCAGTGTGGGTAGAACTCGTATTTGTAATTAACGTTTCTGTGGTCACTGCAGCAAATGTACTTAGAATAGTAGCCTCTTCATCTGTTCTTTCCAATTCCAGGGGCATATCTGCGGACTGTGCTGATCCTTCGACATCTGTGGGGAAACACAAAATTGAGATGGCCAGGGAGACAAAGCTAGGATGTTATGTTTTCAATGATTTTTAAATTTATCCTGCGTACATCCAGGGATAAACTTGATCCACTGTGTTTGGTCTTCCAGTTCCATGTGACACAAAGTATTGATTTAACATAAATGGAGCTCAAGCTGGGAGTATATTGAACGTGGGATCAGAGGCCGGAGATAAACCTCCCACAAATGCAAGCACTTTGGCCTCGATTAGCTGTTTCAGTGATGCTTAAGCAAAGGGCATTGAGAAGCTTTGTCGTGTCAAGTGTGATATTCCAGGACTCCTCCTGTAGGGTGTCATGATATTTTAATAACATTTCTGAGTAAATAGAAATTCACATTTACTGAAAGTTAAGTACTTGCCATATAATACTTTTAGATATAAAGCAATGCATTCTGTCCTAATTTTTTTTTTAAAGTATGCTTTTTTGGTGAGGAAGATTGGCCCTGAGCTAACATCTGTTGTTAATCTTCCTCTCTTTTTTTCCTCCACAAAGCCCCAGTACACAGTTGAATACTCTCGTTGTAGGTCATTCTAGTTCCTCTATGTGGGATGCCACCTCAGCATGGCTTGATAAGCTGTGTGTAGGTCCACGCCCAGGATCCAAACCTGCGAACCCCGACCCCCCCGAAGCAGAGCACGAAAACTTAACCACTTGGCCATGGGACCGGCCCCCTTTTTGTGTGTGTGTGTCCTAATTTTTGATAAAAGTTTACCTATGGATGGAGAAGACTTCTTTAAAATTGGGGTGACTGCTTAGGTTTCAGCGTCAGGTCTCGCGTTCTGCAGAGAACTGAGTCTGCCTCTGCGATGATCTGACGGAAATCCTCCTGGATTCTACATAAGAGTATTCACGTGTATCTCATTTTTAAAGTGAAATTCTCCAGGGGGAAGTTTCCTGAGATGCTAGGGAACCTGCACCGATATTAAAATTTATTTAATCCAAATGCATCTTCAGGACTTTCCCTATTAGTAAACCGCAGGCAAGTTTATTCTGTTCGAATGTCAGATTGTGTTGGAAAATCATCCTGCGGCTCATGGCAGGACAGGAAAGGACTAGTAGCTTGATGATTATTTGAAAATTCTTTCCTCGTCTGGCTATGCAGTGGTCACGGTGAAGGGCTGGGGGCTCTGTCCTATCACGGTATAACCTGCCTACCATACAGGCGGGGCCCATCGAGGAAAAGAGCATAGAGATTAGGCTACGGGAAACTTATCTAGTGAGTGAATTTATGTGAAAGTTCTTTCTAAGGAGAAAGGTCCGATGCAAACAGAGAAGTTGACGCTTTAAACCGTGCCCTGTTACTATAGGTTAGGTCACCGCTCCAAAGAATGACCCAACTGGCCACTGAGAGCCAATTCAGTAACTTATCTATCTGCATGACTCTAGGACAATGGATTCCTGTGATTTGATTTATAAAAATCTTCATTTGAGCACAGTCTAATTATTTGGGTTATATAAGACAAACATTTCACTTTCCCCCAAGACCAAGAATCCACTTGACAACCATGTCAGTAAATGCCACCCAAAACCATCAGAATCAATTACAAATGGCAGTGTGTAACTAACTGGTGTCCCTCACACGTATGTACCAAGAGCAGGATTAAAAAAATATCTGCCTTCCTGGTTAAGTGACTTTGTCTTATATTTACGTCTTTTGAAATAAGGCAAGTCAATAATGTATTCACTCATATGTTGAAAGCTTCAATGTGCGATGTGTCACCCTGGATCAGGAAAAGATATTTGTCCACGAGGACAATCTCAGTAAAGTCATCCTGCTTTCAGAACTATTGGGACCACACAGCATTGTTCACTGGTAACCCAGCCAGTGAAGACTGGACGGTTGTAGGGCGAGGGCATGGGGTGGGGGATGGGGATGGCACACATGTGTGGTCGGAGGTAGTGACCCTATTCCTTGAGGTCAGCGCTTATGGACCTTCCTCAAATACCCAGACCACCCTTATATTTCTTTTTCTTTTCTTTTTTTTGAGGAAGATTAGCCCTGAGCTAACTGTTGCCAATCCTCCTCTTTTTTCTGAGGAAGGCTGGCCCTGAGCTAACATCCATGCCCATCTTCCTCTACTTTATTTGTGGGATGCCTGCCACAGCATGGCTTGCCAAGCAGTGCCATGTCCAAACCCGGGATCCGAACCGGCAAACCCTGGGCTGCCGAAGCGTAATGTGCAAACTTAACCGCTGCACCACCGGGCCGGGCCCCGGCCTTGTATTTCTTTTGCTTACTTCTGCTACTGCAGTAGCTGCTGGTACTATTTCAAGCTAACCTTTACAGAAAATTCACTAAGACTCAGGTTCTGCGTTCTGCCTTTTACCCGGATTATCTCATTTTGTCCTCACCATTTCTTCAGACAGAAACCGGGGCAAAGAGGTTACACAACTTGCCCACGGTCATGAGCTATCGGGGAGGAGTGAGGATTCGAACCTAGGAGGGCCGATGGCAGAACCTGAGCTTTGAACCTCATCTGGTATTTTCCTTCCAATCAGGCAGGAGTGTAATGATAACAAATCTCAAAGTGGTGAACAAGAGAGGGGACTTCACGTTCTCACCCCTCAGCCTGTAAGGAGGTGGCTTCCCGGCACAAAGAGGAAGGGAGGGGAACGGTGCTCAGAAACCTGGCTTTGCAGGGGCTCCTGCTAAGCTGTCAGCCCAGATGCACTGTGGGCAAAGCTGCCCAGAACGACAGCATCTTGTCAGCACTTCTCCAAGCAAGGCAAACCCAGCTCCCAGTAGAACACTTAGGGCCTGAGTCACCACTTGACCCGTGGCCCCAGAAGAAGAGAAGATAGGAAAGGAAATAAGCTAGCAAGAATAATGAGGGCATTTTGACAATCGAGAGTGAAAGAGAAATGGAAAGAAGCACACCAGATGGGCCCGAGTTGTGTACATTTATTTTTCAGCATGAGAGACAATGCTGGTCACAGGTGGCCCTTAGTGGCATTTCGGAGGAAAAGGGGCTGGGGAAGTTCTCTCCACAGTATCCCCCTCACATACTCCCTAATATATGTTTTCCAGGTTAAGCATCATTTACCCTCTCCGATTCTCCAGTGACTATTTAAATAATTGAGAACCAAGTGTTCTCTTTCTGTGTGTTTTATTTTTCTTTACCCTGCAAGCCTTCACCTCCACGCACTCTTATGACAACCTTCCTCACAGCCCTGCCTGCCCCGACCAACTCCATAATAGCCTCAAAATAATAAGTAACCGTTACTGGCATTTATCAAATGCTTAGCGTGTGCCAGGTGCTAGGATAAACACACACCATCTAATCCAACCTTCACAACAACTCTACTGTTCGCGACTTAGAGATGAAGAAACTGAGTCTCAAATGTCTCACCCTGGGGTATAACTCTGTTATTTTTGTTGTATGTTCTACTGATATGTAGGGTTTAGAAGCCGCATTCCCTTGAGCAGAGGTGCCAAATGACAGCAAGGGGTCTAGTGATAGCTCTGTCAACTTACTAGTTGTGGGAATTTGGACATTATTTACCCCTTAATGGTTTAATGTTTTAATCTGTACAACTAAAATGTGGTCCCCAAGCTGCCGTGTATTTCCACGTCTCTGTGTTGATTCTAAAGCATTTATCTTGTTTTTAAATACAATTTTTGAATAAGGACCATACACATGGGACTAAGCTCAGGAAGGAAACTTCACCACCACCCTTTTCCCCAGTGACTTGGTTTCCTTCCCCAGAGGTAACCACAGTTTCTGCTGCTTTCCAGAGAAATCTATGCATATACAAATATAAGTATCATTTCCTGTTTTCTTCTATTAACACAAATGGTAGCAAAATTTATATACTGTTTGGCCCTTTGCTTTTTTCACTTAAAATTTGATCTTGAAGATTATTCCATGTCTGCGTACAGAGAACTCTCTTTTCCTCCCATTATTTGGACGTATTATAACCTATTCCTGCTGAAGGAGATTTAAGTCACTTCTTTTGTACTTCCCAATGATGTTGCAACAAACACCCCTCGGCATCCTTCAGTGTGCACATGGGCACATGTATGCTGCAGCGCATCTCAAGAGTGGGGAGAGCAGGGGAGAGGGTGTTGGGAGCAGAGGAAGGGGATTAGCACCAAGCCGCTCCTGGTGGTCTGCCCGCACAACCTTTCCAAGACAACTCCAGCCCAGTCCTCACACAGTGAGCATCAGCAGAAACTAAATCAGGGAAGGACTGGGCATGTAAGGGGTCTGTGATGGTACAGGGGGGACACTGAAAACATTGGGGATCAGCCCCATGAGTTTGTGCCAGGAGCATCGAATGTCATCAAAGGGGAGCAGGAAAACCAGGGTGGGCCATAGAATCAAATCGGTAACCAGGAGGGGCTCACCAAGGGGACATAGGTGAGAGTTAGGAAGAAAACCAGAGGCAGACAAAAAACCAAGGTGGAAACCAGAGAGGAGCCAGAGGTCACGAACAGGGATAGGAGAGGAAACAGCAGACAGCGGCTAGGGGACTTTCCGCCCAGCATTACAGCAGTTCCTCCCGTGGCCTCTGGGCTAACAGCAATTCTTAACCCGATTGCGCAGCCTCAGACACCCCTGTGGGTCCAGCCTTCTCTAAGAAACACTTGCTAAGGGCCATAATAGTCAACAGTCATTGCCTGCAGGCGCCGGGCTCTGCTTCTTGGATAAAGTGACATTATACAAACTTAAGGGTCCAGCACCACTGGAGAGGCGCCCAGAAGTCTCAGGAAGTGAATCTGGAGCGTGTACCCTGCAGAATGTGCAGGGCCATTTCTTGTGTTGCCTGTGGACTTCGTGGGCATCTCCTTGACATTGTGGAAGGAAGGGTTTGGATTCAGAAGAGTAGAGCTTGAGCCTGGGAGCTGCCCTCTGTAGTCGTGGGGGCTGGCACCAGCCCCTCTGTTCTCCAGCCCTCACTTTCCTAGTTGCCAAGAGAGGAGGCCATCAGCTCTGCCTATCCCATAGGGTTCCCATGAAGAGCAAAGGAAACCCTAATCGTGAAAATGCTGTCTGAAGTGCCGAACACACACCAGGTGCTGGGAGATGTGCTCTTCTCCGCCCATTCTCTTCCCCCATCTCTACACGTATCTGTTTCTCTGCTCTTCCCCAGGAGACTCATCTGCCTGCTATAACGTGTTCATTTTATTGTTGTATCTTCTTATCTGGATTTGGACATATTTTAGGGTAAAAGGGGGTGAGCCTGGGTAAAACTGGAGATGCTGCAGAAGATAAAGAGGATCAAGCATGAGAGTCAAAAGAGGGAGGCATCAGCCAGCAAAAGTCCGGAAGAGAAGGAAGAACGAGGACAGCACGTTAAGAGCAGAAGGGCCAGGTGAGGGTGGGCCTGGTTGGCTTTGTACCCTGCGTGTGACCCGCCTGTGGAATCACTGGCGTGAGGGCTCAGGGCAGCAGGCCAGCAGCAGCTCTCTCATCCTTTCGAGAGGGCCAGTCAAGGTTATCTCAAGTGACCCCAACGCAAACTCTCCTAGAATTCTCCCTTTCTCTCTCTCTGCTCAGACAGCGGAGTATTAGGAAGCGGTATGGGAGTGGTCACGTGAGTGATGAGACTAAGCTAAATATTGCACTTACTTTTAATCCTAAAATCCTAAAATTACTGAACAATAAACCACACATGGGCAGAGTCACTTACAAACGATTTTTGATAATATCCATGCAAACGCATCTGGGATGCAGATTTCCCACATCTGGTGAGGTCTCTGGGGGGACCCTTGTAAGGGGGAAAACAGGGCAATGCTTGAGGGGAGCCTGGCTGCCCCCCGGCAGGGCGGCCACGTTCCCCTTGATCACTGCTCCAAGCATCATCGCTGGTGGAATGTCTCTGCTGCTCGGTGAAGCAAACTAGCGAACTTCTCTTTTTTTGAAAGTGGAAGAAATGTGCAACCAAGCTCTAGCTTTTAAAGTTTAAAAACAAAAAGTATCCTATACCAACTGAACGATTGCCACACTGATATTACAACGTAAACGAAAGCAATGATGAGAGGATGTTATTAAACTCAGGGTAGCATGAGTGTGTTGGACCTCAATCAGACGCCTCATTCTTTCATTTGTTATGTAGGCTCCATGCACAAATTATTTAAGCGATTTTATGGTTCAGAGAGTGAAATGAAAGAAAACACAAGTCAGACGTCAGGCGTTCAAATCTGCCCTGCTCTGTGGAGTAACTGGAGTACGTGAATTTCAGGATGCTCAAGAAACCACACCCAAGAAATCTGCCGACTTTTTCTCCCCCTGTATCTCCGTATACAGCAAGGAACCAGAGGAGTGTTGGAAGGAAGAGATTCAACCAAACCAAGAGGCCCCCAGTGGTTCTCAGCCTCGGCAGCACATCAGAATCACCTGGGAGATTTTAATACTCCTGGTGGCCAGACCACACGCCAAACCATTCGATCAAAATATCCGGGGGTGAACCCAGCCCTTAGTATTTTTTACAGTTCCCCAGGTGACTCCAGTGTGCAGCCAAGGTTGAGACCGCTGCTCCAGACTCTACCCACTTCTGGCCTTCCCCTGGGCCACCCCGCATCTCTCTCCCCTCTTGTTCTCTATGCTCCTTCTTGGCAAATTGGTGAAAAGTCAGAGATCCAGGAGTTGGATGCCAAAGGCTTGCCCAACAGCTGCCAACTCTGTCACTGGACCACAATAGCTTAAAAGTCATCCCTGAAGACTCGAGCACCTGAGAGACTCTGGCCAGGATATTTGAGAGGGAACTCTGACAATCATGCCTTCTCGAATAAGTCTGAATAAGAGAGATGCGTGTTGCAGTTTAAAACCTGAATCTCCAGCAAAGGTCACTGTTCACAGAACAGCTTAGAAGTTTAAATCAGTGGTCCTCAAATCTTAGCCTGCATCAGAATTCGCCTGGAGGGCTCCTTAAACACAGACTGCTGGACACTGCTCCTATTTCTGACTTAGTAGGTCCGGGATGGGGCCAAGAATTTTCATTTCATTTCTTTCCTCTTTTTTTTTTTCCTTGGTGAGGAAGATTGGCCCTGAGCTAACATCTGTTGCCAATCTTCCTCTTTTTGCTTGAGGAAGATTGTTGCTGAGCTGACATCTGTGCCAATCTTCCTTTGTTTTGTATGTGGGATACAGCCACAGCATGGCTTGATGAGCAGTCTGTGTGTCTGCACCTGGGATCAGAACCAGCGTACCCCAGGCTGCTGAAGCAGAGCACACAAACTTAACCACTACACCACCAGGCCAGCCCCAGAATTTTCATTTCTAACAAAATGTTGAGGCTGCTGGTCTGGGGGCCATAATTTCAGAACCATTGGTTTAAATTGCCCAAACAATCTCATTTAGTTGTACTTAATCATTAGTCACACATGTTATTGTTCTCAACATTTACTGTGCACCAGCATCTCCTGGTGATTTTTTTTTTAAAGGTATGCTTTTTTTTGGTGAGGAAGATTGGCCCTGAGCTAACATCTATTGCCAATCTTCCTCTTCTTTTTTTTTTTATCCCCAAAGTCCCAGTACATAGTTGTATATCCCAGTTGTAAATCCTTCTAGTTCTTCTATGTGGGATGTTGACACTACATGGCTTGATGAGCGGTGTGTAGGTCTGTGCCCAGGATCCAAACCCATGAACCCCAGGTTGCTGAAGCAGAGTGCACAAATTTAACCACCACACCACTGGGCTAGTCTCACTTTCCTAGTGATTTTCAAGTTCTGCTCAGATCAATTACTTGAAGATATCTGAGGCTGCAGCCTGGGCAATGGTATGTTTTAAAAGCTCCCCAGGGGCCAGCCCAGTGGCGCAGCAGCTAAGTTTCCATGTTCCCCTCCGGCGGCCCAGGGTTCGCCGGTTCGGATCCCGGGTGCAGACATGGCACTGCTTGGCAAGCCATGCTGTGGCAGGCATCCCATATATAAAGTAGAGGAAGATGGGCACAGATGTTAGCTCAGGGCCAGTCTTCCTCAGCAAAAAGAGGAGGATTGGCAGCAGATGTTAGCCAGGGCTAATCTTCCTCAACAAACAAACAAACAAAACCACAAAAAATAAAAGCTCCCCAAATGATTCCAGAAAGTATATATGCTGGGTTGAGAATTACTGAGTTAAATCATAAGTCGGTTGAGTTTATTTTAGTGTGCTGTTGTTCATGAAGACAGTCCTTACTAGCTTTAAGGCAACTGGAGAACCCTGCACAGAAAGAAGGCTCTGGGAGCAAAACCAGTAGGCACATGCACGCATCACATAGTCTATCTCTTCAGCTCTGATTTTTTTTAAAGATCAATTTTCAGCATCTGTGGGATCTGTGATGTGGCCAGGGACAAAACTGGAACAAAATGGGAACAAATGACCTTACCAGACTCCTCAGGCCCCCGCCTGGCTTTGGGAGGGTGACCGTGTTTGATGCAGGGAGAGCTAACACCAAGCAGATGAATGTCACTCCTTGGTGTTGGGCCACCATGCTGCATGGACCGCAGATGGAGCATGACGCGCTCTGCCCGTTCTCTAGTCTACTTGGTTTCAAAACAGTACTTATTGTTTATATCTGAAATCCTTTCATTTGAGCACTTGTTTCTTGTCTGTCTCTCCCACTGTTTTGTACCAAATCCATCTCTAGCACCTGCAACGCTGTCTGCTGTGCAGCAGCCGGTGCACAAAGCGTTGCCTAGGAGATGGGAAATAGGCAGGTCAGTGTGAGGTGAAATGTTGTACACCTCTTACCTTTAGTCAAGAGTCTGATCTCCTCCCCCTGTATCAACCCCCCCCCCCGCCCACCGCCTTCCAGGAACACACAGTGTGTTCTTAGTGGTTTCTCTCAAAAGCTACCTGAGTTTTAAAGAAAACGCTGGGGAATGAGAGGAATTGTTTAACGTGAAGTTATGAATCCCTAATGATGAAACTTCACGTACCTAGTGGGTTTTTTGTTGTTTTTTTCGGCCAGGGCATTCGTGGTGTTTCACATGGTCTCCCACAGGCGAAGGCCAGGGGGGAGCAGGACCAGGCAAGTGGAGGGAGCCTTGTTTACATTGTAAGCTCTGTCTACTATGTATTTGACAATTTTTATTAAGTGAAAATATTCACTTAGGATGTTTTTCCTGACATATTCACTTGAAGAAGGTCTGCTCAGAGTAAACAGCGGGTTGAACAGAGGCAAGGTGAAGGCGCTGAAGGTCAATGGCAGACTTTCAGAGCGGAGGGCGCTTTAGGCGAAGCAGCGCCCAGGTTTTGTACACCTTTCTCTTCAGCCGTCAGCCAACTAAAGGTGACACTGCCGGACACGGAAAGAATGTTAAGAAATGTTTCTTTGGGGGACGGGTCGTCTGGTAAAACGGTTTGATGCAGGTCTGCTCGGGGAATTTACTGGCAAAGGCTGGTTGTATTTTTACCTCGTTGCCTTGAGAAGCACACCTGTGGCTGCAATTTATTATCAGATTAAAACCTGCCCCACAGCGGGGCCTACAATGCTCTGATGTCTTTTTTGTTTTAATCTTTTTATTTTGATGCCTTTTTTAGAGAAAGCTTGCTCATAGTTCATCAGACTTGCCCAGACCCTAAGGCTGTGTCAGGTTTGAAGTTACTCACCTGGGGAAGCTGCATTTTTCCCCATCTGACTACCTTTTCGTGCTCTGGAATCCTATTCTGGCCCAGAGTACTTGACAGTTTAAAGGAATGTGTGTATTTTTATGGGACAGAATATATATACACTTTTAACATTTAAAAATTCTTTCTACAATCAGTGGGATAAGAGGACACAAAAGTACCTTAAAAAAGGATTATTAAATGATAGTTATTACCATTATTAACATAATTAAAAGGATTATTAAATGAATTATCATTATCATATTAGCCATTAATTATTAAGTTATCATTATAATAGTTATTATGAACTTCCTATTTTTATTGTATTTCTATATCTTTTTTAAATAGCCAATTTCAAAATGATAATTTAAAAATGTTACTTGAGGGGCTGGCCCAGTGGCATAGTGGTTAGGTTTGTGCTCTCCACTTTGGCAGCCTGGGGTTCACAGGTTTGGATCTGGGCGCAGGCCTACACACTGCTCATCAAGCCATGCTGTGGCGGCATCCCACATACAAAATAGAGGAAGATGGGCACAGATGTTAGCTCAGGGACTATCTTGGTCAGCAAAAAGAGGAAGATTGGCAACAGATGTTAGCTCAGGGACAATCTTCCTTACCACAAAAAGAAAAAAAAAAGTAACTTGAAAACAAGTGCTCCTCGCCATGCCCTTGCCCTCTCCCTAGACTGCCTGCCTTGTCAGCCTCCCTCTGAAGAGAGAACAGAGACATGCTGCCTGCTGGATAAACCAGGTGTGCTCAGTGGTAGACAGATGTTTGTGATAAATTAGAGACCAAGAAAGCAGGGAAAGCAGATGTGGGCTTCTCAGTGGCTAATGTACCTTCACCATGAGCAGCAGGAGGGACGGGAAAGTTCCACATCGCCAGCCCATGGGGAGGAGGGAGCAGAAGTTTGTTTATTGTCTGAGGTTTTCTTCCAAGAGGCTCAAGAAGGAAGCAAGTTCCTGAGGTCTTTGAAGTGGTGTCTGAGGGGAGCAAAATGGTGGCTGGATTTTCCAGGGTCAGCAAAGCCCTTGACAGGTTTCCCAGGCTGGCTAGTTTCTGATCCTATAGTGCCTTGAAAGAGAGTTAATCCTGCCCTTCCATCCTAGATGGTCTAACAGGCCCCACGTCCTCGGAATTTTAGTGCTGCTGCTCGAGCTACTGACATGCTATGCTCACTCTTTCTGGGTTTGTTAATATAATCCTATGATTTTTTTCTCATTTAGTTTTTTTTTTTAAGATGGCACCTGAGCTAACATCTGTTGCCAATCATTTTCTTCTTCTTCTTCTCCCCAAGGCCCCCCAGTACATAGTCACACACTCTAGTTGTAGTCCCTTCTAGTTGTGGCATGTGGGACGCCGCCTCAGCATGGCCTGACAAGTGGTGCCATGTCCGCGCCCAGGATCCAAACAGGTGAAACCTTGGGCTGCCAAAGCAGAACACACGAACTTAACCACTCGGCCATGGGGCCGGCCCCTTTTTTTCTTTTTTTGAGGAAGATTAACCCCAAGCTAACATCTGCTGCCAATCCTCCTCTTTTTGCTGAGGAAGACTGGCCCTGAGCTCACATCCGTGCCCATCTTCCTCTACTTTATATGTGGGACGCCTGCCACAGCATGGCTTGTCAAGGAGTGCCATGTCTGCGCCTGGGATCCAAACCCGCGAACGCTGGGCTGCCGAAGTGGAGTGCACCAACTTAACCACTGCGCCACCAGATTGGCCCTTTTCATTTAGTTTTTAATACAACAAATTAATAGATTCTCTGAAGTTGATCCACTCTTGGGTCCCTGGTTTTTTCTACTTAATCATTGGTTGTTTTTTCCAGCAATGATTTCTTTACTTGCCATTTGCATGATTGATCTAGGACTAGCCTGAATATTCTTCTGATATTTGATAGCTGGCTACATAGTCAATACGCCTGAGGCCTTAGTGATGAACCAATATAGGGATGTTCTTTGCTTGACAAAAGATAATCATAATCATAAATAGAGTCACTAGATAAAATATAGTCCACCCTGTTAAATTTGAATATCAGATAAACAACGAATAATTTTTTAGTATAAATATATCCCATGCAATATTTGTGTGTCCTATACTTACATTAAGTTGCATGGGATGTACTTATACTAAAAAAAGTTTTGGTTATTTGGAATTTATATTTAACTGGGTGTCCTATATTTTTATTTGCTTCATCTGGCAATCTTAATCATAAACAAATAAATAAACAAGCATAATTTTTAGAAAGGAACAAATAAAATTTTAAATTAGTAAACAGGATTGTCAGGGGGGAGAAAGAACATATCAGCAAATTCTGATAACCACTGGACTTCTATTTCTGAAAACTTCGATGGGGTGAGAAGCAGGAAATAATAAAGATGGCTCCAATTCTTATAAAACAAAGAACTATAGAAAAAAATTCAAATTTCAAAAAGAAACTAGATTAATTGGTTTTGTTTTAAGGAAGAGAAACCGAAACACCACCCAGCAGACCAGGTGAGAGCTAACAAGAGTCTAAACCAGCAGGGAGCCGAGAATGAGTTCTGTCTGGGACACGCTGAGGTCAAGGCCCCTGTGACAAATCCAAGGAGAACTGATGATGAGCATGTGGATCTCGAGTCAGGCAGGTAGGCCGGCTGGAGGTGGCTGACTGGGAATCATTGGCTGAGGAGTGAGATGAAAGCCACACAAGTGGATGTCATGGCCCAGGAATGATGTAAGGAGTGAAAAGAAAAGGTACATATTAATATGAGATGAGAAGGTGGAAGAGGAAGATTCATAACCAAAAACTGGAAAGGACCAATCAGAGTCATAGGAGAAGAAAATAGCATCATAAGACCCAAGGAAGAGGAGAGTTCCAATAACTGACTAATCATGTTAAGTGTTACAGAGAAAAATGTAAAATAAGGACAGAAATGGGTCCTTTGGGTTTAGCTATTAGGAGGCACCAGTGACCCAGTGATAGCCTTCTGTATGCTGTGCTTGACGCCGTAGCCAGATCGCGGTGGGTTGAGGAATGAATGGAAAGGGAGAAAATGAAGAAGTGTTGACTCTCTTTCAAAGAGATGGAGAGTTATGGAAAAGAAAGATGGAAAAAAGCTGGAGGCAGACTCCGGAGAGCTGGAACGGAACTCACAGGCTCTCTCATTATTTTTCATTATGAATGTATACCTACCGAAAAGAATAGAGGATAATGTAACAAATAACAGGGTACCCACCACTAATTGTCCTACATTTTCCCATGCTGACTAGAGCAGGCATTGGCAATCTCTTTCTTAAAGGGCCAGAGGGTAAGTATTTTAGATCTTGTGGGCCAAGAGGCAAAATATAGGCTATTATATAAGTTCTTATATAAGCATTAAAATATAACCATTTAAAAATGTAAAAACTGTTCTCAGCTCAAGAGTTGGAAAAAACAGGAAGCTGGCTGAGTTCGGCTCATGGGTCTTAGCTTGCTGACCCTTGGATTCCATGTCTTTTCTGAAAGAAACGACATGATAGACACGGTTGAAGCCCTCCTTACATCTCTCCTTGATCTCTGCTCTCTCTGCCTCCCCAAAAGTAACTGCTCTCCTAACTTAGCACGGATCATCCCGCACTTCTCAATACGCCTATGGCCCTAATCAATATCAGCAGAATTTGAAGTGTCTTAAAAACTTTAGCTAATGTAATTATTCTGTGCATAATAATCTTCAGCTGGCTTTTTTGGTCAACATCACATTTGAGACTGATTCATCTTGATACATTTGGCTCTAGTTCATTAATCTTACCTGTTCTATGATATCTTATACTATGCCTACACCAAGTTTCAGGTGTTTTTCTTCTGCTAATGGACATTTAGGTTGTTTGTATTTTTTCCATTTTGGCAAACAATGCTACAATCAACACTCTTGGCCACGATACGTGGCTGCACGTTTGTGAGTGATCTGGGGTGTACACCTAGGAGTAAATTGTTGGGGTTGGAGGGTATGAACGTCTTCATTTGACTAAATATTTCCAAATGGTTCTTCAGAATGGTTGTCTGGAAAAATTCCCTTTTCTAGTAATCTGGTATAGTTGGTAACCTCTAAAATTCTCCCAATATGCAACATCTAGAAATACTGGATGACATATAAGAAGTAATTTTTTAAATGTATAAAGAAATCTCAAGAGGGGCTGGCCCCGTGGCTGAGTGGTTAAGTTCGCGCGCTCCGCTGCAGGCGGCCCAGTGTTTCGTTAGTTCGAATCCTGGGCGCGGACATGGCACTGCTCATCAAACCACGCTGAGGCAGCATCCCACATACCACAACTAGAAGGACCCACAACGAAGAATATACAACTATGTACCGGGGGGCTTTGGGGAGAAAAAGGAAAAAAAAATTAAATCTTAAAAAAAAAAAAGAAATCTCAAGGAAACAAGGAAATCCCTAGGGCCGAAAATATGAAAAAAAAAGAAAAGATTGTAGAGGAAATTCAAATTCAGAACTGTATATTCCTATGGGGATTCCCGAGAACAAAGCTTTGGACCTTTAGGAATGTACGAGGCTATATAATGCTTTCAGGGGCTCCCGTCCATCTATTGGGTCAAAAGTTAAAGCTAAAATACAAGGCCATGGAGAGAGAGAGACAGACAGAGACAGAGACAGAGAGAGACAGAGAGAGAGAGAGGGAGAAAGAAAAGCAGTTGCAACGTCTTTGGCAAAGTTCAAAGTCAGGTGCACTAACCCCAGCTGATCTCACTATCATCCTGACAGCCGGCCCCTGGCCCCTCCTCCGATTCTGAATTTTGTTTTGTCTACTTCTTTCTCCTTGGCAATCACTTTGGTCTCCTTGGTTACCTGCTTCTGTTTACCACCTTGGCCCCACTGCTGACTCTGGGTTGCTGGCTTGCACCTTTAAGGAGGTTTCGGCACGTCTTCATTCAACTCTTGGAGGCTGACCCCTGAGGCGGCCCCTTCCCCATCCCAAGGCTGGGGGGGGGGGGGTCCAAGCACCGGTTCTCCTCAAGCCGGCACATCCCTGTCTGAGTCTCTTCCAAACGCTATTTTGTGGCGATGGCACTGAGGGTGTATTGGGAAAGTATTTACAGTAGCTTGATGATGGGATCAGAAAATTTGGGATTCTGTTAAACAGGGTGAGCCAGCCTCTGTGTGCCAGATTCTGCCCTCAGTGCCCCCAGGATTTCCCTCATGAACAGGAGCCCACAGATGCAATGAGCAACAGGATAAGATCTACATAAACTTCAGATTAAAGGTATCAAATAGACAGTAATATGTTTAAAATAAAGAAGTAAAAGAAGAAAGAACACAAGAAAAAAAATAAAACCAAGACACTATATAAACATACAAAAGGATTTTCCAGAAATGAAAAAAATATTTTCTAGAAATGAAAAATGTGACAACGGAAAGGAAAAGCCCAACAGATGGGCTCTGCAGCAGGATAGACGAGACGATTGCATTAACCTGCCATCCCCCCAGCGGCGCCCAGTTCCGGTTTCTCCACGTCTTTGCCAACATTTGAGGGTGGTGCAAACCAGACACAGGTAGGCAAATTGCGGGTTGCATTGTTTCTTTACAGAATTGAGCTGATCCCAGCCAAGCCCCTGCCCTCTTCTGGTTTCCTGGGTCAGCCTTTCAGACAAAGAGGGACTTAAGCCTCAGTAAGTCCCATTCGGCTTGTTTTTTTGGTGTTTGGTCCTGGGGTCAGTTCTCAGCAGAGCTCTCCCACAGCGACTCTGCCTGACAGAAGGCTGCGCCGTCTCTCCCTGGTTCCCACACCCTCAAGCCTCTTGCTGAGCGACTTCAACGTTCTGTTTTTCCTGCTTCTGGTATTAATTATGCTAATCCTCAGATTCTCTGTTGCTCACTCTGCACCTTTCAGCGGCTCCCCTCCCCCCCACTTCCCACTCTGCAGGCTGAAGTTTAACCCAATTCTCACCATTCATTTTCCTGTCAGCCAGTCTCTGACCCAACCAACCAAACACAGCTCTTTTATTAACACATGGTAACCTTAGAGCCTGGCCAAGACCTTACGTGTTACATCTACAGTTGAGAAGACACCAGAGCTATATTGTTCCAAACCTGAAAGTAGACATACAGCCCGGCAGAGCCCGAAAACCCAGAAGTAATAGAGCGTATGCTTAGAGCACGAAATCCTGAGGCTGAAACTTACTTAGATCTACTACTTAGCTGTGTGACCTTGGGCAAGTCACTCAACCTCTCTGTGCCTCAGTTTTATCATATTTAAAACAGGGGTAGTAGTACCCACTGTATAAGGTTGTTATGAGAATTAAATGAGTTAGCATACGTAAAGTGTTTAGAACAATGCCTGGCATATAATGAGCACTGTATATGTTTGCCATCATCATTATTACTAGTTGAAATTGAGACTTTCCCGGGAAATAGCAGATGGCAGTCACATTCATTGAAACAAGAACAGTGTCAGAAAGTGCAACTTCTCTGATGCACCTCGTATTTTCTTCTATTATTTCTCTCCTTTGCAAGATTCATCCAATAATTATTTGGTTCTTACTCTTCTGAAACAGCCCAGCAAACCTCTCACACCTCCTGGCAAACCCAACATTTGACGACTCTGGCCACCAAAACTGTTACAGCCTCCTTGTTTCTGCCTCATGCCCTTTAGCTCTCCTTTCTACAAACCATCCTGCCTGTGGCAGCTAATAAATCTCATGCTTTTGGGATCTGGGAGGTTGCTTTCAGCTTTCTGATAGTGTTAAGCTGACGTTGGCAGGGCACCGGCTGAAGAACCAGGTGGAGACGCCTCCCTTCCCTCCAGGGGCAGAATGTCGCCTTGACTCTGACCTTCTTAGCATCCCACACAGCCAC
Organism: Equus asinus; assembly: GCF_041296235.1. Classification (NCBI taxonomy): domain Eukaryota; kingdom Metazoa; phylum Chordata; class Mammalia; order Perissodactyla; family Equidae; genus Equus; species Equus asinus. Next base: position 39,883,454 of record NC_091792.1, read on the forward strand.
GATACTCAGGCCCCGAGTCTTCTGTAACTATGCTCATCTGTTTGGTCAAAATCCCAGAAAAGCTGTTTTCTCATTTCTCTCTTGGTGATGTCTAAGTGGTTGCTTTCACTTGGGATAGTAATCAATTCTGCGTCAGGCTCTCTATCTACACAAAGAGAAAAGATGCTGACTCAGAGGTAAAGCTGCTGGTCCAGGCAACTGCAGGGTTAGACAATGCAGCCCATTTGTGGTTAATAAATGCTTGATTTGCGATATATCCCGGAATATGCCTGCAAGGGAGAGAGTTGGGCTGCTCAGTCGGTTAGATTCTTCTACCAAACATCTCCAAGATATTTTCTTTTTTTTGAGGAAGATTAGCCTTGAGCTAACATCTGCTGCCAATCCTCCTCTTTTTGCTGAGGAAGACGGGCCCTGAGCTAACATCCGTGCCCATCTTCCTCCACTTTATACATGGGATGCCTGCCACAGCATGGCTTGCCAAGCGGTGCCATGTCTGCACCCAGGATCTGAACTGGCGAACCCTGGGCTGCTGAAGCAGAGCATGCAAACTTAACTGCTGCGCCACCAGGCCGGCCCCTCCAACATATTTTTTGAAGAATTCAAGGAAATACAAGTGTGACACCTATAAACTAACTCACATTTTGAAGTCCTAGGCACCATTAGCTCAAAAGGATATACATTAATTCATTAAAAAATATACATTTGGGGGGCTGGCCTGGTTGCACAGCGGTTAAGTTCACACATTCCACTTTGGTGGCCCAGGGTTTGCCTGTTTGGATCCTGGGTGCGGACCTATGCACCGCTTATCAAACCATGCTGGGGCAGGCATCCCACATATAAAGTAGAGGAAGATGGGCATAGATGTTAGCTCAGGGCCAGTCTTCCTCTGCAAAAAGAGGAGGATTGGCGGCAGATGTTAGCTCAGGGATAATCTTCCTAAAAAAAAAAAAAAAAGATTAATACATTTGGTCTTTAGAACAGACTTTCTATTGACTACTCTCTAAAAAGCTTTGATTATATGGCTTTTTGTAATGGGAAGTTTTGCATTTTCAGACACGGGGAATCCAGGCAGGGCCCAGGAAGTGGGTTGGGTTACCTCCATAATCCTGCACTCTACTGAAACGCAGCTTTCTGTCTTTGACTTAAACGCGGCATTTCGTCTTTGACCACTCCTGACATTCTAACTCTACCTGTTGTCAGAAGTTCATCAGTTTTTAGTGATCAGCTTCTTATCCATTCTAGGATGATTTTAGTATTTATGAGCAGTTATTGAGTTTTTTGCTAACCTTTTACAGGGCTTTGGAAAGTCCAAGAGGAACTGAAGACGACTTTCCCTGGAGGTGATCACAGCCTGGTCAGAGATGTAGACACAGGCACAATTATGGTTCGAAGTGATGAGCTGTGTTCTCAGAAATTTAGGTCTCTAGGGGCAGAACAGGGGGGAAGTGCAGGCACCACGAAAGGGGGAGTAAGAGGAAACATCAAGGAGGAAGTATTGCTCGATCTGAGTCTTTTACAGTCGTACAGGAGTTCACTAAGTAGAAAAAAGAGAACTTATTCACTTCACAGAGGCCCGGAGCACATGCTCCATTCAGTGCGACTAGAGGGGGCCGTGGCTGGGGAGTGGGAAGGTGCATGGACGGAGGAGCCACTGGAAGGGAGATAGAAGTGAGAGACTAAGGGGCCTAAATGAGGAGCATCTGAACGAAGGTCTCTAAGTGGAGAGTCACATGATCAGACACGGGCATCAGAAAGACAACTCTTACCGAGTCTCTTCAGATTTTCCTTTTGCATCATCTAACTGCAGACACTGGATTCAATCATTTTTCAGAAGCTCAAGCAAATACTCAGGCAAGGTTAAATATTACCCTCAGGGGCGTGTTTGAGGCACCTGCGGTAGTGTTGCGAAAGCTAAGAGAGGTGGCAGGGGGATGGTTAGGCTCCGCTGCCTCTGGCGCCAAGGGATGCCCTTTGGGGAAAGGAGTCAGGTACAGAGGTCTTGGCAGGGAGTGTGGTCGGTCCCCTGGAGTCCAAGTCAGAAGAGCGGGGACACTCAGACATCTCACCTTCCTCTGCCTCTGTTTCGTCACCTGTCTCCCTCGTAAGGCTCGAGCTGCATCACTTTAAAGCTCCCTTCCAGCTCCAAAACTTTGTGCACAAAACAACACTTTGTCCCCCAAACTCATTTTGAACACTAACCTCAATTTTAACCGAACTAGTTGGAATGGTTCACCCATCACTTTCCGTTTTCCACCTCAGATGCTGGAGAGACCATGTGGAGAGCATCCAGGGAAAGAGAATTTTGTGGGTGGGGGTGGTTGGGTGCTGACTGCTAATCTCCAGGAAGTTGCCACATCTGTTAGGTCAGAGCCGTATGCCCCCCATCCTATTTAAAGAACTGTGGCTTGAGAACTTTCCTTTTGCTAACACGGCCCTATACTAGAAGCAGAGAGTATCCATGGCCAGCAAGTTTATTCACCAAAGGGCAAGTCAACAAAATGTAAGAGGCAATTGAGGCTGATTGTGCTTGTTGAAGCCATGGTCAAGGGTATAAACCGCTTACTGCTCTTAGCTCAAAATAATGAGATCTAATATTTCTTCTTTTCCAATACCTTTCATTTGCTACAGTCACATTACTTCTTTCAACAAAGCTTCATTAGTAACAATCAATGAAAAGAAACTGTTCTCTAAAGTAAGGAGATCAAAGAAAAGCAGAGGAAAGATCTCTCTTGCTAAGTTAGAGTGGATGCCTCGTAACTCCTCAGATAATTTCCTGTTTACAATTTCCTTTTTAACTTACAGTTTTTCTTTAGTATACTTTCCAGTAGTAAATTTCCACACCCCAGTTTTTCCAAGAGTTTTTGGAACCGGGCAGACTTCTCAGCCCATATTATTAAAAGCAAATTCATTATTGCTCTGTTTCAGCTGATTGAAACGTTCTTTCACATGAACTGCCAAAGAGTTTACGGTTTTCTTAATATGCCATTAAAGTTTGTAAATTACAGGGACCCACGTATCTTAGAAGACAAAGATTGCAGGAAGGTTAAATTAAGGGAGCGCGCTGGAGCGCCGGCAGCCAACTGCAGGGAAAGCCACGTCCACCCTCCTGCCCCACCCTCCCCCAAAAAGACAGCTCTAATTTTCTCCACTACTTTCGTAGAAAGGATTAGATTTTTCTGGGTGTTCCCCTCCCCGGCAGAGTTCTGTAGCCTCGGGCACCAACCAAGCCTTCATTCTCCTCCTTCCCTGGAGTGGAAAGCCTGGAGGGAGCTTACCCTGAGCCGGGCGGGTGGGAAGGAGCGCGATCGCCAGGGCAAGGACCAGGGCGGCGCGAGGAGCCTTCATGTCAGCGGGCCTGGGCGCTCGCTGCTCCGGCGTGATGCTGCGCCGGCTTTCAGCCTCCCTGAAACGTGAACATTTCCTGTTTCCTGCTTGTTTGGGTCGGTGCTAACTTGAAGGAGAGGTGTTTGCCTGTTTTTTAGGAAGTGATGTAATTCGGCAGGAGCCTGTCAGACCAGCAAGGATTGCAAAAGAGAAGTTGCTCTTCAAGCACTGATTCAGTTAGCACGCCTCGCCAGTTCTCTCCAGCCCCGGCCCTAGCACTGGCCTCCAGCTTTTGAAATTGTCGATGTGGAAACAGTATCCGTTGCTCAGAGATCATTCGGGATCTGCAACTGGGGGTCCCGGACCACAGGCATTCTCAATTTGCGATTTCACTCCACCCCCAGGTGAGTCTCTGGGGCTGCCTGGAGTCTAGAGCAGTCCTATTCAGTAGAACTTTCTGAGATGATGGAAATGTTCTACGTTTGTGCTGTGCAATACGGTAGCCATTGGCCACATATGCTGTTGAGCACTTGAAATGAGGCTAGTGCAAACTGAATTTTTATTTATTTATTTATTTAATTTATTTTGAGGAAGATTAGCCCTGAGCTAACTGCTGCCAATCCTCCTCTTTTTGCTGAGGAAGACTGGCCCTGAGCTAACATCCGTGCCCATCTTCCTCTACTTTATATGTGGGACACCTACCACAGCATGGCGTGCCAAGCGGTGTCCTGTCCGCACCCGGGATCCGAACCGGCGAACCCAGGGCCACCGAGAAGCGGAACGTGCAAACTCAAAACCGCTGCGTCACTGGGCCAGCCCTTGGTTTTTATTTCTATTAATTCAGATTTAAATAACGCCACGTGGCTAGTAGCTGCTGTGTTGCACAGTGCAGGCCCAGACAGCAGGGACACCTGCACCATAGGAAAGTGGCCAGGCAACTTCCTTCCAGCCAGGTGCATCCTCCCGGCTGGGTCCTGAATGCCCCCTCACTTCAAGGCTCAGAGGGAGGTAAAGGGTAATGCTACACCCTGCCTGAAAGTGTGCTCCACTTCCTCAGAGAAAAAAAGATTTTTATTGTTTGTTTCTGTTTTATTTCTTTTATTTTTTCTTTATGAAGACTTTTCTTTTCAGAGCAGTTTTACATTGACAACAAAATTAAGAGGAAGGTACAGAGATTTCCTTTGTACCCTCTGCCCCACACATGCCCAGCCTTCCCCATTATCAACACCCACCACATTTGTTACAGTTGAGGAACCTACATTGACACATCATAATCACCCAAAGTTCATAGTTTACATTAGGGCTCACTCTTGGTTTTGCACATTCTCTGGGTTTGGACACACGCATAATGACACAAATCCAGCATGACAGTATCGTACAGAACAGTTTCACTGCCCTAAAAATCATCTGTGCTCACCTATTCGTCCCTCGCCAGACCTCAAGCCCTGCCAACCACTGATCTTCTTATTGTCTCCATAGGACTGCCTTTTCCAGAATGTCATAGAATTGGAATCATACAGTGTGCAGCCTTTTCAGACTGGTTTCTTTCACTTAGTAATATGCATTTAAGGTTCCTCCACGTCTTTTCATGGCTAATAGCTCATTTCTTTTTAGTGCTCAACAATACTCCGTTGTCTGGATGTACCACAGTTTATTCATTTACCTAAAGAAAGACATCTTGTCTGCTTCCAAATGTTGGCAATTATAAATAAAGATGCTGTAAACATTCATGTGAAAGTATTTGTGTGGACAGAAGTTTTCAACTCCTTTGGGAAACTACCAAAGGGTTTGGTAGATTGTTTGATGGTAAGAGAGAAAGATCTTTTAAATAAAGGGCCCATTTCCAAAGCAGAATATGCTCTGGGGTGGGGGTGGGGAATCTGCATTTCATTTTCTTCCATCTCTCGTGACAAATAGATTCCTCAGAGGTTGCTAACAGCAAGCAAAATAGGCCTGAGATGCATTAGAATGGGGTGGAAATCCTACTCAATTGAAACAATGCAGGAAGAAGGTATCTGTTTAGACCAGATGTAGGAGAGATTAGAGTGTGTTGGGTTTTTGTGTTTTGGTTGAAGTCCTGCCCTTGGTTTAGGTTTAGGGCCTAGGCCCTACAGAATGCAGTTTTGTAACTGTGTTTGTGATGGTGTCAAGATGGACCAGCAGATAGGGAGAGGCATCGGATACCCATCTCATCTCCAACCCCTTGCCTGCTGGTCACCATGAGTCACCACGAGTCACCACCTTCCGGAAGGTTTCATCTTCAGTGGTCTGGTTGGCATACACACACGAGGTGACTGGAATTCCTCAGCCCCTGACATAGCCATTAATTTTTTGTTTAGTGCCTTGCTGCTTTTGAATGTCATTAGTCACCATTTCTCTCAGTTCTCATCCACAAGAAATAGGTTGGTGATTCATGTAATGATCAGTTTGTTAATGGATTTAAATATCCACTTTAATGTTGTTAACTGGCAATCAAGTCAACTCCTGGTATAATATGCTTTTGCACCTTAGGCGACAATATAGAATATACAGCGGAAGAAAATAGACGAGTTCAAAACTGGATGATAGATTTGAAAACCATAGGGAAAGAGCTATTAATGGAACTCTCACTGAGCACGTCAACAGCCCACTGGCTCGGAGACCCTCCGGCTCTGAGACTGGTTGGCAGTTATGCCCGTACTAGTACACATTTCTCCAGCTGCGACACATGCATGCAAGGGAGAAGGCCCATGGCTTGGAAATTCCCTTCACCTTGCCATTTATGCCCTATTGTGACTGTTGTTGGATTTCAGGCTAGAGGCACGTGTTTGGCAAGGGCGAGGTGTCAATCTTGGTTTCTTCGATTTTAACACCGCACCTTGCTGGAAGTTTGCCGAGTAGGGATCTATAGCTGGACCACAGACTGGCTTATCCTACAGTCCTCGCTGGAGCCCAGCCGTGTGGCCAGACCATTCCTCACCCTTTCCACAGCTGTGCCGGGCCTTGCTTCTGAGCAGCGTCAGAGTGATGTGCAAAATAAACCTCGGCTGCAGAGAAATCCTGCACAACCGTGTAATTTTCTTTTGACCCCTGAGCTCTCTGAGACCCTTAGCATGATTAAGCTGATCTTAAGGGAAAGAAAATTACCATCATTGATCAGAAAATTGTAGCACCTCGGTGATCTCGTTGCTGCCGTTAAAATCACAGAGACGCTGTGTGCTAGGTAAAGGGCTATTTACCTCTGTTTGTTCTAATTTTACCAACCATTAATTTGGCAAGTGGCTGCCTGGCCTCAGATTAAATCCTGATACACTCCTAGCAGGAAGTCGGGGCCCCAGTCACAACCACGAGGCACCAGGGGAAGCCTGCAGAGCGAATGGCAGGCGCACAGGCAGGGGTGATGGCAGCTTGGTGCCTGCCACTGGCTTTCCGCAGTGAAAGGAGGAAGGGAGGGGATGGAGTATGGAGCCTAGGGAATGCCCTGAGGCCTCGTCATGCTCAGGAGGGCAGGAGGAGAAGCCGGTTACTGGTTCTGCAGGCTCTATTACTTTACACAAGTGCGGCTTTTACAGCCAACTCTCTGTGTGACAGAAGTGAGTCTCATCCAGTTCCTCCTCCCTTCCCTCCCCCCCCCCCCCCCCCCCCCCCCGTTCTCCCCTCCCTTCCCTTCAGCCCTGATAGAGGAGAGACTTTTCCAGAGGCAATGAGATCTTAAAGCCAGTGCAGGCTCCCCCTCGGCATTGCCCTTGAGCCCCCGACTGTGCCATTCCCACTGTGCAGGGACAGGCACACGCACTCAGACACACTCACACATGTACACACACTCAGGCACACTGGAGAAATACATGAAGAGGAACCAAATGAGAACAAGCAAAGGCTGTTTATGCGAGCTTGCTGTAAGGAGGAGACAGCTGCCGCCATCACTCGCGTTTTGGCAGAGAGGGAAAGCTCTGCAGCGGAAAAAGGGGAGGCTCAGGTGTGCCCTGACGGGAGGGGTTGGCATGGGGAGCTGGAGGAGAGTTCTGGTTATCGTTCTAGGATTGCTCAGGGGTGCAAATTTGCTTCTCCTAAATAGGAAGCAGTGGGGGGTGGGGGGCAGTGGGGGAGCAGGGCCCATTGTTAGGAGGATTCTTGTTCAGCTTCCTGGACCAGTTGCTAGAGATCAGGTCTGACTTCCTAGAAGTTTGATTGACAGCAGGCTGGCTTCCTGGGTTGTCTGCTGCGGATCATGGGTCAGAGTTCTGTTTTTATGTATATATGGTCTGGCCATTGTCCTTTTATATATTCAGTCTCTCAACACACACCTACATACTCACAAGTACACACATGCTCACACACAAACTCACGCTGGCACTCCTGCGCACGCTTTCTGTGGCTTCTTTCTCCGTCTAAATGCTAGCTGGTGGTAGCTGATGGCTCTGGAGGGTTTGCTTAGCAAGGGGACCGACCCTCAGGCATGGGAATGGCAACATCAGGTGGGGCCTGGAAGTCACTCTGAAGCCGGTTAAGAGGGTACAGGGAGGAGGTTAAGGTCCCAGAGTCTGAAGGAGTGCCCAAGAGATAAGTGGGCAGGGCAGGGGCAGGGCAGAAGAATTAAACAGGACCCCAGAGTGTGCAGAGAAGCCGCCGCCAGGAGACAGGCTGACAGCATTTCTGCGTCTTAGTCGGCCCGGGCTGCCATACGAAATACCATAGACAGGGTGGCTTAACAACAGACGTATATGTTCTCACAGTTCTGGAGGCTGGAGATCAGGGTGCCAGCGTGGTCGATTTCTGGTGGGAGCCCTCTTCATGGTTCTGGAAGACCTCCCTCTTGCTGTGTCCTCACATGGCACTGAGAGAGAGAGAGAGGGAGCACGCTGTCTGGTGTCTCCTCTTTCAAGGGCACTAGTTTCATCATGAGAGCCTCACCCTGATGACCCCATCTAACTGTAATCACCTCCCAAAGGCCCCATCTCCAAATGCCATCCTGTTGCAAGTTAGGGCTTCAGCATCTGAATTTGGGGTCACATACTGTATATTTCCCTTGAAGCTGGGAGCCTACACACCCAGGCTCCTCCTGACCAGCCCATCGTCACTTGTCAGTCCCTCAGTGGCCTCTGTCCCTGCATCCTGGCTGCCAACCTTGGTCACACACTTTTCAGCTGGTCACTCAGGGAGGCTGCGGCGGGGTTTGGAGAATCCTCGGGGCCTCCACCACAGGCCTCCACCTGGGCCTTTTCCGTGACAGTCTCCAGGGCCTAGGCAGATGGCCTGTTCACTAAAAATGAAACTGAGAAGGACTGTGTGTAGGAGCAGAAGTGACAACTGGTGTGGGGGCAAGGTGCAGAGCTCTGGTCCTGAGGGCCCTTTGGGGAGCACCTGAGGAGAAGAGGCAGGTCCTCAGAGTCGGCTGTCCTCCTCTAACTGACCAGAGTCTTCCTGAGGGCGGGGGCTGCTCTGTCTTGTTCTCCAGTCCATCCCCAGGATATAGGACTGTGCTTAATATTGTTTTGAGTGAACAAATGAATGAATAAAACTTCCTTTTATGGCAGTATTTTTTAAGTGGGCTGGAGGAGGATCACCTACGTCAGACTGATTTGGGGAGCTTGTTAGATTCAGAGCCCCAGACCTCACCCCAAAACAATTGAGTCAGAATCTCTGGAGCTGAGGTCCAGAACTCTGCATTTTTAAGGATGTTTGGGGGGATTTTTATACACAATAAAACTTAAGAATCACCATTCTAGAGTGTCGTTCTTAGCTCCTGCAAAGTTATGTCCCTTTTTCCAAATAGTAAGAAATAAATAGCACATCATATTTCCCTTTTTTGTCTTCTTTGCCAGGAAGCCTAGAATTAAAAGAACTGAAAGTAAGGCTTGGTTGCATACCTTTCATAGCCCAGATCCCTTCCCGTTTCTAGGAACGTTTCTTTTCCTGGCTAACTCTAACTTGTCTTTCGGGATGTAGTTCAGGAGATGTCTCCACCAGGGAGCCTTCCCAGAAGTCCCCCCAGCCCCCGGGCTGAACTGAATTCCCTTCCTCCATCTGCCCCCAGAATGCCCATCAGAATATACCAAGAAGATCTTGTCTGTCTCCCTGCACCTGACTGTCCAAGTCTTATTCATCTGTGGCCTCCCACACCTGTTAAAAGGAACTAGACTTCCTTCCGCTGCTGTTTCATTTTCGATTAAATCGTATCTTGATAAGTTTTTTATCTAAGTCTCTTCAGTATTTTTGAAGTAGAACATACATCATCCAAAAATATGTAATATCTTCACCAAAGCCCGCTTCAGAATGATAAACACTGATTAGCGTTGTCAATGCTTTCTCTTTTGTTTTTCTGTTTAATTTGGCTTTTCAGATTCACGGGTGATGGTGTCTTGGCCAACTAAATCCTCAACACTAATGAAACTAGAAAATACAAAGGCGCAAAAATTTTGGGGAAATAGTGAATTATAATAGAACTAAGAAAGACGGTAGGAAGAACAACTCCAGTGCCAGGGTATGTGGGTAGTGCCAAAAATAAATGGAAATTGAGAGGATTTGTACCAAGTGGGAGTGAGTAGTGGAGGGTAGGAGGTGATTGTTTTTAAAACAAAATAGTATATTTTTCTTATTACAAGAACAGTACGTTATTATTGTGAAAAATTTAAAAATGCACATAAGCAAAACAAAATTAATCCATATTTAAATCCTTCCAGATCTTTTTCTATACATATTAGCTAGCAGTGTTACTCTTACTTTCATTTCCAGTGCTAGCAGTTGGTATTACTATCCTGTCAACACACTGTAAGTACAAAATTCATAGGCCACAAACTCAGGTATGAAAAAATAGTAACTCTATTTTTCTATTATAGCATCAATTTTGAATTTCAATTCTAGTGGAGGTAAACTGAAGACAGTCACTTACAAATACAACCAGCCAGTTTGGTGATTTCCCAGTTATCCAGGATTAACTTCAGTTATTTCAGGGCCCCTCCTCTCCCTCCACCCCCAATTTTTCTCTAGGATTGCCTTGGGCATGCCAGAGTTGGTAGGGAGGGCTGCCTCTAAAACGCAGCTCTGGTCTTGGGACCTTAGAAGATCAAAAGCCAAGAATTAACTCTTTATTTATCTTTGCATTTGAGCTGAGACCTCCTTTTCCTGGACCAAATCGTCCAATTTGCTAGTTTGAGGGGCTTTAGATGGGTATGTAAACAGAGAGAGTCTAGGGCTCCCAAATCTATATAGAATTTCATCTACTATCCCACCGCACACATTCATGATAATTTCAATAACAACACAACTAACCTCCCACCCTCCCATCCCCAGGGAAGGACGGATGTGGGGAGACACTCTGGGTCCACTGGATTGAGAATGGGAAGTCCAAGGCCCCAGTGTGAATTCTTTCACTAGCTAGATTCTCTGGGCCCCATTTGCTTTATCTGTACCACAGTGGGGCTGACTAGATGATTTCTAAAGCCTATGAGTCCATGAGATCCTTTAGGGGTCAGGCTCAAGGAAAGGTGTTCGGAAGAGAGGTAGACCTTAGGTTCTAAAGACAGGCCTGCTACAAACAACCCAGCCAGGTTCTCGAACCTTCCCTTCATCACTGAAATCCAGAAATGTAAGCATGCATTCACAGCAACGTAGCAGCCATGGGCTGGATGAGAGGGGACAGAAGGGGACTCACAGAGCTGCCAATCAGCTGAGTATCACTGAGTTGAAATGGAGCAGCATAAACATGGCGGGTTGGAGAAGCATGACATTTGTGGATTCGGGCAGGAGGAAGGAAATAAGCAGGCGCGTACGCTGAAAAGAAAGAGGAAGTGTTTCCTTCACTGATGGTGAAGCATCAGGTGCAAAGTATATCTGAAGCCAGGAAGAAAAGTCTTCAAGTCATTTCAGCTACAGCCACACAAGGGCCCTGGGTACCGGTGTCAGCAACCATGTTTCAGTACCCAAAGGTCAGCAACAACTCCACTGCATGGGAAGAGGTCATTTACATATATATTTCACTGTTAGGTTCTTTCTTCATGAAAAATGGCAACCCCTTATAGTAGATTAGATCATTGTTCCCAGTTCTTTATGCTTTCTCTGAAATATATGGACTATATCTACGCCTTCATGACTTGGCTGTTCCTTCCGCTGAAGTAGGCAAAGTTTATTTCCCTGCTTTATTGACATTGGGCCAGGCCATGTATGACTTGCTCTGAACAAAAAATATGGGTAGGAGAGACAGTATGCCAGGTGTGGGCAAAATTCTTTGAGAGCTATCACATTATCTGGCTTGCCTTCTTGTGTTCCTGTGATCCCACGTCTCTGCGATCTGAGATCATGAGCCCCATAATGAGAAGCAGACCTCAGTAAGATCAGACGCCTGGAATCCAGCCGAGCGCAGCCTACGTCAGCCAAATCTCAGCTGACTTACAAACCCATGAGCATGAAAATAAAAGTTTGTGATTGTAAGCTGTGGAGAGATTTAGGTTTTTTTACACAGCATTAATGCAGCAATAGCTGCCTAATATGTCTTTTAAGATTCTTTATTCACAAGTTGCCAAACTGAACGGAGAAAATCAGAAAAGAAAATAAGAGCTCCTTTTGGCAAAGTCATGAACCTTGGAGAAATGTGGCTGTCACATCTTACTGTGGACAGTAAAGACAGGGCTTGTAAAGACAGGGCTGTTCACACTTAACTCGCCACTGCCATCTTCTTCTCTCCTCCTGAGGGGACCACTGGTCAGCACAGAGCCAACAAATATGCACGGCTGAGTCATGCTGTGTTATCACCCATGGCATTCCTGGATTTCTGAGTTCCTGGACAGTTGTGCTAGAAACACTGTTCCTGGCAGTGTTTACTGGGGAGGAAGTATATTGATAGCCCCTGGGCGTAGTGCTCATGATCTTTATCACTTTATATTTGAATTATATGATTTAGACAATCTTTCTGCCCTAATTGACCACAGGCTTCTGGAAAGCAGGATCCAGGTCTGAGTTAACTTTATGACTTCCTCCCCTTCCTTCCTTCCTTACTCAAAGCTCTGCTCCATAAGAGAGCCTAAAACCAATTGATACATATTGAATGAACAAAGGAATTAAAGAATCTAAAAATGGCCCTTATTCAAATAGGATTTAAAAAAGAAATCTCTTCTTTGCACTTGGGCACCTGCCTTTGTAAATGGTCACAGTTTAACAAATCAGAAACAAAATAATTTTTGCTGTCTCCCTGCCAGGAGTTGAAGGCACGAAACTTTGCAAGGGAGAACATTCATTGCAATGAGCCCCCATGCTCACCCGGCTTAAATTCTCCTCCTTGGCTGTCCAGTTATTTTTTTCCATTGCAGAAACCTATCTATCATCTCTCCTAACGGTCCTTTGAAAAACCCCTTGCCTCTTTTTTTTTTTTTTTTTAAATCAAACACAATAGAATGGAGGTTTTAATGTTTGGGGTTTTGCGTGTGGATGCCTGAAGCGGTTTGCTCCGTGATGTCTGGAGGCTTGTTCAGGCTGTCGGCAAGTCCAGCACGTGGCACTCCTGTGGGACTTTGGCAGGAGGCGGGGGTCTCTTATCCAGACCTGCAGAGCACTAACAAAACCTCCTCTCTGATCATTTTTGGGTTTGAGAATTATTCTGGCCAGAGACAGAATAAGACAAAAATCGTTATCTTCACATACAAACATTAGCATGTTGAAAAAGCAATGAGCAAAAATACGCTTGAATATGCAGAGAAAACTGAAAGCATAGGATCCACCAGGAATTAACAGTGTCTCTCTGGTGAGGGACATTGAAAGCTGGGTGAGAGGATGGCAAGGAGGAGGAAAAGGGGAAATAAGGAGACGGATTCCTTTAATCCACTTCAGTACTACTTGAAAAAATTGTAGCGGCCCGTGTTACCTTTGTAATATAAAAAACAAGCAAAAAAAGATGTGTGAGGAGAAAAGGAGACCTACAATGATAGAATGACCTTTAGGCCTACAGTTGGGTTGTTCACGCCAGTGGGGAAGAGGAGAGATGACTTGATGAAAAAACTTGGATTTTTAAGAGAAATCGTATGTCAAAAGTAGGCTGGTCTAGTAAACAAAGATGGAAGGGGTGAGCTAGAATGGAGGAAGTGTTTTTGAGTTCAATGCCAGGAGATGAAGTTTTGTTCCAGGAGATTCTGTTGACAGAATCCAGAGAGGCTGCTAAGTCTGCACGTTGATAACTGTAGAAGCATCATTGTCAAAGGCTGGCAGAGAGTGGGGGAAGGTGTCCCAAGATGGAATTTTGAGAAGCCTTGGTTATTCAATGACCAGGAAAGACATGGATGGGGCCCGAGGGGACAGCTTGAGGGAAGAGATGGAAAGGTGACCAGAACACAACTCTAAAAGCTTTTATTAAACCACTGGTTCTCACCAGGGACAATTTTTTCCCCAAAGGACGTTTGGCAACATCTGGAGACATCTTTGGTTGTCACAACTCGGTGCTACTGGCATCTAGTGGGTAGACCTCCTGCAACACATAAGCCAGCCCTCCCCTCCCCCGAAGAATTCCCCAGCCCCAAATGTCAGTAGTGCTGAGGCTGGGGAACTGCACTGAAGTGAAGTCAATAATGAGATTTATCAAGACGTTAACACCTCACGCTGTGCATGCTTTACAGTTTACAAGGGGTTTTCATATCCTTTTGCTCCTCACCCCAAACCCTGAGGCAGGCAGGGCAGGCATCCTTATTTCCCTGTGGCAGCAGAGGAAGCAGAAGTCCAGGGACAGACCCAAGGTCACACAACTTGGAATCCAGGTCTTTGGCCCCAGCTCCTTGCTCTGTCGACTCTCTCGTGGAGCCCCATGTGACACAGTGACATCATCTTTGAACTAAATGGTTGAGTGAATATATGCTGTACTCCAGAAGGTGACTTAGGGAAAGGGACTCCCTTTGAAGCAAAAGGTAGAAAGGTCCCAATTCCAGTGTGTAGTGATCGCAAGAAACTGAAGGAAAATACTCAAGTGTCGGTGAAATAGCTGCAGAGTTTCGTTTGGTAATGGCTCTTGGTCACATTTCCTTGTACACCTGCAGGAGGAATTTTTGATATGTGGGGGTCTGAAAGTGCTTGGCCTGCTCAGGGAAGGGGACTCTCATGTGGTTAGAAAGTGGGGTGTATAAAGAAATACAGCGGGCAGTAAGGTGGGGAAGGGAGGCTGGGGTCCTTTCCAAGGTCCTGGAGGTCGAGTGAGGGATGGAGCTGTGTTCTCTTGGTAATGAGGAACCCTGGACATTTTTAAGGGCAGTGGTGACGTGACTTGACAAGTATTTTAGTAAGCCCACTTCATGAAGAACATTTTCTTTTAAATAACATTTATTCCTCCTGCCCACATTAGAAAATGGGTTGCTTTTAAAACCATTGTATTTGTTGTTGGTGGGTTTTCACTGAGGACTGCGTGCTTTGCTACAATTTGGATGAAACAACTTACTGAGAAATTGGAGGCAGATGAAAATAGCATCTTGCACAGCTGTCCTTTCGGTGGCTATTTAAGTACATAGTAAGTGAAGTCATAGCACAAATAGTCATGTGAGTAGCCATCATATGACACGAACCCAAATAGCTTTATTACTACAATTCTAAATTCAAATGAGTCAAAATAAGCCACAGTGTGTTCCCAGAGTATCTAGTGCCATTTACATCTGCTGACTCTGGAGTGGAGATCATCACCCTAACAGGCTTAAAAAGGCAAGCACTTATTTACTTATGGCGCCATGCTGGGTATGACACTGAATAGAAACTGTCTTCTCTGTAATTACTTATAATCCGTATATTAATATAACATTTTAATTTTTTTCAGATGATCCATGCTCACTGTAGAAACGTTAGAAAACACAGATGAGTAGATGGCATAAAATGAAAGTGTCACCCATGATTTCTTTCCAGAGTTATTTTTTTCAAATTAATAAAGATAAGTTATAATTTTTTTCAAAGAATAATTCTAAAATCACATTTGTTTTCCTGTTTTAAAACTAAAATTTTCCATTTAAGTAAGTACATGAACCTAATCTATCCTCCTGGTAACTCTCTTTTTTTCCCATTAATTGTTTTATTGAGGTCACATTGGTTTATAGCATTATATAAATATTCAGCTTCTGTGTAGACTGCATCGTGTTCATCGCCAATAGTCTAGTTTTCATCCGTCACCATATGTTTGTACCCCTTTACCAGTTCCACCCTGCTCCTACCCCCTTCCCCTCTACTAACCAGCAATCTGTTCTCCTTGTCTACATGTTTGTTTGTTTATCTTCCACATATGAGTGAGATCATATGGTATTTGTCTTTCTCTGTCTGACTTATTTCACATAGCATAATACCTTCAAGGTCCATCCACGTTGTCAAAAATGGCATAGTTTTGTCTTTTTTATGGCTAAGTAGTATTCCATTGTGTATATATACCACATCTTCCTTACCCTTTCATCTGTTGATGGGCATTTGGGTTGCTTCCAAGTCTTGGCTATTGTGAAGAATGCCGTGGTGAACATAGGGGTGCATAGATCTGTTTGTATTGTTGATTTCATGTTCTTTGAATAAATACCTACAAGTTGAATAACTGGATCATATAGTATTTCTACATTTAATGTTTTGAGAAATCTCCATACTGTTTTCCATAGTGGCTGCAGAAGTTTGTGTCCAGACCAGCAGAGTATGAGGATTCCCTTTTCTCTGCATCCTCCCTAACACTTGTTATATCTCGTCTTTTTTGTTGTTGTTGTTGTTGTTTTGCTGAGGATGATTCTCCCTGAGCTAACATCTGTGCCAATCTTCCTCTATTTTGCATGTGGGTCACCACTACAGCATGGCTACTGTCAAGTAGTGTAGGTTCACACCCAGGAACCAAACCTGGGCCACCAAAGTGGAGTGTGCCAAACTTAACCACTAGGCCACAAGGCTGGCCCCTCATGTCTTTTTAATAATAGCCATTCTGACAGGTGTGACATAATATCTCATTGTAGTTTTGATTTGCATTTCCCTAGTAATTAGTGATGCTGAACATCTTTTCATGGGCCTGGTGGCCATCTGTATATCTTCCTTGGAAAGATTTCTGTTCATATCCTCTGACTATTTTTTGATCAAATTGTTCATTTTTTGTTGTTGAGTTACAGATGACTCTTTTTATTACTGGTGAAGTTTATGCCAATGTGATAATCTCTTGCTCTGGGAATATAATCACATGTACAGTAATATGTGGCCTTAATTAAAAAAAACACTAAAACATTGCCTCATAAATAGTTTTTATCTTATCTAGCTGATTTAACATTGCTAAATATTATTAGTCCTTTAGAAATTATGACATTGCGGATTGATTCTTTTTTCCTGTGGAGCACATTTTTGTTTTAGCCCTGATAACTTAGTTTCCATTTCTTTTTGCCAAAACAAGTTAAGAATCATTGCTGATCCAGGGCTGGCCTGGTGGCGCAGTGGTTAAGTTCGCACGTTCCACTTTTTGGCAGCCCGGGGTTCACCAGTTCGGATCCCTGGGGCAGACATGGCACTGCTTGGCAAGCCATGCAGTGGTAGGCATCCCACATATAAAGTAGAGGAAGATGGGCATGGATGTTAGCTCAGGGCCAGTCTTCCTCAGCAAAAAGAGGAGGACTGGCAGTAGTTAGCTCAGGGCTAATCTTCCTCAAAAAAAAAAAAAAAAAAGAATCGTTGCTGATCCTAAAAGAGAGACTTTGATTATATTTTACTTCATTCTTTAAATCTGAGGGGGTGGAGGTCGGTATGTGTCACTCCTTAACAGCCCTCCAAGTCACACAGGTAGTAAAGTGAAGGTGCTACAGCAGTGACTGAAGATATTGTTCTAGAGTTGTTTTCTAAACCACCCTTTTAAACATCCTGGGCATGGTGCCTTGCATTCCTAACTTCTCCTGACAGTTTTGGGGAAGATGCATCAGGATATTTTATCGCCTTGAGGCGGTCATTGTTTGAACTAAAGGTGGCGCTTGACCCAAAGCTGTCCAGTGACCCACAAGGTTGTGGGCCTGAGGGCTTTTGCCCTATAAAGGTGATAATAAACTAATCTAAATTTGTCCCTCTGAAATCTGGACTAAAGGTTTTGCAGCCCCTTGGCCAGTTGTTGGTGGAAGGAGATGGACAGAACTCACAAGGATGGAGATAGGAGAGGCCTATGAGAGAGACCATGTGAGTCAGACAAGCTGTGAGAGGTCCATCCATAAGCATCCTTACAATAAAGCCCCTTCTCTTCAGGTGCTCTGACGTCCTGTTTTTGCTTTGAACAATCAAAAGTGCTACATGCTCATTTTCATTTTAGTATTCCCAGTGATTTGCATAAGCTTGACACAAAGCATGTTTTACTGCTTATGGAAATGAAATCATTCATTTGTTCTCTCAAACAACATTGTGTTCAAGATCTTGGGAAAACTCCACATAAAATGTCATGATTACAAAACACAGTATCAAGGGAATTAGCAGATAAAACCCAGATTGGGAGAAAATATTTGCAAAAGATGCTTCTGATAAAGGACTGTTATCCAAAATAGGCAAAGAACTCATAAAACTCAACAATAGAAAACAAATAAACCAATTAAAAAATGGGCTGAAGAGCTTAACAGACACCTCACCAAAGAAGGTATACAGATGGCAAATAAGCATATCAAAAGATGCTCTACATCATGTGTCATCAGGGAAATGCAAGTGAAAGCAACAATGATACACCACTGCACACCTATTACAATGACCGAAATCTGGACCACTGACAACACCAAATGCTGGTGAGGATGTGGAGCAACAGGAACTCTCATTTATTGGTGGTGCGAATGCAAAATGGTACGGCCACTTTGGAAGACAGTTTGACAGTTTCTTACAAAATGAAACAAACTCTTACTTTATGATCCAGCAATCATGCTTCTTGTTACTTACCCAAAGGAGATGAAAACTTATGTCCACACAAAAAACTCCTGCACACGGATGTTTATAGCAGCTTTCTTCATAATTGCCAAAATTTGGAAGCAACCAAGATGTCCTTCAGTAGCTGAATGGATAAATAAACTGTGTTACATCCAAACAATGGAATATTATTTGTTGCTAATGGAAATGAACTATCAAGCCACGAAAAGATAGAGAGAAATCTTAAATGCATGTTACTAGGTGAAAGAAGTCAATCTGAAAGGGCTACCTACTGTATGAGTCTATCTGATGTTCTGGATAAAAGCAAAACTATGGAGACAGTAAGAAGATCAGTGGTTGCCAGGGGCTGGGTCAGGGAGAAATGAATAGGCAGAGCACAGAGGACTTCTGGGCAGGGACTCTACTTCATATGATGCCATTAAAGTAGATTTATGTCATTACACGTTTGTCCAAACCCATGGAATGTACAACACAAAAATGAATCCTAATGTAAACCATGGACTTTGGGTGATAATGATGTGTCAGCGTAGGTTCATCAATTGTAACAAACGTGCCACACTGATGGAGGATGCTTTAACGGGGGAGGCTATGCAGGTGTGGTGAGGCTGTGTGGGAAATCTCTGTACCTTCTTCTTAATTTTGTTGTGAACCTAAAACTGCTCTAAAAAAACTGTTTCTTTTCAAATACCAAAAAAAAAGCCATGATTCTTGATCTCAAGGAATTTATTATGAGACATACACACAAATATCTACAGACAAATATATAGTAATTTTAAGATGGCTAAAATAACATGTATCATCTAGGATGCTTTCGGCTTCAAGAAACAGAAGACCTAACTTAAAAAGGCCTTAAACAATAAAGAGAGCTCACATAACAGAAGTCTGTAGGTAAGGCAGGTCTAGGGTTCGTTGGTTCAGTGGCTCAACGACATCATCAAGGACCCAGCTTCCTTCCATCTTTCTGCTCTGCCATCTTCAAGATGTTGACTTTGGTCCTGAGGCTTGTTGCCTCATAGATGTCAGATTGCTACTCCTCCTCCAAAGAGCAAACGCTCACACAACAGCCTGAAGTCTGGCACAGAGAACCTTCCTGCGTCCTGTTATAAGGAAACCTTTCCCAGACACCCACCAGCTGACTTCTCCTCACTTTTTATTGTCCATTTTACACCTGTCACTGGCAAGAGAAATGGAATTACCTTTGTTGGTTTAGCCTAAAGAGAGTCACCTCTGATAACACTGTACTGTATAGTTGAAATTTGCTATAAGAATAGAACTTAAATGTTCTCTGTCACACACACACACAAGGACAAATAAGTGAGGTGATGGATGTGTTAATTAACTGGGTGGGGGAATCCTTTCACAATGTACACATATATCAAATCTTCACGATGTATACTTTAAATATCTTACCACTTTATTTGTCAACTACACTTTGCTAAAGCTGGAAAAAAAGAGCCACTTCTGAGACTTTAGAGAGGCTCATGAAGCACATGACTACCCAGTTCCTCAACCAAATAGGAGTCTGGTTAACAGGAAAGGGGGGACGTAAAATGACTCTTGAGCGGGCAACTAACGGTATCTGTCCCATGGGGGTCAAAAGGGCAAATAACCTACTGACAAAATAAAATAAAGTCTAAATTAGAGTGAAAGGTGGTAAGAAAAATCCAGATAAAATATAAATTAAGAAAAAAGTTAAATATATCATAGTTTAATGAGAAAACATAAGTTGAGGAAAATTAAGATCTAACTAAAATGTGAAATCCAGAAAACTATAAGGATGAAATGATAAAATGAATTAAGACCAGCAGTTCTCAAAGTATGGTTTTTGGACAAACAGCACCAACTCATCCTGAGAACTTATTAGAAATGCAAAGGTTGGGCCCCACCCCAGGGCTACTGAATCAGTTACTGAACCGGAAACTCTGGGAGTGGGGCCCAGCCATCTGTTTTGACAAGTTTTCCTGGTGATTCTGATGTAGCTCAAATTCCAGGATCCAAAAGGAAAATAGACATTTTAAAACGTTAAGGTTGCAAAACTGAAAGAATCAAGAGGCAAAAAGGACAAAATGAAACCGGCCACTGGACCAGTTCCAGAGTTAACGCCCTTGTGCTGGGCAGACAAGGTCCCCTGATCCCCTCCACCACCCCTCCACCCGCTCCCAACTGACCACCTATTTGATTGTCCTGCCAAAGCTAAAGTCAGAGGTTCTCACGCTGGTTACACTTTAGAATTGGCTGGAGAATATTTAAATGTCGTGGACAGCTCAGATCCTACCTCAAGCCAATTAAGTCCGAATCCCTGGGCTGGGGACCTGGCCCCTGTATTTTGAAGAACTCCTTAGGGGATTCTCATGTATAGCCGTTGTTTTAAGCCCCTGGCATAGGGCCTCTGGGTTGAGGGCTGAGGCCCTTACTCTTTGTGGCCCCCTTTGCCTCACATTTGCTGCTCAGACTCCAGTGGCCTGGCTAAGAACACTTGGGAAAAGACACTGTGAACACGTGCGCAGCTCATTTCTTTTCTCCAGCAAGCCTGCACATACCTGTCCTACCCACATGCATCTGACTCTCAGATAACTCCGTCTGGATCCCACATTACCCAGTGTGGGAAAGCAGAGGCTGTTGCTGAAATCCTTCACTGATGTCTCTCACGTTTTCTAAACACTTGCTGGGAACACAGTGTCCTCACCCCCAGACTGGGCCAGTCCTCCAGCTAAGCAGCAACCTGTCAGTGCAGCTGCTTTGGATGGGTTCAGCATGGCCCCCACAGAGGCTGGACATAGCAGTCAAAAGCAAACCACATGAGGCCAGCCCTGGTGGCCTAGTGGTTAAGTTCTGTATGCTCTGCTTTGGTGGCCCTGGTTCAGTTCCTGGGCAGGGACCTACACCACTTGTCTGTTAGTGGCCATGCTGTGGCAGTGGCTCACATACAAAAAAAAAAAGAGAAAAAGAGGAAGATTGGCAGCAGATGTTAGCTCAGGGCAAATCTTCCTCAGCAAAAAAAAAAAAAAAAAAAAAAAACGCAAACCACGTGGTCCACAGCTCGTCTAAGCACTCCCTCCAAAAGTGACCCTACTCAAGCTGATCTAGTACTTTGCTCTCTCACCAAGAATGGGGCCACCCTTTTACCTCAAACTTGCTTAAGTATATTAGCTAGTTATCCTTCCTAGTTCATTTTCATCCCCTCTCTAACATCTGACATGTGCTCACTTGATCCCTTACCCTAAGGCACTGGACTCCTGGGGCTCAAGGCCCACTCCACAGACCCCTCATTGAATCAGGAATGCCTGCAAGGTAAGACACTGCCTGCTCACTTGGAGAAGGATTTCTGGAGTCTGAACATTAAAGGACCAGAATTCAGGCCACTGGTCCATTCTTGATTCTTATATATGTATATGTAATTATATATTTTATGTAATTATACCATATGTAAACATCTTTACATATGTGTAATTATAATGTTATACATACACATATATAAAACTCCTCAGACTACAAGTACATATATAAATTCATATATATGCATAATATTATAATTACATATAATATACAAAATAATTTGTGTGATATTATAATTAATATATTGTATATTAGTTACATATGATTATATATTATATGTAATTATAATATATATAAATTCCTTTATATATTATATATTATATGTAATTATAAAATTATGTAATATAAATACACATGTGTAAATATATAATATTGTAATACTGTGTCTACATATATATAAATTCCTTAGGTTCTCAGAGATTCTGATTTGAGTGGTCCAAGGTGGTGCCTGAGCATTTTAGAAGATTCTTAGGTCATTTTTCTGAGCAGCCACCGATTTAGAAGGAAAGCTGTGTAAACTCCGGTCTCTAGATAAGGTAAATACAACATATTTAAAATAAAAAGGAGAAATCCAGCTAACAGAAGTCCCCACATAGCTCACGTCAAAGGGAAGAAGGCCCGGCCTGCTGCCTCCTCTCTGCCCTCACCCTCTGGAGAAGCGTTACCATCGAGCCCACAGCAGCCCCCTCAGCCGCACCGACTCTCCCGTTGAACCTTGCTCTCTAGGTGATGTCCCAGAGGCTCTGCCCTCACTCCCTCTCCCAGATAGGGAGCTCAGGTCAATTGTCTCTTCACATTTGCCCCCTGACTACGGCTAAGCCTCAATTGAACCAACAGACACAAATAATGCTCCCGAGGCTTCTTTCCTCCTGTCCTCAAGGCTCAGTTGAGCTGAGGCTCCCCAGCAAGGGTGAAGCAAGATCCATGACAGGGGTGCCATACAGAGACCAGCAGGCAGCCGTGGAGGTTCGACAGAAAAGAAGATGGAGAGGGCTGGGAGGTAGGGTGGCCATCTGTCCTGGTTTGCCAGTTTCAGTGCTAAAACCAGGACAGTGTTGGGGGAAAAAACCAGGTCAGTTGGTCGCCTTATGGCCAGTCACAGCTTTGTATCCTTCTGGAATGGAAACTCACGTGGGGCAGTGAGGTCTTACTTAACACAGCGTATCATACTTTCGTCATTGTTCTGTGAGCATGCAGAGAGCTCATTCTCCAATTTTAATTTTTGCCTTTTAAAAAATTAAACAATTGATGTGTCAATCATAGAAAAGTTTAAATATTCAGAGAAGCAAGAAGAAAATAAATAAAATCGCTTGTAATCTCACTTCCTATCAAAAACTACTTTAAGAGTCTAGTGTTTTTCCTTCCAATCTTTTTATGCACATATATTCTAAATTTCTATGCATATATAAATACGTGAAATTTATTTTTCTCCTAGAGAAATCAAAGAAGTTGGGAGAATGGAAAAGATCATTAGGCACAAATAAAAGATGGTGTACCGGGGCTGGCCCCGTGGCCGAGTGGTTGAGTTCGCGTGCTCCGCTGCAGGCGGCCCAGTGTTTCATTGGTTCGAATCCTGGGCGCGGACATGGCGCTGCTCATCAGACCACGCTGAGGCAGCGTCCCACATACCACAACTAGAGGAACCCACAACGAAGAATATACAACTATGTACCAGGGGGCTTTGGGGAGAAAAAGGAAATAATAAAATCTTAAAAAAAAAAAAAAAAAAGATGGTGTACCAGGGGAAATGAAAAATAAACCATGAATGATTAGAGTAAAAGTGGAAAGCATGCGAGCTCTGCCGGGACCCACAGCCTTGCTCTGAGGCATCAGAGTGAAACTTTGTTCGTGGAGGGTGGTGTGCTAGAACCATGAGGCCACGCTCCCGGCATCCTCTGGGATGGTGACCAGCATTCTGTGTTCATTTCTAGGCTCCAGACACAAGAAGGCTGGACGGCACTTTGATGGGAGGCCGCGGCTGAAAAAGAGAAATAAAGATGACGAAAGGGGATTACAGGGAGACCTTTGAGCAGAGGTGAAAAAGAGCAGAACTATTCACCCTGAAAGGAAAGGAAGTCTGAGAGACAACTTAACAACCCTCTTCAGGATTGTTAAGGCAGATGAAGGGTTTGCACCCACAGGGCCGTGACCCGCTGTTCTCCACTCTCACTAAAGACCGAAAAAGGAGAACAAATATTCCCGTTGGTTGATATCTTCACAACATCTTTGAGATCCTGAAGGTGCTTGCACAAGGGGTTGAAGTTTATGCAGGAGAAAATGCTGTGAGGGTTGTTAAAGCATCCAACAAAATTTTCTAGGGAGGTCACAGACTCTTCTTGTAATGACCAGTCAAAATAGAACCATTTTTCGTCAAATAGGGATGCTTTATACATCACCCTCCCTAAGGACAGGCAATAGCAGGTGCGCCTCCCATGTATACAAGACACTGTTCGAATTATCTTTCACTTTCCTAGATTCATTCAGTCTATGAACCAATCATTTGAGGTTGCGGGGAAATATTCTTTTCCCATTTTCCAGATGAGAAAATGGAGGTTTAAAAAAGTGTAGTGACTTGCCCAAGGTCGCACCGTAAATTGTGGAGGTAGAGTACATTCTAGACCTAATGATTCTTCGTTTCCAGGACTCTTGCCACACTTGTTGTTCTCAGCCTCTAGTACACATCAGAATCACCTACAGGGCTTGTCAAAACACAGTCGGCTGGATCGCCCCCAGAGTTTCTGATTCAGTAAGTCTGAGGTGGGGCCTGAGAATTTGCATTTCTAAGAAGTTCCCAGGTCGTGCTCATGCTGCAGTCTGGGAACCAGAGAACCACTGAGCCACCACCAGCCCTGCCGGCCAACCACATAGGGAATGGAAAAGAATTGCATAAAGGCCTGGGACCCAGAGAAGTTTTATTTAACTTGAAAAATCATCTCCATGGAGCTCACTAACTTCTGATCTCCTTTGTTAACTGGACCCGTGTTAGCAGAGCAAAATAACCCGCCTTCCCAAACAGCTTCCCAGAACAATATGACCCGGAGGGGTGGAGGTGGAGCAAGAAATTGAGAAATATTGAGCACTTATTCTCATCTGTGGCAGGCACTCTTCAGGGTCTTTTTTTTGGAGGAAGATTAGCCCTGAGCTAACTACTGCCAGTCCTCCTCTTTTTGCTGAGGAAGACTGGCCCTGAGCTAACATCCGTGCCCATCTTCCTTACTTTATATGTAAGACACCTGCCACAGCATGGCTTGAGAAGTGGTGCATAGGTCTGCACCTGGGATCCAAACAGGCAAACCCCAGGCCGCCAAAGCAGAATATGCGAACTTAACCACTACACCACTGTGCTGGTCCCTATAAAAATTTATTTTATGTTTGCAGTTATTCTTTGATATAGAAACATATTTTCTCATCTTACAGATTAAGAAACTGAGGCTCAAGAATGTCATACATGAGGCTGGCCCAGTAGTGCAGCTGTTAAGTTTGCGTGTTCTGCTTCAGCAACCCAGGGTTTGCTGGTTCAAATCCTGGGTGTGGACCTATGCACTGCTTGTCAAGCCACACTGTGGCAGGCATCCCACATATAAAGTAAAGGAAGATGGGCACGGATGTTAGCACAGGGCCAGTCTTCCTCAACAAAAAGGGGAGGAGTGGCAGCAGATGTTAGCTCAGGGCTAATCTTCCTCAAAAAAAAAAAAAAAAAGAATGTCATACAACTTGCTTAAGAAAAGAATTAGACTATCCAGCTTCAAACTGTATTTTTCTTTGACATCATAGATTCAATTATTTTAGATCCTTTACCTGATTTCTGTTATACTTATCCTAATTTTTGTTAGGACCTCGGCACATTAGTCAATGTTTCTTTTCCCCTCTTTTCATGGTTAGTTATTTCCCCCCAGTCTATGGCATTATACTTAATTTCTTTTTTATTCATAAAGCTCTTTTTTGGACTTTGGTGCCTAAATCATTTAGGATTTGTTAGTTGGCTGATTCATTTGATGCAAAAGACCTACCTGGGAGAAAATTAGTTGGGTAAATTGTGGTACATCCATGTGATGATGTTTTAGTACATATTGACATGGAAAGATTGTCATGCTATATTTAATTTTCAAAAAAGCAAGTTAAAAAACATGCAAAGTATATCTTTTCTACAAAAATAATCATATGTAAACATATATATGCATATGCAAATGCACACACTACATTCCAACATATAGAATCAAGAAGAGGCTGCATCAAAATGTTTAGAGTGATGCCGGCTGGGTCCGTGGCCGAGTGGTTAAGTTCACACGCTCCGCGTTGGCAGCCCAGAGCTCACTGGTTCAGATACTGGGTGTGGACCTACACATTGTTCATCAAGCCATGCTATGGTAGCATCCCACATAGAAGGACTAGAATGACCTACAACTAGAATATACAACTAGGTACTGGGGCTTTGGGGGGTGGGGAAAGAGGAAGTTTGGCAACAGATGTTAGCTCAGGGCCAACCTTCCTCACCAAAAAAACACTAAAAAAAAAATGTTAACAGTGATTAACTCAGAATGGAGAGACTATGGGTGACTTTTTAATTTTCTCCAATTTGCTTTTCTAAAGTTCGTAAGTTTGCTTCCATGGCTATACATCATTTTGTGTAAGAAGGCCGTCTTCACCCACCCTTAAATTTTCCCCTCTTCTCTCTTCACACTGAGTTCTTTACATGTTCCTGGGGTTTGTTCTCCCAATTGGATATTTAGCTCTATGTTCTTCTCTATACCAGAAAATAAGAGTTCTTTGGGGGCAGAAACTAAAAAACCCTCCCACCCATGTCCAGTTAGCAAAGCTCCCCGGGGCCCATATTTCATATGCACAGTGGGAGCACATCCAAGGGCATCTGAGAGCTGAACGTATATAATATTATTTCTTCAGCACTCCTGGGCTCCACAGGGCATGCAGAAGAATGGACTACACCAACTTGTAAATCGAAATGATTTATAACCAAAACAAACCTACCATAATAAATACTGATCGAAATCAATGAACAAAACTTATATGTTGCAGCAGCACCCGAACAACATTCAAAAATTAATAGCTGGCGTTTGAAGCCCTCGGTAGAGTAGTAAATTCTCTAGCAATTCTGCGCCCAGGTGAGTCGACTCCAGTGCGCTGTGGACTCACAGCTGTGCGGGTTTGAAGACGGAGGATGGTGCAGTGTGACGCCCGGGCCCCTCAAGGAACAGGCTCAGGTCCAGGCCTCTTCCGGTAAAGACCTTTCTCCAGTGGGAGAGGGACCACCAGGTGACGCCCCGGGTTGCTAGGTCACATCTGATGGCCTGGGTCAAACCACCCACCCAGTTAAAAGGAGTGGGTGGCTATCTGGTGTCCCCACAAACAGAACCATCTTTGACCTCCAATGCCACTGGAGCCAGAAAGGGAAGGAATTTGTCTTCTTTCAGGTGAGTTTATGGAAAGGATGAGGGAGAAATCATTCACGGAGCAAAGAGAAACGTTTGAAACCAGAACATCTCTAAGCCTGCAAATAAAAATCTATGAGTCCTCAGAATAAGATCATGAGGGTGACAGCACTGTCTGACGCAGGTCCCACCCCTTAAGCACTTCATCTAGGCAACCCCCCTGAGGACAACAAAGGAGCCACCCTCCTTGGGGCCTGCTGGGCCGGCCTGGAGGCTGGTTGCTCTAAATGGATGATTGTTCTCTAAGGAGCTCTCAGGGAGAGCAAAAGTGAGAAAACCATTTCATGGTTTCTGTCTGCGAGGGTCAGCCTCTGGCATTCTTGGCCCTTCTCCTGAGCCCTATCCATCACTGTCACTGTTAGACACATGGGGTGGGAGCTGGGTATGAACAAAAAATGACTTCATGGCCGCTGCCCTGCTGGTTAGGGAACGTGGTAACTATTTGCAGCTGGGCACCCAATGGCCAACAGTGAGGTACCATTTTGCTACATTTCCTCTGGGGGCTTGATGAAGATATTTCTTCTGAATTATATCTTGGCCCTATTGCTGTACTGATTGTATCGCAGACTCACTTCCTCTCTGAGGTGATCTCTTGGAACATATGAGTGTGGGAGGCTTCTGTTCCCCGCCCCAGCCTGCCTTCCTCCTGTGAATTAAATCCACACTTCGGCCCAAGCCTTCAGCAGTGAGCAGGTTATCCATGGGGCGTTCTTTCTCCCCTCAGCACTCAGAGGGTCCAGAGTGCAGACTGAAGCCCCGGAAAGACAGGCAGGCAGGACAGCAGTGAACTGGCCAACGTGGCTGTACCTCACAATCTGAGCACAACAAGACACAAAGTCGCTGTCTAGCCACAGTCTCATATTCTGCACTTCCACCTTCTGTGTTTATAACTCCCAACCCCTCCATGTGATCACTGGCCGCCTATCCCTCCTCCAGAAAGACCCAAGGGAACAGTACCTCACTGAGCTGTCTTCTAGAGTCACAGACTGTTTCTCATCTCCTGCATGCTAACTGTAACATACCTTTGCCCCTCCTGGAACAGAACCAGGGCTTCCTTCTCCCTTCCTGTCCTCCTCCGTCTTGTGGATCCATCTGAGAGAATGTTCACTCCGCCCTTCTACATTTTCATCAGACACTCCTTCTTTTGGTAGCATCACACAGGTCTTCGTTATCTGCTCGCTCTCTCCTTACCAATTTCGCAGGGTACACTGTTTTACTTTGAGTTTCTAAAACAGCTCATGTAGACAGGTACGAGAGAAACAGTCCTATGGTGTGGAGAGCCTCAACCTCAGCTACTAAAAATGAAGCTGGAGCAAAACATTTGAAGAGGTCACCAAAAGAGCTAGATGGATGGCAAGCAAGCACATGAAAAGATGCTCAATGTCAGGCCAGCCTCATGACCTAGTGGTTAAGTTCAGTGCACTCCGCTTTGGCAGCCTGGGTTTGGTTCCCAGGCATGGATCTACACCATTCGTCAGTGGCCATGCTGTGGCAGCGACCCACAAACGAAATAGAGGAAGATGGGCACAGCTGTTAGCTCAGGGCGAATCTTCCTCAGCAAAAAGAGGAGGATTGTGAACAGATGTTAGTTCAGGACAACTCTCACTCAGCAGCAAAAAAAAAAAAAAAAAAGTTCAATGCCATCTGTCATTAGAGAAATGCAAATTAAAACCACAGTGTGAGCCCATCACACACCTAGTAAAATGCCTTTAAAAGAACAAAACAAGCAATACCAATCACTGACAAGGATGCGAAGCAACTGGAACTCTCATACACTGCTGGTGGGAATGTAAATGGTACAACCACTTTGGAAAACAGCTTGGCAGTTTCTTATCAAGTAAAACCCACGCATATTATATCACCCAACAATCCCACTCCTAACTGAAATAAACATCTATGTTCACGTGGCAACCTTCATACAAATGTTCATGGTGGCTTTATTCAAAACTGCCCAAAGCTGGAAACAACCCAAATATCCTTCTACTGGGAATGGATAAACAAAGTGTTGATCCTACAGTGAAATATTACTCAGCAATGAAAAGTAATGAGCCACAGATTCATGCTACAACATGTATGAGCCTCAAAAACATGCAAAGTGAAAGAAGCCAGACTTGAAAGTCTACATGTGTATGTTTCCGTTTATATGATATTCTTGCAAAGGCAGAATTTTAGGGACAGAAAACAGATCAGTGGTTGTCAGGGACTGGGGCTGGGGAGAGCAACTGACTACAAATGGGCAGGGAGGAATTCTGGGAGTGATGGAGCTGTTCCATATCTTAATTATGGTGGTGGTTATGCTACTGTCCACGTTTATTGAAACTCATGGAACTATACACTTAGGGTGAATTTTATCATATGTAAATTATATCTTAATTTTAAAAAAATAAAGCCAGAGCTGGAATCTGTCTTCAAGCAGGCTGTGTAAATGCCCATGATGCCATGTCTCTAGTCAGCTGTCCTGAAGGGGCATGTCACTGCTTTTCTCTTCCCCCTCTCTAGGAGAAAGGTCACCTCAGAGCCACTGAGAATAATGGCAGCTTTCCTACAGGCTTCTAGCTCTGGAGGAAATTGCTATTGCTGCTTAGTTGACAGAGGTGACACTAGTAAAGAAAGTCAGCTTGTGTGGCTGGCTAAATGTAATTGGAAGGGGCCCGTCAGAGCTGCCCTTTATAAACAGTGTCACAGAATCAGTGGTCACGTAGTAAGTGGCAGTCACTGATGTTGAACATGGTCACCATAAGCCATTTAACACCAGGATAACCCCCAGGGAGAAAGTGATCAGAGGCAGCTCTGCTTACCATGTGGTCAGCACATGACAAGCTCAAGAGGGTCCCCAAACCCAGGTTCCCCCCCTCATGCCTCCCCTTCCCCTGACGCACAGTGCACAGTGCCATGGGGCCACTGTCCTGGTGAGCAACACCTCACTCTTCAACCACAGAGCTCTCTGACTTTCGCTTAGAAAGCAGAGAGCCAGGCATGGCTCGGAATGGACAGGCCTCCACTGTCCCTTGTTTCTCTGATAAGGGAGGTCTGTTTCAGAGACAGTTTGGGAGTGTGGATTCCCTCCATCACAGAAAGCATGTGTTCCTGGGAGCCAGCCTCCCACTGGCTCTGGAAAGAATCCTTTGGGCCAGAGATGGACTGGGGCCTGGATGGCTCTCCCAGATGAGTTTCTTCCCAGTTGGCCAAGCCCAGGGCAGGGCCTTAACAAGGCAGGTCATCTTCCCGCAGTGTGGGGGCCAAAGGGTGGCAGGACTCACCCCACCTCTGGTTTCTACCTCATCCTGGCTCCAGGTTTCTCTCCATTATCTTTTCTCCTCGTCATTCTTTCCTGGCTCTTGGTTATTCTGACCAGCATCTTCTCTCTTTCAATCTCTAACAGCTTTGTTGAGGTATAATTGACATACAATAAGCTGCACATTTTAAAGTGTATAATTTGATAAATCTTGACATGTGCATACATCCAGGAATTCATCACCAGAATCAAGATAGAGAACGTATCTATCACCCCCAAAAGTTTCCTGGTGCCCCTTTTGTAATCCCTCCCTCCTGCCTTTGCTTGCCACTCGTTCCCAAGAACCATGATCTGCTGTCTGTCACTACAGCTTAGTTTATATTTTCTAGAGTTTTATATGAATGCAATCACACCTTTTGCTCTTTTTTCTTTTTTTTTTTTGGTCTGGTGGCTCTCAGAAAAATTATTTTGAGATTTATGCATGTTACAGCATGTATCAACAATTCATTCCTTTTTATTGCTGAGTAGTATTCCATCATATGGCTACACCATATGTTATCCATTCATCTCTTGGGGGACATGTCAATGTTTCCAGGTTTGGGCAGCCTTTTTCTCAAACCAGCTAGGCTGGAAGTTCTTCAGGAAATACCCAGAGCTCCTCACTGCCAAGGCTTCTTGCTCTGACCCCTCCTGACCTGCTGCAGTGGATGCTGTAGGAGTCGTTCCACAGAGCATGAGAGGAGTTGTGGGGACAGCTGGCCTCACCACACAGCCCCTCTGCCACCCCATCTCCCTACTGCCTCCATTCCTCTCAAATCCTCAATGCCTCTCAAATCACACTGCCCCCCGCCTTTTTTTTTTTTTTTGAGGAAGATTAGCCCTGAGCTAACTTTTGCCAATCCTCCTCTTTTTTTGCTGAGGAAGACTGGCCCTGAGCTAACATCCGTGCCCATCTTCCTCTACTTTATATGTGGGACACCTGCCCCAGCATGGCTTGACAAGCAGTGCGTAGGTCTGCACCCAGGATCCGAACTGGCAAACCCTGGGCCAGTGAAGCAGAATGTGTGAACTTAACCACTGTGCTACTGGGCTGGCCCCTACAACTGCCCCTTGATTTGAACCAGAAAGGGAGGTGACCCTATGAGGACTGGGAGGAATGGAACGATTCAATTGTGACACCTCCCACTGCTTGCCCTTTGAGAAGAAGGCACGTCTCTGCAGAGTGGTAAGCTTCTGACAGCTTTATAATACTGGCTCTTGGAACATGTTTTTAAGAGACCAATATAGCATCTCTATGGCAGTGCTTCCTAAACTTTGATGTGGACACAAATCATTATAGGATCGGGCTAAAATGCAGATTCTGATTCAGTAGGCCTGCAATGGGGGCCTCAGATTCTGGATTTCTAGGAGGATCCTAGACGATTTGACAGTGCTGCTCTTCAGACCACACTCTTGGAAGGGGTCCGCCACAGCTGTTTAATCATCTAATAATTGCTTTTTAACAAGTGTTTAATTACTACCTATAAAACTCCACTAAATACAGGCTAATCCCAGCCTTCCGTCTCCTGGAGATCCCCGCAGCTATCCTGAATTGGCCAGGGCTGCCTGCTGAGTGCCTCCACGCTCCCTGGAAGCTGGGCCTCCCATTAGAGCTGGGTGGTGTCAGATTTTAGAGTGTCAAGAACAGCACCTCCCACTGGCAAAATATCTACCGTGTCTCTTGTTTGCTGCCTTATCCCTTAGTTCCTGGGAAATAGTAAGTTCTGGAACTAAGACTCTGCCGAATTGGGTTATGGGATAGGCTGAGAGGCGGTAAAAAAGAGAAAAGAAACAAGGGTATTGATAGGAAAAAGAGGAGGAACTCCTAATTGCGTTCCCAAGGCTGATCCAGCGAGGGGCCCAGGGACTGAAGGGTGGATCTGAGATGTGCCGGAAGTCTAAAACCTAGACCTCCAGGAAAACTCCCCAAATAGGCCTCACCTGGCCCACCACTCTCGTTAAATGCCCCTGTTCTTCCTTTCATTGGCTCTCCATAACTCCCGTGTTTGAGGAATGGCTGCATTCATTTGGCTCATTCTTTGGGCTGTATACACGTCACCCAGAGCCTAACTTTAATGGAATCTTTTTTCTGTGGGGGCTGACTATCACAGACTCATCTGGAAGGGAAATGTGCTGGCAATGGGAACTGGAGACCACAGATCTCTGCGTGTAAAGTTCTGATAAAGTGATTCACTCAATCACGCACATGAGTGTTTATCTCCTACCATGTGCAAGGCACTGTGAGGACAGTCCTTCCCCTCAAGGGAGGATGACACATAAGCCCATATATCTATATTCACCCCAGTTGGGAGGTACAAATGAAATGCTTTCGGATATCAGAGAAAAGAAGGATCACTTCTAGCTATGGGACAGGGGGAGAAGGCAGCCAGGAGCAGGTGGCATTGACCTGAATGATCGCTAGGAGCTGGGGAGGGGGAAAGTTAGAGAGAGGATATTCCAAGCGAAAGGCACAAAGGCAGGAATGCCTGCTGTCTTTAGGGAAAGGAAGTCACCCAGTCTTTTGTCGGGAGGAAGAGAACAGGAAGGTATGAAGGGAGGCTGGAGGCCTACCTTGACTCTATTTCTACCTGAACTGTGTTTGGTGGCTCACTGAGGCTACAGAGTGACAGAACCAAAATGGAGCTTTAAGGTTGATCGGCCCCAATGTGCTTTGATGGATGAGAGTGGAGGGAGTCAGGAGAGAAGGAGAATAGTTAGGAGGCCGCTGTGTCAGTCTAGGCAAGGGCCTCGGCCAGCACAGGGTTCTGCGAACTGAAACGGCGGGCTGAATGAGAGGGTAGGGAAGAAAGACGCCCCAGGATTGGGTGACTACGTCAGGGGTAATGGAGAGAAGGCAGTGATCACGCTGTGATTTTGAGTTTTCTGGTAGAATGACAGCTCCAAACCATGCGTTTGGATTTAGTTAAACTGAGGCGTGTATGTGAAAACGTCCAGCAGGCAGTTAGAAACACAGATCTGTAGCTTTGAGAGCCAGGGCCTCCTGGAGACACACATTTAGGTTACTCACATTGAGGTCTTTCTACAAATGAGCCAGCAAACAGCTGAGACTCTCTAGTACTCCACACAGTGCTACTCACTGGGGCAACAAAAGTGAGAGAGACAGTCTTCCCTTGTGTATTCTCGGAGTCGTAGAGGAGACAGGCCCTTCCTGCAATAACAGATTCCAGTGCCCGGGGCAAGGGCTGCAGGAGAGGTGTATTCGGGGTGCTGTGGGGACATGGCTGCCCGTGGCGAAACCCTGGGGTGGATGAGATGGCTGAGGAGGCTGGGGCAGGCTCTTTTCTTGAGAGCTCACGATGTCCCAGGCAGTGTACTGTGCACTGCAAATTGCAGGCTTGTGACCACTGTGCTGCACTGTCCCACTACGGACTGCCTGCATTCTGCAAGCAGAAGAGAGAAATTGGACAGAGAAGGAAAGGGAGGGGAAGAGGGCCCAGGAGTAGAAAATCAAGATACTGAGATGCCCCTGAAATCAAAAAGAAAACAGTTTCAAGGGAGAGCCATGGTCATCAGTGCCGAATGCTACCGAAAAGTCAAGGAGGATAAAAACTGAGCAGAAATGACTGATTGGGGACTAAGAAGTCACGGTGACCGTTGGTAGCAACTTCAGTTGAGAAGCATCAGAGAAAGTCATATTCTAAGGGATTAAGGAATGAGTGGGTTATGAGAAAGTAGAGGACCATTGAGTGTAGATGCTTTTTTTGAGAATTTTGGTAATAAAAGGGGAAATGAGTGCTGGTGGTTCAAGATGAGAGCAATTTAGGATTTTTTTTTTTTTTTTTTTTTTAAGATTAGAGAGTCTGGGCCATGTTGGTATTCAGAGGAAGAAGGAACCAAGGGAATGGCAATGTTTAAAGATTGAGGAGATAATCGATGATCTAGATTCCAGGGAGAAAGTGTGGAGGCCTCCTCAGCTGCTCGCCTCTAGGGACCCTGCTCTCCACGTGGCCATCACTCAGCCCTCACCTGTGCTTGCAGCCCTTGCGGGGGGAGGGGCTGGGAAATGGGCTCCTGGTCAGAGGCATTCTGGTGGGAACCTGAGTCCTCCTGGAAACACGCTGCCCTGACCAGTGGCTTCTCCCTCCTACTCCGTTTCCCTGAGAGCGAATCTGTGGCCTGCAGCCCAGTTTCCTAGTGGCATTATTTCTGCATTCTCACCTGCAGATAAACTCTTGACCAGACCCAAAGATCTTAAGAAACTGGTTTTTCTAGTTCTGAACATCAGGATCCTCTGATAGCCACTGCCAGCTCCTTTAAGTGCTGACCATCTGTCCGTCTAGATTTGTGTGAATGTCGACACTCAGGATTCGGGACTCGTTTTGGAAATTTTGCTAGCTGTTCTCCCAAGAGACTTTACATGGAAAACGACTTTTTAACACACAGCTATGAAATAACCTACCTTATTTGCACCCAATAACTAGTGAAGGCCCTCTCCAGTTTAGCTTAGCCTGCTGTTGGCTTAGCTGCGGGGTTGAGAGCAGAAGAAATAGTGACGAAGAGTGTCGGTCAGTGGGGGCGCACCCCTTCCTCCTGGGAAATTTTTTTTTTTGAGGAAGATTAGCCCTGAGCTAACTACTGCCAGTCCTCCTCTTTTTGCTGAGGAAGACTGGCCCTGAGCTAACATCCATGCCCATCTTCCTCTACTTTCTATGTGGGATGCCTACCACAGCATGGCTTTTGCCAAGCAGTGCCATATCCACACCTGGGATCCGGATCAGCGAACCCCGGGATGCTGAGAAGCAGAACGTGCGAACTTAACTGCTGCGCCACCGGGCCCGCCCATCTCCTGGGAGGTTTAAAGCAGGAGAAAGATTAGGGAATTCAAGCAGGTCAGCTTCAAGCTGCCCATTCTGCAGCCCACCAGCCATCCACCTATCCATTCATTTATTCATCCTCTCAATCACTCACGGATCTGTTTACAGTCAATAAAATTTGTGAAGCAACCACCATATGCCAGGCACCAGAAACAAGAGACAGAAACACTGAGAAATTCTCAAGAAAGACTGAAACTAGCCCATCAGTGACTCAGAGACCTTGACACACCCAAAGTCTCTCTTGCTTCCAGCCAAGGAGCAAAGGAAAAACCTGTTTTATTCACACATCTCGGTACCGGGGCTTACTTTAACCAATTAGGATCTCAGGTCTCTCTCACCCTCCGATTCTCCTCCTAAGGGGTGTGAGCAAAGCCACCATTTGGCAATTCTGGGTGAAAGGCAAGCACAGGATGCCAAGTCATTTAAAGACCTTGCCCGGATTGCCAAATCTAAAGGTGGGGATGAACACTACCTGCTTAGTAATTCTTGCTATTCATCATGGCAACAGGAAAATGAGTACATGTAACATTTGAAACTCAAATCTAACACCAGGCCTTGCTCCAGCAGAAGCCCCATTATTAGAGGCTTCTCAGCTTTCCACTGCTTAGCAGTTAGAGACCAGAAGTGGGCCCCACTCATCCCAGCCCCCCCACCCGCCCCCACAGATGCCTGCTTCTGGCTCATGGGACCCAGAATCCCGCCAGCCTCATTGGCTCCTCCAGGACCAGAGCGGAGCCCAGGCTTAGGCCAGGGAGAGGAAGAGGCAGGGGTCTCAACTACAAGGTGGAATGAAATGAAACACGTGACAAATGAGCAGGAAGGACAAATGCCCTCACCTGCCACTGTCCGACAGGGGAATACGCAACGGGCTTACATCTAAGAAATGCTCGTTTAAAAGTAGATTCGTATATTAACATTTCTGACTAAAAAGAAAAATATTGTTATTGCGGAAATTTGTAAAATATTGAAAAGGACTAAGAAGAAATAAAAGTCACCCAGAAATAACACTTAACATTTGGTCCATTTCTAGTCTTTTCCTCTTTGCCTATATATGTATATATATTTAATGTATTTACAAAGTTGTTAAAAGTTGTTATCAGTATTGCAGAGACTCTTTTGTAATCTGCTTTTTTTTCACTTCAAATATCATGTCCATTTCCTCATGTTTTTATTTATTTATTTTGAGGAAGATTAGCCCTGAGCTAACATCTGCTGCCAATCCCCCTCTTTTTGCTGAGGAAGGCTGACCCTGAGCTAACATCTGTGCCCATCTTCCTCTACTTTCTATGTGGGACGCCTACCACAGCATGGCTTGCCAAGCGGTGCCATGTCCACACCTGGCATCTGAACTGGCGAACCCCGGGCCACCAAAGCGGAAGGTACGAACCTAAACGCTGTGCCACCCAGCTGGCCCCTGTTTGCCAGTTTTATAGAAAATATTTTTTCATAAAGTTATCAGCTATTTGCATTTTTCTTTTATAAAAAAGCCAATTTGTTTGTTTACACGTTTTTTTCTATTAGGGTATTCTCTTTTATTTTATTTACAAGATTTCCTTATATATTAAAGTTTCAAATCTTATGTCTGCTATGTATGTCGGAAACATTATTCAGGGTGGTCATTTGCCTTTTAATGTTGTTTATACTGGTTTTTTAAAATAGACAGACATTTCTAGTTTTTGCTGTGTCAAATTCACTGGTCTTTTCCCTTATGTTCTATCTTTAATGCCATGTTTAGAAAAGATTTTCCTATCTCAAGAGAAGATGAATATTCACTTCTATTTTCTTGCAGTTCTTTCCAAATAACGTCATTTAATGACTTTATGATCCAGTGAGGAACACTGCAGGAAATCAGAACAACATCCAATGACTTGATTGATTGCCCAGCTCAATATCTACTTTGCCGCTATTTAGAAAACATCCCTTTTCGAGGAAGATAGGACTCAGTGCCATTTTGTGGGTCTCCCGGGAGCCGCCCACCATCTGACTCAGGGACTTTCACTCTCGAGCTCTCCCAGGCTTCATCTCCCATCTCAGAGGTTGCCTGCTGGAGTCAAGATGATTCCTTTGCTGCTGTTGATGGGAGCTGTGGGTTTACCATCTGTGTGCACTTGGACCAGTTTTCTTTCCTCTCCAGGCTCCTCCAAAAAATATGTTTAGGAAAAACAAACATGTAGAGCTTCCAAAGACATTGGAAAACTGGTCCAAGTTCTCCAACATTTCTTTTAAAAAAAAATAATAATAATAATAATTGCCTTTGTAGATACTCACTAAACCTTGTCCCTGCTGGAACAACCCCACCCACGGGACCACCCTCTCCCTGCCTGTGATCCTAACAGCAAAGCTGTTTTCCAAGCCCCACTGGGCATTCTTGCTGAGGGACGGGCAGACTCAGGTTATTGAGCTGCATTCTCTCAGCAGGCACTGGAAGTAAGAAAAAGATAATTTACGTGCACAAGAGTCACACACTGCCGGCATAGAGAATCTTTCTAGACAAACTTTACCAGGTGGGGAATGAACGAGATGCATCCTAACTGCCTGAGCAAGAAGCTGACAGTCGAGCAAATGGAACCATTTGTGAGTAAAGAGCCTATGAATTCAATATTATAATATTTCTCCCTCCCTATTTTGAGTAAAAGAAAAATGTTCTCTCTGTATAATTTATTTTCATCCCCTACTTCCATCATCTTCTTTTCTCTGTATTACCATTACTACCAAGGTCTTTCAAGAACGTTCTCCAAGAGAAGTGTTTTCTCCCTACAACGACAAAGGTGTAAATGAAAGGAGTTTCTAGTGAGACAGGGGAGGAGGGCCTAGTCCCAATCTGACTGAATTCTTAGACAACAACATCATTGTGTTAATCCCACAGTTTTCTCCCTCCCCTCCCCTCCCCCTGCCCCCAGGAGAAGCAGGTCTGCCAATGTCTCTACAACTCTGAGGCGGAAACCAGCAGTAAGTCTGAAGTTAGAGGCAAACAGTTCCTTCTCCTGAAACAAAGGGAGAGGAATGCCTATGAAATACCAACTTTCAGTCACTTTCAATTTCTTCTCTCACAAACATACTTAAAACAGTCTTTAGCTAAGGATTTAGTGGGATTGCTAGGGGCAAAAGAACATTAAAAGTAGAAACGAGAAATTCTAAGAACTTGGTACATCATACTATCATACTATACCCAATAACCAATAGTTTTGTTTTTTTAAAATCACTTTCTGTTTTAGGACAGTTTTAGATTTACAGAATTTTGTGAAGATAGTACAGAGTTCCCATATATCCAGTTTCCCCTATTATTAACATCTTACAGTAGTATGGTACATTTTTTTATAATTAAAGAACCAATATTAATACATTATTCACATTTTCTTAGTTGTTACCTAATATCCTTTTTCTGTTCCAGAATCTCGTCCAGGATACCACATTCCATTAGTTTGTCATGTCTGCTTAGGCTCCTCTTGGCTGTGACAGTTTCTCAGATTTTACTTGTTTTCGATGGCCTTGACAGTTTTGAGGAGTCCTGGTTGGGTATTTTGTAGAATGGCCCTCAATTTGGGTTTGTCTGATATTTTTCTCAAGATTAGACTGGCTTAATGTTTTTAGGAGGAAGATCACAGAAGTAAAGAACCATTCTCGTCACATCACATCCAGGGCGCATGCTATCAATATGCCTTACCAAGGTTGATGTTGACTTTGATCGCCTGGCCTGAGATAGTGTTTGTCAAATGTGTCCACTGTAAAGTTACTGTCTTTCTCCCTCCTTTCTATTGTACTCGCAGGTGGAAAGCCACCATGCCCAGGCCACACTTATGGAGCGAGGAGTTACACCCCACCTCCTTAAGCACAGGGTGTCCACATTAATTACTGGCGTTCTTCTGCAACTGTCTTTTCTTCTCCACTTATTTATTTATTCAGTCATTTTAGTCATATCACATTGATTCACGGACATTTATTTTATTCTTTAGGTTAAAATCCAATAACACTTTAACCAATAGTTTTTTTTTTAACTTTTTATTATGAAGAATTTTGATTATAACAAAAGTAAACAAAATAATACAATGCGTCCTCATGTGCCAATCGCCCAGCCCCAATAACCATTAAGCCACAGGCAACTGTGCCTCCAGAACATCATATCATTTCATCCCTAAATATTTCTATATGTCTCCAAAAGACAAGGATTTTAAAAAAATAACTATAATACAATGACCACAGCTAGGACAATTAACAGTAAATCCTCAAGAGCAAACAGTCAATGTTCAAATTTCAAATTGTTTCATAACCATATGTTTTATAGCTTTTCTTTTAAATCATGACCTGAATATGATCCATATCTTATGATTGGTTGATGTGTTCTTTAAATCTTTTTTGATCTATAAATTCCCTCTTTCTCTCTCTCTCTTTTTAAAGTCTTGCAATTTATTTGGTGAAGGAATCAATTGTATGTCCAGTCTGGATTTTGCTAATGGCATTCCTGGGGCATAGTCCAGTATTCCCCTAGCCTCTGTAGTTCTTTTAAATTGGTCGCTGGATCTAGAACGCTAGTAGTTTTAAAAGCATCCATCAATTGTCAGTGAATAGTGAAACAGAGTTTTATCTATACTGTTAGTGTGACCAAGGATACAGAAGCAGGTCTGGGCAGAGCCACATTCAAGCCTGGGACCAGTGTGGCCTTTAGGTCCTGCCTGTGATACACCTTAGGAGATGGATACCTTTGTTATCTCTGCCCCTTAACAGGCAAAGGCACCTCTGCAGAGCAGAGCACTTTCAATGCCAGAACCTGCTGAGTCCTTTGTGGAACGACACGGGACACTGACACATTACACCCCTCCACGACAAATTCCCCCTCATCGGACTCGTGGAGACCCAGAGGTCGTGGGGCAAAGGCCTTGGCCCTGCGTCTAGGGCACTCTGGAACTGTGTCATGGCTGGTTCCACTGCATGGCACCTGGGGAGTTCAGATTCCAAGAACTCTATGTCCAGTGCTGTGGATTTGTAGGAAACTTTCTTATTCTTAAGAGATACGTAGTTAAGTATCTGAGGTGGAGCATCAAAATGCTACAACTTATTTGCAGATGGTTCAGGGTATATATATATATATATACTATATACACAATATATATGTAGAGGTAAGGGAGGGCCTCTCTAAGAGTGCGCCATGTGGAAATCTGAGGAAACAGTGTTCCAAAACAGGGAACCATAGGAGCAAAGCCTTGAACCAGGGTGCCCTAGCCAGGCAGCTAGGGTGGTGAAGCTAAAAACCTAAATTTAGGGTTTCAAAACCAGACAGGTACCTCCTGCAGATCCTACTTCCCTCCATCCTAGTGTTTATCGCGATAGGAACTTACTCTACTCTATAAATCGTTTGCTTCTCTCCCCACTAGAGCATGAGCCTGAGACAGGAACCAGCCTCAGGAGAGAAGGCCATCTACAAGGCCCTGGGCCTAACA
This sequence comes from Equus asinus, assembly GCF_041296235.1. Classification (NCBI taxonomy): domain Eukaryota; kingdom Metazoa; phylum Chordata; class Mammalia; order Perissodactyla; family Equidae; genus Equus; species Equus asinus. The sequence continues at coordinate 39,923,934 of NC_091792.1, forward strand.
AGATTGGCCCTAACCAATCAGCAGGCTGGGAGAATCAGATAGAGGCCACCAAGATCCACATTCCACAGCCTCTGGGCTTTCCCGGGTTTACACATGCACCCTGGAGTCCACTGAAGGTGACCCTAGCCCCATTAGCACAGTAAAAATCACACCCAGGAGTGGAGAGCTAGCATGCTAATGATACGTGCGTCATAGGAGGTGGCATCTTGAATGACAGCACAGGCACAAGGAAAGCCCCACCTCTACCTGCCATGACAAGGCCCTCCTCCCCAGCCTTTGCCTAATAAAAGCCCCACAATCCTGCTCCCCAAGGAGCCGGTCACCTGCCCCTTTCCTTTCCGCACCGGCTGCTTTGGGCCTCTCCTGTGCACAAGCTAATAAACTTTTACTTTTCTACTCCTGTTTGCTGTCTCTCATGATTTCTATCCTGGGTGACGATAAGAACCCAAGATTCCATAGCAAACCCATTAGAGAAGGAACCTTGTTTTTCTTATTCACCCTGTACCACTGTCTCCCAGCCTAGAACAGGCTGCAGCAGGAGGGACTGGATCAGTATTTGTTGACTGAATGACGATGTATGAATAAATGGTCAAAATGTTTGTTTAGCTCAAGAATGTCTCCAGGGCCCATTTCTGCCTTGGCCTCCTGCGCACTGCTGGCTGGAGGGGAAGAAAGGAATCTGATCTCAATCGAACTGACTGGTCAGATCTCCCGCTGCAGCTTCTCCAGAGTGTGAGACGTCTCAAAGAAAGCAAAGGGAGGGGATAGTGCTGCTGCTTGAACTGCAGACATCTGTGGACGAGATGGTTGGGATGAGCGGAAGAGGAGGCCCACAGAGGGGAACTTTGCTGCTTTTCAAATCATTCCACATAAACAGAGTTCGGACCCCACCCTCCCTTTCCTTCTGTGGACCCTCCTAAAATGTGCATGCATGGAGGGTGGAGGAGTTGCTCTGGGTGTTATTTCATCCTTGCTCAGCAGCTCTCTCTCATCAGAAACAGGAATGCAAAGGGCCAAGGGTTAAAATACCACTAAGAACCCTCACCAGGCTCCCCACTGGGCTTCACAATGTGGTGGAATTAATCTCCTAAGGTTTAGGCATAACCCACCGACTGATTTTATTATCATAATTTTTCAATCTGGAAATACACAGTAGCAGGCTGCTTTTAAAGGGAGATTGACATTGGCCTGTAGAATGTTGATGATCTAGCAGAATACAGTGGAATCCAGGGCCACGTTTTCTCATAATTTTTAGCAGACAGGCCTATTCTGGTGCCAAGAAAAAAAAAGAAAATGAAAACAACTGTCTGGGAGATCAAATAAAATGATAATTCCGGACTTTAAAAATCAGAGTTGCAGGTATGCCACAGGGCTCAGCCCTCTTGTCAAACATGTTTTAAGAACAGCAAGTTTCTTAAGTACAGCACCACATGCGGTATTGGCAAACTGGTGAGAGTGCTTCCCCGCCTTGCGAAAACGTGTGCATTTACTCATCTCAAAACACCTTGAAATTGTCGAATATTCAAAAGTAAAAATAGGACTTGTCGTGTCACGTAAGTAGGATTAATGAACCAAATATACCTGGTATGTCAGAGAACAAATGCCTGAAGCATGGAAGGAGCTGGAAGCTTGAAAATCTAAAGGGGTTTTTTCATATCATTCCCAACAGCCAAGAAAACAAAATAAAAATGATGCCAAATTGTTCCAATATTTCTCTCTGCTGGAGAGTTTAAAATCTTTTTAGGGAACAGTCCCGCCGTTGAGGGAGAAAAGAACATCAAGCCCTTGACCTTGTCACAGATGAAACTTCTTAAGAGACTTGGCCCTTTGCCTCAGACCGGAGCTAGACACTCCGAGTCCACAGACACATCAGAAATGGAGGTGGGGATCCCCTTCCAGGAACAAATATCAGTCTAGCCACTTGGCAAATGGATAAGTAAGCGTTCTGTTGGCAGACAGATAACACTGAAGCAAACAGACAGCTTGAAAGTTTCTGTAGCTTTTCTCACAATCAAAGAAACAGAAAGTTGGTTATAGCAACCAGCCCATTATGGACTAGAAAACCTAGCATTAAATATTCGATTGCAGCACAGCTTGTTCATAAAAATGACTAATCTAACCAATCTAAATACATCTAACAATAAGTAGACATCTGTTTTATAAGAATCGTCATCTAAGTTTTCATCATAAGTCATCATAAGTTTTAAGAACAAACTTAAAACTGCTAGAAGGATCAAGCAGATTCCTTTAGAGGATAAGCAAGGTTCTAAAGAAGACCTTGGAAATGGAAGGAGGCTGAGTTCACTGTCTTATTTTTCTTTGGATCTTTATCTCCGTTTCTTTTGCTTTCAGGGTGGGGCATAGTCCTTTCTTAACAGTGCTCAGTCACTGTCTTAGAAACTACACAAGTAAGAACACGGCTGGCCCAGTGGCACAGTGGTTAAGAGTGCACGTTCTGCTTTGGCGGCCCAGGGTTCACTGGTTCAGATCTCGGGTGTGGACATGGCACCGCTCAGCAAGCCATGCTGTGGTAGGTGTCCCACATAGAAAGTAGAGGAAGATGGGCACGGATGTTAGCTCAGGGCCAGTCTTCCTCAGCAAAAAGAGGAGCATTGGCAGCAGTTGTTAGCTCGGGGCTAATCTTCCTCCAAATAAATAAATAAATAAATAGACAAGTAAGAACAGATATAGGGACATAGGCTGTGGAAATATCCTCCAAAACATATGACTTAAATGATAACAGTACTTTTTAAAATAGTTTGAAATCTGAAACTGTTTTCTAAGATCTGTATCTAAATATTAGTCTGATAACTTTTTAAAAGACCAGGCTTTCATGAATTCACTTGGAAAAAAAAGTTTGTTACATGTGTATGTTGGAACTAAAACAATGCCTTTAATTTTTAATCTCCTTTTCTTTATTCATATAAATGAAATAGTAATTTCTCTCTTATTGTTGCTACTGGATAGAAAAAATGCCCCCAGTAAGATCCTCAGCAGAGAGGGCTGATCATGTGTGCGATTTTGGTCTCTCTTGCCTGTAATATGCACCATTCATCCTCTGTCTATTTACTGAGACCTACTACGTACAAAGAAACGAACTAAAGGCTTTGGTGTGTATAGAGTTGATGTGGATAATTTTCCATGGGTGTCTAGGATAAGGAACACGCAGACTTAGCAACCGGGAGACTGAGTTCTAATCCTGGCTCTGCTGCCAGCTATGCATCTCTTGGCAAATCACTTAACCCCTGGAGGCCTCACCATCTTCACCTAGAAAACGAGGGAGAAATCAGATCAGTAGTTCTCAACCTGGAGTCCATGGCTCTCTAGGTGTTCAAGGATAATATTAAGGGTCTATAAACTTATATGGGAAAAAATGCATTTTATTTCCACTAACCTCTGACTGAAAATGGGCATTTCCTTCCATTGTGAACGTGGGCAACAAACCACAGTAGCATCGGCTGTGCTTTGTCACCCATAGAAGTCACAGATATCTCCATATTATATGGCAATTTTTGCAGATGTCTTGAACTATTGTTTAGGTTCATTATTACTTTGAAATTATGGTAGTCATTTGACATGCTGCTAGAGTTTTTTTAAACTAATATGTTAATGAAAAGCATATATATGTTACTGTGTTACACATTTGTTTTTAAAAATATGTTGAGAACTCCACCTCATACCCATTAAGATGGCTACTATTAAAAAAAAAAAGAAAAGAAAAGAACAGGTGCTGTAGAGCAATTGGAACACTTGTAAACTGTCAGTGGGTCTGTAAAATGGTGCAGCCACCATGGAAAACAGTATAGTGGGCCCTCAAAAAATTAAAAACGAATTACCATATGATCCATCAGTTTCACTTCTGGGTATATACCCAAGAGAATTGAAAACAAGGACTCAAACAGGTATTTGTATACCTACCTTCATGGCAACATTATTCACAATAGCCAAAAAGTGGAAACAACACAAATGTTCATCAATGAATGCATGGATAAACAAAATGTGGTGTATACATACAATGGAATATTTTTCAGCCATAAAAAGGAAGGAAATTCTGACACATGCTACAGTATGGATGAACCTTGAGGACATTATGCTAAGTGAAATGAGCTAGGCACAAAAGGGCAAAAGCTGTATGACTACAGTTCTGTGAGGTACTTAGAGCAGTCTGATTCATAGAGACAGAAAGTAGAATGGTGGTTGCCAGGGGAGGAGAGGAGAATGGGGAGTTATTGCTTACTGGGTATAGAGTTTCAGTTTTGCAAGATGAAAAGAGCTCTGGAGATGGATGGTGATGATGGTTGTGCAGCAATGTGAATGCATTTAATAACACTGAACAGTACATTTAAAAACGGTTAAGACGGCAAATTTTATGTTATGTATATTTTATCATGATTTTTTAAAAAGTAATAAAAATGTATATTGATAACTGTATTTCAACATGATTGCCATTTCTGGAATCTTATGCATTTTATTTTATGCATTTAAAAATATTATTCTGAAAGAGGTCAGTAGGCTTCAGAAGAATGCCAAAGGGATCCATGACACAAAAAGACTACAAACTCCTTAAAAACCTCAAAAGTGTTTTGTTGGTTTTGAATTTCTATGATTCTTTGAAATGGAAAAGGAAGAAAGACAAAAATACCTGTTTTGTGAAATGGATGAATGCTGCCATATGTAGGAATATTTGAACCTTCACTATAAATGCATATCTTTTTTTTCCTAATAAGAATTTTAAGCTGAATTCAGAAACATTGAAAATGTTCTTTAAATCTCAAGAAAGAACAATCATATTATCAGCTGCCCTTTTCTTCAAAGCACTCACCTTGGGAGTCTGGTCAGGTGCTCTGTGAATGATTTTAATTATTGATTACAACTAATCAAGCCAGATTTTTTTTCAACATTTGCCAAGATACCAAAACAGGTTAAGAACATGGACTTTTACATCATTTTGCAGATAGGAAAAAAATAGAAAAGATCTCCTTCCACTTTTTTTATATCCTAATTTCAAATGAAAAGAGGAAAGTATCTCATATCTTCAAAACAATTTATCTGTTTCCATTACCTGCCCCAGCTGGCTCCACCGCAGGAGGTGCAAGGTAGTTTAGGCAAAAAATCAAAAGGAATTTTCCTCCTCAAGAAGTGAAGCCTTCTTTATCAATTCTGTTTTCTATATCTGATCCCCAAGGTTTTGTCTAATTACTTATGCTGCAAATAGGTCATTTTCAGTTGAAAGGATTTTAATATAAGTTGCTAAATAGTATGTCATCTGTATAGGCTGCATGTCTTACAAAATACTTTCATATCCCTTATCTTAGTGTCCTTATGACGGCCATTTTGTCTTCCAGGGCTCATTTGCAGAGTCTGGAGACTTTTTGGGGTGTCAGGACTTGGCGCTGGGGAGTGCTCTGGCATCTGGTGGGTAGAGGCCAGGGCCAGGGACACTGCTAAACATGCTGTGATGCAGAGGACAGCTCTCCATGACAAAAATTATCCTGCTCAAAGTGTCAATAATGTCGATGCCGAGAAACCCTGCCTTATCTAATTTTGTTAAAAAGGAAAGTGATTTTCAGATGTCTCTTGAGAGCCATCTTGGATGAGGGAAGGTGGGCAGGGGAGGGGAGCATAAAATCACACTGAGCCAGACTCACTAAGAAAAAAAGAGAGAAGTCTCAAATAAATAAAATTAGAAATGAGAGAGGAGAAATCACAACAGATAGCGAAGAAATACAAAGGATCATAAGAGAATACTGTGAAAAACTATATGCCAACAAATTAACAACCTAGAAGAAATGGATAAATTCCTAGACTCATACAACCTCCCCATACTGAACCAGGAAGAAATAGAGAATTTGAATAGACCAATCACAAGCAAAGAGATTGAAACAGTAATCAAAAACCTCCCCCAAAATAAGAGTCCAGGACCAGACGGCTTCTCTGGAGACTTCTACCAAACATTCAGAGAAGATTTAATACCTATCCTTCTTAAACTATTCCAGGAAATTGAGGAAGATGGAGCACTCCCTAACACATTCTATGAAGCCAGCATCACCCTGATTCCCAAACCTGACAAGGACAACACAAAGAAGGAAAACTACAGGCCAATATCACTGATGAACATAGATGCAAAAATCCTCAACAAAATTTTGGCAAACCGAATACAGCAATACATCAAAAAGATTATACACTATGATCAAGTGGGATTTATACCAGGGACACAGGGATGGTTCAACATCCGCAAGTCAATCAATGTGATCCACTACATTAACAAATTGAGAAACAAAAACCACATGATCATCTCAATAGATGTAGAGAAAGCATTTGACAAGATCCAACATCCATTTATGATAAAAACCCTCAATAAAATAGGTATAGAAGGAAAGTACCTCAACATAATAAAGGCCATATATGACAAACCCACAGCCAACATCATACTCAACAGACGAAAACTGAAACCCATCCCTCTCAGAACAGGAACAAGACAAGGGTGCCCACTTTCACCACTCTTATTCAGCATAGTACTGGAGGTGTTGGCCAGACCAATTCAGCAGGAAAAAGAAATAAAAGGAATCCAAATAGGCAAAGAAGAAGAAAAACTCTCGCTGTTTGCAGACAACATGATCTTATATATAGAAAACCCCAAAGAATCCATAGGAAAACTATTAGAAACAATAAAAAGCTACAGCAAAGTTGCAGGGTATAAAATCAACACACATAAATCAGTAGCATTTCTATACGCTAACAATGAACCAACAGAAAAAGAACTCAAGAACTCAATCCCATTCACAATCGCAACGAAAAGAATAAAATACCTTCGGATAAATTTAACCAAGGAAGTAAAAGATCTACACAAGGAAAACTACAAGACTTTCTTGAAAGAAATCTATGATGACATAAAGAGATGGAAAGACATTCCATGCACATGGATTGGAAGAATGGACATAGTTAAAATGTCCATACTACCTAAAGCAATCTACAGATTCAACGCCATCCCAATCAGAATCCCAAGGACATTCTTTACAGAAATTGAACAAAGAATCCTAAAATTCATATAGGGCAACAAAAGACCCCGAATTGCTAAAGCAATCCTGAGAAAGAAGAACAAAGCTGGAGGCATCACAATCCCTGACTTCAAAGCATACTACAAAGCTACAGTGATCAAAACAGCATGGTACTGGTACAAAAACAGGTGCACAGATCAATGGAACAGAATTGAAAGCCCAGAAATAAAACCACACATCTATGGACAGCTAATCTTTGACAAAGGAGCTGAGGGCCTACAATGGAGAAAAGAAAGTCTCTTCAACAAATGGTGCTGGGAAAACTGGACAGCCACGTGTAAAAGAATGAAAATTGACTATTCTTTTTCACCATTCACTAAAATAAACTCAAAATGGATCAAAGAACTAAAGATTAGGCCTGAAACAATAAGTCTTCTAGAAGAGAATATAGGCAGTACACTCTTTGACATCAGTTTCAAAAGAATCTTTTTGGACACCATAACCCCTCAGAGAAGGGAAACAATAGAAAGAATAAACAAATGGGACTTCATCAGACTAAAGAGCTTCTTCAAGGCAAGGGAAAACAGGATTGAAACAAAAAAACAGCCCACTAATTGGGAAAAAATATTTACAAGTTATTTATCTGACAAAAGGTTAATCTCCATAATATATAAAGAACTCACACAGCTCAACAACAAAAAATCAAACAACCCAATCAAAAAATGGGCAGGGGACATGAACAGACATTTCTCCAAAGAAGATATATGGATGGGCAATAGACACATGAAAAGATGCTCATCACCACTAATCATCAGGGAAATGCAAATCAAAACTACACGAAGATATCACCTTACACCTGTTAGAATGGCAAAAATATCCAAAACCAAGAGTGACAAATGTTGGAGAGGCTGTGGAGAAAAAGGAACCCTCATACACTGTTGGTGGGAATGCAAACTGGTGCAGCCACTATGGAAAACAGTATGGAGATTTCTCAAAAAGTTAAAAGTAGAAATACCTTATGACCCAGCCATCCCACTACTGGGTATCTATCCTAAGAACCTGAAATCAGCAATTCCAAGAGTCCCATGCACCCCTATGTTCATCACAGCATTATTCACAATAGCTAAGTCACGGAACCAACCTAAGTGCCCAGCAACTGATGATTGGATAAAGAAGATATGGTATATATATACAATGGAATACTACTCAGCCATAAAAAAGGACAAAGTCGTCCCATTCACAACAACATGGATAGACCTTGAGGGTATTATGTTGAGTGAAATAAACCAGACAGAGAAAGACGAACTCTGTATGACTCCACTTATAGGCGGTAGTTAACATATAGACAAAGAGAACTGATTGGTGGTTACCAGGGGAAAGGGGGATGGGGGGGTGGGGGGAGGGCACTAAGGGCGAAGTGGTGTACCTACAACATGACTAATAATAATGCACAACTGTAATTTCACAAGGTTGTAAACTATCATAATCTTAATAAAAAAAATCACACTGAGCACTTCAGACTTTGCTTCTTAGCTTAAATGCTCACCAAAACCATGTGTTTCAGGCATTTTCTCCATTTATACAACTGAACAAACAGGCTCCATGAAGTTAAGCCACTTGTCCAGGTCCTAAAGTGACAGAACGAGAATGAACCTGGGCCATTCTGACCCTACAGCTTATGCTGTCTCTGTTATCTGTGCTGTAAGTACTGAAAATTCAGCTTGAGTGTAATAGAATGAACCTCAAAAAAAACAAATCCCTGGTCGTTATTAGGTCCTGCCACACCGTAGACAGAGACTCAGGATCTTATACAATATCGCTTCTAGCCTAACCCTTTGTTGCTAAAGCAGCAGCATACAAAAGAAGTATTAGATTGGTTCTAGGGGAGAAGAAATGAACTAAGGAGAAAAAATGAGTCTGTACGAAGCTACTAAATAACAGCACGATATATTGTAGCATAGCGTATTGAATGGAAACAATAGTGCAGAATATTGACAAGTGTTGAATTACTTGACACCAGTAGTGAGTGCTGTGGGAGTTGAGAAGGAGACCCTCGTGTGTGGGAGTAGACAGGGGGCTTCATGAAAGAGTGAGAATTGAGTTTTGAGAGAGCACAGGATTTGAAGACAGAGTTAAATTCAGGAGAGGAAGGCAATAAATGATTCTAAGTACGGAGTGCTCTGGAGTCAGATTCCCTAGGTTTAAATCCTGCCTCTAGCACTTAATAAGTGGTGTGACCTTGGGCGAAGCGTTTAACCTTTTTGTGTTTGTTTTTTCACATGCAGAATCCAGATACGACATTTTTTATTAGGTTGTTACGAGAAGTAAGAGAATGCCTGTAAAGTCTTAGCATAGTGCTTGCCCATAGTAAATGCTCACTGAATGTTAGCTTAAAAAGGGGGAGGAAGGGTAGGGTGTGTGTGTGTGTGTGTATCGAGGTTCTTATTTAGTGGCAACAGAAAGCTAGCTAACTTAAGGAGAAAATAATTTTGCTAGAAGGCTACAAGGTAGCTCAAGGAATGGACAGAAGGCAAGAAAACCTGGATTAAGAAACCAAGGGCAGCTGGGTCACTGAAACTATAGCCAAACTACAGGCAGAGTCCTGCCTTCCACCGGACTCACACAACGAGGAGGTCCCCCAATAGGAAGGGCATTAAATGTTGAGTAGCTCCTAGATTAGCAAATATCTACTAAAGTAGGTGTTATGTTTTGGGGGGAGGAAGAATGGATTCTAGGGTTTTGAGTTTGATGGTGAGGGATAACAGGACAAAAGCCTCAAATACTGAATGGGCACAGGGTCAGTGGGTAGGTGATCAAGGGCGCAGATGGAGCCTTCTGAGGGTGACTATACGAGTGATGAAAATGAAAAGTGGCATGAGTGGAAAGGAGCATTTCTAAATCTTCTCACCAAAGCAGCTTGGCCAGCAGGCGGAGGAAAATGAAATTTCACCTCTGAGGGACCGGAAGGAGCAGCCCAGAGGAGCCCGCCACAAACTCAAACCTTCTTTTAAGCGTCCTAGTTAGTCTCTAAAGTTCCTGTGAATTTAATGTTCTTGTTTATAATGTTTATTTTAATATATAACATAATTTAGATTATATACTAGTTAAATTCTTTAATATTTTCTCCTCAAATCTTCAAGTAAAATTAGGATGTCACAGGAAAATATATTTTAGCCATGTGACTTCACATATCCCCACCCAAACTGGCCTTGTCCTCTCCAGGGAGATCTGCAAATTTTCAAGCATTCTTTCAGCAAATGTTGATGAAGCCCCTCCTATGAGCCAGATGTTAGATACAGTCACGTGCAGCACAACAACATTTGGGTCAACGACAGATCGCATATATGACAGTGGGCCCATGAGATTATAATGGAGCTGAAAAATTCCTATCAGCTAATGACGCTGTAGCTGTCCTAATATCATCGTGCAACATGTTACTCACGTGTTTGTGGTGACACCGGTGTAAACAAACCCACTGTGCTGCCAGTCGTATAAAAGTAGTGCACATACAATGATGTCAGGTGCATAATACTTGACAATGATAACAGATGACTGTGTCACTGGTTTACGTATTTACTATAGTATACTTTTTATCATTATTTTAGAGTGTACTCTTTCTACTTATGAAAAAGAAAGTTTACTGTAAAACAGGATGCTGTATTACGTCAGCGGCAGCCTCGTACGTCTCGTGTCTACCACATCTCTTGATTGCATCATTTTCTCTTGTGCTTGATTTAATCTCATCATGGCCCCTAAGCATACAAAATCCACTGCTAATGTTACTAGTGAGAGGCCACGTTGAGTGATTGACCTAGAAATGAAATGAACAGTGATTAAGGACTATGAAGATTGAAAATCAGTGATGGTTAATACTTGCCAGTCAGGCATGTCCCATTCCACCATAGCTGCAATCTTGAAAAACAAGTGCAAAGTGATGGAAGCTCTTAAAGAATCTGCTTCATTGAAGGCAACGAGACTAACAAAAATTCTAGAAGGGCCTATATCAGACGTGGAGAAATTTCTAATGACCTGGACTAAAGACCAGACATAGAAGTGTATCCCTCTCAGCATCATGAAAATCGTGGCCAAAACAAAAAGTTTGTTTGCTTTGTTGAAAGAAAAGGCTGGACGTGCCTATGATGTTGAATTTACTGCTAACTCTGGATGGTTCAAACAATTCATTACACAATGTGAAGGTAAGTGGTGAGTCGATAAGTGCCGATGTGAAGGGAGCCGAAGAATTTTTGGAAACTCTAGATAAGCCGATTGTAGAGGAAAATTACTTACCAAAGTAAATATTCAATGTGGATGAAACCTCTTGATTCTGGAAACGGATGCCTGAAAGGATTTTCATCCACGAGGAGGACAAGTCAATGACAAGTTTCAAGGGTTTTAAGGACAGGATAACAGTCTTTCTTGGGGGCAATGTTGCAGGCTACAAATGGAAATCCTTTGTGATCTAGCACAGTGAGAAGCCCAGGGCCTTCAAGCATATCAGTAAGCACACACTTTCAGTGTACCACAGGAGCAGTAAGAAGTCATGGATGACCCAGCCCCTCTTCCAAGCCCCTGAGTTGCTCTCCAAGCAAAAATGAAGTACTGTTTGGAGAACAACATACCTTTCAAGATTTTGCCTATTGTTGATAATGCTCCCAGACATCCTCCTTTTATTGGTGGTCTTCATCCCAATATCAAAGCAGTGTTTCTCCCTCCAAACACCAACTCTTTGATCCAACCAATGGATCAAGGAGTTATAGCAGCTTTTAGGCCTACTGCCTGAGGAGGACCTTTGCCAAGGCTATTGGTGCAACTGAGGAAGACACTGATGCAATTCTGGAAGGATTATAACATGTATGACCGCATCAAGAACCTTGCTGGGGCTTGGGATGATATTGCAGAGGAGTGCTTGACTGGCATCTGAAAGAAGACTTCAAAAGATTTGCCAAGGATGAGGAGCTTGCAAAAATCACCAAGGCTGTGTTTGAGATGGCAAACAACTTTAACCTGGGTGTGGATGAGGATGCCACTGAGGAGCTCCCAGAGCTGGTTCCTGAGGAATTGGCTAGTGAGGAGTTGCTGAAACTGCAACGGGAATGCACAGCTGAAGAAGAGGCAAGAGAAAAGGAAACTGCAGGAGAAGAAAAAGAAGAACCCCCAAGAAAACTCACAGTGAAGGGTTTAGCAGAACCCTTTGGAGACCTCAACAAGCTCCGTAAAAATTTTGAAAACATGGACCGTAGTACCGAAAGATTTCATTGATAGAGAAGAATGTTCACAGTCCATTATCTACTTACAAGCAAATAGTCTATGATGAAAAAAAGAAGCAAACCACCATGGATATATTTCTGAACAGAGTCACATCTCCTCAAGAAGAGCCTCAGGCAGGGTCTTCAGGAGGTATTCCAGAAGAAGGCATTTATCATAGGAGATGACAGCTCATGCATGCTATTGTCCCTGAAGACATTCCAATGGGACAAGATATGGAAGTGGAAGACAGTGATACTGATGATCCTGACCCTGTGTAGGCCTGGGTTAACGTGTGTGTTTGTGTCTTAGTTTTTAACAAAAAGTTTACAAAGTAAAAAAATAAATAATTCAAAAAAGAGCAAAAGCTTGTAGAATAAAGGTATAAAAAAAGAAAATATTTCCGTGCAGCTGTAAACGTATTTGTGTTTTAACTATTCTTACAAAAAAGTCAAAAGTTTAAAAAGATTAAAAAGTGTATAAAGTAAAAAAAGTTACAGTAAGCTAAGGTTAATTTATTATTGAAGGAAGAAAGACGTTTTTTAATAAATTTAGTGTAGCCTAAGTGTACAGTGTCTGTGAAGTCCACAGCAGTGCACAGTAATGTCCTGGGCCTTCACATTCATTCACTCCTCACTCACTGACTCACCCAGAGCAACTTCTAGTCCTACAAGCTTCATTCATGGTAAGTGCCCTATACGGGAGTACCATTTTTTAATCTCTCATACCGTATTTTTACTGTTCTTTTTCTATGTTTAGATACATCCATCCTTACCACTGGGTTACAATTGCCTACCGTATTCAGTACAGTAACATGCTGTACAGGTTTGTAGCCTAGGAGCAATAAGCTTTACCATATAGCCTAGGTGTGGAGCAGGCTGTACCATCTAGGTTTGTGTAAGTGAGTAGACTCTGTGATGTTTGCACAATGAGGAAATTGCCTAATGAAGTATTTCTCAGAATACATCCCCATCGTTAAGTGATGCATGACTGTGTGAAGTGAGTAATAACTGGTGAGGTCCTTTTTCTCACGCTGCGATGATCTATATCATCCTCCAGTCTAAGGAGCATAAACCCTAGAGGGCTGCGAACAAATGTAACTGGAGAAATATAGATGGAGCAGATCATAGAGTGGGTCTCAGCTCCACAAATATCAGGCCTTAAAGAGAAAAAAGAGTTCACACCAAGGAGGAGAGGCAGTCAGGAAAAAGAGAAAATCAGAAAGTGGGCAGAAAATATATACAGACAGACAATGTGTATGATGTCGTTCCTAACAGAATATATATGAGAAAGAGAGGCAGCACAAAGGAGGCGGTAAAGAATTCTGCAGAGGAGGAAATGTTGGCCTGAAGCTGATTTTAAAGGATGATTAGGAGCTGACCAGCAGACAAGAAGAGAAGGGCATTTCAGGCAGACAAAGATAAAGCACTGTGACATAATGTGGTGTGGCGGGGTGTTTTCAGGGTAAGGAAGGGAGTGGAGAGAAGATGACTAAAGAGTTGATCAGGGGCCCGATTGTGGCTCTTTTTTCTGTCTGTCCCATAAGTGCTGAAACTTTATCCAAAAGCAATGGAGAGTCACCTAAAAGTTTTGTAACAGGAATGAAAGGATCAAATTGTTTTCAAGAAACATAACCATGGAAGCAATGAGTGGGACTAAAAGAGGCAAAACCAGTGGCTGGAAGGCAACTTTTGAGACTAGTGAGATAGTCTAGACAAGAGATAGTGAGAGCCTGAGGTGAGAAAATTGCTGTAGGGGTTGAGGGGAGGGGACAAATCCAGTAGTGATGAAGATGACAATGATAAGTATAGCAATAAAAAACCCCAGGTAAGATGAATAGAAATATTACTATACACTAGGCACTGTTCTAAGGACATTACGTGAATTATTTCCTTTTGTTACTTCATTCAATAAATATTTCTTGAGCGTCTACTATATGCCAGACACGAATCCAGGCAATAGGATACAGCAGTGAATAAAACAAACAAAAATCCTTGCCCTCATAAAACTTAGATTCTACGGATACACAATAAACCAGATAAAATTTAATAGTGTGTTAGATACTGCTAAGAGCTAAGGAGAAAATAATACAAGGAAGGGGAAATAAAGTGTGGTGGAGGGGTGTAAAAATTTTACATAGCAGAGCCAGGAAGGGCCTCAATAAAGGGTGAGATTTGAATGGACTTGAAGAAATGGGGGGAACCAACCGCAAAGATATCTGGGGGAAGAGCATTCCATGCAGAAGGAATAGTATGTGCAAAGTCTCCCCAGAGGCAAGAGTGTACCTGGTAAGTTCCAGTAACAGTGGGGAGGTCCGTTTGACCAGTTTTAAGTGAAAGAGGAAGTGAAATTGGAGGTAGGATAAATTCAGACTTGAAAGGACTTTGGCTTTTATTCTGAGTAATATGGAAGCCACTGGAGCATCCTGAGCAAGATAGTGACACGATGTGACTTTAATTTTAACAAGATCACTCCGGCTGATTTTTGAGAATAGATTGCAGGGAAAAGGGCAGAATTGGAAAAACCACTAGTTCTGTAATCCAGGAGAGAAATTATGGTGGCTCAGACCAAAATGGTTGCAATGGGGGTGGTGGGAAGTGATCAGTTTCTGATTACAATTTGAAGATGGAGTCAACAAAATTTGCTGTTGGATTAGATACAGTGTGTGTGTGTGTGTGTGAGAGAGAGAGAGAGAGAGAGAGAAAGAGAGAGAGAGAGAAACTAAGGATACATCTAAGGGTTTTGGCTGAGCAAGTGGATAAAGTGGAATAGCCCTTAACTGATATGGGGTAGACTATAGGAAGAGAAAGTTATTTCTGCAGGGAGGTAGGTATCAGGAGTTGGATTTGGAACCTGTTAAATTAAGGATGTCAAGTTGGTGGTTGGATTTATTGGCCTGGGCTTCAGGGAGTGGTCTGCACTGGAGGTAAACATGTAGGAATGATCACCATATAGGTGATGTTTAAAGCTATGAGACTAGATGAGATCAAGTAGGGAGAGAATAAATAGAAAAAGAAAGGGTCCAAGGACCAAGCCCCTGTGCATTCTGACATTCAGAGGTTGAAGAGTTGAAGAAGAAGAAACTGAGGAGATGAAGACGAGCGGCCAGAAAGGCAGGAGGAAAACCAGGCAAGGGTGCTGTTCTGGAAGCCAAGGGGAGGAAGTGTTTCAAGGAGGAGAGCGTCAAGCCACCGTAAAATGGTGCTGATGGATCAAATTAGAAGAGGACTGGGAAATAACTACTAGATTTATCAAAATGGAGTCACTGGTACCCTGCTAAGAGCAGTTTCTGAGTGGAGAGTCAAGAAATAACAGGAGGAGAGAAATTGGTGTCTGTGAGTATAGATAATTCTTTCAACGAGTTTTGCTCTAGAGGGAATGAGGGCAATATAGCAGTGCCAGATGGGGGACTGGGGTCGAGAGAGATTTTTCCTAAGATGAGAGAAGTAATAGCATGTTTGTGGGTAGATGGAAATGACCTTGTAGAGATGGAAAAACTAATAAAGAAAGGAGGGAGAATTCTTCAGTAGTGAGGGAGATGGGCTCTAAGGCGCTAGTTGTGAGTTGACCTTAGCTAGGAGCTCAGTTCACCTATAGAGACAGGACAGCACAAAGAGAATACAAGCACAGAGAGATGCTTTACGTTTAAACTAGTTAAACATTAAATAAAATGTAAAATTCAGTTCCTCGGTCACACTGGTCACATTTCAAGTGCTCAGTAACCACATGTGACTGGGGCTGCGCTATCAGACACAGCAGATATCAAACAGTCCTGTCATCGCAGAAAGTTCTTTTGGACAGCGCTGGCCCAGAGTATGATCATGGGAATAAGTGCCTGAGGTCCAGCGGAGGATGAGACTGTTGGAGGAGAGGCCAGGGTGTTGGAAAGGTCACCTGTGTGTAACCTGAAATTGCTAAGACTCAAGGCGGGGTCATTTTGAGAGAGTGAAGGCGAGAGGGGTGTTAAAATAATCAAAAAGTGATAAGAATGACTGGAGACTAAGTGTTACGGTCTGATGATAAGATCATCAAAGCTGAGCGAGCTTGGGCTGGAGGCAGCAAGGAGGAGAAAGAGGAGCCCCACCCCACCTCCAGGCCTCATGGGAGAGAATCCAGCCACCGCTGCACAGGGCGGCAGGGGAAGCAGTGTCCCCAGGAAAAAGAGCCAAGTTTCAGTTAGGGGGTGAAGGGAACGCTCAGAGGAGAGACAGATTTTGGGGAAGGAGGATTTTGCTGATGATTGACTCAAGTTCCAGAGGGAGGTGAAAAGGTTTCAGGAGATGGGGAGGGGTGCCAGATGAGGTGAGAAAAGGTGGACAAAGTCATATGGGGATTAGTCTCCCGGGATGAGAGATGACCTGAGAGCCCCAGGTCTTGGGATGGACATCAGCAGGGATAAGGGACATGATGGGGTTAGTCCTGATGGTCACAAGGCAGATACTGAGGGATCCAGGGGTATTCACAGGAGCTAGACAGCTTCTGGGGATCCCCCTTGATGGCTGCTGGGAGAGGTGTGGAATCCCACACAGGGGTGGTCTTACACTGAGCAGGGCCCTCTCTTAGCCACTGCCTAATAGTGGCCTTATTTAATCCCACAACACTGTGAAGTGAGTACTGTTATTCCAAGTTTACAGAAGAAGATATATTCAAAAAGCAATTAGGATGTAAAACCAACAGGACTGGGTGAATAAATGCCTTAAATTGCAAGTTGAACCTGGTCTTAATCACCAGCAAGGACGTTGCGAGGGAGCCTATTTGGGTGTGAAAGTGGAGGGGAAGAAAGGACTGGGAAATGGATTCCTGTTCGAGAGGTTTCGAGTTGAAGGTGCGGGCAGCGGGCACTGACTGGTGGAAATGGGTTGAAGATGGTCCGAAATATAGAGGTAGGCTTGGCTCGTGCATCAGAGCGGGAGAGGTTGGTTGGGAAGCCAGCAGCCCTAGCCAGAGCAGCTTTCCAGTCCCCAGATCTTCCCCAGGTACAGGTCTTACCACCACAGGGAAAACGGAATTGTTTTCTAGGGGTGAGAAACCAGAAGAGATTAGAAGTGAATTTCAATTTAGGAACTTGATAAAATCCCAGCTGTGGCCCTCAAACTACCCACATAATATCTTTTCACTCATGTTCTGAAGGATTCTCCCTCAATTTTATTGCTGGTTTAAGGCTTATGCTCTGGAAATATCGCTTTAACAGTGACCTCTAGTGTTGGAAAGAGATCTCTGCTATCTGAGGAAGTGGTCTGAACACGAAAGTTCCCTTCACCTGAGTTACGGTGTGGATTCATATTGCCAGAAGGTACCTGAATAAATTATTCAGTCCGGCTTTCTGCCCGGAGGGAGGACATCGCTTGAACAATTCCAGGTCACTTCCCTTCAAGGCAGTTGTAATGGAGCTTGAGAAAGTTCAGAGAAGGGCAACTGCAGTAAACAAGGAGCGAGATGTACTTCCTGTGAGAACAGATTTTAAAAGAACACACTACAGACTAGAAAGTGGGCACAAATAAAACACTGAAATAGAGAACAAACAAATCTCCAAGTGCTAGATCTAACAGGCCCCTACCGCTTTTGAGCATTTGCTTCCTGAAAGGCATGCTTACCACAACCCGTAAGCCATCAATTATTAGCCAAGCGGATACAGCTGAAAGGGGGCAAAGTCAGGATTGGAGCCCAGGCTTTTTTTTTTTTTTTTTTTTGGAGGAAGATTAGCCCTGAGCTAACATCTGCTGCCAATCCTCCTCTTTTTCACTGAGGAAGATTGACCCTGAGTTAAAATCTATGCCCATCTTCCTCTACTTTATACGTGGGACACCTACCACAGCATGCTTGCCAAGCAGCCCACCATGTCCGGACCCGGGATCTGAACCCGTGAACCCCAGGCCACAGGAGTGGAATATGTGAACTTAACTGCTGCACCACCAGGCTGCCCTAGAACCCAGGCTTTTTGACTCCCATGTCTGTGCTCCTAAGATCTAGACGCAACAACACTTTAATAAACGTGAATGCTAATGTAGATACAGCATGCACATAAATCAGTCAATTGGCAAAGGTTGAAAATATAAATTTGTTCAACAAAAGTGTGGATGTGGATGTGACATTTTGGGAACGTCTGGGATATTTTCGGGCATGGGTGGCGCACCCAGCATTCCTCAGCCCTAGCAAACCCCTGATCTGACCCCTGATCTCACGTGCTAGTTCTCATGTCTTCAGGACATACCAAGTCTATAGGCCTTCAGAGAAGAAATCCCACACAGACTGAGCTGTGCACTTCAATTTTTAATAATCTTGACTAGCAGAGAAGTTCTTCATGTCTAATCTAAATCCCTCCCATTGATGCCCATTTTCTTTTATGCTGTTGTCGGTGAAGATAGAAAACAGTTGGGAATAATCCTCCCTGACCCGTTCTATGTGTGAACACCAATGTTAAGTCACTCTCCAGCCTTCCAGTCTACCTGCCTTTGCGATACAGAGCCCCCATCCTTTGGAATATCTCCATAGGTCTTATTGTCTATCTTGAGGCTTTAATGCATCTTATGGGACCATTTCCAATCCTAAAGAGAAGTATATGTTTACGTAATTAATAAATCATAAAAATCTCTGCCTCCATAACATTTACACAACGTTTCTCATTTTCAAAGGAATCTTGCATTCTTTATCTTGCTTGATCCTCACGTTTGTCCCAGTTTAATAGAAGAGAAAGTGAGGCTCCAGGAAGTAAAGTGATTTGCCTGTGGTCCCATAAGGGAATAGTGGAAAAAATAACAAGATTGTCAAGAAAAGATGATACATGGTATTTGATGACTCAAAATCAGAGAGAATTATTTAGATGGCATGTAAGGGTTGAAAAATAATCCTTTTTGCCTTTTCTGTTTGTTTTGGTAGCTATCAGCATCTAGTAATTCAAATATCTAGCAAATGAAACAAAACAAAATGCATTCTCCCTTTGGGGTCATCCTCTTGGCTTTCATTTTCATAACTGGAGCCCAGAGCCTCTCCTTCAACTTACAGGCCTTAGGTAGCTGCCAACGCAGGGCCACCGACTTATTATGTGGTGCCAGGCAGTGTCCAATCACTCTATGTGTATTAACTCATGAAATCTTCACAACGACCCTGTGGGATGGGTGCCATTTTTACCTCTCATTCTACAGATGAGGAAACAGGCACAAACAGGTTAAATAATCTGCTTAAGGTCATATAGGTAGTGCTGGTGACTATAAAGGTAAAGTTTATGGAAAAGCCATCGAAATTCTGCTACTCAGCAGTAAGCATTCATTACAGACTATGACCCATTATAATGCTGTAAGCTAGGCAGGACCAATGTGATTCCAAGGATGCAGGAGGAATTTGGGTCTCGCTGAAGTTAAGGCATTCAATGTTGGTCATACAGCAAGGCAGGGCTGATATCAGTTGGCACCCACCAGCATGGTCGTACTAGTTGTTAAGATGATAAATTTTTATGTACAGGTTGGCACTGTCTGCTGTCTCAAGTCCTCCCAGGCACCCCCATCTCCCCTGCTGCCCAGGCCTCTCCCCTGCAAGCCCTCCAGTCTCCCTGTAGCCCAGCCACTCCAGGGGCCCCTGCCCCAGTGATGATTTCGCTCAGCCCTGCAGGCTCCCTTTGGGAACTGGGAGACAGGAGCGGGGTGCTGGCAGGGCAGGTGGCCAGAGGAGAGAGGGCAGCCCAGGACAGGTGGCTTTAAGGAGTGTCTGCTGCATAGTTGGTTTCACTTTTCCTCTGCATTATTACCCAAAAGACAAAAATAGGGAACAGGAACAGCATAGAAAGTATTTTGTTTTCATATTTGCTGAAGAAACTCTAGGTGTCTGAGCAAGGAAACAACCCTGTCTGTGGCGCAGAGGTGCCCAGGGCGACTTAGAGGAGAGAAGAGGAGAATTTGGGGAGAGCCAGAGGGCTGGAAATGAAGACTTAAGGATTCTCTTCTCTCTATTTGGGGGATACATAGTAACGCGCGTGCATGAAACCCCCCGATACAGTGCTGGGTCCTTATCTGATGCTCAGTAAATACGTGTGTACTTTCTTGACTAAGTTCTGATGTAAGTGGTTCAAAAAGAGCAGTGAGAATCTGCTTTCGGCCTTGAATTTAGTAGGGGATTTCTACAGCTCCAGAGCAGACAGGCCAGGGCCAGGAAGGGGTCACCAAATAAGGAGACGTCGCTTCGGTAAAAAAAGAGAGTCTCTGAAATGGGCCAGTCGTTATAAATACCAAGGGCAAATGCCTGTAAGCTGATGTAAGAAGATGAATCGGAAGAGCATGGCTGTCTCAGAAAAGACCCGAGCATAACCGACTGTTCCAAACGTAAATCCACTGGGTTAGTTCTGTCTCCTTAGGCCTGACACGGAAAAGAGGGCAGTAGGCAAGGCGCCCTCCGTCTGCACAAACACTCTCCTGCCAGTGCCTCTCAGGGCACAAGGAAGCAAACAGAAGCGAAGGACAGGATAAATGGCACAGGGTGAGAAGTCAAGATGATGAAAGACAACCAACAGATGGAGCCTGAAAAGTAGCAAGGAGTTTGAGAAGTGTTACTCGGTTGACAAAGAGATTCCACGAAGAATCTCTTGTTGAGTTGAATAAACTCATTCTTGCAAAGGATGTAGCAGAAAGAGAAATGAGTCCTAAAAAGCGAAAGGTGGTTGTATTGCTTTCTTAGGGCTGCTGTCATTTCGTGACTTAAAACAATAAAATTTATTCTATCACAGTTCTGGAGGTCAGAAGTCCAAAATTCAGGTCTTGGCAGGGCCATGCTCCCTCTAAAGGCTCTAAGAGAGGATCCTTCCTTGTTTCTTTCAGCTTCTGGTGGTTCCTGGCATTTTTTGGCTTGTGGTAGCATAACTCCAATCTCTGCCTCTGTCTTCACACGGCCTTCTTCCCTGAGTGTCTCTTTGAGTCCTTTCCTCTTTTTTAAGAACACTAGTCATTGGATTTAGGGCTCACCCTAAATCCAGGATGATTTCATCTCGAGATCCCTAACTAACTACATCTGTAGAGACGCTATGTCCAAATCAGTCCGCATTCTGAGGTTCTGCGTGGACATGAATTTGGGGGGAACACTATTCAACCTACTACAGTGTGTGACCCATTGCAGAAAATGGACAAAAAGAGGAGATTATGTATTTAGAAGACAGGAAATTGGTTTACGATTTGTGATTAACTTGTTATTCTTACTTCAGTTATCTATCTACTGATTGTGGACAGTCAAAAGCAAACTTGACCTTCACCTGTACTATTCTGTAGGACAGTGGTTCCCAGACGCTGGACAATGGAACAGCACTGGTCTGAGGGGAAGTTTTCAGAAGCTGAGGTATCTTACCCCATGAACCCTGCAGGCTCTACGTTGAGGCCCTGGGCCTCCAGCTGCCCAGCCTCAGCTAAGAGCAGCCACTGAGTAGGAGTTTCTTAGAGGTACCAGGGCTCCACTCAGATTCTTCAAGACTTGGTAAGCAACAAGGGTACCCTCAGAGCTGTCAGTGAACTTGCTTCAGTTTACACACAATATTCCAAATTAAGGGAAATGCCACAAGAGCGTTACTCCCATTTTTGTTAACAAATCTATGAGAAACTGAATTTAATAGTAAATGATAAAGATAAAATATGAGAATAAATTGAACATTTATGCTCCACTTCATGATATCCATTGAGTATATAACCACAAGCTGATAAATGTGTATCAAACAATGTGATATTGTAAAATAAAACTTTACATTGCGATTCTCCTAAACTCAAAAATAATATATATACTTGTAAAAATATATTTCATCTGTGTTTGTTGTCGGAATACTAACTGTCCTTTATGATCTGTCCTTTTACTTTGGGGATGTCAAATTATTATTTCCTTTATGAAATAATAGTAAAAATAGATTTTTGCCTCACAAAATATAAAGCGGGCAACGTTTTGTTGGTTCTATGCTTTTAAAAAAATTTTATTGAATATATTCTACATTTCAATGATTTATTATTCAGTTGCTTTGGAGCACAGAATGACTCCAGAAATAGATTTCAGAATATAAAAGTATTTCACCGTAAGAAAGCCTGCCATTTAAAAGTCAAACTTAAAGGACAATTTGGTTAAAATATGATTATTTGTATTGTTTTGCTTTAAATTAAGAGAGTTTGGACTTAACAGAAGGTACATCATGGAGGTCGTTGACACAATAAACTCCTAAAGTGTATCTATAATATGATTCCATTTTATATTTAAATCCAAAATTTCAACATTTGTAACTGGTAGATCAAGTTACACCTCCAGTTCTTTCCTGAGGCTGTTGGCAGTAGGCAAATTATTCCGGCTACAGCACTCACCTCTCCTACCCTGCCGCCTGCTCCCCAGGGGCTTTGAGATCTGGTGGGTGGAACGACTACTGAGGTGGAAGCCATACCCAGACTGGACAATTGTTCTTCCCAGGACATTGGCTTCTCTTTTCCTGGGCTTTTACTCTGATTGACCACCATCCGACAAAAACTGATAGCGATGGCAACGTTCCTAGATAGTTATTACAATCGCTTTCAAATGTCAAAAGACCTCAGTCTTCCTTCAGATAGAAACTCTCACCCCTCGTTTAAAGGAAGTATTGATCACCTGCTCGGTCCCAGGAGCTCTAAGGGGAGTGGCTTATTGTCTAATCATGTTTTGTCTCTATATCTCCTTGATGTTTCTCTTGTGCAATTGTTTCTATGCTTCCCTCCCTGTCCACTTAGGGAGAGAAGGCAGAAGTTTCGGATGCCTTACCATGAGTTGTTTTTGTCAGCTGCTTATAATTAAAAAGCACTAAACTGTCTCGTAGTCTTTCTGAATATTTCAAGCTTTTAGAAACCAAGGTCTTACTCCTTGCATTTTAAATGTTTGAGTTACAACCAGAGGCCTTATTTACCAAAATCCAGGGTACAGTCATAATCTAAGAGATATGTGTGTAACATGGCTGACTTGCTTTCTAATTGACTGTCATGGAAAGTTCACCGTGTGCTTACATATGTGGGTACAGATACATGCATGTTTCTGGCTGATTCCCAATGAAATCTCTTATCCACCTCCATGGAGATACACAGTTTAACTTGATGCATCCAGACTGCTTGATAAATCTTAAAAGTTCCCATCACAAGAGAAAAAAATTCTGTAACTATATGTGGTGATGGGTGTTAACTAAACTTATTGTGACAATCGTTTTGCAATATGTACAAATATAGAATCATTATGTTGTACACCTGAAACTAATGTAATTTTGTATGTCAATTATACCTCAATTAAAAAAAAAAGAAACCACTTGAGCTCTGCCTTCTAGAGAAGAAGCTGGCATAGACACGAGGATGGCAGGAGTCTAAAAAAGATGAAAAACACTTAGTTTCTTCTTGGTCTTTCCGGTGCTTCTGCAATTCATACATAAAATATATTACGTCCTTGGAAACGGCCTTTTCCCCCCTCCCCTCCTACCATCGTGTCAGAGTCCAATACATCATAGTGTAAGCCAGATGTAAGCATCTTTTTGGATTGAGCTGGCTGGCAAATTAACTTATGCTAAACGGCTGTCTGCCCATGACTGTCAACTCTATCATCTTTGTCTGTCTCCTTTTCCCTTTCCCAGACATTTCATTTCACTGTGGGTGACATTTCATTTCATTCTCAATACCATTTCATCTCCTTGCAATGTATGAAATTTTTCAGGGAACAGGTTACTCGCTGACCCTTCTGAAACTGACAAGGATACTTGTGCGCTTCAAACAAGTTCAATAATGCAACACGGCGTGGCTTTCTTTCCAGTCTCTTCCAAGCCAGTTTAAACTTCAGAGGCTGAGTTCCTTAAAAGGAGCACATGTCCCGCCTATGCTCGACCCTCAAAACTGGACATAAGCCTGCATTATAGACACACACCATCAAGGGTAAGTGGTCATGTGAAGGTCCTTAATGGACTAGCGGGCAAAGGTCATCTGGAAATCAGAAATCAACAGATATTTTCTGAGCACCTGCAGTGTGACCTTGGATATAGGGTTGATCTCAAAGTCACCTTAGGAACACATGATCACTATATGCTTTATGATAATAGGCAGAGATCCATATTTCTACCATAGCAACTTTCTGAAAGTCCTCTATAAATACATGTAGGGCTTTAAATTCTTCCTACCTCTTCAGTCCAGATATAGAATCATTTTTTCACACGACCTTTTATTGAGGTCCTACTAAGTGCCAAAATATCTATTAAATGCTGAAGATATGATGCTGAAAATGATAGGTGTGGCTTAGTTCCTCACAGAGCTTATGGGCTAGTTGAGGAGCTAAACAAGAAAATTATTATTATTATTATTATTATTTTGAGGAAGATTAGCCCTGAGCTAATGTCTGCTGCCAATCCTCCTCATTTTGCTGAGCAAAACTGGCCCTGAGCTCACATCCGTGCCCATTTTCCTCCACTTTATATGTGGGACGTCTACCACAGCATGGCTTACCAAGCAGTGCCGTGTCTGCACCCAGGATCGGAACCGCGAATCCCGGGCCGCCGAAGTGGAACAGGCAAACTTAACTGCTCTGCCACCCGGCCGGCCCCTAGATAAGAAAATTATTAAGTAAACGAGCTGAGAAGTATAAAATGCTGTGGGAGCACACAGAAAAAATCCCTTACACCGGTCTTGGGAATCAGGAGGGCTTCTTGGAGGAAGCAATATCTAAACTGAGACTTGAAATGTGAGTAGAATTTAGATAAGGGAGTAGTGATGGGCCGACATCAAAGCTTTCCCATGGATTAAGCATTGGCTGGTGTAGGGCCAGCCTGGTGGCACAGTGGTTAAGTTCAGCATGTTCTGCTTCGCTGGCCGGGGGTTCACCGGTTCAGATCCCGGGTGCGGACATGGCACTGCTTGGCAAGCCATGCTGTGGTAGGCGTCCCACATAGAACGTAGAGGAAGATGGGCACAGATGTTGGCTCAGGGCCAGTCTTCCTCAGGAAAAAGAGGAGGATTGGCGGCAGATGTTAGCTCAGGGCTAATCTTCCTCAAAAAAAAAAAAAAAAAAAGGCTGAAGCATTGGCCGGTTTACTGTAGTAATCAGTGTAGTAATCACTCACACACACATACACACACACTACTGCGGACCAACTGTAACTGACATCTTACTATTTCATGCTCTCTGAAACCTGAGATGTCGTTTCTCATTCTCCCTCCCAGTCTGTACAGCTCAGGCTTGTCCCAGCCTCATAGATCAGGACTCTAGGAGGAGAAACATCTATCTCTTTTGTAGAACAACAATTACCAAAATGACAATAACTAACATTTGTTATCATTTCTAAAGCACTGGCAGTGGCTCATTTCATTTGATTCTTGCGATTTGTGACATTTTATTATCCTTATTGAACAGATAAAGAAACAGAGGCTCAGTGAAGTGGACTGATTTGACCATAATCACACAGTTTGTAAGTGGCAAACTGGGACTCAAATCGCGATCTAAGAAGGGTCAGTATATGTAAAGTGCTTTGAACAGGGTCTGGCTCATAGTAAATGATACACGGATGTTCGTTAAATATATCACAAAAAACGTTAATAAAATAGGCTTTCCAATTCCAAAAACAGAGCTGTTCCCTCAATGGTTTCCCATGTGTCCTGTGGAGCAGTAGAGTTCTTTGGGGGTCACTGGGACTCTAGTAGGCAACGCAACTGGGACTCAAGGCCCACCCCACCCCCATGCTGCCAACCAGAACAAGTCTACCGCTTACTTTTCTCTGGATAATTCTTTGCTTGGAGAATTTCTTGGGGGTCAAGCGAACAGGGGGTCGGAGGAACAGCCTCACCAAAGGCATAGTATGCATACATTCTACAACTACTGTGTGGGGAGGATGGTGATGTTATTGCAAAATTGTAACCTCAGCAGGAGAACGAGAAACGAGGGCTTCCTAATTTCCAAATGCATAGTGTCCCATGGGGGAGAATAGTTTATATCAGGTGGATCACAGGCAGAAGTAGCGTTATCTCCTGGGGGTGGGGGGCGGGGGAGAGACATGGAAATTTTCAGGTTGAGAGATTTACATTTAAATCCCAAGGCTTGGGGGGCCGGCCTGGTGGCGCAGCGGTTAAGTTCGCACATTCCGCTTCGGTGGCCCAGGGTTCTCCGGTTCAGATCCCGGGTGTGCACATGGCACCGCTCATCAAGCCATGCTGTGGTAGGCGTCCCACATAGAAAGCAGAGGAAGATGGGCATGGATGTTAGCTCAGGGCCAGTCTTCCTCAGCAAAAAGAGGAGGATTGGCAGCAGATGTTAGCTCAGGGCTGACCTTCCTCCAAAAAAACAAAATAAATAAATAAAAAAGAAACCCCAAGCCTTCAACTGGTTAGTGTTGAAGAGGGGGCTAATAACCCCCCTTTATAAGATTATTGTGAAGAGTCCTTGGTTTTGTTTCACTGATGTATCCCCAGGCCTGGAACAGCACCTAGCACATGGTAGGTGCTCAATAAATATTTGTTGCATGATTGAAATGAAATGATAATCATGAAACTCTCTAACCCAACATCTGGCTCATTGGAGACATGTTACTTTCTGTCTGGGAAGATGAATCAACTGGATGGAGGCAGAGAACGCTTTTGGAGAGATGGTAGACTGAAATAGTAATAATAGGTAACACGTAAATGCTCTGTACCGGGTACTGTTCTATGTGTTCACGCAGATTAACTCCTGTGTCCTTAGGAAAGTTACTTTACCTCTCTCTGCCTCAGTTTGCCATCTATAAAGTGGAAATAGTAAAATAATAATAGTTCTGACTCATAGCTTTGTTGTGAGAATGAAATCGGCTAATCCATGTACAATTCTAGAACAATTCTTTGTACATAGTAAGCACTCGATATGCTTTAACACTGATTAGGTTGTGAAATCCCCACTACTCCGTGTTTTCCTAATGTGCTGTTCTTCTGAATTCAATACGGAAATGCTTTCCGAGTTGAGATGAAACCCGTGTAGGCAGGAGGAGCATTTCCCAGAAGACACAGGATTGAAGCTGGGCCTCCAAGAATGTGGGATGGGCAGAGCGGAGTGGGAAGGGCATGCCAGGTGGAGCGAGAGGTATAGCTGGGCATGGAGTTAGAATCATCTTCTAAAATGCTGGAATTCCAGCTTGGCCGTTTACTAGTTTCCTCACCTGTAAAATCAGGATAATATCTGCCTCATGGGGTTATTGCTATTTGAGTGTCATACGAAATAATGAACATGAAATTCTCAGCACAGTGCCAGGTGCATTGTAGGCATCCCATATAGGTAGCTGGCATTACCATTACCACAGATGAGATAGAAGGGCAGAAATAGAAGTTTGTGAGACAATGAGAAAACTAGCCGATTCCATCCAAGAAATGAGCTAGCCCTGGCTGCCCAGAATGTATCATTCACTTTGTGATTTTTCATCTGCATAAGACCTTATTAGCAGCACAAATCTGGTTTAAGAGGAGCCTTAAGTTTGAATGGTTTGGATTTGGGGCGTGGGAACTGATTTTGAGTATACTACTTAGAATAGCTTCTGGACTTTTATTTAAATTGGTAAACGTTAAAGTTACTGTGAAACTGAATTACTGGAAAGTGAACCAGATAGTGCATTTTGTAATTTGCTCTTTCCTCAAACGCCTTCGCACAGACAGAGTCGTCCTCCTCTTAAGTCGCCTTGCCTCTGATGGGGCAGGGAACAAGAAGTAACATGACCCGGGATTACGTTCCAGCCACTCCTTAACATGCTTGATAGAAACTTTGAGCTCCCAAAATAACTTTCTTGACCTCAGTGCTCTTTGGGCTCTGGTATTCCCTACTTGATCCTTTCATCCACCCTACACTGGATATCTCATGGAAGCATGAGCTTAGGCCTAACTTTTCCTTTCATATCTATGGCAGGAATTGTTATCTCAATCATTTTTAAAAGTTTCATTGTAAAAGTTACACGCACCTTTGGAATGGAAGGGCATTTTCTCATCGGAGCTTGATGCGATCAAGGCTAGAGTTTTGTGGATTGGTCTACAATATGCTCAAGCCTGAGGTGAACCAATGGGCTTGTCTTCTGCAATCTACATGTGGAAATATTGTAAATGTACACTTTTTCCTCCTTACATACGACGCTGAAACTATCCAACTAAAAATCCATTAGAAATTCTTCCAACCTGGATTAACTTACCCCGCACTTCACCTGTGCAGGCCTGGGACCCTCTGCCTGAAGACTTCCTGGCTACTGCAGCTCACAGCAAGCTCTTCTCTGAACCCTTGGAATTCTTTTGTCACACTGAGTTGAAACTTAGCTTATAATGGTTCTTATCACCCACTGTCTTCTGTCTTCCCAACTAGACGGCAAAATCCAAGGGAGAAACCAGCTCTTTGACTCCTTGATCCCCTCTCGCTACCTAACACGATGACTGGTGGAGAAGGCTCTCAAAATAACATTTCACCCCATGTGGCAGTCCTCCTCCCTGGTCAGAAATAGCTTGACTAATAATGCTTGTACGATGGAATCGTTATTTTCCTTGCTCCGAAAACAGAAAACACATCATTCCTGGGAGGTTAGCTTGGGGTCTGTAATGTTCAGTTTTTAAACACTGTGTTTCTGGTGCTTCACTAGATGATAATATCACAGAGTGTCACAATGAGCGAGTCCCGGGTGTGGAGATTCAGCCCGGTACTAAGCCCCAGCTCTGTGTTCAGCCTCTAGAGAGCACAAGGCCTCACACAGTTCTATTTATTCATTGGCAAGGGGAGTTAATTCCTTGTAAAAATACACAAGCAGGCTATTAAAAATAACATTCAAAGAAGAAAGTTAAAAATAATGCACAAAAGAAGACCAAATTGCATAATTCAAATACACGTTTAGAAAAATAATTCTATTAAAATCATTTTAATTATTTATTGGTAACACTGACATGTTTTAAAAAGAAGGATTAAATGTGGGATGTTAGCTCCATCTCCTCAGAGACTGAGGGTTTTTTTTAACGTTTTGTATAACTTTTAATAATGAAGACTTTATAAATGGAAAGATGAAGCAGGGTTTCTTAATAGTGAATCTCCTGAAATGCTTAGCAAATTTTATATACATGTCTTTTTGCTGGGGAAAATCAAAGCTTTATTTGGATTCTCAAAGGAGGCTCTTAAGAAGAGATTTAAAAACACAGGTGTTCTTCCTACCCACCACTCTGAGTTTAATAGGCGGGATGAAGATGCTGCCAAATTACCTTTATTTCAACTACATCTCAGGTGCATTTTTAACTTATTTCAAAGTAAACAAACCCCTCTCTATCTTTAACAGTCTCAAGATTAAAAAGAAAAAAAGACACCACAGGTAGTATTTATTCAAAGGCTAAGGTTACATAATGATCCCATGGGCCTCTGGAACTTGACAAGGATTTCTAGAGTTGCTCTTGAGAGCTTTGTCCATCTGGAGTCCTCGCAGGAGTGGGGCTGCTAAGTCATTAAAAAGTGTCAGCTTTTTAGTTTGCCTGATTAAAAATGGAGTATCATCTCCCTCAGGTCCCACAAAAACCACTAGAAGTACTTAACTGATTCCCACACATGCAACCATTCTCTGGGCAGTTAATTAGGAGCTGTGCCTCTCCCAGACCCAAAGACGTTTTCAAACTGCTCAGCACAGTGTCTATTAACATGTTGAAAGTGAAAAAGGTTGCCTGAGCTGATGCAAAAAGCTCTCAAAGAAAACAAAAATCAAAAGAGCCGTCTTCTAACCGAGGGCATTGTGCGAAATAAAGTTAGTTTTCAAGAAGTCTGGCTTCTTGTTAACTAAATAGGGTGGAGGTGGAGCAGTGTGAAAAGAAAAACCGGTTTTTAGGGAAGGTAACTTTACCGGCTCCTGCGAATGTGCTCATCATCAAGCAGTGAATGACACTCCATCTGGCAACAGTGGTTACTCCAGGGACAATGACAGAATTTGGAGAGAAGAGTGAATGGTCCTAAAAATATATTTTCTATCTTTTATGTTAAGGATAGCTACAGAATATCATTAAAATATCAAAGAAAATATCCAAAATTAAAAATGAGAGAAAGAACCTTATCTGTTGTGTTTTCTGTGTCCTAAAATATACTTGTCTTCTTCCTTCTTGACACCCGAGCCCCCGTCTGTTATACAGAACAACATATCTTGTTACTATACTAGACAAGAAAAAAAAGGAGGAGGAAATCATTTATTAGAAATCATTGGTTCTTAACTAAGCATTTATTTCGCCTTGTGTCATTTTTCCCCCTCCTCAGGTGTTTTCAAATCTTCCTTTTGAGGCTCCAATGTTAAAATACATAGCTTTTTGGTGGATTATAAATTTCTTGTTCAGGAGCATGGAAGATATTTTATTCCAATGGGATGTTAATTCCCAATAAGGCCATTGGAGAGCACTGGCCTAACACAATTCAAGCTGCCCCATGAGAAACCACAGCTTAAAACAGAGAATTAGGAGAACCTTGGTTATTATCCAACCTGTGCTTCCTCATTGCACACACATATTTACAGAGAAGTGGCAGAAAGGAAGTCAAGAATGTTAATATGAGATCGTTGAAATCTATTTTATTGGTTTTGTAAGGTGTACATCTTATGGTATGACTTTATTTGTTCCATATATACACTCTTTGCTTCCAGGTTATAATTTATATTATTAGCGTTAAGGAAACGGTTTCACTATGGGAGTATGTGTTCAGAGAAGAGGGTCAGTTACAGGGATCTGAAATGAGTTCACTTCAGGTCCTATTCCAAGTTCAGGGATGGAAAGATTTCTCTTCCTCACCCCCACCATCTCACGAGGTGTCCAGGGCCCAGCTGCCCTTCTCTTGGGCAGATAAAAGGTAGGTTGCTCACGTGAGGAAGTGGACAAGCTCTGACAAGGTCTTGGGGCTAAGACTGGAATGATTTCTGCAAGGTGGTCACCAAGGAAAGTACTGGCTATAGTCAAAGGAAGACTTCCCAAGGGATGCTGTAAGGAGGCAGGACCTTTGATGTGAGGCCTGGGCCCAGGCAATAGACACTGCCCATTCAGTGCTCATTCCAGTAGGAACTGCAGAGCCAGTTCAACTCCCATTAGTTCCTTGGCCTTCAAATAATGTCTCTGTCAGTGACCTTGGCTGTAACCTTCCTCATTATTATGTGGCCCCATTGATCTCTCTGCTCTCAGGGTCTTTTTCTATTGCTTTTCTCCCCACACCTGGAGGGAAATTTTCATCTTTGAAGAGACTCTGCTTTCCTCGCTCTATTTTCTCTCTAACATTTTGCATATGTCGTGAGTTCCATTCTTCTGCTATGGCCCAGGCTTTGGAAAACAAAGATAGAAAGAGTTCTCCTTTTCCTCCTGCATTTTTTCTTATAAAGGAGATAGTTAATGCTTACCCAGCCCTAACTACTGGCCAGTCCCTGCAATGCTTGGCTCCTACCTGCCTCATCACACTCTTCCTCGCTCAAGATGCTTTCTTTCAGTTCCTTAGCTGATTCACACTCCTTCCTTTGCCCAGAATGGTCTTCTCTTTTCGCCTCCCTTGCCTAGTTAACTTCTATTTGTCATTCAAATCTCACATCCTCAGTTCCCGACACTTCTTCAGTGACTCCTTTCCTAATCTTGAGACTAGGTCAAATTCCCATATTATGTGATTTTATAGAAGCAGGTACTATTCCTTCAGCATATTTATTGCAGTTGCAGTTTTATATTTGTTGGTGTCATTACTGAGTAATGTCTGCCTCCTCAACTGGACTGCCAAGTCCATAATGGCAGGGATTTTTTTTCACTCTCACCACTAAAACCTCAGTACCTGGCATAATGAGCATGCTAGGCTCTCGTGGAATAAGCAGTCTTTTTTTTCTCACTACAATCTTTAGAGTCATTAGGCTTGAATCAATTTTATTCAGAAAACTTCCTGAGCAATCAAATAAACTAGGTGAGATTAATCTGGACTTCCTAGGATTTTGTATGATTTCTTCCATAGAATAATTGAAACTGGCAGACAATGATCAATTTTGGAAGAAAAAGACTCAAAGTTGAAATTCCATAGCCTAAGTATAAGTAGATGTTATAAAAGGTTATTAGCCTTTAGAAGACTTAACCTGTACACACTATAGGTCAGGAATGCAGATATATACTTTTTTTAAAAAAAAAGTAAACTTTACTTGCCCGCTAGTCCCCATTTGCATTTAGTGGCAGAAAAACAGCAAACTTAATCTTTCCACTTAAATATAACTGTCTTTTAGTATAAAGCTTAATTGTATCTGAGAAATTATTTGGACATTGTAGGATTTAAACTCTTCTCCAGCGTTCTCTCAGTACAGGTGCAGAACTCGTTCTAAACAGAAAAGGCATTACAACAGAAGAAACTAGTCAATATGTGGTGACTTTCCCTTTAGGGAAAATAAGATTAGATCCTTGCCTCTCCAGTGTAAGTTAATAGAAGAAAATACAAAGAAATATTTCATGGTTCGCAAGTAGGGACAAGAAAAATAAAATAGTATAAATAAAAGAAACAAAGAGATTAAGTCTTCTCTACTTATAAATGATAATGAAATGATCTGACTAGAAAACAAACGTGAATTAATAAGAAACTTTGGTGATGAGATTAGATAAACAAAGACAGTCACGCTTCGCTTACTGATGGGGATTCATTCTAAGAAATGCATCATTAGGCGATTTCGTCGTTGTGTGAGCAGCATAGAGTGCACTTACACAAACCTAGATGGTACAGCCTACTACGCACCTAGGCTACATGGTATAGCTTATTGCTCCTTGGCTACAAACCTGTACAGCATGTTACCGTACTGAATACTGTAGGCAATTGTAACACAATGGTACTTGTGTATTTAAACATATCTAAACATAGAGAAGCTACAGTAAAAATATGGCATAAAAGATAAAAAGTAGCTCACCTTGTATAGGGCACTTCCACGAATGGAGCTTGCAGGACTGGAGTTGCTCTGGGTGAGTCATTGATGGAGTGGTGAGTGCATGTGAAGGCCCAGGACATTACTGTACACTGCTGTGGACTTCACAAACACTGTACACTTAGGCTACACTAAATTTATAAAAGATATTTTTCTTTCTTCAATAATAAATGAACCTTAGCTTACTGTAGCTTTTTTACTTTATAAACTTTTTCATCTTTTTAACTTTTTGACTCTTTTGTAACAATGCTTAGCCTAAAACACAAATACACTGCATATCTGTACAAAAGTATTTTTTCTTTATATCCTTATTCTATAAACTTTTTTCTATTTTTTAAATTTTTGGGTTTTTTTTTTACTTTTTAAAGTTTTTTGTTAAAAACTAAGACCCATGGGTGGCCGGCCTGGTGGCGCAGCGGTTAAGTGCACACGTTCCGCTTTGGCAGCCCCGGGTTCGCCAGTTCGGATCCCGGGTGTGGACATGGCACCGCTTGGCAAGCCATGCTATGGTAGACGTCCCACATAGAAAGCAGAGGTAGATGGGTACGGATGTTAGCTCAGGGCCAGTCTTCCTCAGCAAAAAGAGGAGGATTGGTGGCAGATGCTAGCTCAGGACTAATCTTCCTCAAAACAAAAGAAAAAACTAAGACACAAACACACACATCAGCCTAGGCCTACACAGAGTCAGGATCATCAATATCGCTGTCTTCTATCTCCACATCTTGTCCCATTGGAAGGTCTTCACGGGCAATAACATGTATGGAGCTGTCATCTCCTATGATAAATGCCTTCTTCTGGAATACCTCCTGAAGGACTTGCCTGAGGCTCTTCTTGAGGAGGTGTCACTCTTTTCAGACATACATCCACAGTGTTTTGCTTGGTTTGATAACGCATCATCATAGGTTTGCTTTTTTTTTTTTTTTATCATAGATTCGCCTGTAAGCAGATGATGCACCATGAACATTCCTCTCCAGCAATGAAAAACTTTCGGTGTTAGGGTCCATGTTTTCAAACTTTTTAAGGAGCTTGTTGAGGTCAGCAAAGACTTCTGTTAAATCCTTCACTGTGATTTTTCTTGGGGGTTCTTCTTTTTCTTCTGAAATTTCCTCTTCTCTTGCCTCTTTTTCAGCTATGCATTCCCGTTCCAGTTCCAACAACTCCTCATTAGTCAATACTTCAGGAACCACCTGTACCTGCTCCTCGACGTCATCCTCATCCACATCCTGGTTAAAGTTGTTTGCCATCTCAAACACAGCCTTGTTGATTTTTGCAACCTCCTCATCCTTGGCAAGTCCTTTGACAACGTGGACGAACCTCTTGAATTTCTTCTTCCAGATGCCATTCTTATACTCCTCTGCTATATCACCCCAAGCCCCAGCAAGGTTCTTGATGCAGTCATAGGTGTTGTGATTCTTCCAGAATTGCATCAATGTCTTCTCAGCGTCTTCCTCAGTTGCACCAACAGGTTGGGCAAACCTCCTAAAGCAGTAGGCCTAAAGAGCTTCCATGACTCCTTGACCCATTGGTTGGATCAAAGACATGGTGTTTGGAGGGAGAAACACTGCTTTGATACTGTGATGAAGATCACCAATAAAAGGAGGATGTCTGGGAGCATTATCGACAATAAGCAAAATCTTGAAAGGTATGTTATTCTCAAACAGTACTTCTCCATTTTGCTGGCACAGCAATTCAGGAGGGCATCTTGGAAGAGGAGCTGGGTCATCCATGACTTCTTACTGCTCCCATAGTACACTGGCAGTGTGTGATTACTGATGCTCTTGAAGGCCCTGGGGTTCTCACTGTGCCAGATCATGAAGGGTTTCCATTTGTAGCCTGCAACATTGCCTCTAAGCAACACTGTCATCCTGTCCCTACAAGTCTTTAAACCTGTCATTGACTTGGCCTCCTTATGGATGAAAGTGCTTTCAGGCATCCATGTTCAGAATAGGGAGGTTTCATCCACAGTGAATATTTGCTCTGGCAAGTAATTTTCCTCCACACTCAGCTTATCTAGAGTTTCCAAAACTTCTTCAGTTGTCTTTACATCAGCACTCACAGAGTCACTGCTCACTTTCACATTATGTAATCAGTAATGACTCTTGAATCGTTTATACCAGCCAGAGCTAGCAGTAAATTCAACACCGTAGGTGGGTTCAGCCTTTTCTTTCTACACAGAAAACAAACTTTTTGCTCTGGTGTGATCATCATTGTGCTGAGAGGGATATGCTTCTGTGTCTGGTCTTTAATCCAGGTCATTAGAAGTTTCTCCACGGCTGATATAGACCCTTCCAGAATTTTTGGTAGTCTCACTGCCTTCAATGAAGGAGATCCTTTAACAGCTTCCATCACTTTGTTCCTGTTCTTCAAGATCATAGCTATGGTGGAATGGGACATGCCTGACTGGCGAGCAATAACCATCACTGATTTTCCACCTTCGTAGTCCTTAATCACTGTTCATTTTGTTTCTAGGTCTATCACTCAAGATGCCTTCTTACTGGCAACATTAGCAGCGGATTTTGTACTCTTAGCAGCCATGATGAACAAAAAAACACGAGATTAAATCAAGCACAAGAGGAAATGATGCTATCAAGAGATGCAGTAACCATGAGACGTATGAGGCCGCTGCCACCATAACCTGGCATATGGTTAACCCGGCATACTGTTTCACAGTAAACTTTTTTTTATAAGTAGTAAGAATACACTCTAAAATAGTGATAAAAAGTATAGCACAGTAAACATGTAGACAAATAACATAGTTGTTTATTATCAAGTATTATGTACTGTACATAATTGTAAGTGCTACACTTTTTGGGACTGGCAGTGCTGTAGGTTAGTTTACACCAGCATCACCAGAAACATGTGAGTAATGCATTGCACTACAGTGTTATGATGGCTATGATGTCACTAGGTGATAAGAATTTTTCAGCTCCATCATAATCTCATAGGACCACTGTCATATATGCAGTTGTTGTTAACAGAAACGTCATTACGTATCGCATGACTGTAGTCAAAAATCATTCACTTTTCTCTGTACTTGTAGTATGATGAGCCTTCCGTATCTGCGTGTTCCACACCTGTAGATTCAAGGTTGTCTCTGTTCTGAACATGTACAGACTTTTTCCTTGTCATTATTCTCTAAACAATACAGTATAACAGTTATTTACACAATATTTACATTGTATTAGGTATTATAAGTAATCTAGAGACGATTTAAAGTGTACAGGAAGGATGTGCATAGGTTATTTTTAAATACTATGCCTTTTTTTTTTTTCTTTGAGGAAGATTTGCCCTGAGCTAGCTTCTGCCGCCAATCCTCCTCTTTTTGCGGAGGAAGACTGGCCCTGAGCTAACATCCATGCCTACTTTCTATGTGGGATGCCTACAACAGCATGGCTTGCCAAGCGGTGCCATATCCACACCCGGGATCTGAACTGGTGAACCCCGGGCTGCCGAAGCAAATGTGCAAACTTGACTGCTGCACCACTGGTCCAGTCCACTGTGCCATTTTATACAAGAGACTTCAGCATCTACAGATTTTGTCATCCTTGGGGCATCCTAGAACCAATCCCCCCAAGATATTGAGGGATGAGTGTAGTCAGAAAATTAAAAAGGGAAAATATTCCATTCACTCTTGCAACGAAGCTATAAAATACTTAGAAATTAATTAAGAAAATGAAGGATATATTTGGTAATCTGAAGCAAATATGGTAATATTAATTACGTAAATTGGTAGATAGATATCTGTATTATATATACTTTCTCATACTTTTTAATGAAAAATTTAAAATTAGAGTATGTTAAATTAAAGATTATTCTCTTGTGATATTATATGTCTTCTTTTTCTAAGTTTATTGTTGGCTGACTTTACAATAATTGTGAAAAGTTAACAGGGTTGCAGTGCCAACATCTGAGTCTTCCTTGTTATTACTTGCTTTATTTTGTTTCCTTAGGTTTTGGTAACTAACTTCCTGGGTTTAATTTGGTAATTAATTGTTCATTACATGAACAGTTGAAATTCTCTTAGATACCCACTTTAGAATATAGGGGTGGGGCAAATATCTTTCTGCAAACCACTCCAAGAGTTGAGAGAGGTGATTCTGAATTCTTTTGGGGGAGTAGTTCCTAAAGGGGACAGGTAGTAACATGAAAATGGCTCTTATCTCTGTGCTGTGTTACTTATGTTGCAATATAGAAAATAAGGCGTGGTACCAACCAATAACATGGCCAGTGACTTTGCATTAACAACAAGGAGAGTTTAGTGGCATAAAAAGAGGAAGTTAGGGGAAAACAAAACAAAACACAAGACTAATCTTTATTTCTAATACAGGAAACAAGACTCTGTAACGTTTCACTTAGTTCTCCAAATGAGCAAATATTTAATTGTATCAATAGCCTGCTTGTATCTAATAGGTATGGGGAAATATAAGGGGCTTATACAAGAGTCACATGTTTTTTAAAAAAACCATGATCTTTGTTGGGATTTGACGACTAAGAAAAAATAAGTACAAGTGGAATGAAGTGGGGCCCCTATCTTTTCAATTTTTCTGACACATTGGCTAAGAGTTCTCTAATCAAGGAAGCTGACTTCTTTGGACTTAAATCGGGCTATTGCATGAAGGTGACGTGTAATTTATAATAGGTTAAACCAGCACGTCTAGATTTTCACCAATTCAGTACTATGCTATAGTTCCTATTTTACTTGGCAAGGAATTTTCTAGCCTTGTGCTGACAGTGAGATGTTCAACAGGAAGAACTGGAGGAAGAAGAGATTTTAGTTTCGGAATCTGCAAGTCACATTTAGAAAATACCCACTTCAGCTCAGGCAAGTAAATCTCCATATTATATGCAAGTAAAAAAAAAAAAAAAGGTTGGACTTTGATGTTTCCTTCAATAAAAATATGGATAATCAATTTTCTATTAAAAACATTCAGCTAGTAGGGGCTGGCCCCGTGGCCGAGTGGTTAAGTTTGCGCGCTCCGCTGCAGGCGGCCCAGTGTTTCGTTGGTTTGAATCCTGGGCGCGGACATCGCACTGCTCATCAAACCACGCTGAGGCAGCATCCCACGTGCCACAACTAGAAGGACCTACAACTAAGAATATACAGCTATGTACTGGGGGGCTTTGGGGAGAAAAAGAAAAAGAAAAGAAAATCTTAAAAAAAAAAAAAAACATTCAACTAGTTTTCAGTCTTTTGTTTTTAAGCTATTGTAAGACTGCAATCTTTTATCTGGATTCTGAAATGTGAAAAGGTCTAAAAACCTTTTTGTAATCCATTTGGTGGTAAAAGTGGAGTTGACATGAACTTATTTGGCAATGAAAACTATACCGCTGTCAAGTTATTTACAACATTTACATATCTGACTTCATGTGAATATGTTTCACTGCAGAATTATTAACGTTTGATTGTGGGATGCTGACCTATACACCCTGGAGGTGTCATATAACATGAAGTATATGCATATATTACCTTTTTAAAAACTGAGAAATTCTGATTTCTGAAACATATTTGCCCCTAGGGTTTTGGATAAGGGACTATGGACTGGTATACGCTGCAATAAATGATCTTAATATCTTTGATTTGTTAGGATAAATCTATATCATGTACTATATATATATATATATATTTTTTTTTTTTTGAGGAAGACTGGCCCTGAGCTAACATCCATGTCCATCGTCCTCTACTTCATATGTGGGATGCCTACCATAGCATGGCTTGCCAAGCAGTGCCACGTCCGCGCCTGGGATCGAAACTGGCGAACCCTGGGCCACCGAATCGGAATGTGAGAACTTAACCGCTGCGCCACCAGGCGGGCCCTACAACATATTTTTAAGTCAGATTTTTTTGGGTTTGAATTCTAGTTCTTTATTTATTAGCTGTAGCTATACTAAGTTTTCTCAGCAGTAAAATGGGGATGGTAATAGTTGAAGTCATTCTGAGGATTAAGTAGGTAACACAGGCTAAACACTTAGAGCAGTCTGGTAATTCGTAAGCATTTAATACGTCAGCTATAACTATAATAACAGTGTACCGATTCGTATTTGTGACAACTGGGCACCCATTTCTCTATGCTCTTGCTCACATCTGGTATTACCATTCTTTATAGTCTTACCTAATATGATAGTCCCTCCCCAAAAGATATCCCATTATTTTGCTTGCATTTCTTTGATTTCTAGTGATGTTGAAAATATCTTCATACTTTAACTATCAGTATTTCTATACTCAACTATTTTTCTTGAGTGTCATACTTTTTAAAACATCTTCCCTATGAAAATATTATTATTTACATTTACTTATATTTTTCCCAGTATTTGCAAGTTTCTTTCCTTTCTCTCCTTTTTCCCCCTTCCTTCCTTCCTTTCTCTCTTTCTGTCTTCTGCCTTTCCTCTCTTCCTTTCTTTCTTCCAGAGTTTAATCCTTTTAGGATTCATTTTGATGTATGCCTTTTTTAAAAAATCACCTATTGTTAGCCAGCTGCCCCCAAACCCATCACTGAATAATCTATCTTTTCCACCACTGGTTAAAAACCACTCTTGAGCCAGCCCTGAGGGCCTAGTGTTCAAAGTTTGGTGCTCCCCACTTCAGTGGCCCAGGTTCACTTTCCAGTCTCAGAACCACACCACCTGTCTGTCAGTTGCCATGCTGTGGTGGTGGCTCACATAGAAGAACTAGCACAACTTGCAACTATGACATACAACCACATACTGGGCTTTGGGGAGGAAAAAAAAAAAAAGAGGAAGATTGGCAACAAATACTAGCTCAGAGTGAATCTTTCCCTGCCAAAAAAAACACCCCAAAAAACCAAAAGCTAAAAAAAAATTCTTATCATATGCAAATTCTGTCTTTTTTTAGACATCATATATTATTCCTTGGCCTGACCTCTTAATTCTCTTGCCCACTCCACGTTGTTTAACCTTCTGATACAGGTCAAATACTCTCTATTTTTATTTTTCAAAAATGTCTTAGATATTGATACATATTTGTTCTTCCAGATAAAACTCAGAATTATTTTGCAAAATTTTCAACAAACCTGCATTGGGATTTTGACTGAGATTAACTTGGAAGAAAGAGACACATTTCAACATTGAGTCTTTCCATTTATTCAAGGACATGAAATATGTCTCCATTTCTTCTTGAAGTTTCGTAAACTTTAAAGTCCTTGCTAATAGCTATAGCTGATTAACAAGTTCTGAAATATGTGCAACCTTTTAGTTTATAGCAAATTGGAAACTAAATTGATTAATAGTTGAATATATTTATTGATACCAGTTGTTATAGCCTGAATGTTTGTGCCACCCTGAAAATTTATCTATTGAGAACAGCAGGGGAAGAAGACAATTCCTCTACCCTCTAGATCCTTCTGGTCGGTCTAAGAATTAAATTGATGTGAGACAGAGTAACAGGAGAAAATCAATCAAAGTTTAATAAGATGTATACATGGGAGAAACCCAGGAAAACCGAGTAACTCACCAGAGTGGCCGAGATTGCTACCTTAAATACCGTCTTCAGCTAAAGACAAAGGAGGATGTTGGGGGTTGGGGGGAGTCAGTTAAGGGAGGTTCCCAGAAAAGCACAGTAAACAAGAGTAAGGTTATTATGCAGATTTAAGTCCTTGCCTTCTGCATCTATTAGAGTTTCTAGAGAAAGGTCATCCCTCTCTTCCTGGTACAGAGAAGGAGACACCTTTACAAATGGAGATTTCCCTTACAAATGTAAATGTCTCTTAGAAAGGGTGACTTCTACTTGGTTTTCAGCGCTTCTCCCACGTCTGTAGTTTTGCAAAAATGACCAGCCCAAAGTAACACCAGAGAACTTGCTTGCCCCGCCCCTCCTCCCCTGCCCCCCTGCACAAAGAACAGGTCATGTGAGCACACAGCCAGAAGGTGACTGCCTGCACCTCAAGGTGAAAGCTCTAACAGTAAGCTGACCATGCTCGCACTCTGATCGCAGACTTTCAGACTCCAGAATTGTGAGAAAATACATTTCTGTTGTTTAAGCTCCCCAGTCAATGGTACTTTGTTATGGCAGCCCAAGCAGACTGCTAGAGTAGTGTGTTTATTAGTCTTCCCCTAGACTCTGGGTTACCCTTGGCTTTACAAGTTAATCACGGCCCAAGGAAATAGTACAATTGAATCAACTAATGGGGTGACAGAAAGGGCTACTTCGTGATGAGTACTTATTTTATTGAATTGCTTTGCACAAGGATCAAATGAGGAAAAATGAAAGTTTCTAAGTCACCTTATGTCCTCATTCAAAATGAAAATAATTTTTTAGTTCTACAGATGAATTGCATATTTCTAGAAATGTTGGCTTCCCTATGTTATTGCATAGAAGAATGCCAATGAGAAAATTGTCATCGATGTTTAGTGACCACAGGGTTAATACTTGGGCCTATCTGGAAGTAGTAGCATGGAGGCACTTTTCTAGTCTTTCTTTTCAGTTGTGGAACACTTCAGAGTTTTCTAAGTGCATTCACATACAAAGTTTTCTTTCATCCTCAAAACAAATTTAAATGAAGCGTCAGTCTCATTTACGGATGGAGCAAATTGAGATTCAGAGAAATGAAATGTCTTTTGCAAGGTAGCATAGAACTAGAGCTAGATTTTATTCCATTGAAGGAATTTTTTCTGAGAACTTATTGTGTGTACACTATGGCCCCCAACTTAGGCCCTTCTCTCCCGCGGTGGTGGGATCTCCTCTCAGCAACTGATGTAGCTTCCTGGCTGCCTTATGCCGTGCTGTACTTCTCCAAGCTTGCTCTAAGGCAAAGATCCAACCCATCGCTGGACTCTGAACCTGTGGGCAGATGTGTGATGCTGCCTCTCCTAAGGGACAAATCTCTTTCTGCTAGTCTCTGCCTAGCCCCTACTGGGCCAATGACGGCAAAGGGCTTCTCCAGACATCTGAGGTGTTTGCTTGGGAAACTCTCCTTCAACTTTTCCTCTCCTTCTTTCCTCCCCCTCCTAATTAGCCTGCTTAGTATACAGTCAAAGGGAGGTTTGACATTTGCTCTTAGGTCCAAATGAGAAGCCAGGCAGGCACATGAAACCCACAGGCCTTGATTTATTCATTGTCCTACTTTATCCTAAACCAAACTTTTCTTTCTTTTTTTTTTTTTGAGGAAGATTAGCCCTGAGCTAACATCTGCTGCCAATCTTCCTCTCCTGGCTGAGCAAGAGTGGCCCTGAGTCAACATCCATGCCCATCCTCCTCCACTCCATATGTGGGACGCCTACCACAGCATGGCTTGCCAAGTGGTGCCACATCCACACCTGGGATCCGAACCGGTGAACCCCGGGCTGCCGAAGTGGAATGTGTGAACTTAACTGCTGCGCCACCAGGCCAGCCCCAAACTTTTCACTAGTGAAGTGAAACAATGTCCCAAATTCAATCTAAAATTTGCTGCTTGATGAAGTAGAGAGAGGTGAAAACACAGTTGAAAGAGTAGGAATTTATAAGGCAAGAACAATGAAAATAATGCCACATTTAATTGAAAAACAGGTGAATTGTAAGTTAAGTTCTTTTTTTTGCTTGTGAGGAAGATTGGCCCTGAGCTAACATCTGTTGCCAATCTTCCTCTTTTTTCGCTTTTCTCCCCAACGCCCCAGTACATAGTTGTAGCTCCTAGTTGTAAGTCATTCTAGTTCTTCTATGTGGGTTGCCGTCACAGCATGGCTTGATGAGTGGTGTGTAGGTCTGTGCCCAGGATCCAAGTCGGTGAACCCCGGATAGCTGAAGCAGAGTGTGCAAACTTAACCACTTGGCCACAGGGCTGGCCCCAGGTAAGTTCCTTTTTTAAAAGACAAGCGACATTTAGTCCCAACTTTGTACTGACTGTGTATAGAGAGGATAAATGAGGAGTGAGGGATGCAGCAGTGACTGT
The DNA here is from genome assembly GCF_041296235.1 of Equus asinus. Lineage (NCBI taxonomy): Eukaryota > Metazoa > Chordata > Mammalia > Perissodactyla > Equidae > Equus > Equus asinus. Next base: position 39,966,923 of record NC_091792.1, read on the forward strand.
CTGTCTTAGGAAAAGTGAATTTAAAAAATTTTTATTCTGAAAATCATTTAAATTTATCTTGTAAACTACACAGAGAGTGTACAATATTAACAATTTAAAGTTTATCTCTGAATTTAATTCTGCAGGCATCTTTTTCTTATTCTTTACAAGAGTCTTGTCTCATTTTATCATCTTTAGATTTATCATGCCCCACAAGTCAAAAATGGATCATGTCAGAGTGGGGAATAAACGAGTAGATTAGTTTCTCAGCACTTTGGAAATATTAAAGTTGCTTTAAATATTTTCTTTAGAACTCCACTGGAACCTCTGTGTTAGACTGGTACAGAATTACCAAATCAGAAGGTCCCGGCATTTCCCTAGTAACAGTGTTCTCAGGAGAGATCTTGTGAATAGAGTCATGAGCACAGATCCAGCATATTCTCTGAAATACTTCACCCTTGGGCTCCTAAATTCAAGGGAAAAAAAAAAATAGAATTTTCTTTTATACATTATAGAAAAGCATTGTGGAACAGAGAGGAACGCAGGACCAGGTGACAGGGAGCTACGGCATCTCAGTTCTGGCCCTGAGATTTTAATCAAATCATCTTTCCGGGGTTTAGTTTCCCCATCTGAAAAATGGAGATAATAATTCTTATGTCATAGAATATCTGTAATTGATACTGGTTAGCACAAGGTTGACATAAGGGAAGCCATATTGTAGAAAAGAAACCACATTTTCTTTGAATGATCTCTGATTAACTAATCCAGCTGGACATGTACCCTCCAGGACATATACATGCCCTGTAGATTTTATGGCCCCTCCCAGCTGCAATAAATTGGTAACTTTGTTTTTTTGAGTTCCTTATTAATGTAATGACCTCTAGGGCAGTTAGCCATCATCAATGACAACTGAAAGATCTGGGTATAGGGCAGTTCTCCAGTCTCTGATGCATATACAGTAAAACAAAAGATTATCAGGAACTAAGACCAGATGTCTGCCCCACCTGGAGACCAGCCCCCTATATAATTGGCCTGTGGTCTTTGTTCTGTCCTTTTGGACATTAGTCAGCCATCTTTCCCCTTGCTAGCAGGCTGTAATGAAACCCTTTCTCTCCTACCACCTTGCCTCTTGACTATTGGCATGTCTTGCAGCAGGCAGACGACCTCTCTTGGGAGGTAACATAATGATTAAATAAAAAATATTTGACATCAAATGGTATGAACTAGAGAAAGAGAGAAAAATTATTGAGGGCTCAATATAGGCCAGGTACTCGAGTTACAGCTAGGGTTCTTAAGAGAGATTAAGGTCCCTGATTTAGGTCCATGATTCTATCACAACAAAATTTTAAATCAAATCATTAATAAAAAATGTTTTAAATTAAATTTAAATGATCCATATTTCACTCTAGAAGAAACCCTCTTAATTTTATTACATATTTAAGGCTTACTTTACTAAAGCTCAAAAGCAGAATAAATCAACAGTGGAAAATAAAAATACTTTCTATAAATATTTCCTTCCAAATGTGTCTTTTGTTAACAGACTAACAATAATTCATAATAAAAATAATCTGTATGACGTTTTACATTTTTTCAAAATACTTTTCAAAGGGGACCCTAAATTAGATGTAGTAAGTTAAATAAGCATAGTATTAAAATTTAACAACAGAAAAGTCTGACACATTGTTATATTTTCCTACTGTTTAAAAATTATTTCATGGATGGAGAGTAAATAATTTCATACAATTTAAAACACTGTGTAGACAAAACTTCCTCCAGCAGAAAGTTAATCCAAAATGTTACCCATTAAATGTGAAAAAAAAAGTATTAAAAACATCAAAATACACGGAAAGAACACTCAGTTTAAATCAAGAAAATAATTAAATATTATATATTAAAAGTTTCAGCTGTTAAAATTAGAAAACTATGAACCACATAAGATATTTTCTTTTTTTAGTAACTGCATATGTATCTTCATAGTACTTTTTAAGAGTAATCTTATTGAAACATAAATATCATAAGAGTTTAATAAATGTTTCAGTAATGTATTTTTCTATCACACACACATATATACATACAAATATTTAGGAAGAATCCATATTATCTTCTGATTATGACCAAAAAAATCTGATAAGGTCATAGTCTTTCATTTGACCTTATATAGAAATAACTTGAAAGTAATGAGACATATATTTTTAACCATTTTGGTATATAATTGGATCAGATTTTATTTTCAGTAGTTTTTCATAATTTCTTATTAGGAAGATAAGCTAGTAATGAGAAAAATAAAGTAATTAATTATAAGTATTAAAGTTAATACTTGATGCTTAAGAGTCTAGTTAGAATATATGTCTTAAAAAAATAAATAAGCAATAGATGGGTATTTTATTTCTTAGGCAAGGTAGATAAATTAAAATATTTTAGAACATGATCTGAATTTAAAAGAAAAAAACAATAGAAAACAGAAATTAACAATTCAACCTGAATGAATTAAATAGCTGGAGAATTCTTTTTATTTTTGACATATATACCAAATGTTTTAAGTACAAGGCCTCTGAAATACATTTTCTACTCCCCAAAACCTTGCTAAATTGAAATTCACATTCTTCATTGACTTACTCATTATTTAATCTACCTAGGGAATTTTGCGATTCAGACCAAAGACATTTGCAAATAAACCAAAGATTACTAGCTTTTCATTTTTTATGTTTAAGTGGTATTTTCCCTTTATATATCTTAGATAGTGAAATACATCAAGAAAAGCTATTACTCTTCAGATGTTGTACAATAAATAATTATTTAGATGATAAAGAGTTAATAAAAATTTCAATATCTGCTAAAGAATTATGAAGCCCATCATTTATATCTTGACTTCTAAGAAAATTTTTAAGAGTATCTACAGCAGCTATTGCCTCATTTTTTGATGGTAAAGGGAGTTCGGTTCCTAGAGATCCACCGTCATCCTCTTCGTCAGAAGCATAAAATCCTGTTTCATCTGATTTACTTTCTTTGGTCCATACCGAATCACCATCTGGCACTGCTTCACACGTCTCCAAACCGTCATCCAGGGCAGCATACTCTTCTACAGATAGACCTTCAGGAAATTCCACTCCTGCTGCCTGGGCATGGGGGACCAAATCAAGACCAGTGTCTGTCTCTGCATTTGTCTGGTCACTTTCTTCCTTTTGAGATTTGAATCCTGCCTCTTCATAGCTCTTTGCAATAGTCTCTGGGGTTACAGCCCTCCAACAGAGATGCAATGTATCAATTGCATCTATTAAGGAAAACGTAAATTCTTTGCTGCCTTCAACAGAGCTTAAAAATTTCTTGATAAGACAATGTCGGTATCTGATTTTAAGGCTTTGAATAACACCTTGTTTCATGGCTATAAATTTGGAAGATAAACATGATGGAAAGAATGCTAACTCAATGGACTTGAGGTTCTTTACATCTGGATGTGCAGGAAAAGAATCAACAAAAATCACCACTCTTCGTTGCTGGGCTTGAAATTTCTCATCAAGCTTCCGCATCCATTGATCAAATATATCTGAGGTCATCCATGCCATTCTGTTAGCTTCATAATACACAGGCAATGACTTTATACCTTTGAAACAATGTGGATTTCTGTTTTTTCCAATGATAAGCAGAGGAAGTTTCTCTGAGCCATCCATGTTTGCCCCAACCACCAGAGTTATTCTGTCTTTGCATAACTTTCCAATTGAACATGTTTCTCCTTTAAATGCAAATGTATTTGTAGGTAACATTCGGTAAAGCAACCCAGTCTCTTTTATATTAAAAACATTTTTAGGATGATAGTCATTTAAATAATAAGGCAGTACGTTTTGCTGCCAGACAGTTGAAGGGTCTACTGCTATTCCTGTAGCTTCTACAGGTTGAGCTCTGAATACTAAGCCGTATCTGGATTTAAAGCGATCCAGCCAACCATTACTGCACTTAAAATCATTATGTCCCAGTTTCTGGGCAAAATCATTAGCTTTTAGACGCAACATTGGACCATTAACTGGTACATTTAGACACTGAGCAATTCGATACCACCTCATTAATGCCTCTTCCAGATCTGTGTAAAAAGCAGTTCTCAGTCTTTTTCTCTTTGGATCAAATCTCAGCGATTCAAAGGCTTCTAGAACCTTGTCTTTATTCTTCATAATAGAAGACAATGAATTTTTTTTTATTCCATATTCAGCTGCAATCTCTGCCTTTTTCTTGCCACTTTCTACGGCATTTATAATATCGATCTTTTCTTCAATGGATAGACTTTTCTTTTTCTTCACTGTTACCGGCAGAGTTGAGGTATCTCCGGAAGCTTCTGCCATCTCAACCACAGCTTACGTAGAGATTTCTCGTCCTTCTGGTGCCTGTTTCTTTAATTAAATTTCTTTTCCAGTATGATACAAATTGCGGCTTTCTGTCCCACTTCATATACTGAAAGTTGATAAGTGTCTAGTAGTTTTAGTCCTCAGGAAATTGATGAGTAAATATATTTTTTTCAAAGGATTAGAATAAGAAGAATGTTACGTGCAGCTAGAATATTTTAGAAGAGAAACTTCCTTCTCAGGACCTTGTGTAGCTCAGTTTATAGTTTATTCCGAGTTCCAGAAGTCAGGCTAAAATAGAATCTCATTATGTCAAACCTGTCCAGTCCTGCTGATATATTTTTGGAACTTCAATCCTTTAAGATGATCCATTTTATCCATGCGCGCATTCAACCTCCTATTAATTCTCTACAGAAGGCCTCAGAGATAAGAAGAAAAAGCATTCAGTAATTTTCATGCAAAGTGTTACCCATTAATTTCCAAGTCTCTTCAGGATGGAGAATAAAATGGTAGAATCCTTCTAACACTTGATGGTATATCTTCTGTGTCTTGAAAATGTAAAAAAAAAAAGTCATTTTAGCAACGATAAGTCAATTAAATATCAAAAAGAACATTTATATGAATTAGTTATGCTTTTAAATAATAATGAAAGAATGAGAACATGTTTCTGAAAATACAATAATCTAAACTTCCAGGAGAAATGCTTACCTCCTAAAGGGGCTCTTAAAAAGCTCTCTAGCTCTGCTCTGTGCATTTGAATACTCACTTGCCTTTCAGTGCTTTATAATATATACTTCTGAAATAAATCAGACAAATTTAATCTGTTTTGAAAATGTGGGTTTACCAAAATTACAGAACTAAAAATGATGCTGGATAGATATTTGGTGGCTATTTTCTACATGAAGTCACAGACTGCCCCCTCTGACTTCTCTAAAAGAAAAATATAGTCAGACAGTAGTCACAAGGTTCAACTTTTAATAGCACATGGCAGACAGTGTCTCCTTTATAGGAGTCTGGTAGAAAATGCTTCACTAAAAGTCAAATCAAGCGATCCCATTACAAATTTTTTAAATCTAAATCCTATTTTACCTAAATGCTTAAAATCCTAGTAACTTTTGTATCAATTTGACACGTTAGCTGGATGCACAGAGACCAGAAATACTTGACAAAATGCATAAGAATAAACAAATTATTTTTTTATTTTTATTTTCTCCCTGCTTTTTCTCCCCAAATTCCCCCAGTACATAGTTGCATATTCTACTTGTGGGTCCTTCTAGTTGTGGCATGTGCAACGCCATCTCAACGTGGCCTGACGAGAGGTGCCATGTCCGCTCATCTGAACCAGTGAAACCCTGGGCTGCCGAAGCGGATTGTGTGAACTTAACCACTCAGCTATGGGACTGGCCCCTAAAAAAATTATTAAGAGGATATAATGCAGAAAAAGACTGAGATTAAAAGAGAGGAGAGTGACCTTGGGTCTTAACCTCTTAGGACTTCCACTTCCTTATCTGTAAAATAAAGGGCTTATCATACATAGAGTAAGGATATTGGCTTTGGTGCCAGACAAACCTGAACTGACAAGCGACTCTGCCATTTAGTACTTATGTGATCCTGGGTAGTTTACTTAACCACCAGAAGCCTCAGCTCCCTTATCTGTAAACTAGGCATCATTACAGCACCTACCTCATTCGGTTATTGCACATTCAACGAGCTTCAGTGGCAGAGTGTAAAGCACTCAGCACAGTCTTTCAGCACTTACAAAGTGTTCAATGAATGTGTGGTGATGATTGCATCATCATTGTCTTCTCTCTAATGTCCCTTCGGCTGTGTCAGTCTATAAAATTCAGAGATTTTACAAAATCCTACGTGCAAGTAGAAGCAAGAATCTCACCTTAAATATACACTGAAAGCAGAGCTCTTCTTAAACCAAACTGTACTGTGAGAACAGTCACAGGGCCCCAGGTGGGCTCACCCCTACCCTCCTACACAGCATCTCCCCTACCAGGATCTACAGGCTTTCGGCCTACTGCAGGCCAAGGTAACCAGCTAATTTGATAAGCAAGTGTTACTCCCTGTGACATAGTGTGGGCATCTATCCTTCTAGTTTGTCTTTCTGTCTCCCAGGTTTCAAGATGACACATGCTTTTTCTTTCTTCCTTTTTTTTTTTTTGGCTGAGGAAGATCTGTCCTGAGCTAACATCTGTTGCCAATCTTCCTCTATTTTTTTTTTTAAGTGAGCTGCTGCCACTGCATGGCCACTGACAGACAAATGGTGTGGTTCCACGCCCAGGAACCGAGCCTGGGCCGCTGAAGTAGTGCGTGCTGAACTTTAACCACTAGGCCCTTGGGGCCAGGCCCAACACATGCATTTTTTTGCACAAAATCTTTTGACAAAACTCCTCTGCCTTCGTAGTTCAAATAAAACAAGTAATTTTCATCATAGAAACTAAAACCAGTAAAGGAGTTTTTGTTGTTGTTATTGAAAAAAGTCTTAATAATAATTAGGATAACCCAGGGCTTTAGTTTCCAAACTGCTTTACATCCTGTATTCCAAACAACTCAGGAGGAAGGTATAGCTGGATTTTAAAGCTCATACAGTTATAACGTGGTTGAGTGCAGTCTGGAAATCCAGGCTTTCTAACGTCAAGTCTCTGTTCTTTTCACTATATTACAGTGTCCTTGAATCACATTGGGGTGACCTCCTCTGAGAACAGTTACACATTCTATACCCCCAACACCAAGCCAAGTCAGCATTTCCAGTGCCTATCCAAACCTAACCAAAAAAACAAACCAAAAAATACCCTGAAACCAATATCAGGCCTCCACAGAGGAAGAGGCCATTATGAATTCTGTGAACAACAGATATCAGCCATATCCCACTGTGAGGGAGGGCTGCCCTTTATAAGGAAATATTTGACCATTCAACTAAAAAAAAAAATCTTGCTCATATATGGGACTTCCCTGTACATTTTTCTGCAATTTCCTATAAGTCTACAATTATTTCAAAATAAAAATTTTAAAATATCTTGCTTTTATTAGGAATATACCAACATTAAGAAACTGAGGTAGCAAGAATCAATTTTTTAAGAAAAGACGAAACCAAGCAAAATTACTCTCCAAGAAAAAAAGGGAATCTCCCACCTTCTCTCTTCCTCCTTTCTTTTGTTCTTTCTTCTTCTTTTCTTCCTTCCTTCCTTTTTTCCTTCCGCCTTATTTCATTCGTCAGAAATAAACCCTATCATCTCAAATAACAAGGATTACAGAAAAAGTAACTTGAATTTCCTCCCTTACCCCATTCCAAATAAAGCAATACATATAATCAGAGATTACTGATTATCTTCACCAAACTGAAAATAGTGACATGTTTTTTTAGGAAATTTTTTTTTCTGAGAGTTAACAGTATATATTTCCTTCTAAAATAATAGTCAATGCTACAATTTTCCATGGTAAGATACAATATATCTTTATTCCTGAAGCAATCATATTTCTAATGCCAAACCAGAGAAGACAGACTTTTTTCCTAGAAAAGAATAAGGCACCAATACTGTCTAATCAATGAAGCTGACATTTTCCATTCTCCCACTGTATAATGTCTGGGATTTTTTGTTTCCAGGAAGTAATGGCAGCAGCTAATACTTCTCAGAACTCATTTTCTCAATTAAGCTCATTAATCATTCTACCCCTTGAAAATATTACAGCAGAGAAATGCTGTACTATCTGGTAGGGACTATTTTCTCTATGTAAAGCTAACTAAAGAACAAGAATAGGTAATTCATTAAAAAATTGAACTCCAAATAAAGAGAACAATGGCCAGTTGTACTGGTAACAGGAGAAATGTAAATCTTTCAAAAGAGGAGATACTTTTTTGTCTTTTATTTTTGCCTATCAGAATGGCAGCACCTAGTGTGTGCTAGGATGTAGTAACATAGGTTGTTAGGAGGTATAGAAATTGGTACGAAGCATATGGAGGGCAAATTATACAAAAACCTTAAAAATGCACATAACTTTTATCCAGCAAGTCCTTACCCAGGATTTTTATCCCAAAAGAACAATTATAGATGTAAAAATAGTCTAACTTACAAATGTGTTCATTTTCCATTGCTGCGTAACAAATGAGCACACATTTAGTGGCTTAAAACAACACCCATTTATTATCTTACAGTTCTGTAGGTCAAAAGTCCAGATGGGGTCCCCTGGGTCCTCTGTTTAGCACCTCACAAGGCAGAAATCAAATGTCAGTCAGGCAGGGCATTTTATCTGGAGGGTCTGGAAGAATCTGCTTCCAAGCTTACTCAGGTTATTTGCAGAATTCAGCTCCTGGTGGTTGTAGGACTGAGGTCCCTAGGCCTTTCGTTGGCTGTCAGCAGAGACTGCTCTCAGCTCCTGGAGGCCTCCCTCAGCTCTCTGCCTGTGGCCCTCTTCATTTCAGCTACAGAGAACCTTCCTCATGTCAAATCTCTCTCACACTTCAAATCTCTCTTACTTCTTCTGCTGCTACCAGCAGGAGAAAGCTCTCTGCTCTTAAAAGTCCCATGTAATCAGTTTAGGCCCACTCAAATTATCTCCCTTTTGGTCAACTCAATGTCAATTGATTAGTAACCTTAATTACCTGTGCAAAAATCCCTTTTGCATGTTATATAACATAATCATGGGAATGACATCCTATCATACTCACTGGGGAGGGAATTATACAAGGTGAGGGTGATTGCAAGTCATCTTAGAATTCTAACACACAAGAATATTCCTAACATTGTTTTATAATTATAGACAAAACTCGAAATAACGTAAATGTGTAACAAAAAGGATTAGGTAAAGAAATTAAGGAAAATCTATACGCTAAAACACTACTGAGCCACTGAAAGAATAGTTAATGATATGAGGAAGATTCTATAATATATTAAGTGAAAAAAACAAAATACAAAACCATATGCCAACAATACAACATATATTGAAAGTTACATGAAGGCAGAGGCTTATGGCGATTCCTACAGTGCTTCATGACCAGCAAACAGTAGGTTCTCACAACAATTTGTTAAATAAATGAAGAAAAATAAATATATGCATAGAAAAAAAAAAGACTGACCAAATGTCGAATGTTAACTCTAGGTAACAGAATTATGAATAAGTTCCGTTTTTTTTCTTCTTGTAGTTAAAACAATTTCTACTCTTATGCTCTACTCTTTCTACTATTCATGGGTTTTTAAAAATGTTCCATTAATCAGTATCCCCTAATAAAAGGTATGTTTCCAGGGAATTATACTATGCAATCGGTAACTAAATAACTCTCCATGAGAAGGGAGCTGTTGATAAAGAGTGATGAAATTATTGTGACATTACCAGAATTCTCCTAGAAAAGAATTGAAGGTAGCACCTTCTTCTTTCTCTTGAGGAAATAATATTGATAAGCAGTATGCAGTATTCAACATTTAAAGCAAAGAGGAAAGGTCACACATACATTTAATTCATTCAGAAAGGAATAATAACACTATCTTTCAACCTGTTGCCTCCTTTCCCTCCTGGTCAATAAATGAAAGACAGGCTGCCTGAGTTTCCCATAAGTCAAGTGAATAAATGGTACATGATTTTTCAAAAGCTGAATAATAGCCCATAGCAGTGCAAAGGTACATGAGTAGATAATCCTCATGTCATAAGCACATATGGCAGGCAGTTATTCCCTTTTTTCTTACCTCTCCAAATATAAAGGCCAACTGACAGAAAAGTAGTAATCTTCTAATCTTCCTAGAGAGAATGGGCAGGCAGAATTCCCCAAACTCTAGGGTGAAAGAAAGGAAGGAAGGAAGGAGAGGGGGAAGGAAGAAAAAAGGAGGGGAAAAAATTCTCCATCTGAGCAAGGTTAGGTTTAAAATAAGATGTTTCAGTTAATATAAGAAATTTTCCCCAAATCCAAAGAATACTGGCCACTGCTTCCTTTTTCCCAAAGAAAGTGTATAGAATTTCACTTTTTTCCATCACCAGCTGAAGTAGCTTCCAGTGTTTTCTTCGAGCCAATCTACATTCTAATTTCCCTCTGGGCAGCAGAAATCTTAGGAAGAATGAGGACTAACCATGCACAGTACCAGAATTGCACTGGACTAACGAGTACCTAACACAACTAATAACACCTTCACCAAGCAGAAGTTAGTATTAGTTTCAAGTGGTTCCAAGCCCATCAGAATCTCCATCAAAATCACCAGCAGTTGCTAAGGAAACTATCCAGATAAGGACAGATAACTAAAGCAAGTGTTCAAGAAACACCTCTGAGCCTAACAGTCTAACAGTTAGACTAACTTGAGTGAAGCTAAGCATCCCCAAACTCAGGAGACAGCTAGCAGGAGTCCTTAAGGCACCAGCCAGCTCAAACAGTTAAGCATGCAACATCCAAGCACCAGAGAGCACTGCCACGCACCTCTTCCTAGTCATCCTTCTGAAACTCTAAGAATAACACTTGTACTCAGCCACAAAGTTCCATTCTTTTGGGATCTATTTCTTATAACCGACAAGACTAACAGGATGGCTTTGAACAAAAAAATCCACAGTAAACTACAGAACTGCAGTTAGTTTGAGTGAATTGGCATATATATTTGCTCTTTGGTGAAAGACAGAGCCATTTAAGATAAGGGCCCTTTATACATAGATTTATTTTGGGGGATTTCAGTACTGTTCTTTGTCAGAGAAGGTGTCCTGGAGATCTGACAATAAATAGTTAGTTACTTTTGAAACATTGTGGTGTCATGGGTATTTACTATTTACAGATATGGGGAAGAAGATATCTGTAAGAGGAGATACTGTTCACTATGCTGGAACTTCCTAGAAATCCGCACAGGCAGAGTCCTGCCTTTGGGCACTTACTCATTAAAAACGTCTTGTCAACTAATGAGACAAGGAAAGGCAGGTGAGAAGTATGGTCTCACGGAGGGTAAATCCCACGAGTGCACTATTATCCTTTGCATTTCTGCAAGTGAAACGGCGGTAAAAATGAGCATCCAGGGTTGTCAAAGGAAAAGCAGTGCAGAACCCTGAAGGGAGATGTGTCTGGAAGGATCAACCGTATGTGAGGTTAAGCTTCAGGGATGTCTCCAGCAGTCCATTCCCTTCCATTCAGTGCTGGAGATAAGGGAGAGCATCCGAAGCACAGGTTGGGGCCTCAACTTAAGGAACTACAAAGGGCTCTGAGAACAGGGATTGTTCAGGGGTTTCTGTAAACAGGGCAGTGATCTACTTAAGAAGTAACGGGGCAAGTAAAGAAAGCAGACATCGGTCTCTGGTTAAAGAAAGAGGAACAGGAAAGAAAAGTATTCCAGGAGCCACTGTCAGCGAGGGAGCAGACGCAGAAAGTGATCAGAAAGACAGAGCAAGTAATAAAACTCAGGGATGCCGGGCGTGGGGGTCTGGTTTTCCCGAAGGAGATGGGCGTGAGTGACGTGGCCGGAGGGGGGCTCTCCAGGAACTGGGGAAGCGAGGGTGAGGCGCCCGCATCCCGTCTGCTCCCTTACCCCCGCATTCCCTCCACCGTCCCACCCTCGCGGGACTGGAATAACCTTCTACGTGCTCCCCGGCAGCTGAGAAAGAAGCTTTGGCTCTCCAGTGATATGCGTGGCGTTGAGCTACGTCCACCTCCACCCTCCCGCCGCCGGCTCACCGTCTGCTGGGGGGACGCCTAACGCGTGAGGCTGGGGTGTGTGAGTGAGAAAGAAGGGATGCTGAGGGCTCCTGGAGACCTCCGACCACTCAAGACCAGGCCGGCGCGCCTTTCTGCAAGCTCCCAGCTCAGGTAGGCGCATGGGACCCGCGCGCACACCCCTCTCTAATCCGGCCGCAGCCAGAAAATTACCCGGGCAACGGCACCGGCAGAGCCCCGGATGTGGTTGCTAGGGCCGCAGCGGGAGGGGCGGGGCCAGCCTCCTGGAGACGGGCGGAGGGGGCCGGGTGGGAGGCGCGCTGGCACCATCGAGACGTGGCCGGGCCGGGACAGATTCAGGGAGAGAGAGGCCGTCCAGGGCCAAGGACACGCTGCTTCCGGTCTCCTCACTTCCGGCTCAGTTGCTCTCGGTGCTGGTGCTGGAGGCCGGGTGGAGAGGCGGCCGGTCTGAGTGTCCGCGGCGGTTGGTCAGTGTGAGGCGGTGACAGCTGCAGTTGCTCCCCGCCCCCGAGGAGCCGAGGTGCGTAGGGGGAGGGGAAGAAGGAAAAGGCCCAGGTCTCGTTTCTGCTCGCTTCTTGCCAGGGTTGCGGCGATTCCAAAGAGCGGCGGCAGGGATAATCCTCGACGTGAGAGCTGCCGGGTTTCCCGAAGACAGGTGAGGGCGGAGCTGGCCGGCCGGGCAAGAGGCGGGGGAAGGCTGGGCGGAGGTGGTTGGCGGGGGCGGACACGTAGCCTCTGGGTTCGCCGTTCCGGACTTTCACAGGGCACTTCCATCCGTAGTCTCTGCCGTAGCTGCCCAAGTATTCGGCGTTTGGTTTCTGCCCCTTGATTCCTCTTGTGCCCCTGAGTGTGTCCCCGAAACAGCCGGGTGAAGAGGGAGGACTGGCCCTTCCAGGGCGGCACCCTTTTGGCTTTGCATGCATTGGGTGGGAAAAGGGGCTGCAGGATCCAGGTCTTTCTCGACTAAGTCTTGGAGGGGGGCCACCTTCAGGCTGGTGTCCAGCCTTCGTTTCTCTCTCTCCTTGCATCCCCCACTTCCTCTCTCCCCCAGCGAGAGGAAGGGAGAGTGATAGTCCCTCGGAGAGGTTCACCGGGCAGTGGTGCTGGGAGGAGCCTTGCCTCTGAAATGTCCCAAGCCTGATCGTGCCTGTGGGACGTTCAAGGAACGCTGGAGTTTGGGAAGGAAGGTTGTGCTGTCGTGTACTCGTCTGTTCCTCCTTGCCAAGTTACTACTGTTTACGTGTCTAGGAAGAGGAAAGAGGTTTTCTGGTTTTTTTTTTTTTAACCGTTTCTAGACGCCTTTTCTTCTTACTTTATAATTACTTCCTTTGTTTTGTTCTTATCTCCTTCTTGAGTCCTTTGATCTCAAAACTGTTTGTAGTTTACCCTTCCTTCAGATTCTTTAGCCACTCCCTTTTAGGATTTTTGTTCCCCTCCCTTCATTTTCTCCTGGATTAAAGTATATAATTTCTGTAACTCGGTTCTTGTTTGACAAGGAAAAATGGAAGATTTGCAGGACTTTTCATAAACTTGTGCTTTCACCTGCAAGGGTGCGTTCACGTTTGCCACTTAATTAACTTCATTGGCGTGGAAATATGCACCAGAATTGGTTAAGTTGTCAGTCCTGTTTAAGGCTGCAGGAATTGGCCGTTTCATTGGTGCTATCTCAGAGTGACTACAATAGACTGTATGTTAGTACTGTTTTGATTCCACTTTGCTTCCATTTATTTGTTTTCCTTGCTCAACATGACCAACACCCTCTCCCAACCACCACATCTAACACTCACTATCTGAGAAAATAATTCTGATCTTATTTTATTTTCTGGATTAAAATCTCTGCCTCAGATACTTTCATTCCTTTTTAAGTTGATGAATTAATTTGCCTTAAGCCTGGGTTATGCTTTAGGGTCCGTGGTCTAGGGGTCAGTGACTTTCAAGGGTCTTCCTCCTCCTTACCCTAGAAATTATGTGCAAAGCTTTGTTTGAGTGCATTCTCTTTTTTTTCTGGGGAGAAGGTCTATTCTTTTCATCAAATTATCAAAGGAGATATATAACCTCCAGATAGATTAAAAACCACTCCTTAGATAGTGTCTTGTTGGAGTTAATGAAAACTATTTGTGGGGCTAATTTTTCAAACTGTAAATAGCTTGTTTTGGGAGAGTAGAATGCAGAGATTCTAGCTTTATATGGAAATCTCTAACTACTTCAAAACTTCAGTGTTACTAAATTCCTTCCTAGTCCTAGAGAAGGAAGTAAGACTGCCTACTTATTTAGTTCCTGATTTGTGGTTTTGAGGTTTCTTTTTAGGGATAGCTGTTTGTGGCCAATGCTGTGGAGATCCACTGGATTTATAAATTAGTGTGTTTATTATTATTTAATACATTTTAAATATCACCAACCTACGAGGCACAGTTCAGAGTAAAAAATTTAAATTCTGGTTGTACCTTGCTTTCATTTTCTTGTTTTTCGCTTGAGGCATCTACTTTGGCTTTGGCTTTGCTAGGAAGGGCAGATAAGATGTTTCAGTGGTATCCATAAACTTTTGATATGTTGCTGCTTATTTTGCCAGCCCCTTTTCCTCCATTCTCTCTTAGGTATTTTAATGATTATTCTCTTGTGTGAATAAGTTAGTATCCTTCCAAACATAATGTAAGTGTAAAGTGCATATTTGAACTTAGTGATTTGGTTGTAAAGTGCTTGTTGATTGAAGGTTGAAGTTGTAAATGTTTGACAATTGATTCAGAGAATGTTAGAACTCAAAGAGACCTATACAGCTAATCATAGTCCATATAGAGTAACCAGTTTCTTCTGCTCAAAGAATAAAATAATTTTCCCTCTGTCTAGCATCCTCACTTGGGGCAGCAGAAAACATAACTTTGTAAAGAGTACATTATGCTAAATTAGTTTCCTTCTAGGGTACTGACAAAGTCAGAAGATAGATTATATCTAACACTGTAACAGTAATTAAGCTTTGTTTGCTTACTGTGTGCCAGGCATTATTGCTAAGTACTTAACATAATTATCTCATCTAATCCTCACAGCAACCGTATAACATGGCTAAAATCCCCATTTTTATAGATGAAGAAACTGAAGCTAAATGATTAACTGAAGCTGAAGTAATCTGCTCAGAATTAACACTGGTGGAGAGAGGATTGAATTTAGGTTGTCTCACCCCAGACTGTGATCTCGTAACTGCTACTCTAGACTGCTTCTACCATGTTTCCTTTGCATCTTTTTTGGCATGAGTTGGGGGTATCTCACCTGATTTTGAATCAGACATTAAGAAAAGAAGATATTTTCCTTTATTAATCTTCAGTGGATGAACACCTAGTTGAATGTCCTACCAAAAAGTATGATAAAAAGAAATGAATTTGGAGGAGGCTTGTGGAGTGTTGTTTAATAGAGTTTTCCCATGGGGATGGATATAAATCTATGTGTATGTGGCTGTGTGTGTGTATACTATGACATGTGAGGAGTAGAAAATGTGACAATAAATGTTTTAAGTAATAAACTTGGCATTTTAAGAGTCTGGAGGTATAAATACATTCCAGAATGATAAATTTGGAATGGAGTAAGGAACAAATTCAGGATGGAGGAAGGAATAAATTCAACAGGGACTTTAAGATAATATGGCTGTGGATGGAAAACTAATAATATATGTACAGACTGGAAAGAGTAGTTCCACATAATATGGAAGATGATGAGTTAGGGACTATGACAGTCTAAAAGTCAGATAAGCAACAGCATTAGTTCTAGGATGTATGAAAAAGACTACAAAGCAAAAGAGTCTGAAAATAATCTTATCTTTTGTCTCTATGACCTTTAGATAGTCATGGAAGCTGCTGAATAGCTCTTGCAGATTCTCAGCTATCCTCTACAAAAGTATATATTTTCCTTTTCTTTTTCCTTTATTCCTTTTCTCTTTCTTCTTGCCTCCATCTCTTATTGCCCTCTCCTCCATTACTTTTAAACCTCTGTCTTAGGATGATTATAGGCAGGTATTGCTGGAAATTGCCCAATCTTTTGTGAAAATATGGCAATATCTTTACCATAGTCTCACCTAAGAGTTTTTATTTTGTTTCATTTTTGTATATCTGTGATAGCGTTGGACTAGCAGCTCCTTGATGTTCAGGCTTGATCCTTTCTGATCCTTTGGGGAACTGTGACACGCTATCTTTGGAGCAGGATGGTAAGAAAAGCAGAGTTGTTGGTGAGGCTTAAATCATACAGAGGAGGGAGTCAGCTGGCCAACTCCAGTTGCTGCTAGCATGAGATAGTGTTGTAGAGCAGGGTTTCCAAACTTTTCTGCATCATGGCACACATAGAAAATGATTATATTTGTATGGCAGACTATAGCCAGGCTCACCATAGCTCCCTAAAGGCTAAGGGTGGGGGAGAGGGTGTCAATATTTCACCACATCTATAATCCATTCTTGACACACTGGTTGGAAAGCTTTGCCCTAGAGAAGAGGAATACGTTAGTCTTTAATTCCTTTTGTTTATTTAGCATATAAAGTTTTACAAAGCACTTTCACATACATTCGCAGTTTAGTTTTACTCTGTCCGTGTCAAGTAGGTAGAGCAGATAACATCACCATGTTAGAAAGAAGAAATTGAGATTTTAGATGAAGTGCTTTGTATAAGGTCACACACCTAATAAGGGATGGATCGGGAATTCAAGTCCCACGTGGAAAGAGTCCCTGGGGGTTAAGTCAGTGGCGTGTAACCGCCAGGGTGGCTGGGACCCCATCTGTTAATGTTTCAGAGTGCTACCTTCAACATCTAGGGCAGTGACATACACATAGAAGTCCATAATAATTGTCATTTATTGAGTGCACTCTGGCTAGGCATTATGCTGTATAGATATCTGTGTATTAGGTATTCTTATTTTTCTGTTAACAAATGAAGAAGCAGGTATAGAAACCAGCAGAAGTAATTAGTCCCAGGTCACTCAGGTAGTAAAAGAGGAACCACAAGACTCATAAGCGAAGTTGCTTGACTCCAAATCTTGTACTCTCTTCACTGCAGTAACTAAATGATTTCATGACACTGTGGGAGTGGAGAGTAGGTTCCAGTTAAACTATGTGACATTGGTGGCAGAGAGTGATGGTGAGGGTGGTGAAAGGGAGAGAGGCAAGTGGACTATTAAGTGTTTACTTTTGGCAGTTTTTTTTTTTTTAAAAATATTGGCAACTGAGCTAACATCTATTGCCAGTCTTTTTTTTTTCCTTCTTCTCCCCAAAGCCCCCCACTGCATAGTTGTATATTCATGTGGGACACCGGCTCAGCATGGCTTGATGAGTGGCGCCATGTCCACGCCCAGGATCCGAACCGGTGAAACCCTGGGCCACCGAAGCGGAGCGCGCAAACTTAGCCCCTCGGCCACAGGGCTGGCCCCAATTTTTGGCAGTTTTGAGGTAGCTTTCTAGAGATGATGGTTATCTAATAGAATTTCCAGGATGTTTGGGGATGGGGATGAAGAGAAATGTGATAAAACTCGAAGAGAGTAACTTGGCCATTGGTGCTACTTCTAACAAAAGGGTTAAAAATGTAGATCCTCTTCATATATGGCTAAATATTAATTGTAATTTATTTCTTAAAGGTAGGTTTACAGATTATTTTTATTTTCTATTCCTCTATTTCCTAATTTTTTATATGGCATATTAATTACTTTTAAAATTAAAAATATTTTTAATTATACAAGTAATATATATTCTTGAAATAAAAATTCAAATAGTATAGTAAGCAGGTGGAATGGAAGTTTCCACTCCTCTGATCCCTCTGTCGCCCACACCTGCTCCCAGTTAATTCGCAAGGTAGCTGTTAGAGAGAAGCTGAAATTCATGAGGAAGCTCTCAACTGGCTGTCTCATACCAGAGCCGCGAGCCACACGTGGCTATTTAAATTAGTTAAAATAGGATTAAAACTTCAGTTCCTCAGTCACACCAGTCACATTTCAAGTGCTCAGTAGCCACATGTGGCTAGTGGCTACTTTATTGGACAGCACAGGTATAGAACATTTCTAACAACATTGGCCAGCCCTGCTAAAACTTTAAAATACTATACGATTAGTGACAATAATTACTATACTGTTGAACCAGAATTTTAAAACATCTCTGTTCCCCGTGGTGCCTAGCAGTTTTTGTTTTGCCCGTGAAATATTATTGCCACGTTCTTTCTCCACTTTTTGTTTTAACTAAATCCAGATGGTCAAAGTCTAATGTTTTTCTTGGATATTTGGGGATTATAGTTAACTGCTTTTCTAGGATAAAGATGTCAGCTTTTCTAGGAGCATGAGTGTTTTCTGTCTCCTCTGAGCTCCAGACCTGTATATCTTGCTTTCTAGTTGGCACCCTCTCTTGCATATATTAAAGATATTTCCTCAAATACAACGTGTCTAAAACTAAACTGATTTCCCCTTCACTCAAAAAAAAAAAAAAAAAAACCAAGCCCAAAATGTTGCTCCTCTTTCTTTTTTTCTTATTTCAGTGAATGAGTCTATCTTTCCAGTTGTAAAATCCAGAAAACTAGGAATGATCCTAACACCCTCTTCCTGATACATCCAGTCAAGTTTTATTGATCTTACTTTCTAAATATCTCTTACATCTGTCTACTGCTTCCCTTTTCCACTACCACCACTTTAGTTTGTTACCATCATCTTGCCTGAAGTTTCTACAATAGCCTCCCTTCTTGTCTACCCACTTCTGTTTTGGCCCCTCTCTAATCCATTATCTATCTTGAAGACTTAGTGATTTATTTTGAAACACACATCTGCTTGTCACTCTGCCCCTTCCTCCCCACTCTTTTTACGGCTTCCCATTGCTTCTAGGATAAAAATAAAACGACTTCCTGCTTAGCCCTCCAGCCTCATCTTTTACGATGTTTTGCTTAACTCTCCACTTCAACCATGCTGGCCTTCTCTTAGTCCTTTGTGCTTGTCTTGCTCTTTGCCACTATAAGGCCTTTGTATATGCTTTTCTCCCTGAATGGACCACTCTTTCTTTATTTTTGTTTTGCTTGTTGGCTCTTAGCCATCATTCACACCTCAACTGAAGTTTTGCTTTCTTAAGGAATATTCTAACCTTCCAGATTAGGTAGTAACATCATACATTTACCACAGTGGCAATTTACATTTATTTGTATGATTATATGATTGGCTTTCTCTTGTACTGCCTCCAGACTCTGTGAAGACAGGGGCCACATCCTCTTTCTTTATTGGCTCATTATTGAATCCCTAGGACTTAGCTCAGTGCCTGACACCTGGATATTGATTGAATTTTCAAGTTGATCATATTAAAGATTTCAGTTCATGGAGTTTTGTAATATGGGATTTTGAACATGAATATTTATAAATATGGTAATTAAAATAGTATTAGTTAAATTGCCAGTTATACTGGTTTTTTTAAGTGCATGCAACAAATTATTATTTTAATAGTATAAATTTACATTATCAATTAATAATATTGTTGAAAACAATAATTACTACAAAGTATAGCCTAGTTTTCTTAGATTACTGTTATGCGCTGCTTAATGGCATTTTGATCAATGACAGACCGCATATATGACAGTGGTTCCATGAGATTATAATAGAGCTGAAAAATTCCTATCGCTTAGTGATATCATGGCTGTCTATTGCAACACATTACTCACGTGTTTGTGGTGATGCTCATGTAAACAAACCTGTGCTGCCAGTTGTATAAAAGTATAGCACATACAATTATTTACAGTACATAACACTTGATAATAAACAACTATGTTACTGGTTTGTATATTTAATATACTATACTCCTTATCATATTTTAGAGTGTACTCTTTCTACTTACAAAAAAAGAGTTTACTGTAAAACACTATGCCATATTAGGCTGGCAGTAGCCTCATACATCTTGTGTTTACTGCGTCTCTTGACTGTATCATTTTCTCTTGTGCTTGATTGAATCTCGTGTTGTTTTGTTCATCATGGCCCTTGAGTGTACAAAATCCATTGATACTATTGCCAGTAAGAGGCCACGTTGAGTGATTGACCTAGAAATGAAATGAACAGTGATTAAGGATTACAAAGGTGGATTTACCAGTGATGGTTATTGCTTGCCAGTCAGGCATGTCCCATTCCACCATAGCTATGATCTTCAAGAACACGAACAAAGTGATGGAAGCTGTTAAAGGATCTCCTTCATTAAAGCAACGAGACTATAACAAAAATTTGAGAAGGGTCTGTATCAGACGTGGAGAAACTTCTAAGGACTTAGATTGAAGACCAGACCTAGAAGCATATCCTTCTCAGCACTCTGATGATCACACCAGAGCAAAAAGTTTGTTTGCTGTGTAGAGAGAAAAGGCTGAACCCACCTACAGTGTTGAATTTACTTCTAGCTCTGGCTGGTTTAAACAATTCAAGAATCATTACTGCTTACATAATGTGAAATTGAGCAGTGACTCTGTGAGTGCTGATGTAAAGACAACTGAAGAAGTTTTGGAACTCTAGATAAGCTGAGTGTGGAGGAAAATTACTTGCCAGAGCAAATATTCACTGTGGATGAAACCTCCCTGTTCTGAACATGGATGCCTGAAAGGACTTTCATCCATAAGGAGGCCAAGTCAATGACAGGTTTTAAGACTTGTAGGGACAGGATAAGAGTGTTGCTTAGAGGCAATGTTGCAGGCTACAAATGGAAACCCTTCATGATCTGGCACAGTGAGAACCCCAGGGCCTTCAAGCGTATCAGTAATCACACACTGCCAGTGTACTACAGGAGCAGTAAGAAGTCATGGATGACCCAGCTCCTCTTCCAAGATGCCCTCCTGAATTGCTGTGCCAGCAAAATGGAGAAGTACTGTTTGAGAATAACATACCTTTCAAGATTTTGCTTATTGTCGATAATGCTCCCAGACATCCTCCTTTTATTGGTGATCTTCATCACAATATGAAAGCAGTGTTTCTCCCTCCAAACACCACGTCTTTGATCCAACCAATGGATCAAGGAGTTATAGCAGCTTTTAGGCCTACTACCTGTGGAGGACCTTTGCCCAGGTTATTGCTGCAACTGAGGAACACACTGAGAAGACACTGATGCAATTCTGGAAGGATTGCAACATGTATGACTGCATCAAGAACCTTTCTTGGGCTTGGGGTGATAGCATCAAGGAATGTATGAATGGCATCTGGAAGAAGAAATTCAAGAGGTTCGTCCACGTCTTCAAAGGACTTGCCAAGGATGAGGAGGTTGCAAAAATCAACAAGGCTGTGTTTGAGATGGCAAACAACTTTAACCTGGGTGTGGGTGCCATGAGGATGCCTAGAAGTGGTTCCTGAGGAATTGACTAATGAGCAGTTGTTGGAACTGGAACGGGAATGCATAGCTGAAAGAGGCAAGAGAAGAGGAAACTGCAGGAGAAGAAAAAGAAGAACCCCCAAGAAAATTCCCAGTGAAGGATTTAGCAGAAGCCTTTGCACACCTCAACAAGCTCCTTAAAAAGGTTTTCATTATTAGAGGGGAATGTTCATGGTGCATTATCTACTTATAAGCAAATCTGTGATGAAAAAAGAAACCAAGCAAACCACCATGAACATATTTCTGAAAAGAGTGACACCTCCTGAAGAAGATGCTCAGGCAGGGCTTTCAGGAGGTATTCCAGGAGAAGGCATTTGTCATAGGAGATGACATCTCACTGTGCTGTTTTTGCCCCCGAGGCCTTTCCAGTGGGACAAGATGTAGAGATGGAAGGCAGTGATATTGATTATCCTAACTGTGTATAGACCTAGGCTAGTGTATGTGTTTGTGTCTTAGTTTTCAACAATAAAGTTTACAAAGTAAGAAAAAAAAGTTTTTTAAATAGAAAACGTTTTATAGAAGGATATAAAGAAAATATTTTTCTATAGCTGCACAGTACGTTTTAAACTGTGTTATCATGAAAGAGTCATAAAGTTAAAAAAATTAAAAAGTTTATAAAATAAGGGCCGGCCCGGTGGTGCAGTGGTTAAATTCGCACGTTCCGCTTCTTGGCGGCCCGGGGTTCGCCGGTTCGGATCCCGGGTGCGGACATGGCACTGCTTGGCACGCCATGCTGTGGTAGGCATCCCACATAGAAAGTAGAGGAAGATGGGCATGAATGTTAGCTCAGGGCCAGGCTTCCTCAGCAAAAAAGAGGAGGACTGTCAATAGTTAGCTCAGGGCTAATTTTCCTCAAAAAAAAAAAAGTTTATAAAATAAAAAAGTAAGCTAAGGTTAATTTATTATTGAGGAAAGAAAATTTTTTAAAATAAATTTAGTGTAGCCTAAGTGTACAGTGTTTGTGAAGTCTGCAGTAGTGTACAGTGATGTCCTGGGCCTTCACATTCACTCCCCACTCACTCACTGACTCACCCAGAGCAACTTCCAGTCCTGCACGCTTGACTCATGGTAAGTGCCCTGTACAGGAGTGCCATTTTTTATCTTTTCTACTGTATTTTTACTGTACCTTTTCTGTGTTTAGATGCACATACCATTGTGTTACATTTGCCTACAATATTCAATATGGTAACATGCTGTACAGGTTTGCAGCCAAGGAACAATAGGCTTTAGCATGTAGCCTAGGTGTGTGCTGGGCTGTACCATCTAGGTTTGTGTAAGTGCACTCTATGATGTTCACACAACAATGAAATCGCCTAATGATGCATTTTTAAGAACATATCCCTGTCATTAAGCAACACATGATATTTGTAATAAACTCTTATTTTAGACAGAATTATTGCAGAGATAGTGTAGCGATTCCTGTATACCCCATGTCTAGTTTCCCCTATTATTAACATGTTACATTAGTATGGTATATTTGTCACAATTCATGAACCAATATTCATGCGTTATTGACTAACGTATGCTCAGATTGCCTCAGTTTTCTCCTAATGTCATTTTTTAATTCTAGGATCCCATCCAGGATACCACGTTACATTTAGTTGTCATGTGTCCTTTTGGGTTTGACAGTTTCTCAGACTCCTTGTTTTTGCTGACAAGTTGATAGATTTGCCGATTACTGGTTAAATATTTTGTAGTGTATCCTTCAGTTGAGATTTGTCTGATGCTTTTCTCATGGTTAGACTGCGTAATATGTTTTTGGGAGGAAGACAACAGCGGTAAAGTGCCATTCTTATGTTGTATCAGGAGTAAATACTATCAACATGCCTGACTACTGTTGATGTTAACCTTGATCACCTGGCTTGAGATGGTGTTTGTCAGGTTTGTCCACTATAAAGTTACTTCCCCCCTCCTCTCTTTGCATATTGTACTTTTTAGAAGAAAATCACTATGTGAAGGGCACACTTATGTTGCACCTCCTTAACGGTTTGTGCATAAATTTTTTGGAATTTTTCTGCAAAGGAGATTTGCCTCTCTCTCCTGTTTATTAATTTATACAATAATTTATTTATATCAGTATTGACTCATGGATAATTATTTGATACTAGCACCTTGTTACTTTCTGGCATGTCAAGATGCTCCAGGATCATCTTGTATATTTCCTGACCCAGTCCTAGAACCAGCCATTTCTCCAAGGAACACTGGTTCTGTTTATTGGAGAATGGTATTAGAAAAAGATCTGGGTACTACATGTGCTCGTTATTGTTGGGGTTCCTCCTAGGAAATATACACTAGCTCATGTATATACACACATAAATATTTCTGTATGTAACTATCTGTATCTATATTAAGCCATGTTCTTAGATTATTTACCCTGAGCTTTTTTCCATTGAAAAAGGTTACCTGTGAATATTGAGGGGTTTCTTTTATATGGTTTTGGGAATTAGTAACTCTCCAATTCCCTTGGTTGGCTTCACTGCTAATGTTCTGGAACTCAGCTAGCCATCTATGAAGAATGAGGCCACAGTACACTGAATAATTTAGAGTTTATTTACAGCTAGTTTTCTTTGCAGGGAGTAATTTAGTTTTGAGAGTCTTATCATTTTACTTCTCAGTAGTTTCTCTGTAACACAGTCTTAATGGGGAATATAAAAAGACTTCTCCAAACAGTTATTTTGTTACTTGGTTAAAAATTGCTAATGATGGTGGGGATGGGAATAGTTGAATATCTGTTACTTTGATTTTTAAGTTGTTTCCCATTATTAAATTTAATGGAGAAAAAGCTTTCTACTTTTGAGTTATCTAGACTGATTTGTTTATCTAATGAGCAACCTGAACTTAATTTATCACTATCTAAAAGGACTTATAGGTGTCTAGCAAAATAGCTTTTACAGATCCCAGATGTTTGTTGACTTAAAGACAGCAGCATAGTGTAAATGATTCTTTATTATCTCGTTTCTTTTTATTTGGTTATTCTACTTATGAAAGGAAATGTAAGGTACTTTGAATGTATTGTGGGGTAAGCCATTTTCATTTCAATATCATTTGCTTTGGACAGTAGGGAAAAGGATTTTTTTCCCTGTTTGAAGAAAACTACCTTCATAAAAAACAAAATTATTTTAAATTTTTTTTGACTAAAACAGAAAGCTTCTATATTTTGGATATTATTTTTCAGCTTTAAACATATGTAATTATTTAATGTAGTCACTATGTATTTTAACTCTAAATTTTTTATTGGTAACAAGTCAGTTCAACTTGAAAATTAATATTGAATTATGAAATTAAAACAAGTCTTTCCATTCTCTTACTATTTATCCATTATCAAGAAAAGATAGACATATTCCAATAGATTCCATCAAGAATGAAAGAAATAGCCCACTTTCTTTAATCTTTAGCTTGGGAACCAGCCTCTAGAATATCAACGATATAACAATTTAAAGAAACTAAGCAAGTTCAGATCAAAGCAAGCTCATGTTTTGCTACTTTTTGCCCTCAGTTTTTGTATTTACCTCTGTAGCATTGTCCTTGACTCACCAGTCAGAACTCCTTGGTCTCATATATTATAATTATTTCTAGTACTTCTCCAACTTTTTTACTAAAGTACTCCTAAAAGGAATAACTCTTCACATGTTTCTTTGGAGACTCTTATTTAATCATACAAATTCAAGAAATTTCTTAGATGACTTATGTGTATTGTTTTATTCAAGTGAATTTTGCTTTAGATTCCATAATATCATACTGTAATAAAAAGAGTGTAAATTCTCATTTCAGTATGATGTACCGTGTTTATCCTGTTTATGGCTGACCTGTTCATATCTGCCATGGAAAGTGCCTTGAGCATACCGTTTCAGACCCCCTGTGGTATGCGAGTACCTTAATTTGAAAAACTTTTGTTATGATTTTTGTTCAACAACACTCATCCTATACATAGATACTTTAGTATTAGACTTCTGAGTCTAACTCATTGACATCATGGAGACTGTAAGTGCGGTTTTTTCTTTTCTGGTATCCATGGAGTCTTTTGTTTTTCTTATCTTCCAGGATCCTGGCAAATCTAGGACCTCCTGCCCTCTCTTTTGTGGGTCCTAGGGAGACCCTAAATGCATTTAGTAGTTGTGAGGTATAGAATTATCCCTTGTTAAATTCTGGTTAAAGTTGTAATATAGTTTCCCTCCAGATAGATCTAGTTTATTCAGTTTGTAGAAATCAAAATGTGACTTTGATAATAAAATAAAAAACAACCCCAAATAGTTGGATGGATTATAAACCTCAGGTGATATTATTTATGTGTTTTTTACAGATGCTAATTAGTATTTCACATTATAGGTCACTGGTTCTTACATTCATTAGTTAATGAATACCTCTGGCTGATTTATTAGAAGCAGAGCCCCAGAGATGACTTAAGGTGTTTCTGGCCTCCAGAATAAACTGGCCTCTGAGGCCTGAAGGTTAATGGTAGTTTTGTAATAGTAATTTATCATTCTCTTTTGAAGACAACCTTTAAAGATAACTGAATTCATGTAAAGATCAGAAAACGTGTATCTTAAGAAAGCAGAAATTATGTCATTAATTTTTTAAATCTGTCATTCTCTATGTATGTTAATTATCAAAGTTATGAACAAATGGACTTTTTAAAAATAAATGTGAAGAAGGTCAGAGCATTTGAAGAATATGAATAAAACACAGATTTAGTACGTATCTTTGTAATTCTCAGACATTTGATTCCCTGTTTCCCTGTCTGCCTGAGGTCATTTAGTTTTTTCTTGAGTTGGATAGTAATGATATATCTTCCCAATTGGTACTACTGTTTAATACAGGGGAGCACATGTTAATTCCTATTTCACAAGAAAGTAGAAGACAACAAAAATGAACTGCCTTAACTTTCTTCCATTTTCCGTTTCACTCTTCGCTGTCTCCACGGATTCCTGCCTCTTATTCTTCCCTCATGGAAGAGATTTCCTCCTCCTTTCTGAGAGTAATTCCTCTACCTTTGCTCAGAATTCATACTGTTCTTAAAAACCTTCTATTTTTATCTAACATTGGATTTGCAATAATAGTACAGAGAATTTCCTTATATTCCTTGCCCCACTTCCCCCAATGCTAACATCTTACATAAACATAACATAATTATCAAGAATAGGAAATTAACACTGGTACAATATTATTAACTAAACTACAGACCTTATTATAATTTCACTAGGTTTTCAACTAATTGTCCTTTTTCTGTTCCAGGATCCTATCTAGGAATTCACATTGAATTTAGTTATTTCTCTGTAGTCTCTTTCAATCTGTGAGTTTCTCACATTTTCCTTGTCTTTCATGACCATGACACTTTTGAAAAGTACTGATCAGTTATTTTGTAGAATGTCCCTTAGTTTGGGTTTGTCCAGTGTTCTCTCATGATTGGACTGAGCTTATGCATTTTTGGTGAGAATACCACAAAAATGGTACGTCCCTCTCGGTGCAATGTATCAAGGGGATTATGATGTTGATACGTCTTACTGCTGGTCATTCTTGGTCACTTGGTTAAGTTGGATCTGTTAAATTTCTTCACTGTGAACTGTGAGTTTCTTCACTAACTGTCGCTTTTCTGTTGATAAGTTCTTTGAGGGAGATCTTTGGAGATAATGTAAATGCTGTTTCTTTTCAAACTTTTGCCCTCTAATTTTAGCATCCATCAGTGGATCTTGTCTGCAACATTTATTACTGTGATGTTTGCCTGATGGTGATTCTGTTTCCCTCTTTCTTTTCTATGTTTATTAATTGAGATTCTGTTGTGAGGAAGAGTTGTCTCTTTACCCCCATTTACTTCTTTATTTGCTTATTTATTTATATCAGGATGAACTCATTAATATTTGTTTTAATCTATGGGTTTAAATCCAGTACTACCATTATTTATTTTGTTGCTCGCTTTGTTTCAGCATTGGCCGTTGGGGACTCCTTCAGGGTGACTCCTCTGTTCTTTTGAGAATCCCACGTCTTACTTTTTGTGCTTTTTTCTTCGGACACCAGAAAATGTTCTAGGCTCATATTGTATTATCTCTGCCCCAGCCTTAGAATCAATCACTTCTCCTGTGGTTCTTTTATTGGAGACCAGACCTGAGTACCAGGTGTACTCGTTGTTACTGAGTATCACTGCTTCTAGGCCCCCTTAGTGAACAAAGCTAGGAAACCTATACATAGATATACATATGTGTGTATAACACACATATCTTATGTATACACACATATGTTAAAAACTGTGAGTTTATACTGACAACTCTGATTCCAGTCCAACACCACAGGATTTATTTTAGCCTTTCTCCTTTCTTTGTTTATAACTTCTTTCTCCAAAAGTGAGAAACCTAGCTCTCAGTATCTACAGTCTTTTTGCTTATTTGGTCAATTCTATTATAGACATGATTTCAGAATTATTAACCCATGCCCCTGTGAGAAAAACTTTCACTAACTAGAGTAACATTTATGTACGATCTTTCTGCTTTCTCCTTATGGTGTCCTGTCAGGATGCTCTTTTCTCCTTCTCTTCCCTCCCCTCCTCTTCCTTCCCCCTCTTCTCCTTTTGCCCTACCTTCCCCTCTCCCCCTTCCCCCTTCCCTTCCCTGGGTTATTCATTTTTTAAAATGAAAGGTATGTGAAAAATTACTGTGGTTCTAGGAATCAGAATCATTTAAAAATAGACATTTGGAGAGGCTGGCCTGGTGTCATAGCGGTTAAGTTCACCCTCTCTGCTTCAGTGGCCCGGGGTTCAGTGGTTCAGACCCCGGGCACAGACCTATGCGCTGCTTATCAAGAAGTGCTGTGGCAGGCATCCCACATATAAAGTGGAGAAGGATGGGCACGGATGTTAGCTCGGGGCTAACCTTCCTCGAAAAAAAAAGACATCCAGGGAAGTGTCACTCCCTCCTTATCCCTGCTACGCTGTTTCCATTTCCTGCTTCTTTCCACTCTTTTCCTACCTGCCTCCTATAGGTAACCTATCTCCTTAGCTTCTGGTTTATTCTTCTTGCGTTTCTTTTGTTCCAATGATCAGAAACATGTATTTTCATATATTCCTTTTGTTTTTACATGAAGGTAGCGTACCTATAGGTATTTTTGGACTTTGCTTTTTTCACTTAACAATATGTCCTGGAAATCACTCCATATCATAGAGATCTTCCTCTTTTTTATTTTTTGCAGTTGCATAGCACTCCATTGTTTGGATGTTATCATAGTTTATTCAATGCCTTTCCTGTGTATGGATATTTAGGCTGTTTCCAATATTTTACGATTATGAAGAATGCTGTAATGTATATGTACTTTTGTATTGTTGGAGGTGTATTCCCAGGATGGATTCCTAGAAATGGGTTGCTGGGTCCACAGTTAAGTGCATATGTGATTTTGTTAGGTGTTACCAGAGTTCCCTCCAGAATGGTTGTGCCAATTTCCCATCAGCCATGTATGAAAGTGCTTGTTTCCTTATGTCCTCGCTAACAGAGTGTTTTGTTATATTTTAAATTTTTTTGCCATTCTCATAGGTGAGAAATGGTATCTCAGTGTTGTTTTAACTTGGATTTCTCTAATCATGAGTGAATTTGAGCATTTTGTATGTTTTGGAGGGCTATTTTAATGTATTTTTCTGTAAATTGTCTCTTCATGTCTTTTTCCTGCTGTCTATCTAATTGTGGTCTTTTTTCCCTTTGTTTCTAAGAGTTTTCTGTATATTAGGGATATTAACCTATTGTGGCATATATTGTGAACATTTTATCCTGGTTTTTCAGTTCTCTTTTGTCTTCATTTATAGTGTTTATGTCACACAATTTTTAAAACATTTTAGTCAAGTTTATCAATTTTTTTATTGTCTCTAGATTTTTAGTTGGAATTAGAAAGCCTTTCTGTACACCAAGTTTAAAGCACGGTTCACTCATGCCTTTTTTTTTAGTACTTTCTGTGGTTTCATTTTTTGTGTCTAGATTTCTAATCCATTTGGAGTTTGTTCTTGTGTAAGGTGTGAGATATGGATCTAATTTTATGTTTTTCCAAATGGCTACCTAGTTTTCCTGGCATCAATTATTGAAAAGTCCATCTATACTCAAGTGATTTGAGATGCCACCTTTGTTATATACTAAATTTCTGTGTATATTCACGTCTAATTCTAGACTCTTTTTTTAAGCTTTAGTACATGGTTGTGTATCCTAGTTGTTGGTTTTTAGTTCTCTGTGTGAGCTGCTGCCACACTATGACAACTGACAGATGGGTGGTATGGTTCCACAACCAGGAAACAAACCTGGGCCATAGCAATGAGGGTGCCAAATCTTAACCACTAGACCACCAGGGCTGGCTCTAGACTTTTTATTCTCTTCCACTGGTATTTTTGCCTAGTCTTGCGATAGTACCATAGTGCTTTAATTATAGATGCTTTATAGTATGTTTTAATATCTGATAAAGGTAGTACCCTTGTGACCCTTGTGATTTTCCTTTTCAGTGTTTTCCTAGCTATTCTTGCTCATCTGATTTTTCCATATCAATTTTAGTATCAACCTGTCTGATTGTATAAAATAGCTTGTTATTTTTCTTGCATTGAATTTGTAAATTTAAAAGGAAGCAATAACATCTTTATAATGTTGTCATCGTAGCTGAGAATGAGATGTCTTTCCATTTGCCTTAGGTCTTCTTTAGGGTCTCTCAGTTGTGGTTAGACATTTTTTTCATATAGATTTTACACATTATTTAGTTTATTTCTAAATATTTAATCTTTGTTGCTGTTGTAAATTAAATTTTCTCTGCCATTGTGTTCTCTGATTCTTGTTTTTGTATATGAAAACTATTAATTTTTATGTTAATTTTGTATTCTACTTTTTCATTGAATTCTTTTGTTTTTTTAGTTAGTTTTACTATTGATTCTTTGGAGTTTTTCAGGTGTACCAGCATATCATTTGCAAATAGAGATAATTTTCCTTCTTCTTTACATATTATTTCTTTAATTGATTTATCTTGTTGATTTGGTTAATACCTCTAGTACAATGTTGAACAGTAGCAGAGATGGTGGGCATCTTTGCAATGTTTCTGATGTTAGTGGAAATGCCTCTATTATTTCTTTCTTAAGTAAGGTAATGGTTGTAGGACTAAAGTGTATGTATGTGTGTGTACATATATATTTTATCATGTTGAGAAAGTCTCCCTTAATTCCTTTTTCCTTGAGTGTTGAATTTTGAATGAGTGTTGGATTTTGTCAAAAGGTTTCTCAATGTCTATGGAGAAAACCATGTTCCTCCGGAGATTTATGAATACAGTAGGGCCCCTTATCTGCAATTTGAGTTGCCTGCAGTCAACCGTGGACCAAAAATAATACATCACAGTGCCTAAGTCATTTCCCTCATTTCATCTTATCATGTAGGCGTTGTATTGTCTCACATGATCACAAGAAGAAGGGTGAGGGGCCAGCCCGGTGGCACAGCAGTTAAGTTTGCACATTCCACTTCAGGAGTCCAGGGTTCACTGGTTCGGATCCTGGCTGTGGACATGGCACCACTTGGCAAGCCATGCTGTGGCAGGCATCACATGTAAAGTGGAGGAAGATGGGCATGGATGTTAGCTCAGGGCCAGTCTTCCTCAGCAAAAAAAAAAAAAACAAAAAAACGAAAGAAAAAGGAGGATTGGCAGCAGATGTTAGCTCGGGGCTAATCTTCCTCAAAGAAGAAGAAGTGTGAGTACAATACAATAAGATATTTTGAGAGAGAGAGACCACATTCATGTGACTTTTATTACAGTATATTGTTATAATTGTTCTGTTTTATTATTAGTTATTGTTAATCTCTTGCTTTGTATAATTTATAAATTTATCATATCATAGGTCTGTATGCATAGGAAAAAACATAGTACATATAGAGTTTGGTATTATCAGTGGTTTTGGGCATCTACTGGGATCTTGGAATGTGTCCCCCGCCAATAAGTGGTAACTACCATGCAGTGTATATCAGTGGATTTCCTAATTTAACCAGTCTTGTGTTCCTGGCATAAATACCACTTGTTCATGTTGTATTATTTTCTTAATGTGGTATTAGATTTAGTTTGCAAATAATAAAATTGTATATTTCAAGAGTAAAAATTTTTCTTTGAATTATAGTACCTAACATGGTGTCTTGTAATTGTTTGTCTCCCTGATTAGATTCAGAGTACTCTTAGAACCTGAATTAGATTTTACTCTTCTTTCTCCTTAGTACCTAACAGAGTTCTTCATATATAGTGTTCTCTAAATGTTTTTGAGTAAGTTAAAAGCAGAAGTAGCAAGGGTCGGCCCCATAGCCTAGTGGTTAAGTTTGTGTGCTCCACTTCGGCGGCCAGGATTTCACGAAACCCAGGTTTCGCTGGTTCGGATCCTGGGTGCAGACGTGGCACTGCTCATCAGGCCATGCTGAGGTGGCATCCCACATAGCACAATCACAAGGACCTGCAACTTGAATATACAGCTACTTACTGGGGGACTTAAGGGAGAAGAAGAAGAAGAAAAAAAAAAGATTGACGACAGATGTTAGCTCAGGTGCTAATCTTTAAAAAAAAAAAAAAAAAGCAGAAGTAGTAGATTAAACTTTTATTGGATGAAATCTGAGTATAGTGTTTGACTTAGACAGTGGACAGTCATATCTGTTATCAGTACTAAAGAGCAGTGGCCAGGGAGGTGGAAGAGGTCTGAAACTTCGGTTTCATATGGGTCATAAATAACATATTTTTGGCTTCAGACATCTTTGGATCTCAGTTTTTTCATCTATCAAATCAGGTTGACACTCTGATCTTTTAAATTGTGTTTCATATCTAAAATGACTTTATGAAATTATTTTTTAATCATTGAGGTATGTATTTTTATATTCTGCATACTTTTTCTGAGATTTTTTTTTAAAATTGTTTGCCTCTTAGAATCAATAGATACTCATGATTGTAGATAGTTTTGGAAAGCAAATTCTGACTGCAAATCAATTAGTTATGTTGTGGAGTATTTGTAAGAATGTCGATGAGGTGGTAGAGCTCTGTTAACTAAATTATTTAATGTGTGCTTAAAACATTTACTTTTAGGCATGTCTGACTGCAGCAATGATACTACAACTCTGGGTGCATCTAAACCAGCCACAGAAGAAGCCAAGTCTAATTCTGAGGTGATTGGGTGGTATTTATGTTGTTTAAAGTCAGACCGTTTCAATCAAAGTTTTTGACTGTCCAGATTGACTTAGTTGGTCTAAACATGTGCCATTCTAAACAAACTAATACACATAGACACCGGAAAGGGGTGGGAAGAGAGAAAGAGATTTTTTCATAATGGGAGATACGTTACCGTTTGCATTTGTGCATCTGAAATTCTAGAGTATACCTGTCACATTAAAATGAACGTAAAAGTGGAAGTCAAACTATACTTTTTAATTCAAATATGAAATGAAGTTTGTGTTGAAATAATGGTAGTAATAGGTCCATATTTGAGCTCATCTACCATATTCTTTCTCTAGTTAGGTATGCAACAAAATCCAAGTATAGAGTTTTTTAAAAAAGAAGTATTGAGTCCTGGACTTCACTTCAGACTCACTGAATCTGAATCTATAGTGATAGACCCTAGGCCGTGTCTTTTTGTTTTCTTCCTGGAAATTTTACAGGTGATTCTAATATATACCACTAAGAACCACTGTTCTAGTTCATCAGATTAAAGAGAAAGATATTAAGAAGTTAGTTTTATATTGACTTCAAGTCACCAGATGTTTTTTGAATGCCTAGTACTAGTAATACCTCTCATATTTATAGAGATTTATTTATTTATTAAATTAAAGATTTACAGAGTAGCACTTTCATATTGCCCCACCTTGATCTTAGGACAATTTGGTATAATTCAGTTAGATAAGTGGAACAACTATTATTTTCCCCATTTATATGTTGAACATATTTAACTTTCAGAGAGGTAGTGACTGACTTAGAGGAACTGGCAAGGCTTGAACACAACGTGGAGTAATTGGTTGCAGGGCTTAGAAGGACTGGCTAATGCCCATTATTACGTTGCTGTTAAATTTAGTAGCATGACATGAAAGGTCTGAAAAAGCAACAGAAGGCTCAGACTCAGTAAGACTCAGACTGGACTCAGTAAGAGAACCAAGAACTGCTGCTTCTATATCAGTGGAAGAAATAATGGCCTAATAGGTACCATTCACTGAGAACCTGTTAGGTGACAGGCACTGTGCTGGGTTTTACATATATTATCTCATTTAATACTGCAGTAACCCTGTTTGTAGTTGAGGTTTTCTCCCTCATTTTATAGATTAGGCAACAGAAACTTGGAGAGGTTAACATAGCTAATGAGGAACAGATCTGTGATTAGAACCCAAAGAGAAATGGAAAAGATGAGTAAATTTAAGAAACTAAATAGGAAAAAAATTATTTAAATTTAAAGGTAGAAGACAGGAAGTTGGAAAACAAGCAAATAAAGTCTTAAAGTCTTTTTTTTTTTTTTTTTTGAGAAAGATTAGCCCTGAGCTAACATCTGCCACCAATCTTCCTCTTTTTTGCTGAGGAAGATTGGCCCTGAGCTAACATCCATGCCCATCTTCTTCCACTTTATAGGTGGAACGCTGGCCACAGCTTGACTTGAAAAGCAATGTATAGGTCCACACCCGGGATCCAAACCGGCAAACCCTGGGCTGCCCAAACGGCATGTGTGACCACTTGTGCCACCGGGCCGGCCCTAAAATCTGTTTTTAACAACAACAACAAAGGAAAGAAAGCAAAGTAGTTGTGTTAGGTATTTATTGGTGTATCATGGGCTCATTGCTTGAATTCTTTTCTCTCTGCCCTTCAGTATAATAACACTAATGCATACACCAATTTCTTTTTTTTTTTTAAGGACTTTATTTTTTTCCTTTTTCTCCCCAAAGCCCCCCAGTACATAGTTGTATATTCTTAGTTGCGGGTCCTTCTAGTTGTGGCATATGGGACGCCACCTCAGCGTGGCTTGATGAGCGGTGCCATGTCCGTGCCCAGGATTTGAACCAACGAAACACTGGGCCACCGAAGTGGAACATGCAAACTTAACCACTCGGACATGGGGCCAGCCCCCATACACCAATTTCTAATAGCCAAAAAGAATATACAAATATTTGCATTCTTCTTTTACGTGAGTAACCCAGAGGTCTAAAAAGTGAATTGGGTAAAGATCCTGCATTCAAGGTGCCTGTTGATTAATAGAGGAAATTTTCAAATAAATAAATAAAATGTAGAATAATAATGCCTTTAGAGTGGTACAGATAAAGAACTGTGGCAGTTCAGAGGAATATCAGCCAGGAATATCAGTGGAAGTGGCATTTAAACTGAGTTTTTTTTTTTTTTTTAAGATTTTATCTTTTTTCCTTTTTCTCCCCAAAGCCCCCCAGTACGTAGTTGTATATTCTTCGTTGTGGGTCCTTCTAGTTGTGGCATGTGGGACGCTGCCTCAGCGTGGTTTGATGAGCAGTGCCATGTCTGCGCCCAGGATTCGAACCAACGAAACGCTGGGCCACCTGCAGCGGAGCGCGTGAACTTAACCACTCGGCCACGGGGCCAGCCCCTAAACTGAGTTTTATAGTGAGTGTAGAATTTGAGTATTTGAGTGATGATGGTCACTGCTTGAGCAAAGGCATAGAGAAGGGAGATTGAGAGACATGTATGAAGAGGTATGAGTAATTAGTTTGACTTAGTAGGGCATCCGAAGAAGCATAATTGGTGGAAAGAAGATAGTTCAGATCATGGAAGGATTTTGAGTGTCAGGAGGAGTTGGCTTTTATGTTGTAACCATATTGGGGAGGGAGCCAGACATGTTAAACATATACATAAATTATTTTCTAATGCAGTGTAAAGTAGTCTTGACCATCACTCAGCAGGATAAGGGGCTAATGAGTGATGAAGAGTGCTGTTTTACGTCAGCTGCTCAGGGAAGGCCCTTCTTAGTGATGTTTGAGCAGAAACTTGAATGAGATGTGGGAGTCATGTGGAATTCTGGGAGTAAGAACCTTCCAGGAAGAGGAAGCAGTAAGGGCAAAAATAAGATTGGTGTGTTTGAGGAATGGTGGCTTGACATAAAAATGAAAATGACAGGCAGAAGATGAGAAGGTTGGGAGAAGGTTTGAGATGCAGTATTCAGGTAGCATGTGGTTGAAAATAGACAAATTAGGTGTTGACACAGATTAGAACATTTGTTAAGAAACATTTGCAGTAGATGAAATAAAGGTTAAATAGTGAATGAATTTCCATATACTCATTATCCAGATTCAATATTTATCTGGATTTTACCGCATTAGCTTTATCCATCCTTTTATAATAATAGGTTTGAGGGTCATCTTCCTTTTAAAACCGTGATATTGCCAAGATAGAATAAAGAAAAAAAAGAACAAAGTTATAAGCAATAACATTTGTAACAATAATTCAACTCTGTCTTGATAATTGGTCTGTTTTAGAAAAGTGTAATTAGGGTACTCCTAGTGACAAAGTTAGGAAGAGTAGCTGTGCTGATAAATACTAGTGTTGATGGAGCTACGCCAGTATTTGTCCTGTTGGTCCTGAGCTGAAATCAATGTGATATAATAATAACATCTTCAAATAGCATTTTCAGTTCTCCAAGCAATTTCACATTTGGTTCTTATAATAGCTGTATGATATATAGGTTAATAATCTCATTTTATAAGTGAGGAAATTGAAGTTGAGGGAAGTAAAGTGACTTCTGTAAGATTCTAAAAAGAGGCAGAGCTGGTCCGTGAATCCACATCTCCTGACACCTTGGTTAGTTCTCCTGAGACTTCACCTAGTAAGCTTATACACCTAATGCTTTTGAACCACGTTGAATGAACACTTTGTAATAAATATATGAACCATTTTAAAAATTTTATTGAGGTCATATTGGTTTATAACATTGTATAATTTCAGGTGTACATTATTATATATTGGTTTCTGTATAGACTGCATCGTGCTCACCACAAATAATCTAGTTTTTATCCATCACCATACACATGTGCCCCTTTACCCCTGTCACCCTCCTCCCACCCCCTTCCCCTCTGGTAACCACTAATCTGTTCTTTTCTCCATGTTTTTGCTTATCTTCCACATATGAGTGAAATCATACTTGTTAACCATTTTTTAAAGAAGCTTGTGTTTTTACTAGTACAGAAGGAAATTTCAAAGACTATTTGAATTATAAGTTTAATAGAATTGCTTTCTCTTCTTGTAGGCAAACAAAAATCTGAATGATTTCATCTGACATGGAAGGCATTTATGCTGTTTGGTACTGGACAAAATATGGTCTCTGTTGACATGCATAATTAGTCCATCACACACTGCGACCTTCATTGTCTGAAGCCATAACTAGAACAATTAGTGTTGAATATTTGTGGCCCCTTTTTTCTTTTCTTCTTTCACGCTGTTTACTTTCTTCTGTGCTCTTTTGTCTAGAATTGACTAAAATTAAGAATTTAGTCCTTTAAATTAGAAGAAAATACAACTACTTGATAGCAGAACAAAATACCTACTGAATATATGCACTCAGTGGACTGAGCATGGGAAATATTTCACAGCACTTTTTAATGAATTTTCAAATAACTCTTTTTTTTTGGAAAGATTTTATGTTTTTCCTTTTTCTCCCCAAAGCCCCCCAGTACATAGCTGTATATTCTTAGCTGTGGGTCCCTCTAGTTGTGGTATGTGGGATGCCACCTCAGCATGGCTTGATGAGCGGTGCCATGTCCGCGCCCAGGATTCGAACTAACGAGACACTGGGCCGCCTGCAGCGTAGCGCACAAACTTAACCACTTGGCCACGGGGCCGGCCCCTCAAATAACTTTTTTTAAATGGTAGATTTAAGAAGTAATTGGAAAAATTTTAAGCTTATTATTATACCACTTTATTTGTGCTTGCTCAGTGATAGATTGGATTAAAGATCAATGTTAAGTGTGTATTTTAGAAGATATAACACCTTGTATAGTTCCAGAAGTCTAATTAAGGCTAAGACAAGTTCTTTTACATCCTTTCTAGGAAATTTCTACCTCATTTCTAAGCATTTTAGAAATTAGATTTTGTCACTAATAATGTAATATATTGATAACAGCAAGAAACTTATTTCCAGTATGCCTTCTCTTGCATTATTAAGGTGGATTTTTTTAGTCTTTGGGTGAATTTTTGTTAATGCTGTGTCTTTTATTTTCCACGGGGTGTTCACCTGTAAATGCTGACCATCATATGTAAAGTGTTTTTTAATGTTAATGTCAAGGTATATTTTCAGGATTTGAAAAACATAAGTAGTGCCAGAAAAACATTACACGAGCTTTTTTCTTTTAGCCTAGGTCTTGAGGCAGCTACAGAAAAAGCTATAGACTAGGAGTTGAATTGACATGGGGAAGAGTTACTGTGCATCCTGATGGTGAAAATGAAGTTAGTAGACATTTGGTTGCCTAATCGGCCAGTATGGAGAGAGTTAGGGGAGAGTATGGTATGAGGAGCAGCTGGGAAAGTAGGTAGGGGTCAGACTGTAAGCACTTTTATGAGTCACGTTATAGCTATTGTAGTGTTGAGAAAGTTTACTGGAGTGATGGGTAGTGTTAAGTAGTTTGCCAAATGAGGGTATGGGGGAGTTATTCTCCCCCAATGGAGTTGGTCTCATGCTTTGAAATAGGTTACATTTATGACATTAAAGTGAGTAAGTATTAAGATCCATGGGGCCTGCTAGTGTAAGAAGCAATTTATAGCAAAAGCTGTTTACAGAGTTTTTCACCTATGACATATTTGGCTAGATCATTTTTTATTGTGGGGGATTATCCTCCACATTGTAGGATGTCTGGCAACATCCCTGGCCTATACCTTCAAGATACCAGCAGCACACCATTTCCAGCTTTTATAAGCCAGCTGTTAAACACAGACATTACTTAAAAATTAAATTATATAAGCTTAAAATTTAAAATACATATATTAAAAACAAAGATGATAAGGGGCTGGCCAGGTGGTATAGTGGTTAAGCTCACACGCTCTACTTCCATGGCCTGGGGTTTGCTGGTTCGGATCCTGGGCGTGGACCCATGCACAGCTTGTCAAACCATGTTGTGGCAGGCGTCCCACATATAAAATAGAGGAAGATGGGCACAGATGTTAGCTCAGGGCTAATCTTCCTCAGCAAAAAGAGGAGGATTGGTGGTGGTTGTAAGCTCAGGGATAATCTTCCTCAAAAAAAAACAATGATAAGTTCTCAAGACTTTTCAGTTCCTATTTTACATATTTTACTGTTATCTATACTGTTGAGGTTATGTATGTCTATGGTATTCTGTGATGGAAATACCATATAATTATGTGCTACTGCACATCCCTTCCTACCTCTGGATTCAGTGAGGTCATGTTGGAAGCCTGAAATTGGCCCTAGTGGGAGTGTTGACACCATGGAAATGGGCAAATGCCACAAATTAGGCTTTATTATTATTTTTATTTTTAATTTGGAGTACTGGTTGTTAAACATTTGCTGGCACACCACTGGAAGCATCTTTCTGTTATTTGATGAATGCCTCCTGTGTGCTAGGTACTCTTTATAAGTGCTTTGAATATATCTTCCCTCAAGTATTATCTGAGATGTGAATATTTTCTTAATTTTATAGGTGAGAAAAATAAGATTAAGTAACAAAGATCACAGAGCAACTGTTATATTATAGGGCTGGGATTTTAGCTGAAGTCTCTCATAGTTCAAATTCTTAACCCTTCTCTTTATACCTTGCTGTCTCTCTGAGGCTTTGGAGTAAGTTTTATAGAAAAGGTAACATTTGAGCTGAGCCTTAAATTATGGGCAGGATTTTACCAGATATGAAGCTAGAAGAATATTTTAAACATTGGAAACCATTTGAGCAAATTTTCACAGATGTCAAAGTGCATTTCATTTCAGAAATAACAAGTTAAGTAGGTTTAGTAGTAGAGGATCTTTAGAAGGGTAAAGTTAAGAGAAGTAAAGCCTGAAAGTTGATTGGCCCCTATTGTGAAGGCCCTTGTCTTAGTCCCTTCTGGCTGCTACAACAAAATACCCAGACTGGGTGGCTTATAAACAACAGAAATTTATTTGTCACAGTTGTAGAGGTTGGAAGTCCAAGATCAGGGTGCTGGCATGGTCAGGTTCTGATGAAGGCTCTCTTCCAAGTTGCAGACTGCCAACTTCTCCCTGTATCCTCACTTGTGGAAAGGGCTAGGATGCTCTGCGGGGCCTCTTTTATAAGAACACTGATCCCATTGATGAGGGCTCCACCCTCATGACCCAGTCACCTCCCAGAGGCCCCACCTCCTAATACCATCACATTGGGCATTAGGATTTCAACCTAAGAATTTTCGGGGAAATAGAAACATTCAGACCATAGCAGATCTTAAATAACATGAACTTTGGAACAAAAGAGATTCCATTTTTATTTCTAAGGACATAATTATTTCCCCAAAGCCTTTTGTGTAATTATTTTGAGTGTCTAATTTAATTTAAATTTAAATTCAACTTCAATTTAAAGCATGAGTGAAGTACTGTGAATGGTTTTTGCCCAGGGAGATGACATGGAGTTTTTGGTTTTGAGCCCCATTCTGCCCATTTGTGTGTTGGCTGTTAATTTTTACTCCTATAATTAATGTTTAGTAAATGTTGTTCCTAAAAGAAGGTCATTTTTTGTGGGTAAGAAAATGAATAGATAATAGCTGGAATTTTTGTATATCTTTTGGCAAATGATATTCCTATTACCTGCTTTATGGCATAAAATGGTATTAGTTTATCGCTGTACTTCTCATTTTGCTGGGAAAGATTCTCCCTGAGTTAACATGTGTGGCCAATCTTCCTCTTTTTTCTTCCTCCCCAAAGTCCCAGTACATAGTTGTATATTCTAATTATAAGCTCTTCTAGTTTCTGCTATGTGAGCTGCCACCACAGCATAGCTACTCACAGATGAGTGGTGTGGTTCTGCGCCCGGGAACCAAACCCAGGCTGCCAGAGCGGAGCACGTCAAACTTCAACCACTAGGCCATCAGAGCTGGCTCCGTACTGCTCATTCTCAGAACATTTGTTTCCTATATAAAGTTACAAACTAGAACAACACATAGTCCCACTACTGTAGTTTTCTCTGCTAAGTCTGCGTTGTGAACTTGATTGCCTCCCCCGCCATCCAGCCTACTGACTCTTTTTTCCATATTCTCTGCCTTTTAAAGTTCCACTGGATGTTTCCCTTCAGCTTCTGCTCTTGTCCCTCTTATCGGTTCACACCATCCACATCCCTACAGCAGTAACTCCCAGATTTAGGTCTTCAGCCTGGAGCTCTAGACCTGCGTTCCCAAAGTCCTAGTGCACTAGTGGACCTGAGTAGCCCACAGACATTCTCAAATTCAGAATGTCTGCAACTGAACTCACTTTCTCACCTTTCCAAGCCAAATAAACCTGCTTTTCCCACTTAGTGCACATGTTCGTCTTTCTAGTTGCCCAAGCCACAAATTGGGTAGGGCACAGGGAGGGGGCATTGGTCATCCTAGATGCCTCCTCCTCCTGTCTCTCCCACAATCCAGTCGCTCTGTAAGTCTCTTACTTTTCCCTCCTGAATAACTCTCGGATCCACCTTTTTTCATTCCCACAACCTTAATTTAGATCTTTACTATTTCTTACTTCGACTGTAAAATAGCCTCCTAAGTAGTTTTTCTACCTCCAGTCTTTCTTTCCTTCCCCTCAGTCTAACCTCCTACCAGACTGTTCTCTAAAATAAATTGATCAGACTCTTTGCTACCGTCTTCTTCCTTCTCCTTTTCAGGATGCAGTCCACATGTCATTGTCCTGGTATTATAAAGCCCACCACGATAGCCTTCTGTATACTTTTCTAGCCTGTTATTTTTATTTTTAAAACTTTAATTTTGATAAGATTTCATACAGAAAACATAAGCTCTTTACCCAGATTTACCAATCATTGTTTTGTCCCATGTACTTTAACATTTTCTCTCTCTGTATATAGTTTCTTTAACCATTTGGGACTGGTTTGCAGATATGATGTCCCTTTATTCCTAAGAACAAGGACTTTCTCTTATATAATCTCAGTACATTTATCAAAATTAGAAAATGTAATTAAAAAATTGATATGCCACTATTATTTAGTCCACAGTTGTTCCGATAATGTCCTTTACAGCGACTCTTTTGCCTAGTTTGTGATCCAGTCCAGATTGTATGTTGTATTTTGCTGTCATTTATTTTGTCTCTGTTTATCTACAGCAGTTCACGTACTTTTTTCTATAGCTTAAGCTTTTTGGAGTATAGAGGCCAGTTTTTCTACTGTTTCCTTGATTTTTGGTCTTTCTTATTATTTCTTTCCTACTGCTTACTTTAAGTTGAATTTGCTTTTTTCTATTTTCTTAAGGTGCAACCTCAGATCTTTCTTCTGGGGCTGGCCCCGTGGCGGAGTGGTTAAGTTCACGCTCTCTGCTTCGACAGCCCGGGGTTTTGCCAATTTGGATCCTGGGCGCAGACATGGCCCTGCTTGTCAGACCATGCTGAGACAGCGTCCCACGTGCCACAACTGGAAGGACCCACAACTAAAAATGTACAACTATGTACTGGAGGGCTTTGGGGAGAAAAAGGAAAAATAAAATCTTAAAAAAGAAAAAAGGATCTTTCTTCTACACAAAAGTAAACATTTAAAGCTATAAATGTCTCTGTAAGCATTGTTTTAGGTGTACCCTGCAAATAGTGGTTATGTTTTCCTTATCATTCAGTTCGAAGTATTTTTTTCTTTTGTGATTTCTTCATTGTCCCATTAATTATTTAGATGTGTTGTTTAGTTTCCAAATTTTGGGGGTTTTCCTGGATATCTTATGATTGATTGTAATTTAATTCCACTGTGGTCAGAGAACATACTCTATATGGTTTCAATCTTTTTTTTTTTTTTCCTGCTGAGGAAGATTTGCCCTGAGCTAACATCTGTTGCCAGTCTTCCTCTTTTTGCTTGAAGAAGATTTGCTCTGAGCTAAGATCTTTTGCCAGTCGTCTTCTTTTTGCTTGAGAAAGATTCACCCTGAGCTAACATCCAAACCAGTGTTTTTCTATTTTGTATGTGGGTCACCACCAAAGCATGGCTACCAATGAGTGGGGTAGGTCTGCACGTGGGAGCCGAGTCCGGGCCACCAGAGCAGAGCATGCCGAACTTAACCACTAGGTCATGGGGTGGGCCCCTGGTTTCAATCTTGAGGCTGGTTTTATGGCCCGAAATATGATCTGTTTTGCTAAACATGTGTTCACATGAAAATAATGTGTATTCTGCCATTATTGAGTCACTCTTCTATAAATATCAGTCAAGGTGGCTGATAGTGTTCGGATCTTCTATGTCTATGATGATTTTCTTTGTCTGGTTGTTGTTTCACTTGCTATGAGAGTAGTGGTAAAATCTCCACCTATGGTTGTGGATCTCTCTGTTTCTTCCTTTAATTCTGGCAGTGTTTCATTTATTTTGAAGCTCTGTTATTGGGATCAACATGCACATTTATGATTGTTATATATTTCTGATGAAATGATCCTTTTTTCGTCATGAAATGTGTCTCTTTATCTCTGGTAATACTTTTTTTTAAACTATTTTATCAGATATTAATAAAGTCTTGTCAACCTTCTTATGCCTACTCTTTTCATGGTTTATCTTTCTCCATTCATTTAATTTCGGCCTATTTATATCTTTGTCTTTAAAGTATATCTCTCATAAATAGTGAATAGTAGGGTTATTTTTAAAAATATATCTGTTCTGACACTCTGCCTTTTAACTGAAATATTCATTCTAATGTTTAATGCAATTATTGACATGGGTCATTTGTATCTACCTTTTTAGTTTCTTTGCTTTATACTTTTCTTTCGTCTGTTTTTTTCCTCTCCTCTTTTCCTGTCTTTTTATTTATTCTTTGATTATTTGAATATTTTAAAGAATTCCATTTTTATTTTCCTGATGGCTTTTTAGCTATACTTCTTTGCATTATACTTTTAGTGGTTGCCATAAGGATTATAGTATATATCTTAAACTTTTCATATTCCACTTAGAATTGATAATGTACTGCTTCACTTAAAACATAGAAATTTTTGCAACCTTTTAGGTCTATATTTTCCTTATCTCCTCCCTTGTTCTTTGATATGGTTGTTATGTATTTTGCATCTAGATACCTTACAAACCACAGAAATTATAACATTTTCTTCAAGCAGGTAATATAGTTTGCAAAGAACTTGAGAGAAAAAGGCAAAAAGAAAAAAAAATAGTCTTTTGCATTTACCCAGGTATTTACCATTTCATTTCCTCCTCATTCTTTTCTGAACATCCATGTTTCTATCTGGTTTTATTTCCCTTCAGCCTGAAGAACTTCCTTCAGCG
The DNA here is from genome assembly GCF_041296235.1 of Equus asinus. Classification (NCBI taxonomy): domain Eukaryota; kingdom Metazoa; phylum Chordata; class Mammalia; order Perissodactyla; family Equidae; genus Equus; species Equus asinus. Next base: position 40,010,550 of record NC_091792.1, read on the forward strand.
TTTTTATAGTGCAGGTCTACTGGTGATGAATTCTCTTAGTTTTATCTGAAAATAACCTTAATTTCCTCTTTATACTTAAAGGATATTTTCACTGGATATAGAATTCTGGTTGGACAGTTTTCTTCTTTCACTACTTTAAAAATGTTCCACTCTCTTCTGGCCTTTATAGTTTCTGATGAGAAATCAACCATTAGTTGGATTGCTGTTCCCTGATAGTAATGTATTGTTTTCTCTTGCTGCTTTGAGGTTAGCTCTTTGTCTTTGCCTATAAATAGTTTGACTATGATGTACCTTGGCATGGACTTTGTGTTTATTATGCATGGTGTTTGTTAAGCATCTTATATCTATAAATTTTTGTTTTTCATCAAATTTGGAAAATTTTGGCCATTAATTCTTCAGATACTTTTTCTGTATCATTTTCTCTCTCCTCTTCTTTTTGTATTTTAATTACATGCAAATTGGAACATTTAATATCATCGAATAGGTCTCTGAAGCTCTTTTTTTCTTCATTCTTCTTTCTTTCTGTTCTTTACCTTTGATATTTAGGTCCACTTACTCTTTCCTCTGTCATCTCCATTTGGCTAAGTTCATCCAGTGAACTTTTCTTTGAGAAATTATAGTTTTCAATTCTAGAATTCTCATTTGCTTCATTTTTACTGTTTCTGTGCTGAGATTTCCTATTTTTTCAATGAGATTTTTTCATTCATTAAAAATATTTTGTGGGCTGGCCTGGTGGCACAGCAGTTAACTTCACGTGTTCCGCTTCGGCGGCCTGGGGTTTGCTGGTTCAGATCCCGGGTGTGGACATGGCACCGCTTGGCAAGCCATGCTGTGGTAAGTGTCCTGCATATAAAGCAGAGGAAGATGGGCACGGATGTTAGCTCACGGTCAGTCTTCCTCAGCAGAAAGAGGAGGATTGGCAGCAGATGTTAGCTCAGGGCTAATCTTCCTCAAAAACAAACAAACAGAAACAAAAAATATTTTGTTTTACCTAATTGAAATAGTCATAATAGCGTGTTTAAAACCCTTTCCTGTTAGTTCCAACCTCTAGTTCCTTGTAGAGTCAGACTAGATTGATTTTTCTTTTCCCTTGAGAATGTGTTTCATTTTCTTGATTCATCACATGTCTGGTAATTTTGGATTGTATTCTGAATGTTTTGAACATTGAGATGTGGAGATTCTTAGATTATTTTATTTTTCTCCAGTGAGTATTGCTTCCTTTGTTTTAGCAGATGATTTTCTTGGCTGTACTTGCATTACAAACTTTTTCTTGGGCAGCAGCTCTGGTCTCAATTCAAATCTTCTGTCTTTAGCTGAGCTCTTTTAAGTCTGTTCTGTGCAAGTGCGTTCTGGGGTTAGTCACAGATGTGAGTAGCCAGAGTTTGGGAATCCTCTTTCTAGATCTTTCCTTTTCAGGATACTCCCATTCCCTTTAGTTTTGTCAGCTCAACTCAAAAGAACTACAGTTTTCCCCAGAGTACTCTGGCAAATACTGGGTGCATAGCATGAATAGGACTTAGTTTTAGGCTAAAAAGCAGGAAGATGGAAACTTGCTTGTATAGCTCACTGTCGCCCCCTCCTCCAAGCAAGCATGCCCTCTCCACCAGTCTCTGCTTCTTTTTACTCTCCAGTACCTTCAAGTAATTGCTTTTTAAATTATGTTCAGGTTTTATAGTTGTTTTCTGTACAGCGATGGGGAGATTCAGTAGGCTCTTAGTCCAGCAGTCCCAGAGGCAGAAACCTGTCTTCTTTTTACCTAAGCTCAGAAGCCTCCTGCTATGATTTTTCTTCTACCTTACTTGCCAATCCTTATAAGTTTTCTTTGCTGGCTCCTCCCTTGTCCAAATATTGGGATATCCCCAAGCTTAGTCTACAGACTCCTCTTTTCTATCTACATTGACTTTCTAGCTCAAGGATCAAGCCAAATCCATGTCTAGTCATTTACAGATTGTCTGTGGCTGCTTTGGGGCTTCAACAGCAGAGTTGAGTAGTTGTCACAGACAGCTTATGGCCTACAAAGCCTAAAATGTTTGCTATTTGGTCCTTTATAGAAAAAGTTTGCTGATCCCTGTTCAAGGTGATCTTATCCAGTCAAAAGATTTTAAATGTTATCTATACATTGATGACTTCTCAATTTCTTATCCCCAGCTTCAAGCTTTCCTCTGGACTTCAGGCTCATATATCCAAGAGCCTTCTAACTTTATCCACTTGGATGTATACTAGGGCCTGTATATTAAGGCTTGTTAACCTTAATATGTCTAAACTAAACTCTTGATGTTTCCTCTACATCATGCTCCTCCCCCAGTCTCTCCCAGGTCTGTTAATGGCAATTCCACCTTTCCAGCTGTTCAGGCCAAAAACTTTTGTAGTTATCCTTGACCTCCTCTCTTTTTCCCATCTCCCACATCTGTCTTTATACACACAGTCTGACCACTTACCTCCTGGGCCTCATCTATCACCCTACTCCAAGCCACTGTCATCTCTTGCCTAGCTTATTCCATTAGCCTCCTAATTGTTCTCCTTGCTTCTACCCTTGCTCGGTTATAGTTTAATTCCACACAGCAGGAAAAGAGTGATCCTTTTTAAACATAAAGTCAGATCATTTTCACTTTTATGTTCAAAACCCTCAAGTGGCTTCTCATTTCACTCAGAATAAAATTTAAAGTTCTCTTGATGGTCTCTAAAGCCACACATGTTCTTGCCACTGGCTGCCTCTCTGACATTTCCTACTGTTCTCCCCCAGCTTTCCCCTCAAGCTGCATGGTCTTCTTGTTCCTGAAAAGCTGAGCATGTTCCCACCTCCTCATCTTTGTATTTACTATTCTGTCTGCCTGGAATGCTGTACTTCTGGATATCTTTATGGCTCACTTCCTCATTTTATTCAGGTCTCACAGAAATAGGAGGTTTTGAGGTTTTCCCTGACCACCCTATTTAAAACAGCACATGCATGAACACATGTGCATTTATACATGTCCATTAGTATTTATTACTGTATGACATGTGTATTTATTTGTTTGTATTCTCCAACCAGAATGTAAGCTCTATGAGGGTAGGGAGTTTGGTTCACCACTCTGTCCTGTGTGTCTGAAATTGTGCCTGACACGTTAGAGAGCTCACTAAATTAGTTGAACAAATGAATGTATCAGTGAGTGGTTAACATTCTAGCCAAGTCCCTTTACTTGCAGATTCTAGAATATATTAGGCTCTTTTTCCACTGTGCTCCTGTTATTCCTTCTATTTAGAATCTCTTCCTTACTGTGTCCCCATCTGTCATTCTAAAAGATGTAGCTTGAATATTACTTCTGATTAAATTTTCCCTCTTAGTGCTCACTACATTGTTAAGTGCTTCCCTCTGGTGCTCACCACACTATATGATAATTATTTTTTATCTACCAATACACTTTAAGTTCCTGGAAGCCTAAGACCTGATTTCCATTTCTATTTTATCACATGCACATTGCTTAGAAGATAGTAAATACCTGTTGAATCACCAGCTGTTTTTAGGAGGAAGAAAGTAAGAACATACCTAACAATTTAAAAGAGTGATGATTCTTTAGATAGCTAGATCTTAGTCTTCTGGTTGGATTAGAGACCAAATACTTAGTGTCTGTACATCTCTTACTTGCAAGGAACAGAAACTTAACTCCAGTAGCCACAAGTAATCTGGGTGTATTGTAAGGATGCAGTGGCAGTGAGGAAAATAGAAATCTCAAAAGAATCTAGGATACCAAGAGAATTCAATGGAAAAGGAAAGTCTCTTCAACAGATGGTGCTGAGAAAACTAGATATCCACATGCAAAAGAATGAAATTGGACCCTTATGCTATACAAAAAATCAGCTCAAAATGGGTCAAAGACCTAAATGTAAGATCTAAAACTATAGAATTTTTAGAAGAAAACATAGGGGAGAAGCTTCATGACACTGGATTTGGCAAAGATTTCCTGAACGTGACACCAAAAGCATTGGCAACAAAAGTAAAAATAGACAAATTGGACTACATCAAAACTAAAAACTTATGTTCACCAAAGGACACAATCAACAGAGTGGAAAGGCAGCCTACACAAGGAGAGAAAATATCTGCAAACCATATATATGATGGGGTTAATATCCAGAATATATAAAGAACTCCTACAGCTCAACAATAAAAATACAAATTACCTGATTAAAAAATGGACAGAGGATTTGAATAGACTTTTCTTCAAAGATAATATACAAATGGCCAACTTGCATGTGAAAAGGTGCTCAACATCACTAGTCACCAGAGAAATGCAAATCAAAACCACAATGAGATATCACCTTATACCTAGTAGGATGGCTACTATCAAAAAAACAGTAACTAACAAGTGTTGATGAGGATATGAAGAAATTGGAAACTTTGTGCACTGTTGGTGGGAATATAAAGTGGTGCAACCATTATGGAAAATAGCATTGTGTTTCCTCAAAAATTAAAACATAGAATTACCATGTGATCTATCAATCCCACTTCTGGATGTATTTCCAAAAGAATTGAAAGCAAGACATGAAGAGGTATCTGCACAATCATGTTCATAGCAGCACTATTCACAATAGCCAAGAGATGGAAGCAACCCAAATGTCCGTTGATGGATAAATGGATAAATAAAATGTGATGTGTATATATAATGGAATATGATTTAGCCTTAAAAAGGTAGGAAATTCTGATGCGTTACAGCATGGATGAATCTTGAAGACACTATGCTAGGTGAAATAACCAAGTCACAAAAAGACAAATACTATATGATACAATTGATATGAGGTATCTACTGTAGTCAAATTCATAGAAATAGAAAGTAGAATGATGCTTACCAAGGGCTTGGGGAAAGGGAAAATGGAGAGTTGTTGTTAAATGGGTATAGAGTTTCAGTTTTGCGAGATGAATAAGTTCTGTAGATTGGTTGCATAACAGTGTGAATATAATTAACACTACTGAACTGTACACTTAAAAATGATTAAGATGGTAAATTTTATGTGATGCATTTTTTACCACAATAAAAAAAAAGAATCTAAGAATAGAAGATTGTCGTAAGGTCATAATTTAGAAACAGAGGAAGATCTAGACACAGATAAAACTTTGTCAACAGACGTTGACAAGTTTGATAACACTTGTCAACTAGAGTTTTGTGAATTTTAAGCTGTGCCCTGTCATCAGCAATTCTGCTCTTTGCTCTTCTTGTGCTCTCAGTTGTCTTCCTAGTACCCCAGTTGACTGATGCTCTCGGCATCCCCAATTCATACTTCAAGAAATTCCTCTTTCTTCTATTGGGCAATGCTTTTCTCACCTGGCCTTCTCTTAGTTTATAACCTGTGGATCAGCCAGCCCTGAGTTGGGGCTTCTTGTTTGGTTCAATCAGTGGCCACCCCTTAATTGGAGACTGAGAAAGAGAGTTTTTCTTAGTAAAAATCAGTGAACTTCTGTAAATTTATGCATCAAGTAGCCAGATAGCCTTTAAACCAAACATTCCACATCTTTTTAAAGCAGATACTGCTTTACAGTAGTAATAAGGAGGCTATAGTGGATGCTGTGGTGAGTGGCTCAGTTACCTGTTTAGGATCAAGGCCCTCATTTCGGGAGTGTTGCCTGGTGAGGGTTCATAGCTGAGTCTTCCCAGGAATTGCCTCTTGCAAAGAGAGCTGCGTCGTCCGCAGTTACACCCCTACCCATGGGATAGCCTGCATCTAATGATCAGGGAGACAGATGTGGGAGTACAAAGGCCTGGCCCCCTTGCCTTAATTTGGAGCAATTTCAGAGAGCCACCTCAGCTTCAGTGCTCCCTGTCGGGTGGCCAAGGCCTGTAATATTATAACAGCATCACAGCTCTGTCCGATCTTACGGCCCTCGTTCACTGGAAGACTCCAGTAAGTTTCCTGCATGTAGACTTCTATTTCAGAGACTCTTTCCCCTGGAACCCAACCTAAAGCAGAGGAGTTTTTGTTTTCCCTTCTTTAACTTTTGGAATTGTCTCTCTGAAGTGTTTTTTTAACTTCCAAGGCTTACATGAGACGCTTAGTAATACCCTTGCTAGTTTGAAATCTGATAACATAAACTCTGAAATATGACTTTTTTTAAACCAGTATTTTTTAAATAAGATATTTAGGAATGCAAGGAAATAAGTAAGGTTCCTTGGGAAATGTTTTAAGTTACATTAGCAGGATTTTGCGTTATTGTTGAAGTTCTTTTTTCATTGACCTAACCAAATTAGGATTTCAATTTCACATTTTTGTCTTTTATAATAACTGTCTCAGAATAATTGAAGTACACTGATTTTGAGACATTCGATAAATCACATTTTTTTTTTGCTATGTCAGACGTTTCCCCTTGGTTTGTTTTACTGCAGTGATGTCTACAGATGTAATGATTGTTATTACGTACTCCATGGGTGAGACAAGGGAGAGAGTGGGTGTAGAGCACAACTGTATAATGTTCATTTTAATACCTTCTTAACTACAAATCAGACTTTTGGTGTAGATATCCTTTCCATTCAGTTAAATGTATTGGGAACTTCTTGCTTGCCAAACCCTGGGCTAATCTCTGAGGATACAGAGCTAGCGAAGACTGTCTCTGTCCTCAAGCACGTTGCTTTACCAAAAGGGAGAGTATTCATTTATTCACTCAGATCTTCGTTCTGTTACCCTGGGGATACGGAGATGTAAAGATAGTCTGTTCATTTTCGTGTCAGACAGTAGACACATTATTCTGTGTAAAATTTGTCATGAGAAAGAGAAGGAGGTTTGTATAAGAAGTAGAAGTGTGGGCCCGGCCTGGTGGCTGAGCGGTTAAAGTTCCACGCACTTCGCTTCAGCTGCCCAGGTTCCCGAGTTCTGATTCTGGGTGCAGACCTACTCTGCTCACCAGCCACGCTTTGGGGGTGTTCCACATACAAAAAAAATAGAGAAAGATTGGCACAGATGTCAGCTCAGGGCTAAGCTTCCTCAAGCCAAAAAAAAGAAGTGGAAGTGTAATATAAATAAAGATCTCTGGGAAGCAGAACATTTCTAGAGATGTCAAGAAATAGAAATATGGCCTAGGAAGACCCTAGGATTTACAGTCTCTAACTGTTCCAATAGGTTGGGTTTTAGAGGATCCTCAAGAAAGAAGGACAGATACTTAATGTTCTAGGTATTTACTGAAGAGTCTGGTCAGTCTCCCAGGCTGAGTCGGTGGTACTTTCCCTCAGAGCAGTGACTACCTTATTTGCTTTTTATATTCTCTAGAGTCTAGTAGAGTGCCTTGCACATAACAAGCTTTCACTAAATGTTGGTTAAATTTATCTATACCAGTGTTTTTTGAAGTGTGGTCTCTAGGTCCTGAGGGTCCCCAAGAATCTTTCAGGGAGTCTCAAGGTCAAAACTGTTTTCAATATTACTGAGATATTTGCAGTTTTCATTGTTGTGTCATTTGCACTGATGGTGCACGAGAATTGATAGATAAAACTGCTGGTGTCTTAGCAGGAATCAAGGCAGTTATCCCAAGTTATACTAGTAGTCATATTCTTCCAACTTGAAGTTAAGAAAACCACCAATTTCACTCAAGAATGTCTTTAATGAAGGGGCTGGCCCCGTGGCCGAGTGGTTAAGTTCGCATGCTCCGCTGCAGGCGGCCCATTGTTTTGTTGGTTCGAATCCTGGGCGCGGACATGGCACTGCTCATCAGACCACGCTGAGGCAGCGTCCCACATGTCACAACTAGAAGGACCCACAACGAAGAATATACAACTATGTACCGGGAGGCTTTGGGAAGAAAAAAGAAAAAATAAATAAATAAAATAATAAAAGAATGTCTTTAATGAAGCAGTAAAAGCTTTAAATCTTGTCTTTTTAATATTCTGTGTGATGAAGTGGGAAGTATACGTAAAGCACTGCTGCTGCATGACAAAGTGCAATGGTTGTCTTGAGGAAAAGCACGTGTGTGATTGAGTTTTTAGCTCAACTAACTGCTTTTTTTATGGAACATCATTTTTTATTTGGAAAAAGGACAGGCAAACTGTGGTTATATTCAGAGTTGGGTATTTGGGAGACATATATTGGAAAACCTGTTATTTCAAGTAGAATAACTGCCATTATTTGTTGCTAGTGATGAAATTCAAGTTTTCAAGCAAAATTAGAATTTTGGGAAATTTGTATTCACCAACTTGAGCTTGCCAGCTTCCCACTACTTAAAGACTTTTCTAAGATCAGATATAAAAATATGACTTAAAAAAATTGTATAAAGGGACCAGCCCAGTGGCATAGCAGTGAAGTTCGCATGCTCTGCTTTGGCAGCCTGGGGTTTGCGAGTTTGAATCCCAGGCACAGACCTACACACTGCTCATGAAGCCATGCTGTGGTGGCATCCCACATACAAAAATAGAGGAAAATTGCCGTAGATGTTAGCTCAGCGACAATCTTCCTTAAGCAGAAGGAGGAAGATTGGCAACAGATGTTAGCTCAGGGCCAATCTTCCTCACCAAAAAAAAAAAAAATATATATATATATATATATGGAACTGCATTAATATTTGGATTATCTGTATAACTCATCGAACCAGTGTTTTCTAAATGACCAATGCATATAATACCAAATCCTGCATATGTAAAAGACCCATTCAAAGTACAAGGTAGACCAATGGATTTTTAATGTTATAGATATCAAAAGTTCATCATTATAGTTTTATATTCCACACTGTAGTTCACTTTTAAGAAATTACCACTTGTCAAGTTTTGATCTAGTGTTGAAGTATATCCATAATTATTTGAAAAGACAGCCATATAAGCTGGATTTTCTTCATATACTTTTAACAAAACACCATTTTGCAATAGATTGAATGTGGAAATAGATATGAGAGTCCGCTGTCTTCTTATAAAGTCAGACATTAAAGAAATTTGCAAAAATGTAATGTGTGCTACCGCTCCCACTAAGTTTTTGTTGTTATGAAAAATAATTATTTTTTATTAAAAGATTTTATGTTAATATGAGGTGGGCTTATAGTTGTTACTTTAAAATGGATTAATATTTTTAAAAATTTACACCATTAATCTCTAATACAGTAAATATTGATAGCTATAACCCACGTAAATAAAAGCTTTTTGGGGCACATAGTGATTTTTAAGAGTGTAAAGGGGTCCTGAGGCCAGAAAGTTTGAGAATTGCTGGTCTGTAGTGTTATGAATAGATTATTTCAGTCATACCTCCAAATATTTGACAGTATCTTTATCTCACATACTTACTCATATACAGAACACTCTGTGAAACCTGTTGTTGGATGTCATCCAGTGTATTTTAATAAGCCTTTTGATGTTTCATGGAAGTACAGACCAGACCACAAACCTATCTGCGTTGATGTTGCCTTCTGTAGTATGACTTAACCTGTAATAATCCCCTAAATTATGAAAGTGTAGTGCAGGTTTTTTCTGAAAAGTTTTCCTCGCCTTTCACCTTTCTTTAACTCCTTAAAAATTAATTTAAAAAAGGTTACACTTCAGCTACATATGTCACTATTTTAGTTATTTGAATCTCTTTTTTACAAAATTCTTTCAGAGAAAATCGAAGAACCTCTTAATAATGTTCTTGGCAGTAGATTCAGGTCTGTAGATTAAACACACACACACATTTACTTAATTATTTGGTTTGATGTTTTTAATTCTGTGTAGTATCAAGTAGCAACTAGATTCAGGTTTGAGCATTAGAACATATATTGTTAGGTATTAATTCTGTTCCTAACATGTATTTCTGTCAAGGCCTTTATTATAGTGGGCACCATTGTTAAATGTGTGTACATAACACTTTGAAAGCTATTACTGGTTAAAAAAATGGGGGGGGGAGGGAAGGGCACCTGTTCTCTATGAAAAGCTGAATAAATTGTTTATTTACTCTGAAGTTTTTTAATTTTTAAAGTAAGGGAAAGTAGATTATTTTTAAGAACTTTTTTACAGAGATGAATTCTTGTTTTAACTTGAAGCCACATGTGTTTTTTTAAATAACATACAGTTGGAGCAAGACAGTTTTTACCAATCATAATTGATGTTCTATTATTGATTAACTATATTTAGTTTCTGAAAGAAATTTATATTTTCTATGGTTGTAAAATTAAGGAATGTATTTTTAAATATTATTTAACTTTTAGAACAGTAAAGCGAGAATGTAAAACTTAATTCTTCTAGTATAGAAGTTAAAAAATTGTTGTTACAGCAAAGAAACTTTCTTTTGACAAAAGCAGACTTAGAAGCCCATTATATACAACAGGAAAAATAGAGCTGTTTTAGTTAAATTCGTAGTCAAGCTTGGCTTTCTGTAGTATTTTTCCAGTTGTAAGTAGTAGTCTTTCATAACACTGCGAAGCAAGAAAATTGCCCCCGGTACCTACAACAAGTAACTTGTTTCTAATGAAAAAATTTAAGGTGAGTGCAGTTTTAAAAGCCAGGTGTATTTTTTGTTATATTAGTGGTGTGATTATTATGTAAGTACTAGGTAGGTTTAATTATTTTAAGAATGTTATAATGTGGCTTTTAAGTGCTGTAAACATGAAGATAGTCTTTGATTATTTGCCTTTTATGGTTTAATGTTATTTATGACCATTTCTTTTCTCCTTTTTTTAGGAGTCTACCATGGCTCAAGAATCTCCCAAAAATTCAGCAGCAGAAATTCCAGTGACTAGTAATGGAGAAGTTGATGACTCTCATGAACACAGCTTTAATAGGGTGAGAATACTTTTCTTTCTCTTAGCACAAAGAGGCTGATAAGCCCTTAAATGTTGAGATGAAAGTAATACAGTTTAATATAGGGATCTTTTCTTAGATTGGCTGAAATACCAGGGATCTAATGTTATTAAGTAGGGATGACTAGGTGGGTGGTGTTACTGATTTGTCAGTATAAAGCTCCAGGCCAGTAAACATTTAGGCTTTGATGTTACTATCAGTGATTCTATTGTATGACCACAACAAGAGTGTGTGATGATTTGGGCATATAACTTTATAAAACTATGTAATTTTATTTGTGATAAGAAAAGATATTAACTATACATTATCCTTTTAAAAATTGGCACTGTTTAATCTCTTTTCTATGTATCCTTAGTATGTCATAGGGTACTCCTGACTTTGCTGTTTACTTCCTAAAGTGGCATACTTGACTTAGTGGAAAATGAATGTTGGGGTATTTTTAAGTTTGATCTGCCTCTCATTTTAAATTGAAATTTAATACATTTTAATGGAAACACCATGGGTTTGGAGATAATCTGGATTCAGGTTTCAGCTATGCCATTTCAAGTGGTGTAACCTGAGCAGGTATTTATTTAATCTCTGTAGGTTTTATTTTTTAATCTCTAAAAATGAGAATCATTTACTTTGATGGGGGTAGTAATATAAATAGTTAAAATAAGTAATATGCCTAATATAGTTCTAGAAATGATGGTGACAGTTATTACTTCTGGAGATATTTACATGAAACATCCCTTATTATGACATTTGATACATGTGTGCAACTTTAAATAACTTTAAAAATACATTTTTCATGTTCTTTAAAAAACAATGTTTGAAAGATACTTGAATTATTTTACAGTTTAAATAGGACTCTTTTTACTTTGTATGTTTAAGAATAAAATTTTTTGTCGTGGTTTAACAGAAGGTGATATTTTAGATCAGGATTTCTCAATCGGCACTACAGTAGTCCCCCCATCCTCCATTTCAGTTTCTCATGGTCAACCGTGGTCCAAAAATATTAAATGGAAAATTCCAGAAATTAAACAATTCGTAGGTTTTAAATTGCATGCCATTCTGAGTAGTGATGAAATTTTGTGCCACCCCACTCTGTCCTGCCTAGAATGTGAATCATCCCTTTGTCCAGCAAACCCACACTGTATATGCTACCCGCCGTTTAGTCACTTAGAGCTGTCTGGGTTATCAGATCAGCTGTTGCAGTATCGCAGTGCTTGTGTTCAAGTAAGCCTTATTGTACTTAATAGTGGCTCCAAAGCGTAACAGTAGTGCTGCTGGCAATTCAAACATGCCGAAGAGAAGTTGTTAATCTCTTACTCTGCCTAATTTATAAATTAAACTTTATCATAGGTGTATATATAGGACAAAACCTGTGTGTGTGTGTGTGTGTGTGTGTGTGTGTGTGTGTATGGTAATTTGGTACTATCCATGGCTTCATGAATCCACTGAGGGTTTTGGAACATATTTTCTGAGTATAGGGGGGGACTACTGTATCCACACTTTGGGCCAGCTAGAATTCCTTGTTGAGGAGGGTTGGCGTGGCGTGTAGGATGGTTAGCAGCATTCCTGGCCTTCTCCTACTAGATGCCAGTAGCACCCTCCAGTTGTGACAAGCAAAAATGTCTCCAGACATTGCCAGATGTCTCCAGGAGTGGGGAGAAGCTCTAGTTGAGAACCACTATTTTACATAGATCATTTTAATTTATTTTAGAAAATTCTACTGAATTTCACTTATATTTGCCTCAGCAGTCCTTTAGAAGGAACAAATGTGTCTTCAAGCCTGAGGTTTGTTTCTTTTAATTGCAAGTGTTTTAACTTGGTTTCTAAGCACCTATGGCCCAGTATAGAGTGACTCACAGAAGAGACTTAAATTCTGAGCCTACAAAGGAAATTTTCACTTCGGGTTTTAGTCTTTCTAGTGTTTGAAAACACTAAGACACACCTGCATAATAAGGAAAGTATTTTACCAATTACTTTATAAACTTCTTTTAATTCAAATAACTAATTATACTAAGATTTTAGTTAATGATTGCTTCATCTTATTTTTGGTAACAGCTCCTTTTGCAAATTTATTCGGCAAATATTTATTGAGTATCTGCTGTGTACCAGGCACTGGAGATAGAGCAAACATGACAAATACGTGCCATCAGAGAGCTGCTGTTCTAGTAGACAGCCTAACAACACTAAGGACCTTTGTCCAAGAAGAATGCGAAATACATACAAGAATATGCTGCGTTGTTTGGGGGATTCACCTGCCATCAAGCTTGTTCTTTTTCTTGTTGTTGTTGAACTACAGCTTATACACAGTTAAGAGCACAAATAAGTAGACAGCTCATTGGAACTACCGCCCACATCAAGATGTACAGCATCTCCAGGACCCTGACTCCCTCTTGCCCTCTTCTAGGCAAGATACCTCCTTCCCTCTCAGGGTATCACCACTACTCTAACTCTGTCATCATAGGTTGCTTTTGACTCTTCCTGAACTGCATTTAAATGCAATCATACAATATGTACTCTTTTTTGACTGGTTGTCACTTGACATAATGTCTGTGAAATTCCTTCATATTGTTGCTTGTGGCAGTATTTAGTTGTTTTTTCATTGTAATACAGTTTTCCATTGTTTTAATATACCACAGTTTGTATATCTGTTCTTCAGTTGATGGATACCTGGATTGTTTCCAATCCATTACTCTTATGAATAAAGCTGCCATGACCATTCTTGTACAGGTCTTTTGGTGTACGTAATCACCTATTTCTGTTGATTATATACCCAAGAGTAGAATTGCCGGGTCATGGGTACATGATGTTTGGCTTTGGTAGATATTATCAACTAGTTTTCTGAAGTGGTTGATCCAGTTGACAGCCCTACCAGCAATGAATGAGAGTTCTAGTTGTTCCACATCCTTACAAATTCTTGGTGTTGTCATACCTTTTAATTTTAGCTATTCTGATGGAAGCATAATGATATCTCATTTGTGGTTTTCGTATGCATCTCCCTGGTGACTAATGATGTTGAGTATATTTTCATGTTCTTATTGACCATTTGGGTATTACCTTTTATGATGTGCCTTTTCAAGTCCTTTGCCCATTTTTCTGTTTGGTTTGTGCCTTTTTCTAATTGATTTGTGAGAGTTCTTTTTACATTCTGGGTATAAGTCATTTGTTTGGATATGTGTATTGCAGGCATTGTCTTCTAGCCTGTAACTTGCCTTTGCACTCTGTTAATGGTATCTTTTAATGAACAAAAGTTGTTAATTTTAATGAAGTCCAATTTATAAGTATTTCCTTTTAGTGATTTTTGTGACCCTTTTGCAAAATCTTTGACCATTCCAGTATCATGAAGATGGAACAAATATTAGCTTCAACCTTGATACCTGGTAGTTAATTCCTCCAGCTTTGCTCTTCTTCGGGGTTGCCTTGTACCTTAAACATGTTAATGAGTCTTTATTTTTTTTGTTTTTTTTATTTTTTTAATTTATTCATTTATTTTTGAGGAAGATTAGCCCTGAGCTAACTACTGCCAATCCTCCTCTTTTTGCTGAGGAAGACTGGCCCTGAGCTAACATCGTGCCCATCTTCCTCTATTTTATACGTGCGATGCCTACCACAGCATGGCTTTTGCCAAGCGGTGCCATGTCCACATCTGGGATCCGAACCAGCAAACCCCAGGCCAGCGAGAAGTGGAACGTGTGAACTTAACGGCTGTGCCACTGTGCTGGCCCCTTAATGAGTCTTTAATTAAGAACCTTTATTTGCCTTTGAATAGCGCTGAAAAGAGGTTTTTTTAATCCTTTCAAATGTTAACTTTAGAATAAAGAGTCATATTAGAATGAGGTGAATTAAACCATAATATATCAGTGAGTTCTTTGCTTATACAGTCAAAGCTAATTAACTTGCTATTTGTAAGTTTGCTCATTGGTTAATGTCAAATTCTCTTTTTGGAGATTCCCCTGCAATGTTATTTTACTTTCTATTGGGAAGTAGAAAAGGAAGAAAGGAGGTCTTGTTTTGGAGGTCTCTCCTCATTGGATGTGAACTTTACCAGTAGGCAGGGCTCCTTAGAAGCAATAATCCACATCAACCAGTACACCCCACTTCACCTCCCTAAAGAAATTCAACATCGTAAAACTTATTTCTGTTTGTACCTGTTCTTATTAAAAATATATGCAACATGAGTATCTTACATATTTAATATCCTTTGATTAAAATAAAAATTGGCTGTGTGATCCCTTTCACTGTGAGTGAAAACAATAAAAAAAGCATCTTTTGACTGCTTTGAATAAATTAGACTCAGGATCTATTAGGCATATATTTACCTAAATTTTGGCACACTTTCCCTCCTTTATTTTCCTGAGCAGTAACATGGAAATTGTTTTTTAACGTCAAATCCATATTTCTGTTTTAATGGAGATAAAAGTTCATAGGGAAAATAAGTGTTAAGATGTATTGCTTAGCATTAGACTGTTTTGTAGACTAAAAGAGATCTCACGTAGAACTGGATCATAACCAGAGTTTTCTGAGATGTTTTACTTATATACATCTTCCTTTTATACCTATTTGTTTAAAATCATACAGTGGCTTTTATTTAATGCATACTGTATAATGCACTTTAAAAAGTATAAAGTCTTGTATAAAATTAAGATTGTAGCTTAGTAAGTTGTCATAACTTGACTGGCCAGTTGGTGTCACTGTGGCACAGGCAGTGAAATTGTAAATGTTTCTGTTCTTGTTTTTGTGTCTCATTGCAGATGTTTCATTTTTCTCTTCATTTCCCTTCTTAGTCTGACCTGCAAGAGGCCCTGGTAAGACTTTAACTCAACATTCACGTTCATGTAGAGATTATAATGGAAGAATTTGTCCTAAAAGTCCCCTGGCAGCAGCTTAACATATGTTAATGTTTTGAGGTGTGTTACTCTTTACTAAGATGAGGGACCACAGCTATACAGAGAAAGGGTAGGATGATAATCTTACTGTTCTCACAATTTTTTGCAGAAAAAATATTTTTGCTTCCAGATAAAAAGTAATTCTTGTTTTTTAAAGATTAGTAAGGTTTAATCTCTAAATACTACAAATTACTCTTTGACTTGTAAACTGCATATTATTTACAATCTGTTCTGTTATAGTGCTGGTCAAAATATTAGATTAGAAATGTGCGATTTTGTGCCATGAGTTACAGAGAAGCAGCAAATGTTAGTTCCACAAGGTTGAAACTTCTTGTGAATTAAATTGTATTCGGCAGATTTAGAGAAATTATCTTAGTAGGTATAGCTAAAATGAAACTTTTTTTGTGTTAGGCCCCAAACCAAAATCCCATAATTTAGGTTTTTCCACCTATGGTTGTGTTCTCTAGAAATATGTACATATATGCAAAACTACCAAATTTGGCATTCAATTTTAGGGAGTTTAGGACTTCTTGAACCCTGCCTCTGGCTCCTTAGGATTCCTGGGTCTTAACAATTCCTGGCCTACAAATTTTTATTTAAATCACAGGATTTTAGTTTAGTAAGAGTACCTTAGAGATCCCTAAGTCTTGCTACTTTATTTTACAACTGAGGAAAAAGGCCCTTGAGGTCGTGATGGAATTATCCATATTAACTAGCAAAACCAAAAAGCTTTTGTGATTTGACTATCAGTACAGTGAGGGCAAGAATGTGCCCATTAGTTACTTTATCTCCAGGGCCTGGTAACAATGCTGGCACGTAATTGATAATCGAGGCTTTCATTAAAGGTTTGGTGAATGAATGAGTGAATGAATGAACACATGTTAGAGCCAGGATTAGAAACAAGGTTTCTAGACTTCTATGGAACAACAGGGAAGAGATATTGTACTCTTAAACTTGATACAGGTTGTATCCTTAATTTCCCAGCATGCATTGTTGTTGAAGTTTTTGTGTATGCAGTCCTAGTAGTTATTGTTTTACTCTTTAATGCTTTTGTTAAACTAACTAGTTTCCCCATTCCCCTGTACTTATCAGTCTGGATTACATACTCTAGCAGTCTGGAGAACATTTGGGAAGGAACATAAGAATAGAAATTGTCGCAACACTCTTTTGGACATATTTCCTCTCCTCACCCTGATGTTGTAACAATAAATGTTGTCCATTTAGTTATCTGCGTTTCCTGAGAGACTGGAATCAGCTTTAGGGCAGACAGTATGTGCACACAGCACAGTTTGTGGTTGGTCAATAAAGGAATGAATTCCAGTATAAGGACTTAAAATTTAATGTGTTTTCTACTTCAGCCATCCTAGAGTTTGAACAGCATGTGATGACACTTTGTTTTCATACAATATAGTAATACAATATGACATTTCTGTGTTAGTGACATCTAAATAATCTAGTAGCACAGTCAGTGGCAACATTAATTTGATGGGGGGCTTTTTCCAAAGGCCAGTTTTACCAAATGTGTATCTTGGACCCTTTAAGAGGTATGGTAAGTGTTTCTC
This sequence comes from Equus asinus, assembly GCF_041296235.1. NCBI lineage: Eukaryota > Metazoa > Chordata > Mammalia > Perissodactyla > Equidae > Equus > Equus asinus. Next base: position 40,027,698 of record NC_091792.1, read on the forward strand.
AAGGATTGTTTAACCCATGCAAATCTAGATTCATTTTAGTATTTACTTTTCAAGTATAGAATGTATTCTTAGTACTATTACCACAAATTAAGTTTTAAAATATATGTGTCATATATATATATACATCTATTAAATTAACTCTGGATTGAGATTCCTTTTGAAAATTGTGAATAAATATAATTTTTAATGAAAGGCTGAAGCCTTATCTATCTTAATTATAATCTGTAAATTGTGCCTTTATTTATAAAAAACACTTTCATGAGTAAGTTTTTTGATCTATAGGAGGAATTGTTTTGAATGTAAACACATACAAATGTTTCCACAATGACAGCCTTTGAATGAATTCAGCATGTCCTTGATGCAAGTTGGCACGTGATTTTGTTCTTGTCAAACTTCAGTACTGCTTACAATCTAGACTAGGGAAGTGCGGGGGTCGGGGTAAGGCCAAGAGAGTAGGCAGTTAACCGCCAAAAGATAGTGATACTGTAAGTTCTTGTTAAATGTTTATTGAATGAATGAGGGGGAGCAGGGAGAGAGCGAGAGAAATGCGGTTGAGATTTTGAGAATGTGTGTGTGTGTGTGTCTGTTGATAAATGGAGAAAGTAGATAAGTCAGGAGATTTGCTGTGTTGATCAAGTGGAATAAAAGATAGAGGAGGAGATTGTGATCCTAAGGAGATTTGTTAGACTTAAGATTCCGGAAGTGTTGCTTCCTGAGTGATAACAAGGTCCAAAGTGACCATGGGAGTTTGGCTGCCTAAGTAGAATGGGGCGTGAAAGATGAAAGGCATTAGAGATGAAGAGGTTAATGGAATCTGAGACTAAAGTGTAGGTTGGGTTGTACTATATTAGTCTAATATATCTTTTATCTGCCCTCACACTTCTTCTGACCCTTTGTCCAACCACAAATTACCAAACCTGAATCAAACTACCAAGTTTATGCTTCCTACAAGTATAGTGAGGAAAAGAAAAAATCATACACCTTTACAGGTTGTTAGTACTACAACCTATCATTCTGCATCAACATAGGTAGACAGGCTCATGCAATAGATTTTATCTCTCTTTAAGTATTTCACAGTTTGTATTAAAAAAATAAAGCAACATACTACATACCATGCCATTTGTAGACTGTGTTTTTGATGAGCTATGAAAACTCCATTTAGATGCCTTATATAACAGTTTGGAAGGAATTGCAAACTGAACATCGAATCATTCGCTGAAAGTCCCCAGTGGCATGCTTGAGAACACAGGATAATGGTAAGAGTTGAGGATAGAGCAGAAGACCTGGATATGCCAAAGCCCTCAATAAAGATTTGGGATTCACTGGAAAGAAGGTAGATGACCATGTTAAGGTAGGGAAGAGGGCAGGAGGTAAGGTGGCCTGTAGGGAAATGGGGGATGGGCATCGGTATTGCACAAGAATGGAAAAGCAGTTCTTTCCAAGAGAGTTTCTCAAAATGTAGACAAAGGATTGCCTGTGTCAGAATCACCTGGCTTACTTTTTGAAATTCTAACTCCTGGGCTTCACAGTCCAACTTAATGAGAGTCACAATGGGCAGCTAAGAAGAATCTGCATTTTCAATAAGTTCTCAGATGATTCTCAAACTAAAGTTTGAGAACTGGTAGGTTAGAAGTACCAGTGGAGCACTGAGAAAATCGTAACCTTGCCTTCTACCTGCTTGATAAGTAGAATGTTGGAGAATAATCAGGTTTGACTCAGGATAATTGTAGAGAGGCAAGAGGCCACTATGAGGAGGTTAAGGATGTTTCAATACGTTTACAGTAGAATTTGGGATGTGGTGGTCTGTTTGAATAGTAGCTTTGCTTCTGGCAGATATTCCTTATAGTCAGCTAACTCTTAAAACAACAAAGGGGATTTTAAATTGCCAAAATTCATATTAAATTTAACATAAAATTTTCTATTTGTTTCTTTTAAAATTATATTCTGTAAATGCTTTGGAAGGTTTTATCTACTCTGAAGAATGAGAAAAGATGTTTAAATTGAGGAAATTTATTAGTGAATGAAATATTAGTATTATGTCTGCTAGATGCTGGCAGTACTAAAGTGGAACATAAGATAGATAAGCAAACTGGTCTTAGAGAGCTTACAGGCTACAGAGAGAGGGAGTATAGGCAAATTAATTTTAACACCAAGTAAGAAGTGATATGCTAGGCCAAGTATAGCATCGTCTGAGAACTGGTAGGAGGAGTATGTAAAGATTACCTGAGGAATTGATGTCCAAGCTGAATCTGAGGGTTGAGCTAGCCAGATGAAGGGTGAAGAGTGTTCCCATCAGAGGCAACTGTAAAGACCTGAAAAAGGTGCAAGACCATAGAACTGAAAATTCGCTAATGTTGGAGTGGAGAACATGGGGGCAAATGTGTGAGAAGTGAGGGTAGAGAGATAAGTAGGGACCAGATCCTGCAAAACTTTAAAACCATGTTGAGGAATTTGGATTTTACCTAAAGGGCAATAGAGGGCCTCTAAATGACATAAAAATGAAAGTGTCTCAATCAGAGTCACATTTTAAAGATTGGCACCTGAGCTAACAACTGTTGCCAATCTTCCTTTTTTTTTTTCCTGCTTTTTCTCCTCAAATCCCCCCAGTACGTAGTTGTATATTTTAGTTGTGGGCCTTTCTAGTTGTAGCATGTGGGACGCTGCCTCAGCATGGCCTGATGGTGCCATGTCTGCGCCCAGGATCCGAACCAGCGAAGCCCTGGGCCGCCGAAGCAGAGAGCGTGAACTTAACCACTCAGCCACGGGGCCGGCCCCCAGATTCACATTTTGGAAAGTTGTCTCTGCCTATAGTTTGAAGAATGAATTTCACGGGTGATAAGACTAGAGACAAGGAAGACAGATCAGTTAGGTCACCAAGGGAAGAAAGGAAGGAAGACTTGGGACTTTTCTCCTGTAGAGAAACTAGAACCCGTAAAGAACACCAAGCCATTTTCAAAGTTGTAGATAGGAGAAAAACTGTGAGAATATAGTGTAAGGAAACTAAGGGAGAAGAGAGTTCGTGTAGTTTCCAGACTATTTGGAGAATCCTTACGGATTATTGGTGGTTACAGTACATGCTTTGAGAATCACTCCTTTATTCAAGATTTCTTCTCCTCACCCTAAGTAAAAGGGTGGAGGGAGGATTAATTAATAAATCTCTAGTTCTGTTTATGTGTTGTAGTGTTGGGCATCTTATTGAGGAGGTGTATTTTAAAGCACATTTGCTGAGCATTTTGTCTTCTTTATGTGTAGGTTTTGAACAAACTTTCGTTCAAAAGTAGATTACGTACCATGCTAAAGCATAAGTTCTAAAGTTCTGTTTTTAACCTCATTCTTATTCTTACCTCTGTTGAAAATATACAAAATAGAGGCAAGTTATTTGGGTTGAAATGAGCACCCCTTCCCAGCTTTATGGAAGTTATTAGTACAAATATTATATCATATCCTTTGAAAAGAACTTAAAATATACATGAAACTTCTTTGCCAAAAGCATTATGTTTTGTTTTGGCTTAATTATTTATTTTTTAAAACTATTAAATACTCCAGCATTATCCTAGTAGCTTGAATAGAAAGTTAACTTCTGTTTTATTCCATTTTATTGTACAATTGTTAAGTATGACTTTGCAAAGTCTTAAATTTTAAGTTGAATGTCAGCGACATAAAAATGAAAATATGTTCTGGAAGCTATAGGAGTAAATATTTAAAAAGTTGCTAAGCTAGGCACAACCTTGTTACTGAGACACTTTTTTAAAATTTAATGGTTATGTAAAGGCATATTTTAAGTTTTTGTCAACTATGAGGCTAAATTATATTACTTAGTGTGTATTTTAACAAAAAACGGTCAACAAGTTAATAAAATACTGAGTGTTACCTCAGAAGTTGTGCTGTCCTCTCATATAGCCCGGTCATTCTGTGTTGCCCTTACCTGCCAGACCACTATCAAAATGATAATTCTGTTCAGAATCTGAATGGACCCATTTGGTACCACTTTGGGTTATGCTCCTTCTGTTAATAACAGTTTAGGCAAAGGAAGGGCTCAGTGCTTTTCAGAGTTTACAGCTGTTTTACATAAAGGACACAAGGTTTTTTCTGGGAGAACTTTTGTTTGTTGAGTAAAGGACCTCCAGGAGACCAGAGGAAGGGGTTTGAATGCGGTGTAATATTCTTCAGACAACAGAAGTGTCTTGTAGAGGCCATTTGGGACAAGATGGAAGGCATCCCTGTAAGTTCTTGAAAACTTGGGTAATCAGAGATATCCATCATATTTACTATTTAACTTGTTACTAGTTCCCCTCTTCCCAACTACTACTACTGTATCTTTTTTTCTGGGAATTTACACAATTTTTTGTGACAGGACAGATGATTCAAACGAGTAATGTTCTTTTAGAGAAGTTCCAAGGATACAGCAAACACAACTCACCTGGACCTCTGTGCCATTTATTTGTTGTTTGAGTGTTGTTTTTTTATCCCGCATATTTTGAGGGGTGTCTGATACTTTTTTTCTTAAGAGGAGCTGAAAAGCTGTCACGACTTGGAGCAGGGCAACATCCTAGGGAAACCATTCCAAAAAATTGTCAACTTTAATGACTAAACTTGCAAAGTTTAAAAGATATTTTGGTGGTTTGACAGTATTTATTTTGTAAGTGATATATTTGTCTTTCAGAGAGAAAAGATTGTCTGGTTTTAATGTAAATGTGAATAAAAGGATCACTAATATTTAAAACTAGAAACCATTGATTTACTATGTTAAAAAATAAACTGGAAAGGAAAAGATCACTTATTCAGGGAAATGCAACAGACTCAGAGATTTGGTTTAAAAATAGGAAGTAAATAAAACTGTAAAGAATGTTTTCTTAATTCTAAGTGCTATTCAAAACAATATACAGATGAAAAGAATGTTGTCTTGTGAAAAGAGGTGTTAAGTGACAGGAAGAAATAAGTAAAATGGAATGAAAGTTGTTCATCTGTTTTGACCAGTAGGAAATTAAAGTTGAGAATGTGTTTGCATTAGTGTGTTTAAACTTTAGCAGATTCTGAAATAATGATTTTTAAAAGGTATTTCTTTAAATAAATCTTTTAGAAAACACACTAGCTAAAATGAATTCTAAGTCTCCAGTACATTAATAGCTTGTGACTATTTACATTTACTATACATTACAGTTAATATTGTTTCTTGAAGTTTAGTCCTAACTATATTGCTAGTTATTTAGTAACTAAATGACACATTTTTGTGTCTCAGTGTTCTCATCTGTAGAATAGTAGTGATAGTACTGCTTATTGTCAAGATTAAATGAGATAATACATAGGCAGTTCTTGCTTTGTATAGTTCAATATGCATTAATTTCAGTTACCATGATTTAATTAAATAATACCAGTCCCCCAACAACATGCTCCAATTACGGTCACCACGGTGTATCAACTGTGATTGTATAAAGTACAAACTTTGCTGTTAGCACTTAAGTCCATAAATCACTATGTAAATATCAGGTGTGTATCATGATTATTGACTAATTTTGTTCTTTCAAAGTCTCTTGGTGATTGTTCACTGCATATCTGTTATTCAGTTCACACACAGACAGCAAACCTTGTAGTTGTATTACCTTCTTGTCTCCTGATCATAAACTCATGAGACATTTTCCAAAAAGAGATAATCAAAAGGGAAGGGATGAACAAAGATGTAAGTGTAGCAAAGAAATGAAAAATCATAACACTAGAAGAAGTGAAATTCAATCAGACCTGATGGAGTTATGGAAGAAATAGCTGACCACAGGAATGTTGATGCTGCCACTGTTTGAAGGACTCTCGGTCCGAGCCAGAAGAACTTAGTGATGGCTAACTTAACAACATAAACAAGGAACGAGTTTTTAATGTTTTGACAAGAATTTTTAAAGGTCATAGAATAATCGTTTTTTCCCATTAATCACTTTCCACTGTTTCAGCTTGTTTGATCATTTTTACGATCTTGCACTGACGTGCAAGGTGAGGACTGCCTGTACGTGAAAGTGCTTAGAACAATTCCTGGCACATAGTAAGTGCTCGAGAAATGTTTAGCATTGTAATTATTAGTAATAGCACTAATTAGTTGTACGGATGATTGTAGTAGGGGACAGGGATGGCTAACATTACTGTGTGCCTAAAAATATCTACTGGGTGCTTTCCCCGTATTATCTCACCTAATTTTCATAATACTCAGAGGTAATTTTAACTTCTATTTATAGCTGAGCAAACAAGGGCTAAGAAAGTTTTCAAGTACTTGCCCAGGATCACATAGCCACTGAATAGGAAAACTGGTCTATTGGAGTTATCTTTCCAGGTCTTTCATGTTTCTAGTATAGTTGGTACTGGACGAGACTATCACAAACTTTAAAAAGTAATTTAAGAGTCTTTGCTGTTGATAAACATCTTTTAAGTACGCTATACAAAATTCAAAAGATGATTTCATCAGGAACTCTAATTAGGGTGGAGAAAGCAAGAATACATCTTTGCAGCTTACTTTTATTTATTATTATATTATTGTGCTCTTATGTTTATTACTCTGTGTTTGTTACCATAATGATTAGCAGTTAAGATCCTTAAAATTAAAAAAAAAAAATTCTGTCATACCTTTGTTTGGGTAACAAATTATTGGAGTAGGTATGTTTTTGTTTTTTCTTTTTTAAGGCCAATTCAAAGAGATTTTCCTGGTAAAACTAATGTTAGTTTTCGGTTTTGGAGTACATCGGTCTCCTCCACTGGATCATCTAACAAAGAGTTTGCATTTGGTCTTGCTAATGAAAAACTTTGAATGTTGAGTGTACTTTGATTTTACTACTACTCTTTTTCTTCCTTTTTTGGGGGGTGAGGGGGGAAGATTAGCCCTTAGCTAATATCTGCCGCCAATCCTCCTCTTTTTTGCTGAGGAAGACTGACCCTGAGCTAACATCTGTGGCCATCTTCCTCTACTTTATATGTGGGATTTCTGCCTCACCACGGCCTGTCAAGTGGTGCGTAGGTCTACACCTGGGATCTGAACTGGCGAACTCCAGGCCGCCAAAGCAAAACATGCAAACCCAACTGCTGCGCCACCAGGCTGGCCCCACTACTACTCTTTTTAAAAAATCTTTTTATTAAATATTAGATATGAAAGAATGTTGACACAATAAAGATACAAAGAATAACAGTACAAATAAAAAGGATCCAGATTGGAAAGGAAGAGGTAAAACTTTCTCTGTTTGCAGACAATGTGATCTTGTATGTAGAAAATCCTGAGAAATCCACCAGAAAAACTATTAGAAGTAACAAATTCAGCAAGTTGCAAGATATAAAAACAATGTGCAAAACTCTTTTATTTCTATACACTAGGAATAAGTAATCCAAAAATAAAATTGAGAAAACAATTCCATTTACAATAGCATCAAAAATAAGAAAATACTCAGGAATATGTGTAAGACTTCTACCCTGAAACTATAGCACACTGTTGAAAGAAGTTAAAGAAGATTTAAATAAATAAGTATCTCATGTTCTTGGATCAGAAAACTTAATTTATTAAGATGGCAGTGCTTCCCAAATTGATCAGATTCAACACAATCTCTGTCAAAATCCCAGCTGGCTTTTTTGTAGAACCTGACAAATTGATCATATGTAAAAAATGCAAGAGATCCAAAATAGCCAAAAGAGTTTTGAAAAAGAAGAACAGAGTTGTGGTACTCACTACTTCTGATTTCAAAACTTACTACAAAGCTGCAGTAATCAAAACAGTATGATACTCACATACGGAAGACATATAGATCAATGGAATAGAATTGAGAGCACAGAAATAGACCTTTACATTTATGATTGGTTGAGTTTCAACAAGGGTGCCAAGACAGTTTTCGGTGTGGAAAGAATAGTTTTCAACAAATGGTGCTGGGACAACTGGGTATACACACGCAAACAATGAAGTTGGACCCAGACCTTACACCATACTCAAAAATTAGCTCAAAATGCATCAAAGACTTAACTGTCAGAGCTAAAACTGAAAAATCTTAGAAGAAAAACAGGTGTGAGTCTTCAAGACCCTGGATTAGGTACTTTGGCTTCTTAGATAAGACACCAAAAGTATAAACAGCAAAAGAAAAAATAGATAAATTGGACTTTAAACTTTTGTGCTTCAAAGAACACCAGGAAGAAAGTGAAAAGACAGCCCACAGAATGGGAAAAAATATTTACAAATCATGTATCTGATAAGGGATTTGTATCTTACAACTCAACAGGAAAATGATAAATGACCCTGTTAAAAATAGGGCAAAAGATTTGAATAGACATTTCTCCAAAGAAGATATACAAATGGCCAGTAAGCACATGAAAAGATGCGCAACGTCATTAGGCGTCACAGAAATGAAAATCAACACTACTGCTTCACACCTGCGGGAATGGCTATAATCGAAAAGACAGATAATAACAAGTGTTAGCAAGGATGTGGAGAAGTTAGAACCCTCATACATTGCTTTTGGAATGTAAAATGGTGCAGCCCTTCTGGAAGACAGTCTAACAGTTCCTCAGAAAGTTAAACATTACTATATGATCCAGCCAAAAACATGTATACTAATGTTTATAGCAGCATTATTTGTAAGAGTCAAAAAGTGGAAACAATCCAGGTGTCTATCAACTGAAGAATAGATAAACAAATTGTCGTATATCTATACTATGGAATATTATTCCGACATAAAAAGAAATGAACTACTGATAGATGCTACAAGATGAATGAACCTTGAACACAGATGCTACAAGACACATACTACATGATTTCATTTGTATGACTATTCAGAGTAAGGAAAACCATGGAAACAAAGTAGATGATTAGTGTTGTCAGGGGCTGGGGAAAGGTAGGAAGAAGGGGTGACTTCTAATGGGTACTGAGTTTCTTTTTGGGGTGATGAAAATGTTCTAAAATTAGATAGTTGTGATGGCTACACAACTCTGTAAGTATACTACTGAATCTTTAAAAGGGTGAATTTTATGACATGGAATTATATTTCAATGAAGTGAGTTCTCAGTACAGTGAATACCTGTGTGTATACCACTCAGTTAAGAAATAGAACATCACTGTTACCTTTACAATCCTTGTTTTCTCTTCATGTAGCCACACTCACTGTCTCACTTTGTTCGGAATTCTGCCCACATTTTACCTCCTCAGAGAGGTCCCACCTAAAGTAGCACCCTTGGCCTGTCACTCTTTATCCCTCTTTCCTGCCTTAAAAACAAAAAAAAACTTATTTAGTACTTATTATGTATTTACAGCACTTATTATTACCTGACATACATTTATTTGTTTACTGTCAGTCTCCTCCACGCCCTACCCTCATATGGGTCTAACATGGGCAGAGACTTTATCTGTTTCCTATGCTGCTGTATCTGTTGTGTATAAAGCAGTGGCTGTCATGAAGTTGGTGCTCATTAAATGCTGGTTCAGTGAATAAATAAATCCTTTATGTTCCAGGGCTCAAGAAGTACTTTCTCCTTTCTTACTTGGTTCTCATGGACTTAGTTCCTATTCTGAATTCCTCTGATACTTATTGTCTTTGCTTTGGCACCAAGTTCAACTTCTGTGTTAATGTTTATATGTCTTATAAAGTGAGGCAAGAACTGTACCTTATCTTATTTTTTCTTTGCCCAGAAAGTCTAACATATAGTAAGAGTAAGAAAATACTCATTAAATCAAATTTTAAAATAAACCTATTGCTATAGCAGTTTCTTAATCTATGTGGTATTGAGTCATAAATCCTTTAGTTCATTCAACAAATTCATTTATTCATTCATTCAGCAAATATTTATTGAATATCTACTACATTTCAGGTACTGTCTCAGGTGCTAAATATATAGCAGTAAACAAAAAAATTGGCAACATCCCTGCTTTCATGAAGCTTACAGTATAGTGAGGGGTGAAAAAATAAACAGATATACACATAGTATGTTACTTAGTGATAACCGCTATTGGAAAAATAGAACAGTCTAAGCAGGATAGGAGTTCCAGTATGAAAGTTGTGGGAGTTGCTGTTTTAAATGTTGTTGGGGAAGAAAACTTCTCTGGCCAAAGGAGCAATAAAAGAGCAAGACCTTTGGATTTCTGGTAGAAGAGTACTCCAGGAAGAAAAAACAAGTACAAAGGCCTTGAAACAGAGTTAGGTTTATTGTTTTTGAGGAAACTGTGTGGCTCCAGGGCTCAGGCTAGTGGGAGATGAAGTCAAATCATGTGATGCCTTGGAACATTTGATAGTCTGGGTCTTACTTCTCGTGAGATTGGGGGTCTTGGAGAGTTTTGTATACGGGGTAACTTTGCTTGATGTCTGGAGTTAGAGGTGTGTCATGGATAGAAGTAGGGAGACCATTTGGGAGGCTGTTGGAATAATCCAGGTGAAATATGATGGTGGCGTAGACCCGGGTGGTAGCCGCACAGTGGAGGTGGTAAGAATTGGTTTGATCCTGGATATATTTTGAGGGTAGCTCTTGTAGGATCTGCTGATGGTTTGAATGTGGGTGTGAGAGAAAAACAAGATTCAAAGGTAACTCCTAAATTTTTGGCTAAGGTTTTGGTAGTAGAGATGCCATGAGCTGAAAGAAGTGAAAACTCTAGGTGATGGCATTTTGTTCTGTCTGTTGGGGGTGAGGATTTACTGTGGAAATCGATCAGTTTTGGACATACTAAGTTTGAGATGCCTATTTGATATCCAAGTGGAAATGACAAGTATGTGGTTAGATGTATTGGAATTAAAGAGGGAGGCTCAGGTAAGACAGATAAATTTTGGAGTTGTCACTGTATAGATGATTTTTAAAGCCAAAAGAATCAATAAGATCCCTCAAGAAGTGAGAATAGGAAAAAAAGTCCTCTGACTGAACCCAGGGGCACTCCAGCATTTGGAGGTTGGGGAGTTAGGAGCAATCAGCAAAGAGACAGTAGAACATATCAGATGATGTAAGAGGAAAATCAAGAGTGTCCTGAAGCTGGGGATTGAAAGTGTAACAAGGAGAGAACAATCATCTGTGTCAAATGCTGTTTGATAAGTCACATAAAATGAGAATTGATCTCATTAGTTATTAACTCAGAGTCCACCATACCGATCAAGTAATTGCTTAGGCAAAATTAATGAGCTTCTCAAGAAAAACCCTTCTCAGCACTTGTCAGTTATGAGAGACTGTGTCTGTTAAGTTTTGACTTTGCAAGTTGGAAAAATCAGAATGTTCTGAGTTTGAAAATTACAACTGTACGTTATATGTGGTGGGGTAGAGTATTAAGAAAGGATTTCAAAGATATATTTATCTTTTAGTGCATCATTAACTTGTCATTATTGTGGAAAACCAATAGGATCTATCATAGACTCTGATTATGAAAATTGGGTAATTCCTCATATCCAAGCCAGAGAAAAGAGAGGACTTTTAATTGGAAATCTGTATTTCTTGGCTTTCACTTTTTTCACTATAGGACTGAATGTTGAATATTATATTTATTACAATTACATTCCAATTATAAGCTAATTTGCAGTTAGGTTGACAATATCACTGTTGAATATAAATCTAAATAGCAGGAAATTTCCTTTACCTCACCCTGATTGAAGTCAGAGAAGCCCTGTTTGCCTGGCTAACCTTGAAATCAAAGGGAAATTAATATTGCAAGTGAATGATTTGTTTATACTGACCATTAGCCAGGCTCATCATGATTATATTAGACATCAGTCAGTTTTTTAATATTAGACATGGCTTTGTAGTCATCTTAATTCTGTTTTTTAAAATTATTTTCCTCATGTATTAGTTGATTAGAAGTTTGAAAATTTAATTTTAATATCTGCCTGCTGCTTAGTTTTAGAATAACGAAAGCATGTTGTGTGACAGACACTGTACCTCTCAATAGCAAATCTTGCTGAGTTTGGTGCTGATTCTACATCATTACAAAATGCTGTGACAGCATAAGGGAATACCACATAGTAGAGAGAAAAATAATTCAAAATGTGATTAAAGGGACAGTGAACTGTTACGTGATGTGAGATTTTTTACAAAGATTTTCTCTTTTATTCAATTGTTGCTAAGGATTTGAAGCGTTCGATACCCACTGGACTTGGTCTCTCAGAAACCCAAATTACATCTCATGGCTTTGACAGTACCAAAGAAGGGGTTATTGAAGCAGGAGCATTTCAAGGTAAGAGCCCATATATATATATTTGGTTGTGTGTCTGTGTATACATATATTTTTTTGTAGCTGAACCACATATTTTATTTGTTTACTCTTTTCTTTAAAGTTTTTTTTTCAAGAGAATGAAAGCAGTTTATAAACTGTAAAGGGCTACAAAGGTTAAAGGTGGTGTTTAGGTTTACAATCTAGATTATGAGTTCCTTTTGTTTCTTTCCGTTTTTCTGTTTTTTTTAATTTCAGGTGTACATTGTAATGTATTTCGAATTCTGTGTAGATTACATCATGTTCACCACCCAGGCCCATATATTTTTAAAGATGGCTGGGGAGGAGGAGGGAGAAGTTCACCAAATGCTACCTTATTAATAAAGCATGAGTTGAGCCCTTTAATTCTGTGATAAAACACCAATTATAAACATAATCCTTTTTCTCTTCAATTTAAATGATTTAGGAATTGTTTCAGTAGTCTTCTTTATATAAATAGATCAATGTGCATAATTTCACTGATTGTTGTTTAAGAATTGGTTTTAAAGTACTGAAATAAAAACTAAAAAAGTATATCAGAAATGCAGATTTAAATTATTTTAGCTTGTAACCACAAAATTTATAGCTATAAGTCAATATTGATTTGTATAAATAGGTATTTCCTATTTCAAAGCAAATAGGAAAATAAAATTTTTATTTTTCTACTATGCATGCTGTATAGGAGGGCTCCAAGACCACCCTCAGATTCAGCAGTTTACTAAGAGGTCTCACAGGACTCAGTACAGAGTCACACTCGCTGCTGTGATTAGTACAGCGAAAGTGTGCCAAGAACGCTTTGCAAAGGCAACAGATGCCCAAAGGCTAAGGGGAAACTAGGCGTAAGCTTGCCAGGGTCTTCTCCCAGTGCAGTCACAAAGGACGTGCTTAATTTCCCCAGCTGAGTTGTGGCAACACATATGAAATGTTGCTAACCAGGGAAGCTCATTAGAGACTCAGTGCCCAGGGTTTTTCTTTTTTTTATTGAGGTCACATTGGTTTATAACGTTATATAAATTTCAGGTGAAATCATTGTATTTCTACTTCTGTACAGACTGCATCGTGTTCACCACCAAAAGTCTAGTTGCCATCCATCACCGTATACGTGTGCGCCTTTACCCCTTTTGCCTTCCCTCTGCCCACTTCCCCTCTAGTAATCACCAGTTTGTTCTCTGTATCTGTGTGTTTGCTTATCTTCCACTTATGAGTGAAATTGTATGGTGTTTGTCTTTCTCTGTCTGACTGACTTTGCCTAGATAATACCCTCAAGGTCCATCTCTGTTGTTGCAAATTAGTGCCCAGGATTTTTATTGTAGATTGCTCACATAGGCTTCCTCTGCCCAGCATGGACCAAGATTCCAGACTCCCAGAAAGAAAGCAGGTGTTTAGCATAAACAATACTGTTTGTATAAACAGTTTAGGCACAGTGAGCCAGTTCTACTGTTTTGGGAATGGAGGGGATCTTCCCAAAATTTAAGTTCTGAGATGCCAACCCAGGGCCAATCTTGTAAGCTGGTCTTTTAAGGATAAGCAGTTAAACCTGCTACCTTAACTCTTTTCTGCACACATTCCATATATGTCTATTTTTAATATAACAGAAAAAGTTGCCTGCTTTTTTAATGCTTTTGTCTAGAATAACCTTTTTAAAGTGTTTTTTCATTTTCACTTGAGTGCAAGACAGTAAAACAAGGTAAACTTTTGGATGTAAAAAGTGGATTGTTTTCTTGACAGAGCTGTAATTAACGTAGTAGCTATAGTTGATGTTCAATTAAGTATGTTAATTTTAACAGTACATTATATTTTACAAAATGAAAAAGTATCTCCATGCCTTTGCAGTTGTTAGCCCTCTTGCAGGTAATATTCTATAGTTTTATTAAATTTATGGCCAATACTTTATTCAAAAACAACTTATGTTTTCAAATATATACTTAGGTCCTAGAAACAAGCATTTAGGATAATCCTGTATAATATCCTCTACTCTAGGCTGTAAAATTAATGGGCTATCTAGTGACGCCATTTTTTTCCCCTTTTCATTCTAATGTTCAGAAAAATAAAGCTCTAGAAAGGGAGCATATGTGTCAATAATCAATAGTCATTGAGTAGCATTGTGGCAATTTTATCTAGGGGATAACTTTCAGTTTGAAAGAGTTGACTGAGTGCCTAAAATTACGAGTCCTGAAAGATATAAGGCTTACTTTGCATAATGTGACACCAGTTTTGGACCAATCACCAATCCCCAAATTTAATTTCAACATAGAATAAAAAGATACTTTTACTATGAAGATACTTTAAGTATTTCCAGTGAAATTATTTAGGCTGACATTTGGTTTAATCTTTTTCTCCTTAAGTGGAATAGTATTAAACAAGAATCTAAATCAACTGGCCTTTGTAAAGTGCTTTGCCCTGAGCATGAAAATGCCAATCTATTTCACTTGCTTATAGATACATCCTAATCCTTCAAATTGGAATGAAAATACGTTTCATAATAATGGCAGTAATTTATGTCTGAAATTAGTTAAGCATTTATTGGCAAGTTATAGTTAAGTGCCCTTGTTTTAAGACATATGTAGATAAATTGGAAAGAACATGAGAAAAAGCAACATGATTAAAATTTAGGGAATAGGTCTTAGAAAAAAATGTTAAAGGAGTTGGAGCTGTGTTAGCTCTCTGAAAAAATGACTTAATGACAACTTAATAATGACTCTATTGCTTGAACAGTTACTAAAAGAAGAGTCTTACCCATTTACTTTTCCATCTCTAGAGCAAAGTTACAAGAAATCATACTTAAGTTCAGCCTAACAACAACAAATACTGAAATTTGTCTAGCAAATGTGTTGCAGAATCAATAATAGTGGAAATCATGAATAAATCAAAGCTTACAAGACTGAAGTGAATTTGGTAACTGAGTTTTTTTTAATAGGGTTTTGGTCATTGCATGCATATTCATATTCATACTTATATTCATATTCTTGGATTTCTATTGTTGAATGAAACGAATTCTCCAAATTTATTTGATTAGCAAGATCCTAGATTCTTAAGAATTCTTTTTTATTGGATATTAGTGAATGATTTTAGTAAGTAATTTAGTCTAAATTAGTGGTTTAAAGGGTTGAAGATACACAGGAGTGATAATTTGAAGATAAAGAATATTGACAATACAGAGAAGTGATAATTACCCTTGAAAGTAAAGCAGAAAAGCTGAAGTACTCAGTTACCTCAGCACCATGTCTTTTGCTACTTTAGTTTGAAAAGTTCTGTGTCATTTGTTACATGTATTATACACATCTCATTTTGTGTCATGGGATTATTTCTTGTGCAAGATTGATAAACAATGATAACCAGAACAACAGAGCTCTGTTCCTCGGATCATCAAGAAATGGAACTACACTAGTCATCTTTTATTTAACACTGCCTCATGTAAAGATAGTCTTTGTTTAAAATGGTGATTGGACTGGATAATCTATTAAAATGCTTTCCAACTCAACGAGTAATTTGTGGATTGGCGTTTTCTGCATTGAATTTAATAACGGAGATATTATGGTGTTGATTCAGAACATTTGAGTCTCTAATAAGCTGTTTTAACCTCTCTGGGGTCTGTTTTCTCCTTTAATTTAATGTGAGACCAGTTGATTTCCATCATCCCTTCCAGTTTTAAACTTTATGGTTTAACAGATTTAAAGAGACAAATCTCTCTCAGTTTGAAAGGTAGCGCCAATCTATTTAGGTCTATTGCATGTTTGTATTTTAATGTCACAATCAGTTCAAATTAAGGTTTTCATATTATTAGAACTGGTGACTTTCTGCATCAGGACTTAGTATATCTGAGATATGACCAATTATTACTAATTGTAAGTAAAGAAAGTTGATGTTGATTCTGTCCTATTAGAAAATTTTAATTATAAATTTGATACATTATGTTTTATAAAGAAGTGGGAAAAAGTGTAATTGAAATAAAAGTATCTTACAGACATTAAAATATTCTCCGCTAGGGTTGGCCCTGTGGCCGAGTGGTTAAGTTCATGCGCTCCGCTGCAGGTGGCCCAGTGTTTCGTTGGTTCGAATCCTGGGCGTGGACATGGCACTGCTCATCAAACCATACTGAGGCAGCATCCCACATGCCACAACTAGAAGGACCCACAACGAAGAATATACAACTATGTACTTGGGGGCTTTGGGGAGAAAAAGGAAAAAAATAAAATCTTAAAAAAAAATATTCTCAGCTAAATGTGGAAAGATGTGAATAATTTTTTCAACTTCTTTTTAATTATCACTCCTCTACAGATGTACAGCCTTTAGAATTTGAAATAAAGAAAGCAATAGAAGCTATATGGTTTTCTGTGGTTTAATGGTGGCCATGAGCAACATTGTTGGGTAGTCAGTTTTTCTTACTTTGTAGATAACTAAAGCTCAGAGATGTTAAGTAATTTGCCAGGGTGTTTATGATACTGTGTGGTAAGTAGAGCTAGAATTTCAAGAGTTAGAATTTAAAACTTAGTTGTATTTTACTCAAAAATTGTGTTCTTTCCTCCTCTTCTCAAACTTAGTTGTGTTTGAGAATCATCTGAGTGGCTTTTAAAAAACTACAGGTGCCGAATGTACAATGTATTGTGTACTTGAAATTTGCTAAGAGAATACATCTCAGGTGTTTTTGCCACCAAAAAAGGGTAACTTTGAGGTGACAGATATATTAATTAGTTTGATTATGGTAATCAGATCACAATACATACAAAACATCACGTCATATACCTTAAATATCTACAATTTTTATTTGTCTAATAAGTAAATAAAAGCAAAAAAACAATTGAATAAAAAAGCTAAAACTGTCCAAAACCAAAAATCCCTGCAGATACCTGTTTCACTGATGATCAGTAAATCTTGTGGAGTGTCCCAGGTATGTCTTAAAACTCCAAAAGTGATTCTTATGATTCATCAGAATAATATCCTGTCATCAGCACTTCTCAAACTTCACATACATACAGATCACCTGAGGATCCTGTGAAAATGCAGATTCGGGTTTGGTAGGTCTGGGGCAGGGCCTGAGACTTTGCCTTTCTAATGAGCTCCCAGGTGAAATAATTGATGTAGTGCCTTGCAGCCATACTATGAATAGCAGTGATCTATGCTATGTGTATTTGATTTATGATTTGAAATTTCACATTCCTGTGAATTTTAATTGTAATTTGATTCAGTATTACATGCCTTTGGATTTCTACTTGAATAGCTTTCCTTTGTATGTAAGACTAACAAGTTATAAAATATTTACTTAAGCTTTAAATCATTCAACAATGGGTCTTTAATCACATTCTGTTAATTGATTTGAAAATAGCAGAATCCCGTTAAAGTTCTGTTTAGATGTGATCTTGCCAAGTTTCTTATAGTTGTATGCTTTGTTTGGCTTTAATACTTAGATGAAAAGTTTATACAAGAACCCAGCCTAGTGGCATCTATTTATTGTTAGTCCATTCCTGCAAGAAAGCGAATATATTAATTCCAGTTTTTAATCCTAGTGTTTGAATATTTTAAAGAAATGTCAGTAAACCTATACTCAAAATGTACAGTATATGGAGGATGAAAAGGATTTTCACAGTTAAATATCTACCCTTTCCAGGTTCCCCAGCGCCACCATTGCCATCTGTTATGTCTCCCAGCAGGGTTGCAGCTAGTCGGCTGGCTCAACAAGGAAGTGATGTACTTGTTCCTGCAGGTATTCACTGCCCTGAGTGGATAAAGCCCTTGCTCCTGCTGCAGCTAAACTAATTCACTAAGTTTCATAATCACTTGCTTTATATTCTTAGGTGTGTGTTTTTTCTGCCTTTTTTGGTGGCTGCTGCTTTTTTTTAACAATAAGGGGAAATCATCTTTCTAGCTTTATCTGTCTTTCTGGCTTTTCAGAGTTCTTAGCCACATCTCAGACCTGAAGTTTAATCACTTTAAGTTTAAAAAACATTGTAAAATTTGATTCATTTTAAATATCCTTTCTGTACTCTGGAAAATGTAGGATCACTTATTTGATCTTAAACTCTCAGCTTTGCAGCTCTCCTCTCTTTTTCAGTTAAATAGAAAAAGAGCCTTCAACAATTGGGTTGTTCATTATTTGGAATAGGTCAAGTGGAAAAGGTTGTGTCTTTCTATTTTCAACCTCAGCTTAAAAATAGTTTGCATATCGCAACAAAATACTATGTAATTTACCAGTTATGCCCAGTGAAAAATACTTGGGGGAAATCCATTTCTTTGCATTGAATTTGCTCTGTACTTTAATATTGCTGGGCTGTAAATACAGGGAAAAAAATTGAACTCTGTATTTCTTTTTATATGAAATGTTAACATTTTGTATTTTGTTTCTGTGAGAATTTTGTAAATTAAATTTGTTTGCTGGTCTAGCTATAGGAGTAAGTAAGAAAGGAAGTTTTTGCTGAGTCTAACTTTTTTTTTAATTGAGCTAACATTGGTTTATAACATTGTATAAGTTTCACGTGTACAACATTATAATTTGACTTCTGTATACACTACAGCATGCTCACTGCCAAAATTTAGTTCCCATGTGTCACCATACAGTTGACCCCCTTCACCCATTTTGCCCTTCCCCTGCCCTCCTTCCCCTCTGGTAACCACCAGTCTGTCCTCTGTATCTATGTCTTTGTTTTTCTTTGTTTTGTTGTGTTTATATCCCACATATGAGTAAAGTCATCCCGTATTTGTCTTTGTCTGACTTATTTCACTTAGCATAATACCCTCAAGGTTCATTCATGTTGTCACAAGTGGCAAGATTTCATCTCTTTTTGTGGCTGAGCATTCCATTGTGTATATACATATGTACATCACATCTTCTTTATCCATTCATTCATCAATGAGTACTTAGGTTGGTTCAGTATCTTGGCTGTTGTAAATAATGCTGCAGTGAACATAGGGGTGTACACGTCTTCTCAAATTCGTGTTTTTATCATCTTATCAGACCCTCTGTCCATTTTTTAATTGTATTGTTTGGTTTTTTTGTTGTTGAGTTGTTTAAGTTCTTTATATATTTTAGATATTAATCCCTTACCAGATACATGATTTGCAAATGTCTCTCCCATTTGATAGGCTTCTTTTTGTTTTGTGGATGACTTCCTCTGCTGTACAGAAGGCTTTTAGGTTGGTGTATATTCCTATTTGTTTATTTTTGCTTTTGTTTCCATTGTCTGAGGAGACATATCCAGAAAGATATTGCTAAGACCAATGGCAAAGAGCATACTGCCTATGTTTTCTTCTAGGAATTTGTGGTTTCAGGTCTTATATTCAAGTTTTTAATCTATTTTGAGTTAATTTTTATGTATGGTATAAGACAGTGGTCTAGTTTCATTCTTCTGCATGTGGCTGTCCAGTTTCCCCAGCACCACTTAGCGAAGAGACTTTCTTTTCTTCATTATGTGTTCTTGGCTCCTTTGTCATAAATTAGCTGTCCATGTATGTGTGGGTTTATTTCTGGACTCTCAGTTCTGTTCCTTTGATCTGTGTGTCTGTTTTTCTGCCAGTACCATGCTGTTTTGATCATATTATAGCTTTGTAATATAATTTGAAACCAAGGAGTCTGATTTATCCAGCTTTGTTCTTTTTCCTCAGGATTGCTTTGGCTATTTGGGGTCTTTTGTGGTTCCATACAAATTTTAGGATTTTTGTTCTATTTTTGTGAAAAATGTCATTGGGATTTTGATGGGGATTGCATTGAATCTGTAGATTGCTTTAGGTAATATGGACATTTTAACAATGTTAATTCTTCCAAGCCATAAGTACAGACTGTCTTTCCATTTCTTTCTATCTTTTTCAATTTCTTTGAACAGTGTCTTACAGTTTTCAGCATACAAGCCTTTCAACTCCTTGGTTACATTTATTCCCAGGTATTTTATTCTTCTTCTTGTGATTGTAAATGGGATTGTTTTCTTAATTTCTCTTTTTGGTAGTTCGTTGTTAGTATATAGAAATGTAACAGATTATTGTATATTAATTTTGTACCCTGTAACTTTAGTGTATTCGTTGATTATTTCTAATAGTTTTTTGGTGGATTCTTTAGGCTTTTCTATATATAAAATCATGTCATCTGCAAAAAGTGACAGTTCTACTTGTTTATTTCCAGTTAGGATGACTTTTATTTCTTTTCTTGCCTAATTGCTCTGACTAGGACTTCCAATACTATTTGGAATAAAAGTGGCAAGACTGGGTATCCTTGTCTTCTTCCTGATCTTAGAGAGAGATAGCTTTCAGCTTTTGACTGTTGTGTATGATGTTAGCTGTGGGTTTGTCATGTCAGCCTTCAAAAACAGAAGCCAGTTTAAGAGGCAGAGTATTTATTTGGGATCAAAGAATTGCAACTCAAGGGGCAGAGATTTAGGCAGAAACCCAAATAGTGTTCCGCTAGGGAGTCAAAGTGAGGGGCTTTTAAAGGCAAAGAAGGGAGGTTATATTAGAAAAATTTTAATTGCAGCTGGAGACAGAGAGCTAGTCTTGGCTAACCATTGACTGACTATTGAGTCTATCTTCAGAAAGTCAGGGGCCAGCCGCGTGGTCGAGTGGTTAAGTTTGCGCACTCCGCTTCGGCATCCCAGGGTTTCGCTGGTTCAGATCCCAGATGTGGACATGGCACTGCTCATCAGGTCATGCCGAGGCAGTGTCACACATAGCACAATCAGAGGCACTAACAACTAGAATATACAACTATGTACTGGGGGCTTTGGGGAGAAGAAGATGAAGGAAAAAAAAAAGAAGATTGGCAACAGATATCAGTCTGTGATCAGGATGTCCATTCTCCTGCTGACTTCTCAAACAATTGATTGTAAAACAATTGCCGTTTTGGCCCAGTCCAAGGGTTTAGCCCAGCCCAAGGTTCAAGAGAGCAAGGCAGTTTCTCTGGAAAGGCAGCTCTGACTCCATTTTAAAACAGTTCACTAAAGTCAATTTTGACAGTCGTATATGGCCTTTATTATGTTGAGATACATTCCTTTTATACCTGTTTTTTGGGGAGTTTTTATTGTAAGTGGATGTTGAATCTTATCAGATGCTTGGTCTGCATCGATTGAGACGATCATTTGATTTGTATCCTACATTTTGTTAATGTGGTGTTATCGTGTTGATTGATTTGTGTTTGTTGAACCATCTTTTGCATCCTTGAAATGAATCCCACTTGATCATGGTGTATGATCCCTTTAAGTATTGTTGTATTCAGTTTACTAATATTTTATTGAAGACTTTTGCATCTGTGTTCATCAGAGATATTGACCTGTGATATTCTTTTTCTGTGTTGTCCGTGTCTGGTTTTGGCATCAAGGTAATGTTGGCCTCATAAAATGAATTAGGAAGTGTTCCCTCTTCTTCCATTTTTTGGAAGAGTTTGAGAAGTATAGGTGTTAAATCTTCTTTGAATGTTTGGTAGAATTCACCAGTAAAGTCCCAGACTTTTGTTTTTGGGGAGGTTTTTGATTACTGATTCAATCTCTTTACTAGTGATCAGTCTATTGAGACGATCTCTTTATGATTCAGTCTTGGAAGGTTATATGATTCTAAGAATTTATCCATTTCTCCTAGGTTGTTCAGTTTGTTGGCATATAGCTAGCTATTCATGGTAAACTTTCATAATCTTATATATTTCTGTAGCATCCATTGTAACTTCTCTTTCGTTTCTGATTTTATTTATTTGACCCTTCTCTTTTTTTCTTAGTCTAGCTAAAGGTTTCTCAATTTTGTTTATCTTTTCAAAGAACTAGCTCTTTGTGTCATTGATCTTTTCTATTCTCTCTTCAGTCTCTTATTTTATTTACTTTGCTCTGATTTTTATTATTTCCTTCCTTCTGCTGACTTTGGGCTTCATTTGTTTTTCTTTTTCTAGTTTCTTTAGGTGTAAGGTTAGGTTGTTTATTTGAGATTTTTCTTGTTTCTTGAGGTAGACTTGTATTGCTATAAACTTTTCTCTTAGTACCTCTTTTGTTGCATCCCATGGATTTTGATATTTTCATTTTCGTTTGTCTTCAAGTGTTTTTTTATTTCTCCTTTGATTTCTTTGTTGACCTAATAGTTATACAGTAGCATGTTGTTTAGTTTCTGCATATTTGTGATTTTTCCGTATTTCTTCTTGTGGTTGATTTTCAGCTTTGTACCATTGTGGTCAGAGAAGATGCTTGATATGATTTCAGTCTGTGTGCATTTATTGAGACTTGTGTTGTGTGCCAACATATGGTCTGTCCTTGAGAGTGTTTCATATGCACTTGGGAAGAATGGGTCTTCCACTCCTTTTGGATAGAATGTTCTAAATATATCTATTAAGTCCATCTGGTCTGTTGTTTCATTTAAAGCTAATGTTTCCTTGTTGACTTCTCTCTGAATGATCTATCCATTGACGTAAGTGGGGTATTAAAGTCCCCTACTATTATTTATTGCTATCAGTTTCTCCCTTTAGGTATGATAATAATTGGTTTATATATTTTCGTGCTCCTATGTCAGGTGCATATGTATTAATAAATGTTATGTGTTCTTGATGGATTGTGCCCTTTAGTATTATATAATTTCCGTCTTTGTCTCTTGTTACCTATTTTGGCTTGAAGTCTCTTTTGTTTAATGTGAATGTGGCTACAGCTGCTTTCTTTTAGCTGCCATTTGCAGTATCATCTTCCATCCCTTCACTTTGAGCTTGTGTTTGTTGTTAGAGCTGAGATGAGTGTTCTAAAGGCAGCATATAGTTGGGTCTTGTTTTGTAATCCATCCAGCCACTCTGTGTCTTGATTGGTGAATTCAATCCATTTACATTTAGGATGATTATTCATATGTGAGGACTTAGTACTGCCATTTTATCATTTGTTTTCTGGTTGTTCTGTATCTCCATTGTTTCTTTTCCCTTGTATTTCTGTCTGCCATTTTAGTTTGGTGATTTTCTTAAGTTGCTTTTTTTCTTTTGTGTCTCTGCTCTAGAGTTTTGTTTTGTGGTGTTTGTATAAAATGTCTCATAGATAAACTAGTCCTTTTTCTGCTGATAGCCTCTTATCTTCGTTTGCCTAAAAAAGTTCTGTCCTTTTTCTCTTCCCCTTTTGTGTTTTTGTTGTCACAAATTACTTCTTTTTATGTTGTGAGTTTTTTACCAAATTGACGTAGCTATAGTTATTTTTAATGCTTTTTTCCCTTTAACCTTTGTGCTATAAAGAAGTGTTTAAGAACCTGTTCTGAAGTAGAGTTGCAATTTTCTGATTCCATCTGTCTATTTATTACCTAACTCAAAGTTTTGTATACTTCTGCCCTTTCCTTTCAGGTTAGAAGAGCTCCCTTTCAACATTTCTTGTAAGGCAAGTCTAGTCATGATGAAATCCCTGAGTTTTGTTTTGTTTTGTTTTTTAGCTGAGGAAGATTCACCCTGAACTAGCATCTGTTGCCAGTCTTCCTCTTTTTTTTTTGCTTGAGGAAGCTTTGCTCTGAGCTAACATCTGTTGCCAGTCTTCCACTATTTTGTATGTGGGTCACCATGACAGCATGGGTGCCAATGAGTGATGTAGGTCCTCAGCCAGGAACTGAACCTAGGCCACCAAAGCTGAGCACACCAAACTTAACCACTAGGCCACAGCACCACCCCCCCACCTCAGCTTTTGTCTGTCTTGGAAAGCTTTTATTTCTCCTTTGTATCTGAAGGATAACTTTGCTGGATAGAGTATTCTTGGCTGATGGTTTTTATCTTTCTGTATTTTGAATATATCATTCTACTCTCTCCAGGCCTGTAGGGTTTCTGCTCAGAAATCTGCTGATAGCCTAATGGGGGTTCCTTTCTAGGTTACTGTCCTTTTTTCCCTGGTTACATTTCAAATTCTTTATCATTGGCTTTTGACAGTTTTAATATACTCTGTCTTGGAGGACGTCTTTTTGCATTGAGATAATTAGGTGTTCTATTAGCCTCTTGGACTTGTATATCTAATTTCTTCCCTAGGTTTGGAAAGCTCTCAGCTGTTACTTCTTTAAATAAGCTTTCTCCTCTCTTCTTCCTCTCTTTTCCTTCTGGGATATCCATTATCCTTATGTTACCTTTTTCTAATGGAGTTGGATAGTTCTCATAGAGTTTTTCATTTTTTAAAAGTCTTAGTTCTCTTTCTTCTTCTCCCTGAATCATTTCTAGATTTCTGTTTTTGAACTTGCCAATTCTCTCTTCCATATAGTCTGCTCTATTTCTAGTGTTTTCTATTGTATTCTTCATTTCATTTGTTGAGTTCTTCAGCTCCAGAAATTCTGTTTGTGTCTTTTTTAGAGTTTCAATCTATTTGGTAAAGTATTTCTTCTGTTTACTAACTTTATTCCTGAGTTCATTGAATTGCCTCTCTGAGTTTTTTTGTAGCTTGTTGAATTCTTTATGACGGCTATTTTGAATTCTCTATCAGTTAAATCAAAATCTTCCATGAGTTTAAGTTTGGTTTGTGGAGAATTATCTTCTTTTTGTGATACTGTGTTACTGTGATTTCTAATGGTGCTTGATGAGTTGGTTCTCTACTGGGTGCATTTGAGGTAGATAACACATTTCTTATTTAGGTAAAGCTTTGTTTACTTTGATTCTAACAGTTCAAGTGGTTGGTAATTAGAAGTCTTTTTTGTTGTTGTTTTTCAGTAGGTGGCGCTATAGCACAAGATTTTGGTTTCTCTTACCTGAGCCGTGGCTGGCTGTATTTGAGAATCAGCACTTTCCACCCTCTACCACCTCCACCAGAGGTGTCGCCAGTGCCCTCATTGGTGCTGGTGGCTTGCTGCTACCTATGTCACTGTGGTCACTGGTGTTGTTGGTTGGGGCATTGTGGTAACGAGTGCCTCTGCCACATGCTGGATCACCTGGGTTGTGGGCACTAACAGTAAGGAGGGAGGAAGCCAGGGTTGTGGGCATCTCTTCCATATCTGGGGTTGTCAGGTTCATGGGCCCCACTGCTGCTGCTATCTGGTTCCCTGTGGCTGCATGTGCCACTGCAGCTGGGAGCCTGGAGTTGTGTGTGCTGCCTCTGCTGCTGCTGCTGGGTTCCCTGGGGCTGTGGGCTCATCCACCATAGGTAGGGGACCCAAATTGCAGGCACCTCCTCCACTGTTACCCCGATCCTTCCTGCTCTGTGTGTTTCAATTCACACACCTGATGTGCAGATATATGGATCTTCCTGGTGGCCTGGTGTTGTCAGAGGAACTTTTGTAGAGTTATGGATGTTTCACTAGTTGTAGATTGAAGGGGAGAGACAAAGGGAGCATCTCATGCCACCATGATGCTGATGTCACTCAAGCTCCAAATTTTTAAAACTATTTTTTACAGCTTTTTCTCTTTTCTTTATTTCATTGTTCTTTTTAAATTTTTGTAAAATTTCTATCCCAAGTCATTAATATCATAAACATTTATTAAGTATTTTTTCTATGAAAAACATTTTACTATTAGGAACTATATGTAGTTGTAGAGTTGCTTGTATGTCATAATTCTTAATTGTTGGAACAACATTGTCAGGGCTTTATATTGCCTTTTTTAAATTATGGCTTTTGGAGGAGGGGATTTCTTGAGGAAAAAAAGGAGGTACAGTGTAGGTCTTGTTTTAACCCAGTCTTTCATACTGGTAGTAAGATATTTTTAATTACTATTTGAAATTTGAGTTACATTTTTAAATCCTCCAAAATCATAGTAACGTTCTGTTGTTGTTCTTTTCTGCATAGTTCAGTGGAAGGAGATCACTGTGAGGTGTACGCGGCCTTTCAGATTTTTACTGACGCAGCTTTTTTAGGGTCATTAGGTTATAAGATTAATTGTGGGAATTTTATTGTTTTTTGAAGTAAACAGCAATTTATTTAGAAAAGAAGGCTGATTGCAGTTTTTTTTTTTTTTTCTCTAAGAAGACGGACAAACCACATGGCATTTGTATTTAATGGACAGAAGTATTTTTTAAGCATTAGGAAATTATCCTCAATGATTCCAGGAAGTTCTCGTCCTTCACTTTGTGGGAACCTTTTTATTTTTAAATGCATAAGTAGTTTAATTTGAACAGCATCAATGTTTTGTTTTCTTTCCCTGTTTGTCTTTATCTGGTTTGTGTTTTTATCTTTTGTTATGATTATGCAGGTGGCCAGAGAACACAGACAAAAAGTGGACCAGTTATTTTAGCAGATGAAACTAAAAATCCTGCAATGGAGAAGTTAGAACTTGTTAGAAAATGGAGTCTAAACACCTACAAGGTTTGTGGTTTTTTAATATTTCCACACTAACTAGCTCTAAGAATTTTTATTTGTATGTTATTCGAATTATTATTTTGCATGTATATGAATATATAGGAGAGAATAATGCCATCTAAACATAAAAATACAATTAGAAAATGAAGTCTTTTGTTCTATTATTGGTCTTTTCATAAATGTAGTTTGAAAAGTCAGTAGCAAAAGAGTAAAAAAGCTACTAAAATGCTTATTAGTTGGTGGGTAACACATAATTGAAGAAGAAATATATCGCAGTGGAATATGTTTAGCTGTAGAACTGCTATAGATACGTTTGTCCCCATTTTCCTCTTCTTGATACTTTTATAGTACCTGAATGTGAAGAGAGGTATATTAGTTTTCCAAAGTTTGGATTTCTTTGATTTAATTGTAATAACTAAGCATTACAACTAAGCATTCCTGTTTTTTTTGTCATATTGCCTTATTCATTTACTGGTTGACCTATTTTCCCTGTTCAGTTTCTAATATTTCCTTTTATGCTCCCTTCTTCCTTATACTTCATCCTAGTAACTCTTTCAATATCTATCACTTGTTGCCATGAAATTATTCTTTTCCTTGTACTTAAATGTTTTTATTCATTTGTTGGCATCATAGAAAAAGCTCTTAGTGCTGTTTAAATATTCAGAGTACATGGTGACTGTCTCATAAATTCATAAGTTGTGTGATTGTACAAAATACCATGAATCACAGTATTTATCATTTTGTTTTATCCACTCTTCCCCAAGAAGAAGATCTACATAGAGCACTAATTTACTTTTGCTTCTTCCTCCCCCTTTAACTTTGCTCCATTTGTCCTATTATCTTCAAAATGAATTCTTAATTTATAAGTGTGGAAAACTGGATAGGACCACCAGCTCACTGTAAGTCATTTGCATTTTCAGGGACCTTGAAGAGTAGAGAACTGAGATTCTTAATTCTCTTCTATTTTAAACTTGCTTCATAATATATACCAGTCTCCAATTTTGCATTTTAATTTCAGTATATACTAGGAAGCGTTTTAAATAAAAATCTGGTTTTTAGTGATTATATGAGAAACTTGCTCTGGAACCCTGATGAGTGGTGAAATGACTAGCAACTTTATACTTTCTCACTATAACTTTCTTTACAAAGCTCCATGTAGGTTATCTATAGTACACTCACTTCCTGATTACTTAGATTGTGCTTAAGAGTGTATAGATATCTGTATTGGAATACAAGCTCTGTAAGTTCAATTTCAAAACTTGTTTCAAGTGTCCATGTTTATCTTAATATGCCTCATAATCACTATTGCCTTACTTTTCGTATTGCCTTAGCTTCCTGGAAGTAAAAAAACATTTCTCATTAAAGCTTTGACCCTACTGTCTGCTTGTAACCATTATTTCTGTGGAAAAATGGCCACTCAGACAATACAGTAGACCTTACTTTCATTTTGCCCAGTCTCCCAAGCTCCTTCAGTGAATTCTGCCTTCCTGACTTTCAAAAAACTATTATATCTGGGTTGCTATGGAAGGTGTCACATGCTTTGGCTTGTGAATAGAGTAAATGTCTCAGATAATATTGCACAGGGAAAATCCTGGTGTAGATGAAAAGTGGGAATGAGTGGTATATCTCCTTTATCTTGTTACCATTTTAGAAATAATAATAATGTTGATGTTTCTCTCATTAAAATCACAAAGTCTGCAGTTGAACTTTTCTCTCAGTGTGATTTTCATCTCCCAGCATTGTTTGTATGTTTTCCATAGGAATAGTTTTACCTCCCTTCTGTGAGTTTGGTCTCTCACCTTTCCTATCATTTTCTATGTAGATAATTTCTCTACTTTTTTTTTTTTTACAAAGAACTTCTTTATAAAAAATGTTTATTCGTAAAGATCCTTAATTGATGACAACAGAGAATGTGCCAGGGAATTTGTTTCAATTTTAAATAGAAAAATATGAGTAGCATATAATATGCTAACATTAAAAGGATAATATATATGTTTATGTATACTGACAAGGAAAAGTCTTAAGGTATTTGTTCATAGAAAAGAAATGTTCAGGATATTATGTATAGCATAGCATGGTCTCATGTTTCCTTTAAAAATACTATCTATATGATTATATAGGTTTAGAGGAGCATCTAGACTACCCACCAAACTATTAAGAGTAGTTTTCTACTACTTAGATTAAATGAAGGAAGGGGAAATTCACCTTTTATTTCATTCATTATTTTAATTTTTACAACAAATATTAATTCTGTAATCAAAACTTTGAGAGACATGATAAAAGAGAAACTGCAAATTTTAAAAATTGCAATACTTATTTACTACTTTTTAAGAATAATTTTGTTAACTTTAAATAATGAGGAGTATATTAATTAATGCCCTTTATGGTTACTTTCAAAGCGTATTATTGAATAGTGAAGTTGCTTATAATTTTTTACTTCTAACAAAAATTACTAGGAACCTTATTTCCATGTGCTCTGAAATTAGGTACTTTCAAAAAATTATGAATTCCTATATCATTATTTCTGGGGCTGAATAAAGTATTTAAGGGGAAGATAGAAGGAAAAAAAGCGTTTGCAACCAATAGGAGTGTTGAATTTTGGTATTCTTCTTATTCCTACGTTAACAGTCCGGTATTGTTCTTAAGTCAATGTCAAGTATCTCAGTTGTTTGAAATAATCTACCCAAGTGCACTAAGCTTGAAATATGATTATGTGAGAGAGCTCATCTGGCAGTATTATATAAATTAGCTACTAGTCTTAAAACTTCCTCGGATTAGTAGTAGTTATTAGGCACGTTTGGTAAATTTACTTTCTGAGTCCCGATGAACTTCTAAAGGGGCTGACAATTTTCAGTTTGTTAGGCTACCTTGTTTGAAGCCAAAAATGGTGTATGCCATGTGCTCTAGCAATTGTACTTTGGATTGCTATATTATTATTTTTTCTTTTGTTCTTTTTTTTTCTAAACAAAGTGCATCTCTCCACTTTTAGTGCACTCGACAAATTATTTCTGAGAAGCTAGGCCGTGGATCAAGAACTGTGGACCTTGAACTTGAAGCTCAGATTGATATATTAAGAGATAACAAGAAAAAATATGAAAATATTCTAAGACTGGCTCAGACATTGTCAACCCAGCTTTTCCAGATGGTGCATACCCAAAGGCAACTTGGAGATGCATTTGCTGACCTGAGTCTGAAGTCACTAGAACTCCATGTAAGATTATTTTAAGTAACTGTTGGGGGAGGAGAATGGCA
Organism: Equus asinus; assembly: GCF_041296235.1. NCBI lineage: Eukaryota > Metazoa > Chordata > Mammalia > Perissodactyla > Equidae > Equus > Equus asinus. The sequence goes on from NC_091792.1 coordinate 40,057,291, forward strand.
ATAGGAGTATTCTAAGAGGTAATTTGTACGTTTCTAATTTGCTCAGCTCTTAATAAAATTGGAATCGTTAGGCGTTCTTTTAAGATATTTCATATAATTTTTAAGAAGGCCCAGCTCACTTCTCTCAATATAGTAATCTAGTTGTACCCTAGAGAAGATGTCAGCTGGAGGTTTCAGGGGAAGGGAATTTGTTTGATGGAAAGGAAAAAGAGAGTACTCAGCCTGCCTGAGGGTAGAAAGAATCATAGCTATGTCGAGCTGGGCGTGGGTAAAAAGTAAATTCAGGCACCTATTGAAAATCTCTTACCTAGTTTCCAAGTGTCTTGAACAAATAGTAACTTGCTTGACTGGATTCGTGATATACTTTTACTGAAATCAACATAAGTTACGAATTTTAGAATGAAACTATTTTCCTGCAGCTGTCTCTATAAGTATTCAGCAAAGCATTCCTAAGACTTCTTATGATATCTTAAGTGACTCCTCTTATGTTTTCTGTCTTCTTTTTTTCCTCACCTGGAGCCAAAAGGTGCAGAAATCCCTTGCCTACAGACTTCTAACTTGAAGAGTTAGATAATTTAGAGCAGTAAATCATTTGATAATATCTAGAATCTTGGACAAAGAAAATTTGGCTAGAGGTAGCAGTATGTATCATAATAGAGAAAAACACTGAGATTCAGTTCTAACTGCATCATTAGACAGACAGAAGTAGTAGTCTAATATTTGGGAAACTGACTAATCGTAACAGCTGCAATTATTGAGTGTCCACCATTTTAATGTAATGGGCTGGGTGCTTTATAGCCATTATATCGTGTAATTTATCTAACAACACTACAAGAAATGTTATCCCCATTTTGTACATAAGAAAACTGAGGCCAAGAAAGCTTAGGTAATTATTGTAAGGTCACAACACAAATAAAAGATAGAACTGGAGTTTATATCCAGGCCTGTCTTATGTTTCTTCATGATCTCTTGCTATCTCTTTAAGCGAAATCTTTCGAGGGTCTGTAATCCAGAGAAAACTCCCCACAGTATGGAAAGAAGTAGTCAGGGTATAGGGTCTGGGAAGGTATTGCAGCAATGTTATCAGTGATGCTACACTCAGTAGGCCCTATTAATTATCACAGTTAACACAGATTAGGGGCTTACTATATGCCAGATATAGTTCTAAATGATTTCTGTATGTATTAGCTCATCTAATGCTTAGTCTTACTTAGTAGGTACTTTTATTATCTTTCCTTGCTAGATCTGAAAGCCCTTTTTTACAGAACTGCGAGGTTAATCCTCAGTATTCAAGTCCATTGGACCCAGTTTTAATTTTTGAGTTTCTTGTTTGGGCATTTCTCATTGTATGTAAGGATTGATATTTCATGATTTTTATTCTTTCTTAAAGATCTTCCAATGAGAAAATTTACTTATTTTTTTAATAGAATAAAACTTTTGTCTTGCAGCTACCATATGGGTCCATTTGAAATCAGAGACACAATATGGGATCTTAATGATCTTATTTTCCTATATCTTGTATTTTGCTGTTTCATTATCTTAGGAATTATTTCATCCTTACTCATCAGTTATTTCCAACCATGTTAAAAATGACTAAGATAATAAGAAAACAAAAGAATGATGGCATTGCTAGAAGAATGATACAATAGTCAGATAAATACTTTTTGTTTGCGTTGCCAAAAAGAAATCTGAAGTAACCATTTCTTTAGTTGGGTTTTTTTTGTTTTAATTTTCATGCAACACAGTTGGGAATTTAGAATTTTTCATTTTTGGCCCATAATGGCAAAAAGAAGACGATACTAGAGGAAGACATTTCATAATTATTAGACAAATCAGAAGATGATTACAAAGAGACAGCAGTATTGACTCCTAACAATGATGGCAATATTGATAATATAAGTAGGGCTGGCCTGGTGGCACAGCACTTAAGTTCGCATGTTCTGCTTTGGCAGCCTGGGATTCGCAGGTTCGGATCCCAGGTGCAGACGTATGCATGGTTTGTCAAGCCATGCTGTGGCAGGCATCCCACATGTAAAGTAAAGAAAGATAGGCACAGTTGTTAGCTGAGGGCCAGTCTTCCTCAGCAAAAAAGTTGATAATATAAGTAAAATATCAGGCCATGAGACTTCTAATGATGATATCCTAGATGAATTTTCTTAAATTCAGAAGTCAGTGATATACCAGTTTTACCTCAATAAAATAAATAAATAAAAAAGAGTTGATGAATAACAATGTATTTTTAAGGACAAAAAGGAAATAGGGTATTGTATTAATCAAGATTCTCTAGAGAAACAGAGCCAACAAGATGTGTAAATATATAGAGATTTACTTTAAGAAATTGGTTTATGTGATTATGGAGCTTCAGTGCATCCAAAATCTGCAGGGTAGGCTGGCACGCTGGTAGGCAGGAGACCCAGGGACGAGTTACAGTTTGAGTCCAAAGGCAGTCTTCTAGTAGCGGAATTCCTTTTTGTTCAGTGGAAATCAGTCTTTGTTCTATTAAGGTCTTCAACTGATTGAATGAGACCCACCCACATTACAGAGGACAGTCTGCTTTGCTCATAGACCACCAATTTAAATGCTAATCTCATCCAAAAAACAGCTTCACAGAAACATTCAGAATAATGTTTGGCCAAATATCTGGACACCATCGCCCAGACAAGTTGTCATATAAAATTAACCATCATAGGTATTTTCATTAATCAGGAATGACTCCTTCATGCAACATTTTTCAACAAGAATCTGGACCATCCTATTTTGCTAAAAAGATGTGATATATTCTTGTTTTATATTTATGCACCAAAATGTACCTGATATAATTCGTTAATGAACAAATGCTGAAGGCAAGTGTGTATATAAAAGTGATTTGAAGGAAATAGAGAATGTAGAAATAAAAAAATTCATTGGATTGAACATTTTCATTTGTGTTTATAAATGTAAAAATAAGGTCAACTAAATCCTATTGGAGAGGTATTTGAAATCTGGAATCAATATTTACAGGATGGATGTTTTTGTATCAGTCAGGATTTTCCAGAGAAATAGAACCAATAGGAGATATGTACATAATACACACATACCCACATATAAAGAGATTTATTTTAAGGAGTTGGCTCATACAGTTTTGGGGGTTGGCAAGTCTGAAATCCGTAGGGTATGCTAGAAGACTAGAAACTCAGGCAGGATTTCTATCTTACAGCAGAATTCCTTCTCTCTAAAATCTGTCTTTTGCTCTTAAGGCCTTCAACTGATTGGATGAGGCCCACCCACATTATGGAGGATAATCTCCTTAAAGTCAACTTTAAATTACATCTACAGTGTTTATCATTGTAAATGTTATTCACATCAACAAAATCTGTACCTTCGTAGCAACATCTAGACTATTCGACCAGACAAATGGACACTATAGTCTAATCAAGTTGACACATAAAAATTAACCATCACAGTCTACCCTTTGTCAGTTTAGCAGGACTTAGACACATCTCCTTAAACCATACAATTTTCTCCAAATAAAGACAATAACCAAGTCTTACTTCCACCTAACATTATACAACTGTTCCTGCATGCTATCAAAGACACACTAACCCTTTCCCCAGAAAAGGATGCGAAGACCTTGGGTGATATTCACTTTTTTTCTTGATATCGTGCAACTTAAATACTATGATGTAAAGTTAGCAATATTTAAATACTATGGTTTAAAGTTAATATATCTTATGTTATATGATAAGGGGATAAGAGAGGGAAGAAAACTAAGGTGTTTGCTATATACACATACACACACACACACACAAACACATTTATAACAAAATAAGAAATACTCATAACAATTATAGCCCTCATTTCTACAAATGGTGACATGGTCGTAGCTTCTTGCACTACCCAATCCATACCGCATTTGCCCTCAGCTAGCAACTCAGCCTGTTGTGGTTCTTTGCCTGGTGAGGTGACCCAAACCTTCATTCCTGAAGGATCTGGGCCATTAGCAGCCCTGTATGACCTGGGTTGCTGTAGTTTTCCGTTGACATTAGTCACAGGGCATAGTAGTTCTAAGAGACATCCTAAGGGATTGCCTGTGTTCCAGGCACATTCCTTCCCTCCGTTGCAGGGTAGCAGTCCAGTTCCCCCTTGGTAATCAGGATTCATCACACCAGCCAGCAAAATCACTCCCTTCTCTGTCTGTTGATTTTTTTTTTTGAGGAAGAGTTTATAGAGTGCAATGGTGAAGAGCTGGCGTCCACTTCCTCTCACCCTATGCCATATTAACTGACATTCATGAAAAAAACTTAGCAAAAGGCCTGGCACATAGTGGCACTGAATAAGTTATGATGATTGTGAGAGCTGTTGTTGGAATTGTGGCATTTGCGAATTGAGGAAGAATTTAAAGGTTAGTCCAATTCCTTCATTTTCTGGACAACCAACATCCAGCAGTTAAAAAAAAGCAGATCTCCTGAAGGGGATAGGAAATGATCTTTTAATGAATGCCTGTCAGCTGTCAGAAAGTTTATACAGGTTATCTCATTACACTTCCTGTCAAGCTTATAAGGGAATTATCTTCATTTTATTAGTAAGGAAATTGAGGCACAAAGAATTTGAATTATTCATGAAAGACACAAGTGCAGTCAGTGGCAGACTCAGGTATGAATTCTCAGACTGTTTGAATTCTCAAACTAGAGTCCTAACTAGAGTCCTACCATTTTCTCACATGCCTTCTGACTCCTAGTTCTGTTATAGTGGAGCACTGCTTTAAATTGTGATTTCTCAGTTTAGAGGGTAACATCTACATCAAGATTAGGAAGGTTCACACAATCCATGTTACTGTCAATTACCAATTAGTCCTTGTGAGTCTAGTTTTTTACTGCTCTGTATTATTGTTTAAAATAACCCACTTGTTATTAATTAGGTAATAATTTATGTTACTAAAACTTGGTGTTTTAGATCCAATCAGATGCTTCTGTTTGGTGCTAATGTGTAAGTTTAATAGGAAATGGTAATTATTTACATCTGGTAAATGTTGTAAATAATGTAGGAGTTGCTAAAGAGAAAAAAAATACAAATGTTTTGAAAGTTTATTCTCTTTTGATATATAAAGCAAGCAGATGTTTAGATCGAGAAATTGTATTGGCCTTCCTTCTTCAGTGGCAGATTAGAATTACAGCCCTGTTCTTGATGTATATACCCTTTGATTATTTTAGGTTTAGTTTATATGTATATAATTGCTAAGGGAATTTATAATAATGTGTAAAATGCAACCTGCCCAACTGAGAATACGAAAATAACATCAACTAAATGAACTTTAGGAGTCATGTTTTATCTTATTTTCAGTGCCCCCAAAAAAGCGTATTTAATTATTTATAATGCATATATGTATGCATATTCATTTCTTTCTAGTGCCCTAATTGTTTTATATCTTTCACTGCTATCTCTCTTGGACCTTACTATGAAAAAGCTTGCTGCTTTCTGCTTTTTTTTGGTGAGGAAGATTGGCCCTTAGCGTAACATCTGTTGCCAATCTTTCTCTTTATGCTTGAGGAAGATCGTCACTGAGCTAACATCTGTGGCAGTCTTTCTCTATTTTGTATGTGGGATGCTGCCACAGTATGGCTTGGTGAACGGTGTGTAGCTTGGTGCCAGGATCCAAACCTGTGAACCTCGGGCCTCTGAAGTGGAGCGCATGAATTTAACCACTATGCCGTGAGGCCAGCCCCTGAAAAAGCTTTTTTATTCTATCTGGTTAAGTTTTCAAATTATACATTAAAATTTTAAGTTTTATACACATTTTCTTCACAGAATTATGGGTGAGATTTACATTTATGAAACAAAACTGTGTCAGTTTATTCTCCCTGTCTGCTTTGAATTTAGGCCTATTTTTCTCACCTATAAATATAGGATTGCAAATTTGCTGTGTAACAGTTTGATCTGCTGCATTTCATCTTACTATACTCTAGTGTTTTTGTTTGTTTTGGTAAAAGAGCAGCCTGCTAGGTTGTGTAGATCTCCCTGTGGCTAAAGTAGGACTTGCAGCTTTTCAGTTAATAACGTGGAATCCTGGATGTTGAGAGCTTTTAGAGATGAACAGTGGTCCAGGATATGGTGTACTGACAGATACTTAGGTACACAGTGAGGAGAAGAAATTTCCTTGCTTTTTATGAACGTGATATTTATATCCAATCCAACTTTCATATTTTTCTTCCTCTTGTTTGTTGATGTTTTATTTTACCTTTACCTCTCAATAAATACCAAAGATAATAAGCACAGTTGTAACATGGTATGTGAACTTTTTCTTAAAGTTGTACAAATTGCTGTCTCCTGTATTCTATTTCTAGTAACATTTATTTAGTCTTCAGTATATAGCTTAGCTTATAAAAACTTGTTGCCAAAATCTTCAGCTGTCCTGCCTTTCATTTTAGTTTTTACGTACATTGATTGATATTCCTTTTACGTAATCCTATATCTGCCAATATTTGCAAATCAAGGTCTATAAAATTTTGAAGACTGAATCCAGAGTAGAATTATATGGACCGCTCTTAAAAGTAAAATGTTTTAACACAATAAAGATAACTTTGCTTTCCTGCTATTTATTAATTATTGAATATTTTATCACCTAGAAATTTAATTTTAACTATAGTACTAGCATTGGATTTGCATCTTCTTAAATTCTAGTTAATTTAATATTGCATTATTTTTTCAGCTGAAATTAATGTTTTATAACAAACTTCAGAATTCTCAAATTGAATGGTACATCTTACAATAAGATACGATCAGATTTTTTATTTGGTCACATGTGTTCCTGATAATCTGTTAGTTAATGAAACTTGGACTGGAAAGCCTTTGCTGCTGAAAATTGATTTGTTCTTGCCCAATCTGAAGGAGTCGGGTGTAATGTTTGCTCAGCCAAGACTCCGTTTATTCAGAAAGAATGAACTGAAGCTGGTGTTGAGTGACCCTTCCTCAGCTGTGGGGCCTACACAGACCTGAGCTCGGGGGTCAGCTGGTCACTAAATTTACAGAGAGATGTGTATTGTTAATATTTATACTTGGAGGAGATTCAGTCAAAACACAAAAATTGCAATCTACTTTATGTCTGAAACTTTTAGCCAATTGTTACCTAATTTGGTTGTGAAAGTTATAGTTTCTCTGATTAATAATCTGCTATATTTTTCTTCTTAACAGCTGTGCTTACAGTATAATAGAAACAGAATGTAGGAATGAAAATATTCTTTCTAGTACAAACAGGTTTAACTTTAAAATTATTTGATTTTAGCTATGCATCTGAGCTGATGACAGTTTTGGTTTACTAGACTTTTTCAATAATTATATAACTGGTTGTGATTTAGATTCCTGTTTATTTAAACAATGAAAGAAAAAACTTCTATAACTAGATTTCTAAATCAAGTATTTTCCCAATAGTGATACGTTTGAGATTTTTTTAGTCACCTTTACTAATTTATTGTTGGATAAGTTAAGGTGACTTTTTTGTTTTAGGAAGAATTTGGCTATAATGCAGATACTCAGAAGCTGCTGGCTAAAAATGGAGAGACTCTTCTTGGAGCTATTAATTTTTTCATCGCTAGTGTGAACACTTTGGTGAATAAAACAATTGAAGATACATTATTGACTGTGAAACAGTATGAAAGTGCCAGGTAAGTATAAATTTTCACTATGTTGTCTGTTTTATAGATGGTACACAGTTCAGTTAAGGTTTTTGGTTGCAGACAAGAGAAACAGACTCTGACTAAGATGGGCAGAAAAGATTGAATGTATTAGAAGGTTATAGAATAGCCCATGGAACTAACAGAAAGGCAGAACAGATTCTAGAAACAGGCAAGAATCAAAGCCAAGATAATCCCTCAGAAGGATCTAATTAGGACCCTGATGGTGGGTGCCTCGGGTACTTGATGCTGCCACAGCTACTATAAATCATTTCCGGAAGGCCCCTGAATACTTTGCTTCATTGCCCTGAGGGAGTGTCTGATTGAGCCTTGGTCGTGTACAAAACCCCGTCTGCGAGGGAACAGGGAGGTCGAGGATCTTCCAGCTCCAGCGTCCTTAGAAGAGGACAGGGTGGGGCCAACCCAGTGGCCCAGCAGTTAAGTGGGCACCTTCCGCTTTGGCAGCCCGGGGTTCGCGGGTTCGGATACTGGGTGCAGACATGGCACCTCTTGGCACGCCATGCTGTGGTAGGTGTCTCACATACAAAGTAGAGGAACATGGGCATGGATGTTAGCTCAGGGCCAGTCTTCCTCAGAAAAAAGAGGAGGATTGGCAGCAAGTTAGCTCAGGGCTAATCTTCCTCAAAAAAAAAAAAGAGGACAGGGCCTTGTGCTTACCAGGCAGATACTAGATGCCCTTTACAATCTTGCCTAAACCTACCTTTTCACCCTTCTTACCACTGCTTCCACAATAGCCAGACTCAGTTTCAATTCCTTTTCAATATACAAACTCATTTCTGCCTCCATGGTTGTGTTCATGTTGTGGATACCAACTCCCTGATCTTCCATTTATCCAGATTATAACCAACCTTTTCACCTTTTCCTTAAATTAAATGTTTTCCTAATATCTTCATAGCTGTTTGTAATGTAGTGTTTTCATACATTTTATACACAGACACACATACGATTTGTCTATCTCATAAGCATCCCATTAGGTAAACAAAGTACATGTTAATAAATATTTATAAGTGTCTAAAAAGTAGCTGACACATAGTAGCATTTTTCAACTTTTGATTCTAGACCCAGTTTTTCTCTCCACTAATTCCAATCACCTTTGAGGTTTTTTCCTCTGAACACTTAAAATACTTATTTTCTGTTATACTTTTTTTTAGATTGGCACCTGACCTAACATCTGTTGCCAATCCATTTTTTTTTTTCCCTCTTCTCCTCCCCAAAGCCTCCTGGTACATAGTTGTACATTCTAGCAGTGAGTGCCTCTGGTTGTGCTCTGTGGGACGCCGCCTCAGCATGGCCTGACGAGCCGTGCCATGTCCGCGCCCGGGATCCGAACCAGCAAAACCCCGGGCCGCCGAAGCGGAGCACGAGAACTTAACCACTTGGCTACGGGGCCGGCCCCTCTGTTATACTTTCTATAGCATAGTTGAAGATAACTGCAAACTTTACCTTTTAGAAGTATAAGTTTACTTTTTTGCCCCTTGTTCTAGTTTAATGATGTGAGAAATGCCTCTGAAAACTCATGTAGTCTTTTTGCAATTGAGTGCTATTCTTAAGTGTGTATTTCTTTCTGTTTTATATAAGTAAAAGTCCAAATCACTTGGAAAGTTAACTTTTGATCTTTTCACAAGAAGAAATGCTTCTTATGAAAGAAGCATCTTCTTCTCACTTGAGTATTAACGTGAGATTCTTAATGACTTAGAAATGAAGGTCAAGACAAATAGCTGTGGTTGTCTGGTAGGAGAAGGGCAGAGATGGGGCTGTGTGCCTTATTTAGGTTTTGGACTTGGTTTTTTATTTTTCTTTATTGTTTGATTTGTTTACTACCATAATATTAAAATCTGAAGGTAGAAAAAAAAAACAAGCAGAAGCATATCAATAGGATATCCCTCAAGAACATTGAAGGAATCTCTCAATAAGATATCCGTCAAGAGGAATAGCATTCCCAGTAATTGGTTCTCCATTCTCTATTTAAATCTCTTCATGGGCTTTGTCTGTATTGTTCAAAGGATTTATTATGTATATTTTTAATTTCTATAAATTTTATTTGGTTCTTTTCCAAATCTGTCTGTTCCTTATTCGTAATGCCCTAATTTGTTCATAATGAATACTCTTCCTTTTATCTCTTTAACCATTTTAGCATTCTTTTCTAATTTTTCCACTTGTTTTAATATTTGTGAGTTTTGAAGATGAAAATTATTTTGTTCCAAAAGTATCCCCACCACCTCCCAATTAAGAACTACATGAATCTAGTTGCTGTCTCTTTACTTGTAATTGTCCACCTGTCAGAAAATACACCAGTTTAGTGTATTTTAAAATATATTTTATTTTAAGCATGTAATATCTTTTTCTTCAGCCTTTATTTCTAACATGCTTTTAAAAATATTAACCCATAAAAGAAAGACAAGTTTCTTAGATAAGTCACTGTTCATACACTGAATATCTTATGTTTAATTTGCAGAGGAGAAAAATAAGCCTCTAGAGAGTAAACGGTTTGTTTCTTGGAGCCAATTTCAAAGCCAAAATGAGAATCCATGGGCTCCCTACCTTCTACTTTTGATCATTAGGCTTCAAACTTGAACTGGATTAATCTCAGATTTTCACGTCTAATTATAAAAAACAGTTTTCACATCTTAGAATGAGAAATCTGTCTTAAAGGCAATGTGATATAAAATCTCAGTTTATCCAACATATAGATTTGTTTGAAACTTTTGAACAAAGTTATAAATCAATTTATATGTACTTGGTAGCTGGTTATCAGGCAACCTTTAGAAACCTCTGTGTGTACTTCAAAAACCAATAACAGTCATATGTTGATATTATAATATGTGATTTTATTCATTAGGCTTAGTTTGGGATTTGACTTTTCTGTGCTGTTTATGAAGTAGCTGAGGACACTAAAACATTGCCTACTGAGGGATAACATTCAAAAAGAATCCCAGCTTAAAAGTGTCTCTGTAGCTGAATTGTCGTCTCTGTCAAAACCAGAATTTACTGACTTTTAGGGCAAGGGTCAGCTATTTGATCAGCACAAAAAGTGGCAATTTAGGCAAATGTCCGGGTGGCCTTTTAATGCTGCCTATTATGCATTGTGTACAAGTATTTCCTAGCCCTCTGGTGCTTCGTGTATAGAAAGTCTTATGACAGCCCATTCAACACGTCTCCACAGCAGCACCGACAAGGGAGTCAGTTGTGGTCAAGACTTTTCAGATGTGGACACCTGTTCTCTAGAGGTTTTACATAAGCCATAAATAACCAGCTGTCACTAACTTTATTGATTGGACTCAGTTCAGACTGGCAACCTTGAAGTGAAGGGTTGCATTCTGAAAACTTAGTGTGCTTCTCCTCCTGGCTAGTAATGAGCCCTGTTAGAGAAACTCTTATGGAAAGTTTTACTTTGATACCATCTACAACCTCTGGATGTAAAAATTAAGGGTTGTAAGGTCAGTATTATAACTTTGATTATGTTTACATTAATCACTATTATTTAGAAATGTGCTCCAAGGCTATTGAAGGATGTTTGTCTTCACATTAACTCACTACATAGTACTATTTGTTTTTGTTCTGCTTTTTTCTCTTTCATTTCTTACTGTTTTTAGTATGTTTGCTTCTGGCTGTCCCTCTTCTAGTTTGGCCATAATAATAAGCACTCTCAAATATTGGTTATTACCAGGTGTCCTAAGTACTTTACATATATGAAGTTTTTGTGGAGGTGATTATTCCCATTTATAGATGAAAAACTGAAGCAGAAAGAGGTAAAGTAGCTCAAGATATTAAAGCCAGTGAAGGGCAGAGTGGTCATTCAGTTTGGCTATCTAGGACCCATGGAGTTTAACTAACTTGTTATCGTTACCAAGTCAGTCTTGCCTCCTAAATCTTTAGTATTTGTTTGTTCCTTCTTAGCTCCACTGCCATTGTCCTGATTCAGTGGCTCATTTCTCTTTTGTCCACAGTCTCCTAACTGGTTTCCTTGCTTCTGATTTCTTAATCTTTTACTCCAGTCCATCCTCCATGCCTTATACTGCCACTAAAGTCATCTTTCTATTTTCTAGTCATCCAACAAATAAAACATGTTACTTTCTAGATCAAAGTGCTTCAGTGGCTTCCCATCACTTGTCCTTACTGGATTAAATCTGATCCCTTTATTTTAGCATGATCTTTAAGGCCCTGCTTAATCTCAATCCTGCCTACCTGTCTGACTTTAGTTCCTTTCATTATGGTGTTCCAACTTCAGGTTCTAACATACTGAATTACTTTCCAAATGTGTCATGATATCTTAGAAATCTCTGCATTTGTCCATGCTATTTTCTTCCTGTAATGTTCTACCAATTTCCCTGCCCCAATCCACCTGATAAGCTTTCACCGTCCTTTAAAAGTTGATTCTAGTGTTTTAATTATGTTCTGAGAGGCCTTTCCAGATCCCTAATTTGGTCATTATGTCTCTTGATTTCTACTATACTTTATCCTCCCTCCCTCACGGCAGTTTCCATGATCTCATTTTGTTGTAGTTGTTTAAGAACTTCTCTCCCTCTAGATTGCAAGCTTCTTGAAGATAAACTTTATCTGTTCATCTTTATAGCTCTAGTTTTTAGTGCAGTGCCTGGAATGTAGAAGTTACTCACTTAATAATTTGGTGAATAAATCAGTGTATCAATGAATGAATGAATGATCCTCTTTTGGTCCTGAAAGATCAAGTTTGTTAAATTCAGTATAAGTTAAGAAGAAAGTAGGCTCAGTGTGAGGGACTGGTATATTCTTTCTCAAGTCATATATACAATATAGGTTATGTTGTTTAAAATAGTCTTAATTCCCAGAATACAAGATGGGAATTGTGTTTTAGGTACTTGAATAAAGACTTTTAGTTTTAGGGTGTAAGCTTTGTGATGCTGATTTTCACTAAATTAGAGGTCACTTTGCTGCTTCTTAGCTGAGTACTGAATAGTTGAGACTGCTGGCTAAGTCACTGTTAATAAGCAAGGCAGTGCTGTACTTACACAGATGCTGTGAGAGAGGCATTATGAGGTGCTATGGGATCATGGAGTGATGGTGATTTGGTAACTATTTCATTTAGTGGTGGGAGAATATTAGGGGGAGACATCTCAGGGAACACAAGGTGGTAAAGTGCTCTATAATAGATGCCATTGTCACATTCTAAATACTAATGTTACAGACATCCATGAAGAGTTGCAGTGTCCCGTATGGTAGCCACTAGCTACATGTCTGTTGAGCACTTGAAATATGGCTAGCCTGAATTGAGATGTGATGGAAGTGTGAAATACACAATGGATTTCGAAGACTCAGTGTCTCCCCAAAAAGTTAACTAGTTCATCAACAATTTGTTTACATTGATTTCATGCTGCAGTGATAATATTTTGGGTGTATTGGGTAAAATAAAATATATCATTAAAAAACAGGTGAAATTAATTTTTATTATTTTAATGTGACTGCCAGAAAATTTTAAGTTGCATATGTAGCTTGCATTATAATTCTGTTGTCCATTGGTGACCTAGACTACACTTTAAGAATCACTGACCCTCACTGTAACTTCCTGTTGCCTGTTAATTTAAGTATGTCATTCTGAAGTCTACTGTCCTCACCTGCTTTGACTTATAAGTATTAACCGGTTCACATGGGGGATTGATCACTACTCTTGATCTTGTTAGCTTTAGGTTTTGACATCTGCTTTTTTCTAACTGGTTTTTAAATTTAGGAAATTTTACTTGTCAGTTAATATCGTGCTTTGGGAGGAATAGTTAGTGAGATTAAGAAGCAGCTTTTCTCCCCCCATGCTTATATTAATGAGCTCTTCGTGTCAAAGAAATACATGATTTTAAAAGCATGAGATATAAAATACATATGAGAATTAATCTATATTAATGTATAATATGAGACTATGATGTATTTCCAACTCACGTCCTGAACTTATTTCACTTTGTTTTTGTAGTGTACTTCACTTATTCTCTTCTTTCTAGGATTGAATATGATGCCTATCGCACTGATTTGGAAGAACTGAATCTTGGACCACGTGATGCAAACACTCTGCCAAAGATTGAGCAATCACAGCATCTGTTCCAAGCACATAAGGAAAAATATGATAAAATGCGCAATGATGTTTCTATCAAGTTGAAATTTCTAGAAGAAAATAAGGTAAATTTATTTTTTTACCTTCTGAGATCTTTCTGTGGACTTTAAAATGAAGTCTTCCTAAAGAGCCATAAATAGAAAATTTTTTGTTTCTGTTAACTCTTTCATTACAGTTGCAAAACAGAATTCCATTTATAATTGGTGTTTGAGTTTTTAGAAGTACACAAAATATATTTACCTGTCTGTCATAAAAGTCATCATCAGCTCTGCTGTACTAGTCTTTCGTATATAACAATTGGCAAAAAATACTTGATGTTCAACCTTTGATCTTAAGATCGGTGTTGGTTTCAAGTGCTTTAAAAAGTTATATAATGATAGATTCTGCTCTGAGTATTTTGAAGCCTTTTTATTAATGATAGGTACAGATTTCAGGAAGAGAACAGCATTCTTCCCGGTAACTGGTAAATGAAGAATGACTAAAAGGCCCAGCTTAGGGCTGCAGTTAGCATAACCTCGAAGAAACAAGCCAAGAAATTAATTTTCCATGTTATTTTCATGTTATGTGAACACATCCAAGGACTAGAACAGTGAGAGCTGAGACGGACCTGTTATACGCTTCACTTGGAGATGGATTCAAATAACAGGCTCCTGAGTTTTGGTTTGAGTAAAGAACAGTTACCCACGTTTAACATTTCTTCCATCACACGCATACTCAATTTTGTGAGAGGGGCGGCAGCTCTGGAAATGGGAGAGCCAGTAGTGAGCACATTTCAGAGTAGGTGTAGCTCAGTCTTGTGGAGATAGGGTCTTCCCATTGCACGCTGGTGGTCCCCATCCTGTGTTTTACACATCCTCTCAAGTCGTGGTAGGCCGTCAACTCGGCTTTTTTCCAAGTACTCTCTTAAAAATAATTCTTCAGTTCTAATTGTCTGTTGATATCTTCTTGTTTTCCTTAACATTTCCTTACAAACTCGTCTGGCTACCATAAAAGCTGCAGAATGATACATTTCCTTGGGCTCTACCAAGTCCAGCACTATCACTCACTTTTATTTGGCTACAATGGGTGAAAAGTATTCACCAGACAGCAATATCATGGCAATAAAGGAAACCTCAGCCGAGTTATCAGACAGATTGCCCAGCATCATACAAATGAGCACAGTGCAGCCTTTTAGCCTTCATGAGCTGAGCATGTAAGATGGCGTTCATTTTGGTTATTCATATATGTATCTATCTATATATACATATGTATTTATCAGTTACACTGTTTATTTTGATGGATAAGGATATATCAACACTTAGATAAAGATGTATATTTTAAATATAAAAATATTTTTGACATACTGCCCTATGATGAATCATCACTATACAGTGTAGTGCTAAATGAAATTTGCTAGTGTTTTATGGGTTGTATCCTAAGCTAATTTGAAGGGAAGGAAAGAAATTCTCCTAATTTGGGGGTTCAGGATCTCTACAAATAGAGAAAATTATTTTAGGAAATCCATAAAATGGTAATTTTGTTCCACTGAGATCTATTGGTATTGTGTGCCAATTTCTGGATAGAGTATGAGTAATTTTTGTTTTCTATGTATTTTCTGTATTTTAGACATTTTCTCTGAAAGGTTGTGTTGCCTTTATAAATAGGAGGGAAAGTTATTTTGGAATCAGTACCCCTAAACCAGCTTATATAGTTCTTGGCAGAATAAGTAAAAAAAATAAGTAAAACAAAGCAGACAGAATCTCTGTCATCTTGAGGTTTACATTCTTATCAGTCAGGTACTTTCATTATCCACATTTTACAGATGAGTGAATTAGTTTTACATCACCTTCTGTGACCACATATGCCCTTCACTTCTCGTCTTTTGGAACTCTAGCTTCCTGATGTCTTCACTGTAAAGATACTCCTCACTTAGTAGGAAGAGGTGTATGACATACCCATGGTCTTCCTTTTCCTGTGTCCAGGATAAGTTCTCCTAGATCCTGGGAACATCAAAATCAATATTTGAGCTGTGGAAAATAAGCTGAAAAAGTGATTTGAGGCCTGTCTAAATCTAGTGTCATTACTGCGTAAAGTAACCCTGTGCTGTATCTGGAAAACAGCTGTAGTGCTAATGTGAGAAATAGAAAGGAGGAACAGAGGTGGCAGTTGTCCTTTCTCCTCTGCCCTTACTTTATCTCCCCTGGTTTTTATTGTCCTCTATCCTGCTCTAGAGTTGAATAGTGTAGTCAAATGACTAGACAAGTTGGACTGTGTCTTTTGCAAAAAATCCTAGATTAACAATATGAAAAGCTGGGTTCCAGACCCACTTCTGTCACCTACTAGCTTTATGACCTTGGACAAGATGCATAGTCTCTTCAAGGTTTTGTATTTTCCTCTGGAAAATGAGGGTAAATCATACCTTGTGGTGAGCAAGTAAAAAAAGTGCAGTGTTCTCTGTAAAGTGTAAAGTACTGTTGACAAGTATTTATGGGATTCCTACTGTATGCCAGGCACTTTGGTAGGTGAAGGGATGAAGGAGACGGAAGATAAAGCTCATGACCTGACAGGGTTAGAAAAACATAAGATGGTATTGTTTTCCAGAAGTTATCACCTTCACACTGTCCCCTGGTGGCTTTTAAACTTAACCTGTGTCCTGACCGCTTTGTGGCATTTTTTGCTGGTATGAACAGAAATTGACATTAGAAAGATGTGCCAGGAGACATGAACTGTATGTATTTGAATGTATTTATTTGAAATGTTAAATTATATAATTTGTCATTACATAAGCAACACTTCCTCAATGGTGAATAAGGATAATGAATCGTCTGAGGTGCGTTCAGCCAGTGCTCCTACCTAAGATAAGTAGTTGGCAAAAAAAGCTGCCGAAGACAGAAACGCTGATCATTTGAGAGTGGAAATAGAGTTCTTTTGGCCATAATATTTCAGACTTGGAACTCACAATAATTTCTTACTCTCTTGTCGTTGTTTAAGATAGCTTTTATGTGCCTTCTAGTGATCCCTCATCTAGCGTTGTAGTATTTATTTTTGTAGAGAAGTATGATTATGTTATTTTAGTATCTGTAGTATTCTCTACTCATAGCAATAAATAAGTAGCTATTATCTAGACATACATCAGGCTTCTACGATTTCAGATACATTGGTGGTGGTCCAAAGGCATTAACCGGAAAGCTAAAGCAGCTCTGTTCAGTAGAACTTTGGCAGTGATGGAAGTGCTCTCTGTCTGTGCTTTCCTGGTAGCCACTAGCCAAGTGTGCTGCTGGTCACGTGAGGCATTGCTAATGCAGTGAATCTTTATTTTATTTTAAAGTTTAAGTAAGTTTAAAATTATTTTAATTAAAATTTAAGTAGCCGCAGGTGGCTAGTAGCTGTTGTATTAGCACAAATGCCAATTCTTAAAATTTCTCTGATTTGAGAAAACTTGCTTAACCTCTCTGAGCCTCAGATTCCTTATAAATAAAAAGGGGATAGTAGCACCTGCTTTACAAGGTTGCTTTTGAGTAGTAGTGATAATGTGTAAAGCTCCCAATAAATGCCTTGACAACAAGTTAAGAACTTAATAAATGAAAGCTGCTGGTATTGGAGGCAATAGTGTTTTTATTAGTTATGTTGGAAAGAAAATATGTACAACTTGCCTAGTCATTTGTTAACAAGTAATCCAAAGAAGTATGTGCAAAGTTCCAAATTACTGGCACAGATGACAAGTTCAAAAGTGCTGTGGACTGGGCTGTTCAGGGAAATCTTCAAGATCCATGGAAGAGAGAGGACTTCAGGTCTAGCCTTGAGAGATCAGAAGGAGGGACCTAAAAGAATTGGGAGGAGAACTTGCTTGGCAAGGGGAGTGGCTGCATGTAAGAATAGAGGAATATACATCTTTAATAGAGAAGTAGACAACCGTCACGGGACATAGCCATCACAAATTTTAAAGGAAGAGAGAAGCAGAAAGGTAGTTGCAAGCCAGATAATATTGAGCCTTGATCACATGAAGATTGAATTGTGGTCTCAAAAGGGATGCATACTGAATAGTGATGGAAGAAGGGGACACCTTTATCACCAGCCAGATCATCTCTGTAAATTTTTAATGTCAGTCAGATGGCTCTCTCATCCAATTTTATCTTGTTGGCATTGAAGAACTTTTGAAGTTGGGAGTAACAGAAAAAATATGATTTAAAAACACTCTCCTGGCACTGTAGTTTAGAGGAAGAAGGAAAGTAGAAGCACGCAAGCCCATGAGGAATCTTTCATAGCCAAATGAAATGATTAAGAGTCAGGACTAGGGTCACTACAGTAGCAGTAGAAAGCAAAAGTACAGTGATTTCAAGGCTGTGTGACGGGGGTTGGGAAATCTACATCGGAAGCTGGTTTGGCTTGAAGGTTGTGAGGGATGTGGGATGGGAATTTGTGTTTAACCCGGTGTTTAGTTTGAGATAATGACAAGATTTTCTAGTGGAAACAATTGGTAGGAAGTTAATGATGTGGGTTTGGAGTTTGGATGAGCAGAGTCAGGGTTTCAGAGATAAAGGTTTGGAAGTCATTGTTTTAAGAATAACATTGTTATTGTCTCATCTGCTCTTATTTTGACCTACCTTACTATAAAATAAAAAAAGAAAATTGCTTTTGTTCTCAAGGATTTTATGTTCTTAGATAGCCTAGAGATATCTGTTGTTTTTGGCTTTCCACAGTTGTCATCAAGCTAAGTTTCAGTGTGGACTCAATAGACCAGCTATGTCTAAAATAAAATCTGTTAAAAAAACCTCTCATCTTCTTATCGTTTTTATTTGACTCTTCACAACTATAAAGAGATAATGTTGGTCTCTTATTTTAAGCACTAAATAGATATAATTTGAAGACTTAGATCCCTGAGAAAACTTTTCTCTGTTTTTTTATTATTGTTGTTAAGCACCTTTTACCCTTTTCTTTTATTTTTAATAGCTCTAACAAAGGGAGGAAAAAGCAAGCCTTTGGGCCTGGGAACTGTCTATCATCCCTGTTTGCTTTCTTGGCAGTTTGAATCTGTTTCTTTGTTCTTTTGTTAAACTACAGCTGAATTTGTACCTTAATATCTCTTTTATATGCAGTTGTCAGGTAATCTACTTAGCACTTGAATTTTAATAAAATATAGTATACTCTTCCTATTTCTTAAATATTGTATATTGAGTTTTTTAAGAACATGAGTTATCTGAAACATCAGTGAGTGTGCTATTTTGTAATCTGATGACATCCTGAAGACTACTACTTTCTTCAAAGCTGTTTTCATAGCTTCTTTGGGGCAGGGGGGCTTTCTTTTGATTCTCATCTCATGGCTTTTGGAGTGTCTTCCCATAGCAACACTTATCTAAAATGAGAGGCCAGACAACCAAACAGCTAGAATAGTGCATAAAGTAAAAGCAAATAGTCATTGAGTAAAGGACTAAAAGCCATTCCTGTGACTGTCTTAATACATTTTAGTGGCCAAACATTGTGAGAATGTTTTTATTTGTTTCATTCTTACAACTTTTAAAAAAAATTTGAGAGGGATAGGGAGGTAGACTCAGCTATAGTTTAGAAAATTGAGGGGCCGGCCCCGTGGCCGAGTGGTTAAGTTCACACGCTCCACTTCAGGGGCCTGGGGTTTCCCTGGTTTGGTTCTGGGCATGGACCTAGCACCGCTCATCAGGCCATGCTGAAGCGGTGTCCCACATAGCACAACCAGAAGGACCTACAACTAGAATATACAACTGTGTACTGGGAAGCTTTGGAGAGAAGAAGAAGGAAAAAAAAGAGAGAAGATTGGCAGCAGATGTTAGCTCAGGTGCCAATCTTAAAAAAAAAAAAAAATTGAGGTGTTTATATTTACTTAGTCCAGCCTTCCTTCTCTCTGGCAAAACAAAGGGAATAGGTGTGTAAAATATACACATTCCTGTGTATGTGCATGGATGAATGTTGAGTGATATGTGCACATATCTGTATTTGTCATTTAACCTTAATGGAAAAACTTGAATTCTTCTGCTATTTCCAGTCTATACTCTATCCACCCACCCTCCTGATATATTGTTTACTTTTAACTTAGACAACCCTTATTAATCTCAGATATTCTCTTCCTTGTTTACTAAACAACATTGAGTTGCATAGCAGTAAGGACAAAGTTAATTAGGCTCTTCTAATGTTTCTCTTTTCATCACTATTTCTCCTTTTTTAGACCTTTAAATAATGTAACTTAAGCTATTTTGTGACTTAAGGCAGTTTAGCTTTTATCGTTCCTTTCAAGTTTCAAAACAAAACATAGGCTACTTTAGTAAAGAGAAAGAATTAGATATTTCTGGTGCTTTGCAGAATTTGTGAGAGTAGGTACCATGCCTTCTTTTACAGCCATCATGATGCCTAGCAATGGTGTTAAAAGTATAGTAGTCATTTAGCAAATGCATATCTGCATTTCTTTTCAGAATTAGCGGTCCACTGCAGGGAAGTGAAGGAGATGAGAGTAAATGAGAGTCAACTAGGATGGGCTAGAAGGTGAATCCTGCTTACCTCGCTCTGCGTTAGTAAGGGCAAAGCTTGCTTTCTCAGAAATGCTTCTATTGTCTGCAGTAGATACTATTTGCATGGAAAGAGGAAGCAAAAATTTAGAGAAAAATAGACAGATCAATGTGAGCAACTCTCATGTTTATTTTTTTAAAAAACAACTTTTTATATGGCATAGAACCACAAAGAATGTGGAAAGAGTAATTTAGATTAATATTTCCCTTAAGATGAGTATAATTTAACTTGGGAGTGGTAAATCTCTTTTCAGGACTACTAGTTTACTGTGGGGGAAAAAAACCCTGAATTTGTCAAAAGATTGAACAAAGCAGCTTAAGATATAAATAAAAAGTCCTTACTCATTATATTCTTATTTTAAGAAGGATAAAATATACTCTTACTTTAAAGCTAATGTCAGTTAATTAGTTTTAACCGTATATGCAGGGGTTTTTCCCTTATTAGATTTCAGTGACTTACAGGATGACAAGGGGGGCAGGAAAAGATGAACCAGATTTGGGATCTATCCTGGACACATATTTGATTAATATAGCTACTAATTTAAAAAAATGTTTTTCTTAAAAATCGTATCATTCCAAATCTTAGATTGATGAAACAACGGTTGTTTTCACTCACACTATATTTTATATATAATCATAATACAATAGTATTCCTGTGTGTTAGGATTTCTTTTCTAATATAGTATTTATTACATTATTTCTTTTCTAGTATATTACAGACTTATTTCATGTGTATCTTATTGTGTATTTAATTGTTCAGAGAAAAATCCAGTGAACTAAAGTGGTGAGGCAGGAGAAAGAGGGGAATACAAAGAGAATAAAAAACCTAGAATGGAGTAAACATGCTCATGTAATGTGAGACAGCTATATATGTAGTTGTGATGACTCAGTGGCTTTATGCACATACGTACTGTAATAGGAAATACTCAAGCCTAGTACCTATAAAAATATGCTATAAATGTTTGGAAAGCCAGCTGAAGGTCAGTTGGGCCAGAACATAATGAGGACAGGGGGAGTAGCTCTGGATGAAGCTGGACAAGTAGGTAGGGGCCTACCCAAGGGTGAAATGACATTTGTACAAGGTTACTCATTGCAGCATCGTAGTGTCAAAAGATGAGAAACAACCCAATAGTTAGACAATGGAATACTTTGCAGCTGTTTAAAAAAAAAGAATAGGGATGCTATAAAAAAAAAAGAATAGGGATGCTATTGTTAGAAAAATCATCGGAACGTAACTATAAAATGAAAAGAGCAAGGTGCAAAACAGTCCATATGGTTCAATACCTTTCCTGTAAGAAGAAGGAAATAAGAATGTATAATCCTGTTTTCTTGTGCTTGCATAAAGAAAAACCGGAAGAGTTAACTAATTAAAATTGGTTACCTATGAGGGAAACAGAGTAGTTGGAGACAGGAGTGAGAAGGAGACTTCTCATTATGTGCTTTTTATAGCCTTTCAACTTTGATCTTACCTATTCAAATAATAAGATTTAATTATAAAAAGAAAGGAAAATAAGTACAGCCAGAAAATGTTTTTTAAATAGTATGCCTTATCTTTTTGCAAAATGAGACTCAACTAGATTTCTGTTTTTCAAACACAATCTAATATATGTATTCATATAGCCTATACTTTTCCTCTTAGCTTAAAATCAAATGATCAGTTCTGTGTTGGAGAGAACGGAAAAACAGTTAACTTGCTGGGACATGAGTTCCCTACATCATTCTTCAGTGGCTGATTAGAAATGCTGTGCTGTAGTACCTTCCATTTATATCAGAAAATATTTCCATGTATAGTACCATGTTTGCTGCTGTTAGTGGTTTAGCTCCCAGATCCCTTTAAAATTTTTTCTAAACCCACATGGAAGAGGAAAAATTTGCCTTTGGTTTGCATTGCCGCTTTTCTTTCTTTAGAAAAGAGGTAGAAATTAACTATCCTTATATAAACCATACAACAAAAAAGAATTGTGAGTTGTGGGTTGATTTTGAAATTAGCATTGTCCAAGCCATACCTATCCAGAATCAGTCAGTAATGTGCAATCAGCCAGTGAATTCAGGAGAGAGAGCATGTCTGATTAAGTTATTCATGTAGTCTCTCTCTCAGTTGTGCTAAGATTTCCAGCAAGCAGTTTTTGTGAAGGGAGGGGTGTTTTGTACAAAGGGTTTAAAAGCTTTCCAGGGGGGGATAGCTTTATAATCATGAATTGCTGTTTTTATAGCTTTGATTTGGTTCTCTCTATTTTTTGGCAGTTACAAAGTACGTAATGGTTTTTGGTCAGAAGTGATGAACTCATTTGTAGGGCGGGATGTTTGGGCTTCATTTTGTGTTCTCTATTTTAGAGAGGAGGGGATTCTTTGGTCCTTTCACTTTGAGTGGATAGGATTCACTTGTAAAAGTTCTCAACCATTACTACTACAGTATATCTGTTCTCTAAAATGCGTGATACTTCAGATCCACATTTCACTTATTTTGCCAAGCTTGGATATCACCCAAGTCAGGTCACCCAGTTTTGTGATAAAGGTGAGTTTTTAAGTGATCAATATAAGATTTGAACAGATCACTAATAATCTGCATTGGTTTTGGTGGCAGTAGCTTTACTGCACTTTTTAAAATTAGTTCTTAGTTCCAATCTCTTCGATTTACTTAAAAGTAAAACCTTTAATAATTATTTCTGAGTAAAATCTCAAAAGATGTTAGCAGTATTTAAGAATTTGACTTGGTGGTGTTGTTTTAGCCTTTCCTTGATGTCCTCACAGTAATGACTTAGCACTTTTGTTGACCACATGTATATATATATTCCTTCCATGACTCATCTACACTTTGCTTTGTTAGATTAAAAATATCATTTGATAACTAGGTTTTTCTTTATTCCTCTTAAACCTTAAACATTTTGGTTCCCTATCCTTATTTCTTCTCTTAAATTTTCAAAAGATGCTTTTTTTTTTCAGTACGTTTTTAAAGGTGCTTGTTTTGGACTACTATAATGCCTAATCCTAAAGAAATGTTGTATAAAGGTGTTATGACAAACTTCCTACTGACAAGCAACTTACAGTCTAATGGAGAACATTTAATAAAAATCTGTTATATACAAAATGCTGAGTTAAGCATGAGAAAGAAGAAATGTCGAAGTGGATGAAGGAAAACATTAGTGTGGGCTAGAAGTGCCTGCTAGGTTAGGTAACAGTATATAGGAGATTTGGTTTTTAATCTTAAAAAAGAGTTTTCTAAGATATAATATAGAAGCATACTTACGAAGGAAAACTATTTTTTGAATGTGAACATGAGTGTGAATGGGCCGTTGGTTTAATTGTAAGTTCCTGTTGCCAAATGTCCAAAGGCCATTGAGAACAGCGTCACCTAATTGATGAAAGGAAATACCCAGTTCCGTAACTACTCTTCTGTACCTAAATTAATTTTGAACTTCGAGTTCAGATGCTAACTTGAATGATTTATGCTACTAAATATTTCCTCTATCAACTTGAAAGTTTCTTTCTTTCTTCCCCTATGTATTACTGTAGTGCCCAGGGCTTTTTCCAATTAAAGCACATATCATACTGTGCTGTGAATGC
Organism: Equus asinus; assembly: GCF_041296235.1. Classification (NCBI taxonomy): domain Eukaryota; kingdom Metazoa; phylum Chordata; class Mammalia; order Perissodactyla; family Equidae; genus Equus; species Equus asinus. Next base: position 40,081,110 of record NC_091792.1, read on the forward strand.
CTGCAGGTCTAATTTTTTCCCTAGAGGTAAGCTCCATGGATGCATCCATAGAGCGTTCCCTTCCTACAGTAAGTGAATTGATGGACCCTGATCTTTGGAGTAACCTGTATATGGAAGAAGCTCTCTGTAAGTATTTTGTATAATATCTTTGTGTATATCTACCTAAACTGTGATCTAGGTGATCATATACTAATGTACAGATGATGATGCTGAAATTTAGAGAAGTTTCACAGTCAGACCAGGATTCAAATCTAGATCTGTTTGATGCCACAGCCCTGCTTTTAGTAAAGTGTCATGCTATAATGCTACTCCAAGTAAGGTTCTTAAAATAGCGGGGGGAGAAGATGGGAGATAACCTTGGAAAACAGAAGCCATATTGGTCACATCTAAACGTGGAGCTCTTGGAAGGAAGGGAGGAAGGGGAGGGAGCTAACACTGTCCCTCATACAACAGAAGGGCAGTAGACATTTTTGTTAAGGGGAGAAAGCCAGTGCATTGAGACTTTTCATGTACCATTGGATAAAGAATTATAGCATGTTCCCACAGTTTTGTGACCTACTGTTACTGGAGTTTACAGATTATGTTTCATCAACTATCTTCTTTTCAAAACATGACTGCCCTTTTTTCTCATAGGATGCTTTTTTTTTTAACCTGCTTGTCAGCGATTTGTTGAAACTAATCCCAATGAGTCAGAAAAATAAAATCTGTTCTTCCACCTCCACTTGTCCTTCATATTTGTCTCTCCTTCTCTCACTCTCTTCCCAATGCCCACACCCATATTTTTGATAGTGCTTCTCTTTCTTAACTGGTAGTTGCTTCGACATGACAGGCATTTCCAAAGCTATTACAAAGTAATAAAATACTTCACGAACCTAATAAAAGGCGAAGACAGGTATACTGTCCTGCTCATTTCTCTTCTGATCTCTTACTTAATGGAAAAGATAATGATGGGCAGAGAAGGCATATAATTATACATTTTTAAGTAGTTGGGGGGTAAAGAAAGGAGTTAATATTTTACATATTAGTGGTTGGAGACTTCTTACTAAAGAATGATTTTGTTCCAGATTTTCCTCATGTGTAAGCCAAGCTACTGCTCCAATATTGTTGTACACTTAATATAAACCCCTACTTTGTAGAATTACTGAGAGAGCCAATAATTGCTTTGAAGAACTTAACAATTGTACATATATTGCAACTAATTTTCATTTTAACTAAAAATTGCCTCTTTCCGTTTAATCACTTCAGTGTCTCTGATAAGAAGGTATACCATCTGAATTTGATTTGGAAAGAATTCATTTGGTAGAAATAAAGTGTCTTTTTATGGTTTTGATGCCGACAAAGTAATACTTTAAGTTTTTTCAGTCAGTAACTTTGTAAATGGCACTTATCTTCTATTGATACATGCTGTGTAGGCAGGAGAAAGTTTTCAGGGTAATCCACTTGGCATCATCTATCAGTCCTGCTCTTAAATTTCTCTTACCCATTTTCTGTTTGAAAGCCCAGCTTGTCTCTGCCTTAGTCATCAGTGTTGAAGTTTGTTTTGCCCTTTAACAATTCACGTATTGTATGGTATATTTTAGGTCATTCACCAGATGTTGCTATGGTGGCTTTGCTTATGTCTGATCTGAGTTGTTCATTGTTTGGCAGATCTTTATGTAAGTTCTTTGTAATTGAGTTCACAATGATTTAGTGTACTTCTAAATTACTGTAATTGTTTCTAATGTTAGGTTTTGAAAATTTGTCAAATTTGTCATCATCCTATTTCTGCCTGGAATTGTTGCCTCTATCTTCTTTTGCTCCTATTTTAAATCTCTGCTTTTCTGTTCTATTTTATTTATCCTTATAACTACTTTAAATCTTTTCTAAGTTAGGACACACATAGATAGTTCAATATAGATTTTTTTCCTGCTCTGTAATTGTGGAAAGATTATATGAAGGTTTAATATTGCATTATTGTTCATAATTTTAGAAAGAATTAACTTTTATTTCTTTCATTTACTCCAACCCTTGTGTTAGATCCTTGTCCTGAGGATATGAAATGCAACTTCAGGGCCAGAGACAAAGTTAGGAAGGAGGTTAAAGTATATCATTTCTACATTTCTACCCTTTCTTTAAGTGTTCTGCCATCTCTTTTTCAGTTGTTTCAAACTTTATTTAAGATCTTTACCAAATGTTTATTGCTTTATAAATAGAGGCAAGTTAGAATTAGAATAGGTGAAAGAATGCGGGCCAGACTTGGAGTAGCTCTTCCTGAGTTCCCCGAATCCCGGCTCGTCTGCTGTCTGGCCGTCTCAGCTGAAGTAAGTTACTTCACTGTCCGAGTTACATGGAGAGGATAGCAGGCCACACAGAGTAGGTGTAAGGGTAACGTTATCTGTCACACAGAAAGTGCTTCGCAAAATCCACTGTGACCCACCCTACCAAAGAATACTCCACCAAAAACACTCGGCTGTTTCTGTGATTCTGTGTGCTCGTCACTTCTCGTCATCTGATAGCATAAATATAGAACTAAATTGAAAAAGTATAATGCTCCTAAAATATTTCCTCAAACATTTTGGCTTTTGGCCTCTTCTCCTGAAAGTAGACTTTGATCTTCCGCTCATCCTTCTTCATCTCTCTCCCTAAGCTAATTCTGTTTGAGAAGCCAGAATCTTTCTTAGATTGACCTCTACAAGGCCAAGCAGCCAGTAAAGTGAACCTGATTACCAAGCCAAATAACGTAATACTTGTAAGTCTTCTTAAAACTGCTTATATGTAGTGACAACAGCACCGTCATTACTACAATTGCTAAAATTAGTTATCTTTAAAATTGTATTGCAACTGCTTTTCTAATATTACTTAATTGTTCCTTTTATTGGTACTGATTTCTATTTATTTAATGACTGAAGCATCCTGAGGATTCTTTGTAGCATATCAGTCAGAGTTGCATTTAGGACACCACATGAATACATATTATAGTGCAAGTTAGTTAATCAAAAATAGGCAGAAAAGCAGAATATTCTAAGTTTTTAATTCATTTAGTTTAGAAAATATATTCAATATAAATTGATTTATTAGTTTATTTTAATTTCCCTTTATTTTTGATTTAGTAATGGTTTGATTGGATAAAAGAGTCAACTTACTATTCTTATTTAAATTTGTGTCTGATTTTGAAGGCATACTACCAAAACTAAAACTTGTACTAGGATAACACATTATCAGTGCTAATAGAAAAATGAGGTAAGTTATCTGTTTTGGTATAAAATAGCTTCTAAGATTAATGTGACAGTGAAATTTTATACTTTATTTCTATAGTTATAATTGAAAAGCTGTGAATCCCCAAAGGCTCTCTCTCTCCCAGGGAACTGCTCTGAAGTGTGTGTATACTTTAAAAGCCTTACACATCAGCCTTCTCACAATTACTGGGAGAATGTTTTTGTGAAAATACGTATTGTTTTGTTGTGAAAACTAGAATTCAGTCCTAAAAGTTACCCTCTTTGATTGATTTCCCAAGGATTAAGTTCCTTTGGGGCGTGGGGAAGCATTTTAAATACTGCTAATACACTAGGTTTGAGGCTTTGTTAGTGGGCTACCATGCCTTGCTCAGCTACAAGGAGAGGTGTGTCTCTGTGTGCGGTTTGTCAGGCCCCCAGGGAATGAGGCAACTGACGTGTGCTGACATTTGCAGGGTTAGCTGGAAACTGTCCTATGCTCTTCCCACTTTCTGTCTGATTCTGACTTTCTAGACTGTTGCAACAGCTCTCTTACAGGTGCAGGACATGAATCAAGTCCTGTTTTCTGCTTTTATGGTCTCTTCTAATTCTAAAACATTGGGAATTAACATTCAAGTCAAAAAACTTTTGTGACCAAAGAACCGTAAAGTAATTGGCTAGAACCTACTTCTGAAAATTAGAATTAAGAATACAGATGCCCCTTAGTTGTTCTGTAATTCCAGGAGCCAAGGATCATCCAAAATAGGAAAACAAGAAAGGCCAAATAATACTAGTAGAGCGAGGTGGAGAATGAGTTTGTGATCCAGGCAGGTTACCAGCTTGAAAACCTTAAAGAAGTACGGTAACTGTAAGTAGAGAAGAGCGTTTAATTACTGGGGTGGTTCGTAAACTGATACATAAACTTTCAGTTGAATTTAATAAATCTCTAAAAGAGGAGCCAGTTTCTGTCCTTAAAAATAGAAATTTTTTTTAATTGAAAGAAAGGCTTTCAAAAGAAGGGCTTTTTGAGAGCCATTTGAGTTTCCATACATATGTATACCTCTACTTAGAAAGCAATTACTTTTCTCAGAAGATTTTAGTAGAAAGGAACCATAAAAATTATCTGAATCTCAGTTTCTTCATTATGCAAGTGAGAAGATAGTTCACATAATAAACTTGGGATAGAAATGGGAATTGAGCCCGATTTTCCTGAGTCTTTTATTCTACTTCAACTATATCAGCTTCCTTCTGCAGTTAACAAGAGTCGCTACAGGCAAAGAAAGGGATTATCTGCTTAATGGCACAGAAAGGAGAAGATTAATAAACGGTTTATTTGTGTTAAATTCGGTTTGTTCCTAATCTGGAAAATGCCATTTTGGAGAAGGAAATTTTACCTAAATCTGCTTTGCAAAAATTCAGAATACATCACATGTCACTTCGTGAGGATTGTGACATTGTATTTTAGGGACAGATATGAGTTTTCCTTGAATTCTCTGAGGTCTGTTACTTCAGACTCCACAAACAAAGGTGAATGTCTTGAATATAAACAGAACTTCAGAGATAATTAGAATCTGGAAAGATTATTTGAAATTTTCTGATTTAGTTTGATTTTTACATCTGTCAACTTATTTATAGTCTTTTTTTGAAACTGTCTGAAATGAATCATAAAGCTTCATATTTCCTATTTTTTCTCATCTTTTTAAAAAATAACATTTGATATACATACAAAATAATATATGTAATTCATGTATGTTATAAAGCATAATAATGAACATCTGTGACCCTTCCACCCAACCCAAGAACTAGAACATTACCAGTAATTTGTTTCTATCTTCATATTCCTTCCCTAACCCATCCTCTCACCAGTCCCCTACCTTACATTTTGTTTATTCATTCTACTGTTAAAGGACATTTGCACCGTTTCTGTATCTACTATAATTGTTCCTGACCATGCCTCACAGGGAATTGTGAATGTTTAAAAGATAAAGCCAAATTGTTTTCCAGTGTCGATGAACCAGTTTACATTCTCACTAGCAGTGTATACAAATTCCCTTTGATCCATATTTTTTCCAAGTGAGTAAACTGATATTTTTGTGTGTGTTCTTCACTTTTTGTTTCCCTCATTATTTGTTGATCATATATGTGTTTCTTCCAGTAGAAAATGCCAATTCATGTCTTTGCCCATACTTCTGCTGTGTTATTTGGTTTTTTTCTATTGGTTTTTAGGAGCTCTTCATATATTTTTCACTAATCTTTTTTTGGTTATATTTTTATATATATTTTATATATATTTCATATATATTTTTAAGATTTTATTTTTTTCCTTTTTCTCCCCAAAGTCCCCCAGTACATAGTTGTATATTCTTCGTTGTGGTCCTTCTAGTTGTGGCATGTGGGACGCTGCCTCGGCGTGGTTTGATGAGCAGTGCCATGTCCGCGCCCAGGATTCGAACCAACGAAACACTGGGCCACCTGCAGCGGAGCGCATGAATGTAACCACTCGGCCACGGGGCCAGCCCCTGACATGTTTTGATATATGCAGACACCCGCTGAAAACATCACCAAAACAAGACAGTATGTTCATCATCCCCAGAAGTTTTAGCTCTGACATTTAGACCTATGATACATCTCAGACTAAATTCTGTATATGTTATGAGGTATGACCATCAAGGTTCATTTTTCATGACTTAATCTTTGGATATCTTTTCTGTCTACCCACTCTCTTGATGAGTTTATCTAGTCATGTGGCTTTGAATATTTTGTATTGATATATGTTGACTCCCAATTTACATTTCCATTCTAGACTGCTATCCTGAACTCTGTCCAGTCTCAAAAATACAGTTACCTACTCAGTATTCCCATGTGTATTCCTGAAAGGCATCTCAAACTTAGTTTGTCCAAAACTGACCTCTTGATATCCAGCTTTCCCCCTCCTCCACACCTGCCCCTCTCACAGTCTTTGCTATATCAGTATATGGCAACTTTATTCTTTCAGTCATTCAGGGAAAAAGTCTTGGCATCCCCTTTGTTCTCTTTCTCTCACATCCCGCATTTGGTCTGCAGGCTCCGCCTTCCCTTTATGTTGAGAATCCCACCTCCTCTCACTGCTTCCTCTGTTAGCCCCTACTCCAGACCACCACCATCTCACCTGGGTTACTGCTGCCTCATTCTAACAGGTCTCCCTACTTCCACCCTTGCATGTTTATTCAGTTAAGTCAAATATTGTCGTTTTTCTGCTCAGGACCTTCCAGTGCCTTCTTATCTCACTCAGAAAAGTAGCCAGAGTCTTTATAATGACATCTAAGGTCCTGCACCATCTAGCCCCTCATTACCTATCTGACCACATCTCCTGCCAGAGCCGTACTCACTCTTCTCCAGTCACACTGGCCTTGTTGCTGTTTGTCAAACATACCAAGCACACCACCCACCTCAGGACCTTTGTACTTGCGGTTTCCTCTATCCAGAATGTTCTTCTTCCAGGTATCTTAAAGCTCATTCCCTCACTTCCTTTAGGTCTTTATTCAAATGTCACCTTAGGAGACCCATTCTAGCCTTCCTATTTACATTGCAACCCTCTCTCCTATATACACTTCTCATATTCCACATTGCTGCTTTTTTTTTCTCTGTAGCACATCATCCAACATACTATGTAGTTTACTTACCTTGTTTTTCTTTCTTCCCTCAATACAATGTAAGCTTCTTGAGAACACAGTTGTCTTTTGTGTTGATTGCTTGCATCCCAGCCACTAGAGTAGTGCGTGACACCAAGAGACCCTTGGTAATATTTATTGAATGAATGAATGTAAGTAACATTTTAGGTGTGGTATTTTTTTCTCTAAATGTAGAGTGGAGGTGCCTGTAGTTCATTAGAACACTGTGAATAATGTTGATCCTCAGTGAAATCATGATACAGACTTTATCTTTCATAGCCTTCTCATTTTTTAATAATGAGAAAGTGTTAAATGCATTCAAAAGAGTATTTAACGTGCAAGCAAAATATAAAGAGTAGCGACAACAAAAAGTAGCAACCTGTTCCACACTGCCCAGGTTAAGAAACAAAGCTATCAGCACTGTTGAAGCCCCCTCTGTGCTTCCTTTCCCTCACCCTCCCCCTTCCCCTCCCTCCACAACCACGATTCTGAATTTTGCTTATGGTTCCTGTTGGTTTTCTTGATGGTTTTGCCACATATGAATGTGTCATTCAGTTGTGCATGTGTTCGAACTTTATTTAGGTGGAATCCTACTATGGGTGTTCTTCTGCAACTTGCTCTGCTTTGCTCTGTCTGAGGTTCCTGATTCGTTCATGTTGCTGCATGGAGCTGCAGGTCATTTATTTTCACTCCTGTATAGTATCCCCATTGCATGAAGAGACCACAGTTTATTTATCCATTCACCTGTAAATACAAATATTGGGTTGTTTTCTTGGTGCTAAAAACAGTGCTGCTGTGAACTTAATTGTACATGTCTCATGGAACATACATGCAAGCTTCTATAGGGCATAATCCTGTTCTTTTGTTAAATTGCTGTTCCAGAGGGTATATTCTTCTTTTATTTGATTAGTTAATGCCAAATTGTTTTCAGAAGTAGTTGTACAAGTTTATACACCAATCAACAGTAATAAGAGTTCTCCTTGTTTTAGGTTTCCTAATTTAGAGGGTATAAAATGGTGTCCCAAGTTAGTTTTAATTTACGTTTTCCTATTTTCTAACAAGGCTGGATATCCTTTCAGCTTTAATTGGCTACTCCTGTTTCCTCCTCTGTGAAATGCCATTCATGTTATTTGCTCTTTTTTAAAAAATTATTTCATTGAGGTCGTATTGGCTTATAACATTGTGTAAATTTCAGGTGTACATTATTATATTTTAGTTGCTGTGTCGACTGCCTCGTGTTCACCACCAATAGTCTAGTTTTTATCTGTTACCATACATATGTGCCCCTTTACCCCTTTCACCCTCACCTATCCCCTTTCTCTCTGGTAACCACCAATCTATTCTTATCTATGTGTTTGTTTATCTTCTACATATGAGTGAAATCATATGGTGTTTGTCTTTCTCTGTCTGATTTATCTTACTTCACATAACACCCTCAAGGTCCAACCACGTTGCCACAAATGGCATGATTTTGCCTTTTTTTACAGTCGAGTAGTACTCCATTGTGTGTGTGTGTGTGTGTGTGTGTACCACATCTTCTTTATCCGTTTATCCATTGATGGGCACTTGGGTTCCTTCCAAGTCTTGGCTATTGTGAATAATGTGCCAATGAACATAGGGGTGCATGTATCTTTTTTAATTAGTGTTTTCATGTTCTTTGCATAAATACCCAGTAGTAAAATAGCTGTATCATATGGTATTTCTACTTTTAATTTTTTGAGAAATCTCCATACTGTTTTCCATAGTGGCTGCACCAGTTGCATTTCTACCAGTAGTGTTTGAGGGTTCCCTTTTCTCCACACCCTCTCCAATAGTTGTTACTTCTTGTCTTTTTAATAATAGCCATTATGATGGGTATGAGGTGATATCTCATTGTAGTTTTGATTTGCATTTCCCTAATAATTAGTCATGTTGAACACCTTTTCATGTGTTTATTGGCCATCTATATATCTTCTTTGGAAAAATGTCTGTTCATATCCTCTGTGCATTTTTTTATTGGGTTGTTGGATGTTTTGTTGTTGAGTTGTGTGAGTTCTTTATGTATTTTGGAAATTAACCCCTTGTTGGATATATGATTTGCAAATATTTTCTCCCAGTCGGCGGGTTGTCCTTTCATTTTGTTGATGGTGTCCTTTGCCGTACAGACGCTTTTTGGTTTGATGTAGTTCCATTTGCTTATTTTTTCTTTTGTTTCCCTTGCCTGATGAGGCATGTTTTCAAAACAATACCGATGTCAAAGATGCCTATGTTTTCTTCTAGGAGTTTTATGGTTTCAGGTCTTAAATTCAAGTCTTTAATCCTTCTTGAGTTAATTTTTGTGTATAGTGTAAGATAATGGTCTATTTTCATTCTTTTGCATGTGGCTGTCTAGTTTTCCCAGCACCATTTATTGAAGAGACTTTCCTTTCTCCCTGTGTGTTCTTGGCTCCTTTGTCAAAGATTAGCTGACTGTAAATATGTGGGTTTATTTCTCAATTCTGTTCCATTGACTATGTGTCTGTTTTTTGGTCTGTACTATGCTGTTTTGATTACTGTGGCTTTCTAGTATATTTTGAATTCAGGGAGTGATACCTCCAACTTTGTTCATTTTTCTCAGGATTACTTTGGCTATTCAGGGTCTCTCGTTGTTCCATATAAACTTTAGAATTCTTTGTTTTATTTCCATGAAGAATGTCCTTGGGATTCTCGTTGGTATTGCATTGAATCTGTAGATTGCTTTAGGTAATATGACATTTTAACTATGTTTATTCTTTCAGTCCATGAGCACAGAATATCTTTCCATTTCTTTATGTCTTCTTGATTTCTTTCAATAATGTTTTATAGTTTTCATTGTATGTCTTTCACCTCCTTGGTTAAATTAATTCCTAGGTATTTTATTCTTTTGTGTTGCGATTGTATTCTTGATTTCTCTTTCTGCCAGCTCATTATTAGTATATAGAAATGCAACTGATTTTACGTTGATGTTTTATCCTACAACTTTACTGTATTCATTAATTATTTCTAATAGTTGTTGGTGGATTCTGTAGGGTTTTCTATATGTAGAATCATGTCATCTGTAAATAGTGATAGTTTTATTTCTTCCTTTCCAATTTGGATCCCTTTTTTTCTTTTTCTTGCCTAATTGCTCTAGCTAAAGCTTTCAGTATTATGTTGAATAAGAGTGGTAAGAGTGGGCATCCTTGTCTTGTTCCTGTTCTCAGAGGAATGGCTTTCAGTTTTTCACTATTGAATATGATATTGGCTGTGGGTTTGTCATATATGGCCTTTATTATGTTGAGGGACTTTCCTTCTATCCCCTTTTTATTAAGATTTTTATCATAAATGGATGTTGGATCTTGTCAAATGCTTTCTCTGCATCTATTGAGATGATCATGTGATTTTTATTCTTCATTTTGTTAATATGGCATATCACGTTGGTTGATTTGCACATGTTGACCATCCCTGCATCCCCAGAATAAATCCCACTTGATCCTGTGGTGTATGATCCTTTTAATTTATTGTTGTATTCGATTTGCTAACATTTTGTTGAGGATTTTTGCATCTACGTTCACAAGGATATTGGCCTGTGATTTTCCCTTTTTGCGTTGTCCTTGTCTGGTTTTGGTATCAGGGTGTTGCTGGCCTTGTAGAATGAGTTAGGGAGCGTCCTGTCCTCTTCAGTTTTTCAGAGTTTAAGAAGAATAGGTATTGAATCTTCTTTGAGTGTTTGGTAGAATTCACCAGTGAAGTCCCAGTCTTTTGTTTTTGGGGAGGTTTTTGATTACTGTTTCAGTCTCTTGTGATTGGTCTATTCAGATTCTCTGTTTCTTCTTGATTCCGTTCTGGAAGGTGTGTGATTCTAAGAATTTATGCATTTCTTCTAGGTTATCCAGTTTGTTGGCATATAGGTTTTCATGGTATTCTCTTATGATCCTTTGTATTTCTGTGGTATTCATTGTAATTTCTCCTCTTTCATTTCTGCTTTCATTTGTTTGAGTCTTCTCTGTTTTTTTCTTAGCTAGTCTGGTTCAGGGTTTGTCAATTTTGTTTATCTTCTGAAAGAACCAGCTCTTAGTTTCATTGATCCTTTATATGTTTTATTAGTCTCTATTTCATTTATTTCTGCTCTGATTTTTATTATTTCCTTCCTTAAAAATATAGAAGGCTTCGCAAATTTGCATGTCATCCTTGCACAGGGCCATGCTGATCTTCTCTGTATCATTCCAGTTTTTTAGTGTATGTGCTGCTGAAGTGAGCACTTATTTGCTGTTTTTCATTGAGTTTTTGGTTTGTGGGAGTTCTTCAAATTTTCTAGATACATATCTTTTCTCAGTACATGTAATGCAGATACCTTTCCCCAGTTTGTAACCTATCTTTTCACTATCTATAGATGAATAGAAATTCTCAGTTTTAATGTAATTTACCAATCTTTTCCTTTATAATTTATAATTTTTTTTATCTTTAAAAAGTTCTGTCATATCTAAGATCATCTGGGAACTTTTCTGCCCTTTTTCAAAACATTGCTGGACCAATCTCTGTCAGCCTATACCAGAAGAGATCTGAAACTCAGTCACACTGGCAGGGGGACTGAGAACAGTTCAATTTTAGAAAACTTTTTTGTGTAAAAAGGAATCAGATGAGAGAGAGCCTGTAATGTTTTATTTTTTTTTACTTATTTTTTGCTAGTTATAATTTTAATTGACCACTGTCTTACAGGAAAGAGATTTGGTCCTGAAATCAAACGTCACCCATCGTAAGGTGAACCCTGCGTATAACCTTAGTAAGAATGATTTGACCTTAGTGCAGTCATGTGCTGCACAACAACACTTGGTCAATGACGGGCCCCATATTCAATAGTGGTCCTATAAGGTTAGTACCATATAGCCTAGGTGTGCAGTAGGCTATACCATCTAGGTTTGTGTAAGTACACTCTGTGATGCTCACACAATGATGAAATTGCCTAACAATGCATTTCTCAGAACATATCCCTGTCGTTAATTGACACACAACTGTAGGTACTTATGCAAATTAGTTTATCGTTTTAAAGCTTGTTTGAAAAGTGATTGCACTTCCCACTCTAGACATAGAAAAAGAAAGTCATTATGAATTAGTAAAAGTCTCTTTTGTTTTGGGCAGCAAAATTATTCTCAGAGACTGAGACTGTCTTTGCCAAATAGTTTATTCAGTACCAGTTCACTGCGGGAATTAAAATGATTTCACAAGCCAATAGCATGCAAGACAGTGTCTCCTAATAAGCCAATAAAGAAATTTGTTGTTAGTGCCGTTGGGTCAGTTCCAGCTCCTGGTGACCCTGTATAGAGCAGAGCGGAACCCTGCCCGGTCTTTTGCACCATCCTCTCACCTTCTGGCACTATATCAGACAATGATCCGCTGCTATCCTTAGGGTTTTCATGGGCAATTTTTTTCAAAAGTGGGTGGCCAGGTGCTTCTTCCTAGTCTGTCTTAGTCTGGAAGCTCCTCTGAAACCTGTCCGCCACAGGTGACCCTCCTTCTAACAGGTATTTGAAATACCAGTTACATAGCTTTCAGCATCACAGCAACATATAGCTGCCACAGTATGACAACTGACAGATGGGTGGTGTGGTTCTCTGACCAGAAATGAAGCCAAGCGCCTATGGTGAGTGCGCCGAATCTTAACCACTAGACTACTAGGGCTGACTAATAAAGAAATAATATACTCCAAACCAATGATAGATTAATCACACTGTTGTTCCAGGCAAGGGGAAGTGAAAAGGATAAAGTCCAAATTTAGTTCAAGATGTACCTTTATATGAGTTGGTACTCAGGAGAGACAGCTTGGCCAACTAAGAGCTGCCAGCACAAAATGTAAGTACTTTGTTGCTGGAGCACATTGTTAGGGAACGACTGGTGCCACTGTTGACCAGCAAGCTGATCTTAAAGAGCTGCCTTTATCGTGGCAGGAGCTGAATGCCCCCAAATCTTCAGAGTTGTTTAGGTCAGCAAAGAGTTGCCATGCCCAGACCGAAAACTCTTGAATAGTCCTCACAAACTTTCGGTATTTATAATCGGAATGTCCCCTTGCCATAGTTGCTTCTCCACGTGCTCTTACCGATAAGCCACCCAGCAGCGTTCATCCAGCTGAGCTACTGAGTGCTTATCAATGAGAGCAGATGATACGGTAATATCCTGACACAGCTGACATCATTCTTATTTCAAAAACAACTTCATTTAAGCCATAAACAAGTGGGAAAAAACATATGCACTTAAGTCATAAACAAGTTGCTTTGAAATCATATTAAACTAATACACAACAAAGTGTTTAAAACTTTAGATGTACTACTGTTAACTTGAGTGGTGCTAACCAATGAATAATATGGAAGAAATTAAGTGCCTCTGCAGTGCTTGAAAAATGGGTTCATTTCAGGACAGAATTATGAGGTTGTAAAGGGATACTTAAAGGTTCTTTTGAGATGATCTGTCTAGCAGAGGAATTCCTTCTGCAGCATCCCTGGCTGTTTTCTGCCTTTGGATTGAAGGCCATGTCAAGGCAGACAGTGTTAATAAGCCGACTGTGCCCCTGCAATCTTTTCAACAAAATGGATTTGCTTAGCACACACCTTTTTTTCATTGTGCTAAGGTAAACTTCACATCAGTGTCTATCTTTGAAAAGGAAAAAGACTCTCTGTGTTTCTTCTTTCACACTCACAACACTTCTCAAACACTTCTGACACCAGATGTGTGTTTTTTGCCACACCGACCAGTTCTCTCATTCTCTGGACACCAGCTGGGTGTCCTACAATTCAGTTCAGTCCTGACACTGTGGGGGGCCCTTTCCACCTTTAGATACCAATCGAAAGTCCAAGTTGTCACCTGTGCTTCTGACCAACTGGCTATAAATCGAAGGTTCCCACAACTCCCTCTTCAAGTTCGATTATTTGCTCCAGTGGCTCACAGAACTCAGGAAAACAGTTTACTTACTAGATCACTAGTTTCTTATAAAGATTGTTAAAGGATACAAATGAAGAGGCACTAGAAGGGCCCTGAGCACAAGAGCTTCTGTCCCGTGGAGTTTGGAGCCCACCACCCTCCTGGCATGCGGATGGGTTCACCAACCCAGAAGCTCCCCATCCCCATACTTGAGAGACTTCTATGGAGGCTTCATCAGGCAGGCATAACTGATTAAATCATTGTCCATTGGTGATTAGTTCAACCTCTCGCCCCTTCTCACCTCTGTAGAGCTCCCCTCCCTGGAAAATTCCCACCCTCCAATTATTGATTTAGTTCCCTTGGCAACCAGCCCCCGTCCTGTAGTTATCTAGAGGCTTTCCAGAAATCTCCTCATTAACGTAAAGTCAGGTGTGGTTGAAAAGGACTTGTTATGAAAAACAAAAGACACTCCTTTCACCTTTATAGCTCTGGAGCTATTTCAGGAACAGGCGAGAGAGATGAACTATTACAACAAAAGATGCTTCCGGGACTCTTATCACTTAGGAAATTACCAGGCTTTTAGGAGCTTTGTGCCAGAAATGAGAACGAAGTATGTATATATATTCCTTATTATAAATCACAGTATCACAATCTTACTTTTTACAAGTTCCTAATCAGTGGGTTCTAAATACATGAAATTTTATTTTACCAAGAAAAGTCAATGTCGTTCGAAGATTTGACTGTCAAATAGGTAAGCTTAGATTTCACTGAAATGGAATGAGTGCTTATTGTGTGTCACACAGTGTGCCGGGTAGTATCTCCTTTCATTTAACCCTTACAACAACACTACAACTTCAGTGTGGTGATGGCATCCCTGATAAACGGATGAAGACCTTGGCCAGTGAAGTTAGAAGTAACCTTTGCCTGGTGTCACAAAACTGGGACCTGGTACAACTAAGATTGGCACTCATGCCTCCTGATTCCAAAGCTCTTTCCGGTAATTTCTATAAAGGACTAGGACTAATAATGAAGATATTTTACTAATGACCTAGGTGAATAACAAACGCAAATTCAGGGAGGCCGTGACCATTTCAAACTATGCCTAATACAGTTGTTAGGTCTTCCTAGAAAGTTGGAAGTAAAAATTTTCAAAGATGGTATATTGCATTTACTCTGAGACTGCAGTTAGGTCTTAGGGCTGGTTAAGCATTTTTGCCTTTCTTGTTTGAATCTCTGTTCCCTAGCTGCTTTCTCTCTCAATTTATCTCGTGTATCGCAAGCACCCCTGACTCCTAACCTCCCAGGTACAGGCCTTTCTTCAGTTTCTTTCTTTATCACTCAGCTTAACCTTTTCTCTTTCCAAGCCTGTCCTCCCCCTTTTAACTTTCCTCCTTTTCACTGTGTTTTGTAAAACCTTTTATTCGTTCCTAGAAACTGCAGCGTTTACCTTCATCATAGATATACCACTTATCTTTTGCTGCATAACATGAAACCCAAAACATAGGCCTAGAACGATAATGGTTTATTATTTCCCACAATTATGTGGGTCTGTTAGGTGGATTCTTCTGGTTTCACCTTCTGCTGGAAGGCCTGCTGTGTGCAGCACCCAGCAGGAATGGCTGTCCTCTCTCTCTGTGGGCTTTCATCCCGAAGGAGGCCAGTCCTGGCTTCCTCACAAGGTGGCGGCAGTAGTCCAAGAGGGCAAGCACTTGCTTATCAGGCCTCATTTTCTAATGTTACAAGGCCGAGCTCATTTTCTTTCTTTCTTTTTTTTAACTTTTATTTATCTTGTTTTACAGCTCTAGGTAGGGCCTCCAGTCAGTGTGGAATGTGAACAGTGATGATTACAAGCTCATTTTCATGGTAGAAGACTCCCCAAGGGTGTGCATATTAAGAGGGGTGATTCTTTGGAGCCATTATTGTAAGAGTCCACTATAATGAAATACCTCACTCACCTCCTGAATTGCCTTCTAGAAACCTGCTCTTCCTATAATTATCCTTTTTCCTTAATAATTGCCCCAGGTTGAGGCTCATCATCTTTTGAAATATCGCCCAGATCGCAGAACCAGAGGGCAGAGGAGTTAGGGTTCTCCTGTCCCAGTGTTCTCCCTCAGTCTTTCTTGAAAAACCGTATTGTCTGCACAAGTGCCTTTTTTTTTTTTAACTTAACCGTATGTATTTTTACTCCCCATTTATGACGCTAATCATTTTATGTTGCCCTGTGCTTTACTTATCCTTGTATTCTTGTGTCCCTAGTACAGTGCCTGATGCATAGTGTGAACTGTTTGGTTGTCGTCCGTGTTGACTCGGCACCAAAGGTTTCATTTAGAAGGGTGGCAGGCCTTAAATGTCTGACCAGATAAATTCAAGATATATCTCTTTTAGTTTGTACAGACTTGTTTTAGTTTGCATTGTTTCATGCTATCTGGTCCTCTTAAACTATTTGCCTGCCAGAAACTTTCTCTTTGTCAGAGGAAGAGAAAAAATTCCTTTTGTTTTAAACAACATTTAGGTCAATCAGCAGTGCCAGAGGCTTGAAAGGTTTGAGTAGTTAGAGAGTTAACCCAACTTCCTCTCAAGGCTTGAGATATTAATTCCCTGGGTGTCAATACTTACTTTGTTTCTAGCCTCCCTCCTACCTTTTCCCTCCCCCTGAGAATGTAAGCTCAGGAGGGAAGGGGTTTTTCCTATATCCCCAACACGTAGAACAGTGCTTGGCACATAGGCAATACTTAACTAATATTTGTTGAATGACTAAATGAATGGAATAAAAAGTTATCTAAGATATTTTAAGTAAAAACCAGTTACTGAAAGTGTACATAATGCAATCCATTTATATGTTTTAAATATTGTGTATATGCCTAGAAAATTTCTCAAAGGATGCACAATAAAATGTTAGTGATTCTCTGGGGGGGGGATAAGTGCAGAGTGGATCAGGAGATTTTACTTTATAATCTTGAGCATATGTTATTTTTATAATATTTTAATTTTAAAAATAAAGGCTTTACAAATCAAACATATCCAATATAAACATGTTTGTGTTATTTCGTTTATAGAGGTAGATAGATGAAGAAATGGCTAGAGAGACTATGTGTGTATACGTTTATGTGTGTGTATAATATAGTAAATACAAATGTCATATATATAAAATGTTATAACCTGTTTTTTCACTTAGCATTATACATCAGATGTTTTTACATCATTAAAAATTGTAAAAGCTGAGGGGCTGGCCCCGTGGCCGAGTGGTTAAGTCCGCGCGCTCCGCTGCGGGCGGCCCAGTGTTTCGTTGGTTCGAATCCTGGGCACGGACATGGCACTGCTCATCAAACCACGCTGAGGCAGCGTCCCACATGGCACAACTAGAAGGACCCACAATGAAGAATGTACAACTATGTACTGGGGGGCTTTGGGGAGAAAAAGGAAAAAAAAAAATCTTTAAAAAAAAAATTATAAAAGCTGAGCTTTAATGAATATTGCATCGGATGGGTAAATCAGAGTGTATTTTATACTTTATTGTTGAACATTTTATGGTTATAAATAAGACCTCAGGAAACAACTTTATTCAGAAATCTTTGTGATGCTTTGGTGATTTGTTGAAGAAGGATTCATAGAGGTAGTGTTAACTTGGTTAAACATTCTCTTGATCTCATTAGAAATAATAAGCATTGAAAATAAGAGTTGTATGAACTTTGAGTAAATAGGCTTTCTGGGCAACACTTGCTGCCCCTTGTTTATTTCTTTGCAGACAACTGCAGAATTTAAGTGGATAGCCTTTCAGTTTTACGTAAAGTTTAACCTTGATGATGTGCATACTTGGTATATAGCATGTGTCATACAGTCATTATTTATGTACAATTTTCCCTCTTCAGTATTTGATTTTGAGTATACTTAGTTTGAGGTGGGATTTAATGATATTTTTAATTAATGCTCTCAATAATGTTTGAAAATGATGAACAGAGTACATATTTAGTTTCTTAAACTGACCTATTTCCTTTAGGGAAATTAAAAAGTCATCAAAGGCTCAATGACCTTGCCAAGCAATGTGCGTTTGGTGTGTGTGAAGCACTTTGTCATTCTGAAAACAGCTGTTCCTGAGGAGACAGACGCTATTAAGACATGTAATAAGTCACCTCATATTTCATTGTCATTGTTGTTAATGCTTGCTCTTGTCACTCTACCCTGTTCACAGGTTAAAGTATTGCACAATCAGCTGGTCCTTTTCCACAACGCCATTGCCGCTTATTTTGCTGGGAATCAGAAGCAGCTTGAACAGACACTTAAACAGTTCCATATCAAATTGAAAACCCCTGGAGTGGATGCCCCATCTTGGCTTGAAGAACAGTAAAATCACACCTGGAAAAAAACAGAAAGTCACATGGTTATATTTCTAAACAAACGTAATAAGAATTAAGCAGAGTTGGGGGAAGAGGGAAGGAGTGACACCATTATAGTGATTCTTGCACAAACAGCTTTAATTTTTCCCTTTTTCATACTTTAACAATTGAACTGTTAAATTTGATAGGAAGGTGGGTGGTTTTAATGTAAACATAATTTCTATAATCTGAACACAATGATTTTCCTTTTTGAGAAATCCTTTTGTATTGTGAGGGTTGATGGCTATTTCTGTAGTTTGAAAACATCTAATATAGATTTGCACTGACAAGACAAAAATTCAAGGTTTTTGGTCCTGGAAATGAGGGCCAGTTGTAACTTTTCCAAAGGGAGGTTTACATGATTTGTATCAACATCAGATATTTTATATATGAATATATTAAACATCTTTAAAAGATTCATTTTCATCTATTGTCTTAAAGAAAAAAGAAACTATTTTGCAGAGTAAAATTATATGGTGTTCCTGCAGCATCCACACAGAGGTGGCAGCTCTAATGAATGAGTGATTGGCTTGTGGAGTTGTAGCAAATAATTTTTTAAAAATGAATCTGTACCATTGTAATTTTGTTTAGACTTTTTTTTTTTAAAGACGCAGGAATCACACTGTCATTTCTGTGAGGCTTTTGAGCTTATGAATTTGCATCACCCAAAGTCATTGGGCAGTTATATTAGCACTTCCTTTTGATTCTTAATGAAACCTGCTTAAGAGAATTTTTTCTGACAGGTGGACTTGGGAATAGAAATTCTTTTCTGTGCTCAGAAAGCTAGTTTTTGGGTAAGTTCCGTTTTGACAGAAGTGAATTCCTAGACAGCTTTCATTGACTTCCATATGTAACAATACCGGTTAAGCCTTAAATGACAGATATGTGCCTTCTCAGATACAGTAATTCTCATTCAACCAATGTACATAATCCATAAAGAAACCCCTTTCGGATAATGTTTGACGTGTCTGTTCCTTCCTTGGAAAGGAGCACTGTGTATAACTGTTGGGTTTCTTTGTATTTGTTAAACCACATTTAAGGTTTATGGTGAAATCAACTTTTGAATTTACTGTTTGGTTTTTCTTCATTCCTTTTGTGGAATGAGAAGACAGAGGAATTCTTTTCATTTGTGACATGGCACAGTGTCGTGGTCACAGGAAGAAAGGGGATTGGAAAGGCCAGTACTGTGTTAGCTGCTCAGCACTGCTGGTGTTGTGTTGTGGGGGTGGCCTGTCCACTGTGTGGTTCTGTCAGTAATGTAATCCTTTTTAAGTATAAGCTCTCTTGATTTTTGTCATAGACATAAATTAATATTTTGAGAGGTGTCTCTTCACCCGTTCATTTCTTTTATGTTGAAATGAACTACTTAAATTACTGTTATACATGAACTTTGTGGCCTGTAAGATTTGTTATATATGTTCAGATGCCTTTTAGCTGGCTTTTTAATTAATATGCCTGTTTTCAGTGCTTAATCCAATGTAATGTGACTGTAAATCATAGAGCTGTTTTAAATCATTCCCTCCTGTATATTTGTACTCCGAGAGAGCCTTATTTTATGTTTCCAGCGGAATTACTACTTGTGATAGTTCATTGACATTCCCCAGAATGTGCCTCTGGTGTGAATTTTGTATTCTTATTAAAAGTGTTTGCTGCAGTACCTTGTTTCTCTGGCTCTTCCTCATTTAAAATAAGAAGCAACTGCTTGGAAATTCTGAGGACATATGATTTGTCTTTTCCAAACTTTAAAAACAGTAACAAAAAATTATGCTTCTGTCGCTTGTAATTGTTTTATCTCAGTAAGTTTTTCTTTTCCCTCAACTGGAATCTCTTTTGGGAGCACAACCTGCCCCCTCTTAGCACATTTTAATAACAGTTGTAGTAGCCAAGGAAATAAATAGTTTCATGGGTTGATGATTTCTCAGAATAAGCTGACAATATCAGTGATTCTGAGTAGTGGGTACACGTGCAAAAGAAATAAGTAAATTAAAATATTAGCCAGTGGTGTATTTATTTTGTTAGGAAAGTAATTCATACTCATTGTAGAAAAAAAATTGGAAGATAATTTCAAAAGATTGAAGATAAGTAACTTCCCAAGTAAGTACTGCGTGGAACCAGCTAACCCCCTGAAGTTAGATATTTTAATTACAGTGATTTATATTACAAGCTGTAGTTTGAAATTCCTTAACATGCCTGCATTCAGTTTTGTACTCTTACCTGGTTATTCCCTTAGGTTAGATGCTTAGAAGTGAAAGTAAGCCCTCAAAGTATACACACTTTTAAGATTTTGTTATGTGTTATCAGTTTGCTTTCAAGACAGATTTTGCCAAGTTACACATCTAAGAGCATACACATGTGCCTGTGTAGCATATTTTTCAGGCCAGTATGCATAAAAGGATGTAATGCGTATGATCAGCAGAACATTGCTTCATAAATTTTCTAAGTGGAAAGGGAAAAATTGTCAGGAAGATAAAGGCTGAACAATCAGGATTTGGGTTAGATTTGGAGTATGGACCAGGGGATAGATAGAAATGGCTGACTTTTCTTTCATTAAAATAGAAATTATTCAAGAAAAAAAGTGCAAATCTGTGAAATTGAACTCTTCACCCTGTTAAAAGATAAACTGAGGCATATTAAAAATTTTAACAGCTTATTTGAGCAAAAATTTGTTTGAATCAGGTGGCGCCAAACCAGAAGTGGTTAGGAGTGCTCCGCTGACAGGAGCCAGGGGGCTAGACTTACATAGAAGAGAAGGAGGCAAAGCAAGGAAGTGACGTGATTGGCTGCAGGGTAAGCAGTTGCCTTAATGGGAAAGCCAAGTTGGCTGTTTGTGATTGGTTGTCCTTAAGTTGTGATTTCTTAACCTGGAGGCATTTCAGGCTTGTGTGGCTACTAAAGCATTAAAGCCCTCTCAATCTAATAGCTTCCTTGTTTAATTCATTTAACAATCCCAAAGCCTCCACATCTTAGGGCCCAGGGAGGACCTGGGCTTGCAGAAGCAATTTAGCTAAAATCTAGACTTTAAGAAGCATCTTTTCCATATTCAAAGCACACTGATAATGTTACTGAAGCTTATCCCACAGAGTGTGCAACTAGAAGCTTCCTTAGAGATTATCTGTTTTAACGCCCGTTTTTACAGATGAAGACACAAAGGCCCAAAAGTATATTAAACTGACTTAGCCAACCCGCCATCTCCAAATGTAATGCCAGATGATGATTTGCAACTAAATATATGAATCCCCCTTTAAATCCTGGCATTTCAACTGCCTAATTAATGTCAAGAGTATTGTTTCTTCTACTAAAGTTAAGTACAATATGTATTAAATGTCTTCTCAGTTGAAAAAAATCTATCAACCCCCAAATGGATTCATATTAGGTACATTTCTAAGTATATACTACCTTCATTCTCGCAATCCACTGATCTTTAACCTAAAGTATTCTGAAAAAGAAATCATATGAACCTGAAAAGTGCTATATAAAGTAAAAGTATGCGTGTTGAAAAAGCTAAAGATAAGTTTCTTTAAGGGACTGTTCATTCGAAGAAGAATGTATCTAACTCAAAATGTGCCCAGTCTCCTTTATCCGTCACCGGAGATACTGTAGGTGTGAAAAATAAAAGCAAATTATCTAAAACTGCTAGTTTAGTACATTTGTATGTAATTTGTACTAATTTTTGTGAAGTACTAAGACTACCTATATTCTGTAATAATATTCCTAAATATCTTTTGCCACCAGCTCTTTTCTTGAACCTTTTAGTTGCCTAAGAGAGGTGAGACCATCAGAGAGCCTTCACTCAATTCTAATCAAATTTGGGCACTTAAAAACTCTGATTCCCCCTGTAAGATTGCAGTTTTTTATATAGCCTAATAAGACTATCCAGTGAATAGACTATTTTCTGATCAGAAGGCCAGTTTTATTTTGCATTCGTTCAAAGCTTTTCCACAGGCCACCCATTCTTTACTACTTTTACAATATAGCAAGACCTATTAAAACAGAATGACAATGCAAACAGCTTTCCTCTTTTCAGGACTTTCATTAAATTCTAGTCCATGTTCCCACTTGAAGGTTTCCTGCTCAACAGGTTTCTTGGCATAAATGAGCCTTTATAATAAATTGCCAAGTGGTCCTCCTAATGTACAGGAAACTGTGAAGTTCAGCTTTGTTTTTGTGAAATAAAGATTGACTCAGTAATTTATGAATTTTAAATGAGAACTATTTGTTTTTCTAGTATTAACTCTGAAATGGAAAGAGGAGACGATCCATGTGAGGAAAGGAAATTAGACCCAGTCTGAGAACCGTAACCCTATTTCTGTGCAGTTAATTGATTAATATACTATCAGAGCTGGGAATTTCAGTGACATTTTTACAAATGAAACTTCCACACTAAACCAAAACCACAGTTTGTTTTGTTTGGGCCCACGCTGGGTTTTGCCATAAGCATCCTCTGTCTAAGATTGTGAGCTTTCTGCAACTATGATTTATCATGAAGTGTTGATTCATGAGGAAGATGAAAGAGGAACAAGATACCATTTTGTTGATCTTAAACTAAAGTAGCTTTCCATGATTTAGACTTCCATATCACTGCTTTTGGTACAGGTGTACGTGTTTGTATAAATATCTTAGGGGTGAAATGTACACCTTGCTGGCATGGGGCACATGAGGAAGAAAAATTTAAACCATATTAGTCCTCACTATATCTTGGGCCTTTGATTATTAAAGTTCTAAAGAAAAAGCAAACTCTGACCGTAAAAAATACTTTTTTTTTCCCATTCAAATAAGTGGAGGGTATTATGGGGTATGGAGAGGGAAGATAACTTTATTCCTGTCGGCTTGCTGAAAAGTTTTAACTTATGGAGTTTTTAGAATAGCAAAGCACTGAAATTATTTATATATGTGACTTTACTTTTCTCCTCCCCCGAAATGACTTCTAATTCTATATTAGGAAGCTTTTTATGAAAAACTACCCAAAGTTTGAGGCAGATAATTATAATTCTTTCCTTTGAGGAATAGATACTTATGGCTAGACTCTAAGCTTTTGAGAAAGGTGTAGTGTGTGCCTTTTTATTCCCAACTCCTTGCATAGTTCTTACCTCAAAGGAGCCATGTACCAAAAAATTTGCTCAGTTTTTTAATACAAAATTCAAATGCAGAAAAGCATTTGGTGGTTGCACTGCTGTTTCATCTCAATGACTTACAAAGGAGGCAGTACACTTATAATTTATTTGAAATCAATGCCAGGTTGTTACCTAAGATACCAGGATGTTTACACAAGAATAGCCAGCTAAAGAAAATGTAGAGAAATTGGCAGAATTAGAAAAATCATTTTGCAGCCCCCACTGAAATATTGATTCACACAGGGATCACCAGTGGATACTAAAATCATTAGAGATTGAGGGAAAACAGATTATGTCCATAATACCAAAGCGCTACACCACATATTACTCAATGTGAAGGGGGAAAAAATACCATTAATGAGAGATTTGTGCTTATGATCTAACTCAAGTGATCAAAGTTAACATCGCTAGTCACCTGATAATCATGTGCCTCCAGATATAATGCAATATAAATTATGCAATATCACTTACGAGATATTTTTGCTGGAATTGTTTAACCTGAAACTAATCAAGACTTTTGCCTGAAATTCCAGTGTACAGAAAATGCAGAGGGTTAAGGAATAAGTTAAATGACACCATGAGGAATCAACGATAAATTCAGAATCTGGGACATTCTACAAAATGATTGGCTTGGTTTCTTCAAAAAGTCAGTCACAAAGGAAAAAATTATTTTAGAAATATTGTTATAAAATACACTTTAGATCACAGTTCAAAAAATAGCTATGTAAAACATTTGGGGAACAACTGAATAGGCTGAATGTGTATTTGATGCCACTAGGGACTTTTATTAATTTTTTTAGGTATGACATTATATCGTGATAAGGTAGGGGAATAGCCTTATAGGAGATGCATGCCTAGAGTATTCAAAGGTGGAATGGCATGATGTCTGCAATTTACTTTTATTATATTTTCTTGAGGTCATATTGGCTTATAACATTCTGTAAATTTCAGGTGTACATTATTATATTTCAGCTTCTGTATAGACTGCATCGTGCTCACCTCCGATAGTCTCGTTTCTATCTGTCACTATGTGTGTGTGCCCCTTTACCCCTTTCACCTTCACCCCACCCCTTGCAATTTGCTTTCAAATGGTTCAGCAAAAACAAATACATTCATACATACTCACATAGAGGGAAAGCTGGAGGAGAGAAAGAGAAAAGGAAGGAGAGAAAGATGTCTTAAAGTAAATATGGAAATATGTTAGCAATTGTTGAAATGGGTGGATATGTGGGGTTTCACTGTACTACTTTCAACTTTTCCTTTTTTGAAAATTTTCGTTTAAAAAACCTAGGGTATTTGGTCCAGAAATGCAGGGAGGATTCTTTCGCACTTTCCCCTCTTGCACCAGGGTGGCAATCAGGGTTTTTTTGGTACAGCCAATGACGCCGCTTGCTTCACTCCTGCACTTATCAGAATCCCCCTTCTAGCATGTGAAAGACATTGGTTTGTACTTGGAGACAGAGAAATTCAAGAAAGGGTAAAGTTGAACAGTTTTCTGTTTATCAGTAAAAATTACAGAAACTGGGCAATGGAAGAAGCAGAAATAGTTTAGGATACAAGACTAATTAGAAAAAAGAAGTCATGGGGCCCACCCGGTGGCACAGCAGTTAAGTTCGCATGTTCTACTTCGGTGGCCCAGGGTTCACTGGTTTGGATCCAGGGTGTGGACATGGCACCGCTTGGCAAGCAATGCTGTGGTAGGCGTCCCACATAGAAAGCAGAGGAAGATAGTCACGGATGTGAGCTCAGGGCCAGTCTTCCTCAGCAAAAAGAGGAGGATTGGCAGCAGATATTAGCTCAGGACTAATCTTCAAAAAAAAAGAAAAAAGTCATGTAGGAAAACATACGTTTACTAAACTAGATTTTTCTCTCTCTTTTTTCTCCTCAACTTTCTAAATAGCTGTTGGAAACTATATAGGAAGTTAAGCCCAAAAATAAAACACTAACTTTATTTTAGCTTAATGCCAATGGTTTCTTCTGTCTCAATTTTTTCCCCTCTTCTCATAAATATTCATGTACTACCATTCTGTACTATTACTCCAGATTTCTTAAACTTAGCTGCTTATAGCTTCATTTATTTTAGCAACTTAGACTGTTTAAAATAAATTATATCTGTACATTGATAATTTTTAATAACATTTTCAAGCTGAAAAGTATTTCATGAGCTGGCCAAATTTCCCCTAATTCACACTTCTTAAATTAATAAAATAGTTTAAATCTTTAAAGAACTCCCCAAATAAATAATGGATGTTTACATTGTTCTTAAATTCTCTGTTTCCTGTTCCCTCACCCTACCTTAAGTCAGAACAAGGAAAATTCTGTGGATTAAAATCTTCTAACTAGTTTACACCAATAATAGAAGCAGCAAAAAGCCGAGACAATGTTTTGACAAGTGAGTTTTTACCATGGCAATGGTTACTATATAATCACTGGTACTATCTAGTGGGTTGAAAAAAATCTATGTAAATTTAAACGGTCATGAGTATTTGCTGAATGACTGGTCAGCTTACCCATGTTGACTTTCATCACCTGATTCCAGTAACACCTTCAAGAGGTTCAGATGGCCCCTGAAATGGGTCTAACAGTTTCTTCTTAGACTAGTGTTGGCCACTGGAGAAGGCTAGACCTTAATTCATCATTTAGATTTCCTATGGTATTGTCTTTTAAACCATGTCTTTCTGTTCTTTAAACTTTATCTAAAAACACTCGCTATACTTCCTTGTGAAGTTCAGTTAGCATTTTCCTCCAATTAAGCCAGCCATAAAACAAGAGAAATTAGTTAGACATTGCAGATGAACGGCCTAAGTCTAATGGTTTTTTTTTTTTTTTTTTAATATAGGAGACCTTGCCTAAAGTCACAAGGGAAGAGAAAGTAAGTATTAAAGCTTCACAGCAGGATCTGGTCCTAATTTGCCTCTTTGTCCTTTAGAAATTAAAAAAAAAAATTACAGGGGCCGGCCTGGTGGTGTAGTGGTTAAGTTTGCACACTCCACTTTGGAGGCCCAGGGTTCGCGGGTTTGGATCCCACATGTGGACCTGCACACTGCTCATCAAGCCATGCTGTGGCAGCATCCCACATACAAAATAGAGGAAGATGGGTACAGATCTTAGCTCAGCAACAATCTTCCTCACCAAAAAATATATATATATGACATAATGAGAGGCTGTAGTGCTCTCTTTGGGTTTTCAAGCTTTTGGAGTCACCATTTGTGCTCATGCCTAGAGCCATGAAAACAAGTCTTTTTCCCAAGACAATAGTTGCAGTCCAAGCTACTCCAGACTTCCTTGCCAGTGACCCCAACACTGACCTTGACTTATTCTAGGAAGAACTCTGCCTGTTTAGTTCTTTTGGCTCATTTTTATGTGAATTCCTATTCACTAGTGGTGAATTGAGATCACTCAATTAAGAAAAACTTCATTCATGATTAATTTCTAGGGTGCTGACTTTTCATATTATAATATCTTTTTTCCTTACAGTAGCCTCTTTGGAATCTTGTTCACCCAGCCTATGGAAGCAGATTACCCAAGCAGCGATGGAGCAGACAGCTGTCTTACCAAGGGCATGCTTAGCCCCTCCTCGTTTGAAATCAGGAATCCCTGTCTCTTTGGTGTTGTCCTAAAAGGAGGAGAGGATCACAGTTACATGCTTCCATTCTCAACCCACTATCAAATTTCAGAAGAGAGAACTCCATCCCAATCACTCTTCTTGCAAAACCGTGTCAAGGCTGGAGGTGTTTGCAGCCAGCACTGGGCTGCACTGCTTTGGGTCGAGCATCAGCATGTCTTCTGAAATGTTTCCCCTGACTGATCTATGCACGTCTACATTTCTTCAGTTCGCCATGAAATGTTATGCTATCTGGCTGTTTTCTCCATGTGCTCTTATATCCTGCTTCAAAGAGTTTGAGTCTCATCTGATGGATTCCCTTCTGGAATTCCATTCCGATCCTCTTGAGGGCAGAACTGTTTTGAACATTTTTGTAGCCATCTATGTGCCTTGCACACAAAAGGCGTTCAGTTTTGCCAATAATGACGATTATCATTGTCAGAGCCTCTAGCTTTGAGGGACTAGAGGTCCACTGGTGTCATTTGCTGGTGATGAGGACCAAGTTTAGTTGGCAGAGACACTGACTAACTCTATTGTCAGAGCACTGGAGTAGATACTACTGAGATGTGAAGATGAATAAGACAGCCATGCCCTCAAACTTTTTGGTTTAATGGGGAGAAAGTCTACACAAATCCTGGGAATGACTGGTGTGGAGAGGGGAGGGACCAGTGCGCGGAACATACTATTAGTGGTTGAGTGTGGA
Source organism: Equus asinus (assembly GCF_041296235.1). Lineage (NCBI taxonomy): Eukaryota > Metazoa > Chordata > Mammalia > Perissodactyla > Equidae > Equus > Equus asinus. Next base: position 40,108,630 of record NC_091792.1, read on the forward strand.
AGCAGCCAGCCTTCAGTTCCAAATTGGAATGTCTTGCACATCTGTGTGTGTTGGGTGCAGAAGGGTGCATTTTACCATTCTACCATGGCAGCTTGGTCACTAGAAATGGTCCTATCCATGTTGTCAAACTAAACCTCATATAAATCAAATCTTAAATATAGTACAATATTATTTCTTTGTAGGCTTCGAGTCTGAACACTTTTTTCCCCTACCAGTCAGACTAACAGAATGCTTGATCCTTTTTCACCTGGTAGCACTAGAGTATATTTGGACAAAGAGGCAGAATTTGTCTACAGCTTCTAGGTCATCAGGAGAGAACTGTTGGTCAGAAGATTTAGCAGTTTAATATGTGACCTTAGTTTCCATCTGGAGGTCAACCTGATTGTTCCCATTTTTAAGAAGAAAAAGAAATTAATAACTAGTTACCTAGCTGAATGTGTGGGTTATAACTAGGCACACAAGGACTGGGGTGCATGAGTGTTTCAAGGTCGCCTAAGGAAGCCTTAGAATCTGCAAAAATGGCTTTCTGTAATTTGAAAACAATTCTGATAAAGTCCTTTATTGTCGTTTCAATTATTGCAGCCTAATGAAGAAGAAATAAGCTTATTTTGACAGGGAAGACACACATGCAAAACATGTCTTTGCTGGTTGTCTCAAGAGCTTTGTCTAAAGTAGAATGACGTGTGACTTCTCTTAAAAATCAGGATGGGAATAAAAATTTGGAGGTGAGTAATAATCTCCATGGCTTTCCCTTCTTTCCTTACGTCCCTGTGCCTGCTCCAGCCTTCTGAATTAGCCCCTCTGATTTCTTTATGGTGCCTCTACCCAGCCTGTCACACAGGACAAAGGTCTTTGAACCATCACATGACTTCTGTAGACTCTGTACTGTGAGCATGGGGATCACATGGGGCCCCCTTTTTTATGAGCCCTTGTGCAGTGGAGCTGCTGGGGTAGAATTCCTTCCTCTGCTCTCCCCTTCAGTAGACGAGGTTTCACCTGATTATGGCCAGCGGGCAAGTAGACGCCCTCAGAAATTAGACTTCTTATTGAGATCAACTATGAACAGGGCATGCTTGTAAAGGAAAGAACACAAAGCTAGAAAATATGTTCAGATCTTTGATAATGGCGGGTACAGAGAGAGGAATGAAGATGTGTGAATGAAGATGTGTAAACATCTAGCATTTTCTCTGCTTTCCCTTATTTATACTCCTCTTAAAATTACAAATATGATGTGTCTTTGTGCCCCCAAACTTGAGGTAAATAAGAATCCACAGTGAGAGGGTATTCAATTTCCCTGGGAAGAAAAATTACCTCTTTTGTGTGTGTGTATGTGTGAAGCCATTTCCGGCATAAAAATAATTCCATTGTACA